>NC_141395.1:72054846-72797750 GCF_034619465.1 Leptosomus discolor
TGCCCCTTTCCTTGGGGTGAGTCTGAATCGTTCTGCAGTGTTTCTGCTCCTGTTGTCCAGAAGAACTGGACCTGAATCAGTTTCTTTGAATGGATGATCACACTTAAAAGGAAAATATAACAGAAAACCCAAGGTGAAATATTCATATACATTGAAATATATGCTTTTCTGAGCCAGGTAACGATCTGGAAAGCCACTTCTGTCTGCCCCTAAAGCAGCATCAAATGTTGTGGGCCGGGATTGTTGCCAGAAATCAATCAAGAGATTTGAGTGCCAGGCTGAAGTGCAAGTGGGTCCATGTAGGATGGAGAGGACGCAAGGAAAGTTGCACAGGGCAGAAGTGGTTGTCAAGCTATGCAGGTGAAACCACTGGAAATGGGAAATCAGTTTTCCAGAAAGATGCCACATCTTGCAGATGAACAAGTAATCCTGCCCTGTGCCAAACTAGCTTTCCCTTTCTACCTTTTCCTTTCCTTTCCTTTCCTTTCCTTTCCTTTCCTCTTTCCTTTCCTTTCCTTTCCTTTCCTTTCCTTTCTTTCCTTTCCATTCCTTTCCTTTCCTTTCCTTTCCTTTCCTTTCCTTTCCTTTCCTCTTTCCTTCCTTTCCTTTCCTTTCTTTCCTTTCCTTTCCCTTTCCTTTCCCTTCCTTTCCCTTTCCTTTCCCTTTCCTTTCCTTTCCTTTCCCTTTCCTTTCCCTTTCCTTTCCTTCCTTTCCCTTTCCTTTCCCTTTCCTTTCCCTTTCCTTTCCCTTTCCTTTCCCTTTCCTTTCCTTCCCTTTCCTTTCCCTTTCCTTTTCTTTCCTTTTCCTTTTCCTTTCCATTTCCTTTCAATTTTCCTCTCCTTTCCTCTCCTTTCCTCTCCTTTCCTTTCCTCTTTCTAAGAGTTTATAAAGTTCCTCCATTTTGGGAGAGGGTATGTTAGTTCATCAGCTGCTTGCCTGCATGCTGAATACTGCTTACCTGCCTTCTACTCTCACTCTTGGGTGCCTCCTGCTGTCCAGCTACTGCCTGAAGGCAAAAGTGTAAATGACAAAGATTGTGGAGGCTGGCATGCAAGGATCGTCACTTCAGTTTTACCTGACAGACAAACCATGTATTTCCTGGTGTGAGAAATAGTCACATGAAAATTTCAATGTTGGAAAAAAAACCTTTTTTTCCCCCTTAGAAAGTCATTCCAGCTAAGGTTTTTCCCCATTGCATTAGTCATTGGGATTGATTGCTGCTGTGGGCAGAGACAACTGCAGGACTGGCTGAGATTAAGTCTAGAGATAGGGGATAGAGCAGTCAAATCAGAGCATGGGCATCAGTGTGGCTGCACATTCACAATCCTGTCACTGACGGTGTCCACTGCATGTCTCTACCTCTGGGCACACCTCTGTAAAATATCCTGATCTAATGATTCCCATTCTGTGACCTTGATCCCATATGATCCACAAGCTTACAGTAAGAAGTCTGAAGGACTTCTATGGGAACATAGTGGACTGTCAAGTGTACAGAGTTGTGAATGTAAACTCTGATGGCAAGACAAGTCATGCTGCTAAAGAAGTACTAATACATGGCAGAGACCTGCTGGCCTGAAAAGTGATCATGCAGCAAACAGTGACAGTCTGTCTTTCCCCCTTCTTGATCCCACAACAACCATAAAATGTACTCCCTTGAAAGACTGTATATTTTACTTATGGGAAGGATGACATCTAAACCCAGAGAAAGCAGCTGCTGTGAAAAATGAGTATTTCTCAAATGCCACCTCTGGCTTAACATTTCCCTCCCTCATATTCTTGTCATGTTTCTCTTCTTATCTGTAGGTCAAGTATCAATATAAAACAATAAAGAGAAAGATAACTTTCTATTGCTCTAGAAAATAAACTAGTAGCCACAAAGTGGAGAGAACAAAAAGTTACAATACTCTCTTAAAAAAAAAATTTAAAAAAAAAAAAAGAAAAAAGAAGACAACACTGCTGTGGTGCCTTTGAAAGCTAATTCAGCAACTACCTGTACCTGGACCTTATCCTACAGGTTGTAGCAAAGGAGGAAGCTGAAAGGAGGAGAAAGATGCATAAAATAAACTGACTTTGAAAAATAAGTGTGTCCCAGATCTGAAAGGATGGACACCTAAACCAGGGAGGCTCAACTTGAAGTCTTCCTGGAGATTGATGGAAACAATCTTTTTTAACAGATGAGGAAAGCACTTGGATTTGATCAGTGGCAACTTAGAGACCTTCAAACTGAATCAAATTCCTGCTGTTTTCTTGATTTTTTTTACCTCCTCCTTTTCCCATTTCTGATTCCCATGAGAAGCCCATCAGTAGCAAACAAGGGAGGGACCAACCTGCTGCTGGTGTAACTCAGTGTCACCCCATGGGGGAGCTGACTCCAGTTGTCATCGTGAGATTGAGTCACACAAACTACATGCAGAGGGGAAAGCTCAGGCAGTCTGAACCGATGCAATTTACGCCCCGAGAGGAGGAAGAAGCCTTGATGAAGGGTAGGAAGAGGTCCCTACGACTTGCATCTTTCTATACGCTCCTGCCAAACACCTCTACCACTTCACCTGACTGAACTGCATCATTTAAAAACCCTTCGACTCAGTGGTCTTTCAGTCCAAACGGGGTGTAATTTAGCATTGACTTCCATTAACTTCAGGGGAGCTACACAAATTGTGCCAGCTGAGATCTGGCCTTCAATAGTCCATTAGACCCACTAAACTACTCCGTACATCAGACCCACCTTCACTGTGTTCCTTCTCCTCTACCCTTCTTTTATACACCACCCCTTCCACTATACTGGAGTGGCGCTCGACTTACGCTATTGTGGTAGAGAAGAAAAAAATCGAGCTCTCTATTTGAAAAACAGGATTTGTTTTCTCTTCTGCTATTCTTTCCCTTGAAGGCCCAACAGTATCCTGCCATTCTGAACTGAGGATGAAACAAAACCTATTAGGGAATAGGATACATGACAAAAAGCCAGCCAACCTGCAGAGGATCAGAAAGATCATTTCTCACACAAGTGTCCACAGAAATGAGAAGTAATGAGCTGAGCTCTCCTCAACAGCTTTTCATAATACAAAGCATTGGGCAGCTGGTCAGGTGGAGAAAAAAAAAAAAAAGACCAACTAACCAACCCTCCTTTTTTTTCTTCTTTCCTTTTATTTTTAGCCAGCAAATGTGTTTAATCCAGGATGAGGAAATCTGTCATGACGGTTAGATTCTCCTTACCACAGCAACACTGAAAAGGACGGCTACTCCAAATGGGTCAGTTCTCCCATCAACCACAGGGTGAGCACAGCAGTGGCTGATTAACAGCATGGGGTAAAAGCCATATAGGACAAGGATGAGGTGAAAAGTTGCTCAGAAATAAGCCGTGGGAGAAATGAAATGAGTTGGTTGTAATTTTCCAGGAGCCTACAGCCATGACCACAGCAATGAGCCCATGAGTTCACAACTCTGCACTATGTTTCTGTTCTACTTGCAACACTGGTCACATCTATGCCACAAGACAGTCCAGACATAGGCTCACAGTTATGTTCAGTCAGTCTGTGAGGGTGGCAGGGAGTTAGGACAGAAACACATCATCTAAGTTGAGATTCTACAGAAAGAAAGATGTCCAAGCAATGATCGCTACACTGGATATTTTAGCTGTGTCGTGATAGCTGAGGGAAGGGTATTTATATATCACAACTTCAGGTATTTATCCAGATCATAGAATCACAGAATGGTTTGGATTAGAAGGGACTTTAAAGATCATCTAGTTCCACCCCCCTGCCATGGGCAGGGACACCTTCCACTAGATCAGATTGCTCCCAGCCCCATCCAACCTGGCCTTGAACACTGTCAGGGAGGGGGCAGCCACAGCTTCTCTGGGCAACCTGGGCCAGTATCTCACCACCCTCTGTTGACCTAAGTCAGCAGATCTCTGCAGTCTCCCTCTACAGTTGATGATGAGAAACTGTAGGGGCGATTCATCGTATCTGTCTTCAGGTGTCTACCTTCAGGTGTCTACACCTGCACTGATTTTCTGGTCTCTTAAAATTGTGGAGATCTAGTCAACAGAATCAGTAGAGGTAATGCCACAGGTCTGCCCATGCTAGGGTAGATGCCCACCTTTTGTCAGATAAATCGTGCCCTGAACTTAGCTCAGTAAAGAGAACCTGGGGTGACTTGCTTGGATTGAGACATTTGTATTGCAGATATCCATCCTAGGTCAGATGCTTTTCACCTATGGAAGGTTATTTGGAGGTGTCTGGCCTGGGTGTGCTCTATCTTTTTGAAGAAGCCTTAGTTCACTCTGAGGACTCCAAGGGAGACCTTGGGTGACTAGTTGGCTGGTACACGCTTCCTATTTTGGACATAGAACTGTGCACGCGAACATCAGTTTAAAATCAGAGCTCATCCCTCTGACATCTGATCTAACACAGGCCACCAAATACCACTCAGTAATGAATTTACTAGAAAAAATTATTACAGTTCCCTCCTTGCACATGGAAATGACTGTACTACCTGAACTGTTAGGTGTGTGCCACAGTGCCTTAAAAGCTTCCAGACTCACAGATCTGACAGGGAAGGGTTTTCTTCCATAAATAAACTATTTTATTCTTTTTTCTTTTTTTTTTTTTTTTATCAAGACATACAATTCATTCCAGTATGACTCAATTACTCACCGCACAATTGAGTAAGAAAGGGGTAAGTACAATCATTACAAGATAACGTATGTAAGATCAGTAAAAGAAAATCAGAGGAGACATCCAATATAAAATTAAACTCCGTGAAATTTGAAGTCACGTATGAATCTCAGGGTACACCGAGACTAGAGCTGCCTAGCTTGAAAGTGTGATTTCAACTTGCAGCCATTATTTACAAGAACTGCACACTAATGTCCAGCAAGCGAGACGTGGATCCGTGCTTATGAGCCGCCTGGCAAATACTTACGCGCCTCCCACAAAAAACCTCTAATTAAATGTTAATTAAATGCAACACATTAGGCTTAGCAGACACTCTGCTGCTGAGTTATATACATACACTGCAGACACTCTAATGAAATACTTGACTTTGATTTACGAACATCAATGCAGCTAGAACTGGGTTTCGCGCTGGTGTCTAATTTTGCACAAAACAAAGGAGGCCGCCGTGCCTCTGCTAATGGTTCCAGCTTTTTAATGAATACTTCTCGCGATGATGTAATTACACAGTAACTTACAGGCAGGAAAGTGACACAAGCAGAGAAATGCCTTGCATGAAGCAAACTTCCTTTCCTGGCAGAGGAAAAAAGATTTTTCCTGGGTCTCCAGCAGCAAATGCCCTTCAGCCACTGCCACGATCTCCTTTCAGTCCTCATTGTTCTTGCTGCCATCACAAAACCAATACTTGATCTAAAGGGAAAGAAATAGCAGGTAGAGCTTGTGTTGTGTCATACCAGTTACAGTCAAGATGATGAAGGGCCACAGGTGAAAATCATCAAGGGAAAATTAGAGATGTCATACTGCAGGAGTGAACCCATTTATGCAGATGGTTCCTGATAGAGCTTCTCAATGCCATATTCACTCATTACACACACAAAAGCATTAACACATTATTAACCTTTATCCAGCTTGAAAGTAAGAATAAATACCTAATTCTGGCCCAAGTGTAGAGTAATCTCAAGATTGCGTCCTTTACATTTTTTTTCCACTTGACCCCTTTACACTTCCAGTGCAGACACTCACTGGCAATTTCAGAAAAGAAACTCTGAAATAGTTCTCCTTATTCCCATCAAGCAATGTGTGCCCTGGTATATGGGACAATGGAAACGCTACAGGATCTAAAATATTACTCGTTGTCTCCTAGGATTTTCTGTGGAATTCTCGTTTAGTACCCAGAAAGGGAGGTAGATCCTGTAGTGTCATGTACTACAAGTCCTCAGTGACAATCAGCACCTCACACAACGTATGCATCCATGCAGTATCCACTGTCACTGCAAAATACACTGGCAGAGAAACCGTCTTTTTGCAGCTTTCACATAAAAAGCCCTCCAAAGTTCTGAGAATACAGGAAGGCATCCACCTGCCAGGGAAGCCTCTGGTTCTCCTTCCCAAGGGCTGTTCTTAGTGCCCATGCAATGACCTACCCAGCAAAAATGCAGAGCAAATCACCCTATGCCCAATTTGTGAGGCTTTAGACACAGGTATAATGAGCTCAGGCAGAGTTTGTGCTGCTGCACTGCTGTCAGTAAATAACTGGATGGGTACTTTTAATCTTAGCTCAGGTATCTTCTCCCTCCACTGTGACTATTTTCTTTTTCAAGCCTGTATCTCTTTCTCTTTAAAAATATATGGCTCATTCCTCAATGTGGAGAAGAGTATTGCTCTCCAAGCAAGCCCAGCAATATGGATAAGAGAAAGTTGGAAACAACAACCCTTGCTGAGGTGGTAGGAGGCTGAAGTCACTCATGTTTCTGTGATTCTATGATTCTATATTGCACGATACTTTGAGATTCCCAGAAGGGAAGACATGGCTGAAATGCACATTACCGTCTCAGGGACAAAGAGGAAATATCAGATGAAATAATGATAAGAAAAGGCAAAATAGATGAGTTCCTTGCCTCCCTGAGGGTAGGTTGTGCTGATTTTATGAATGTGAGAACCTATTCTTGGCCTTACACAGGCATCTGTGAAAAATGTGTCACTGTTGCATTCCTGAATGTGTATCCTGTCAAAAAGAGTGAGCATGAGGAAATTTAGTGCACCTGACACATTCTGCAGGAAGACTTGTGGAACCAACCACATCTTTCTGGAGGGCTCTGTGTACGCTGCAGCTAACTAAAGGACCGGCAAGGTCAGAGACTACCTTGGATGTAGTCCTAGAAAACCATCCAGGCGCACTAAATAAAACAGAAACCAGTAAGCATCTAGGGAGAAGTGATCTTAATGCATTCAGATCAGAGAGGTCGCCAGCAGAAGGCTCAAGCAGCAAAGCTCAGAACAGGAGACCGTAGGAATCTTTACCTTAAACAGAGGTCCTTACCTGTCAGGGACCATAAACAGATATTGAAACCATCTAATTATTCCAGCCTTTCCGTATTGGTAAGTGGAAGGGAGGGAGTTTTCCTTGGGAAGTCCCCTCCACAACAACAAAAGATGCTGCTGTATGAAGAAGGCAGAAAAATGCAAACTGGTAAATGTTGTATTGGCAATACTGTAACAGAGCCTTTCTGGATGTTCAGACACCTTAGTAGTCAGCATGGAGCTGTAAGCCCACAGCTCACAAGCCGTGCCTAGCCTGCTAGAGATCAGACCACTCTATACCAGTGGAGAGAGTCTGTTTTTAAGGCACTAGATGACTTACTGTAGACATCTCCTCCAGGATGAGAAGCCTCACACCAGGCAGTGCCCCTGCGCTGTGTTCAGAGGGTAGACAAATGCTACCCGCAGCCCCTGTAATAAATCACCCACTTTCTTTTTGGCAAGACTGGAGACAATTTGATTTGAATTCTTCAAGGGACACCATAGACTACTTTTCGCTCTAAAAGAAATACAGAGCTTTATTTTGGGGGCTCAAAAGGCAGCTTAATTAGCTATAGTCAGCCAGGAGCAGAACATACCATTGAACTCATCTCAAGAGCTCCACAAATCAGTTACCAAATTATACCGGTTATTTAGGAAATTGAGAGTTCTTGCCTCGTGCTAGCCCTTGTGGGTAAACCCTTCCCCAGCCACAGGAACTGAAAACATTGAATAAAGGTGACATGCTGTCCATTTAGAGCCTATAACATCCAGAAGTCAAGCCTGTTTCAAAATATTCCTTGATTTTTGAGACTTATGGCCTGAATATTAAGCAATCCTATCAAATTAAGGTACCTTTTTTCCCCTCAAAATGGTAAGTTCCTCTTTCCTTCTCTACATGGAATGACTTCTTCGATTTTATTTTTTTCCCCTCCAAAAGCATTTAATATATTGCTTGATCACAAAGTGCTTAAAAGACTCATATATCAGATTTCCCTTAAGCGGATTTCCAGAGAAGAAAAAGAAGAAAACCGGAGAGGTTGTGGAGTCTCCTTCTCCAGAGACATTCAAAACCTGTCTGTATGCGTTCCTGTGTGATCTACTTTAGGTGGTCCTGCTCTGGCAGGGGGATTGGACGAGATGATCTTTCGAGGTCCCTTCCAACCCCTACCATTCTGTGATTCTGTGATTCTGTGATTTTATGAATGTGATTCTGTGTGAGTCAGTGGCTTTATAAAATGACTGGTCCAGCTACTGCTCAGTCTGATCTACTACCTGGATGGGAAGAACTGAAAGAAGCAATAAAGGGTGATAACATCTAAGTTCATTCCAGTGAAATCTAAATGTTAAACACAACAAAGAAAGTAAATGCTGCTCATCTGTCTGGTGAGGCAGACAGTGAGAAATTAAATAGAAAACTATAAAACACATAAGAAAATGGATAAGTGAATTGCCCACTATGAATGAGGTAGGCTAACAAATCAATAGCCACCCAGGACTTCAGAATGGTCACCATGAAGTTATTCTCAACTTTGCATGGGCAGCAAGGAATCAAATCTATAGGTGCCGGGTCCAAAGCCAACAAGCATTGGATTAGGCTGTCAACAGCACGAGAGTACAGGGCAATGCTTTGCCTCTAGTACCATCTGTGGTCTGCAGGGCAAGAGTTATGATTCCCCCTCAAAGTCGTAAGTGGAATTCACAAATTAGCAAGCTCAAAACATTGTATGAAGAGAAAGTAACTGGTTCCATGGACACGGGAAATGCTGGAACCTAGGTACTGCATCTCACAATGTCTTGGATGAGTATGCTAAAATCGTAGCTTGACTTCAACTCTATTTGATGTCAGGTAGAATGTGAAAGATATCTTCTGAGTGCCTGGTTTGTGGAAAAAGCTTGAACTGGAATTTGTGCTCTGTTAGACACCAGAGGGGAACAGGAGAGAGACCATACTTTGGTGTCAACAATAGCCAGGACCATTCTTCCAGTGGAACCACTAATTATGCCACTCTTCTCTACCTGGAAGTCCACCCATTTTCACCCAAGCTTGGGAGAATTCAATATTTTCCTTCTGTCAGATTTCACTTAAACTGGCAAATGGACTCAAAAGTCATGAGAAGGGAACAACTGACAGGATTAAGTATGTAGTCTCAGCTGACTAAGTCAGCAGAACCCGTCAGTGGTGAGTTATGACACCCAGAGCTGCAGAAGCTGCCAGCACAAGAAAGAAGCACTGTGACAGAGCTCATGTTTTGGAGGGAAAAATCAAAACAGAAGTATCTGTGTAAGTAGGCTGGGGTGCAGGGGAAGGACTTAAAAGGAGATTAGCTCAAGAAGACACAAAACTGGGAGGAATGGCTGATATGGCAGAGGGTCATGCTGCCATCCAAAGAGACCTTCACAGACTGAAGAAATGGGCTGACAGGAGCCTCATGACATTCAAGAAGGGGAAGTACAAAGTCCTGCAGCTGGAGAGGAAGAACCCCATGCACCAGTACATGCTGGGGGCCACCAGATAATGACCTGGTGTTCAACACCAAGTTGAACATCAGCCAGCAATAGTACCTTGCAGCAAAGGTGGGAAGTGGTGTCCTCAGCTTCGCCAAAAAAAAAGCATTACTAGCAGGTCAAGAAAGGTGATCCTTCCCCTCAGCACTGGTGAGGCCACAGCTGGAATACTGTGTCCAGTTTTGGGCTTCCCAGTACAAGAGAGACAGGGACATAGAGGAGAGTCCATAATGGGCCATGAAGATGTTGAAGGGACTGGACCATCTCTCTCAGTGAGGAAAGCCTCAGGGAGCTGGCTCTGTTCAGCCTGGAGAAAAGAAGGCTGATGGGGGATTTTACTAATGTCTATAAATACCTGAAGGGAGGGTGCAAGGAGGACAGAGCCCAGCTCTTTTCAGTGGTGCCCAGTGACAGGACTAGAGGCAAAGGGCACAAACTGGAACACAGAAGGTTCCCTCTGAACATCATGAAACACTTTTTTACTGGGTGACTGAGCACTGGCACAAGTTGCCCTGAGAGGCTCTGGAGTCTCCATCCTTGGAAAAATTCAAAAGCCATCTGGACATGGTCATAGGCAAGTGACTCGAGGTGGGCCTGCTTGAGCCAGGGGGTTGGACCAGATGACCTCCAGAAGTCCCTTGCCACCTCAACTATTCTGGGAGTCTGTGATTCCATAAGGGGGAAGCCAGAGATTACATTTTGAAGAGACTGGTTGGCTGGAGAATTAACAACCCTGGCAGCCACAAAATGCAGAGAAAGTCTAGGAAAACAGAGTAGTTGGCAATATTGTAGTAAACCAAGCAGGAGGAGCATGGACCAAAGTCTAGACTGTGGAGGATAGTGATTTCCTATGAAAAGGGTTAGGAAATAAAGGAAGAGAGAAAAAAGGCTTTCCAACCAGGATGAAAAGAGATATCAGTGAGGAGGAAAATGGCCACATTGACTTTTAGAAAGAGGAAGAGGTAGACAAGATGGTTCATAACAGTAAAGCTTGTATTAGGCAGCTCTGTGATGTGTTTGGATAATTCTGGGCAAGGGACCCGAGCTCCCAGGAATCGTAAGTGAGCAGAAGTTAAGTTTGGGGATGGATATAATTTAGTACTTTGTCAGGATGCACAGCGCAGTTATTAAAAAAAACCCAAACAATCACAATGAAACAAAACACCAAAAAAAGAGATTTATCATTGGGACAAGAGACACATGGGAATTTTTGTGGGTGTTAAAATTGCCTTTTTCCGTTTTAAGGGAGTAACCAGGGGTCAGCTCTAACAATAACACACTGACTTTTTATGTTGTCCACAACCAATTATGCCCAGAAGCTGGGTGCGCTGTGACCAATTTAATAACAGAGGTGTCAGCTACCTGCAGACAACCTGCGATTAGGCTTGGCTTCATCACACCTACCTACAAAGTGGGCACCCACTAAGCTAGCTGGTCTTGGCTCCTTTGTTGCTCAATAGAACAAGATCAGAACCTGTAAAGGTGATTCATCTTCCTCTCTCCCCACTTCTTGATCCCCCTCCCAGCTTATGGTGGGATGAATCAGCCTACAGAGATATCATTCAACCTCTAATAGATATTGAGGAAACCTACTTGACTATCTTAACAAATGGTATATAACTCTTAGTTGGTTAAAAGCACAAAACCAGCTAAGATGATGACTTGGTTGCCATGGTGGCTTCTCTCCTTCTGTGGCATGAGTATACTGGGTTTATGAGGTGGGGATTACCCCACCACAGCACTATCCCAGGTGGCAGGAGCAGCCTTCAATCAAAACAGAACCTCATCCCCACAAGAAAAGCACTGCTTTCTCGAACTCCAGGTTGCAGGTCAGATCTCTTGATATTGCCAAGTTATCATTTAGAGCCAGAGGAAAGAAAAGGCTGTCAACTTTTTGACAGTGAGAGCCAACGGGTTCCTTGTTTTTCCAGTGATCATTGGTGTGTGCTACATGGCTCTCAAATTTTGGGGAATGAGGGGAAACACAGAAGGCTTCAGAGACTCATCTTCACTGAAATTTGCAGATACTCTGCATGAGTAATTTCCATGCAAATGACCTTGAAGAAAATATTAATAATATGATAATGAAACATTTGCATACACTGCTGAATATGTTGTCAGTTCAAACAAAAGAGTTTGTCCAGAGCTTTTTGTCAGCAAACAGAGAAGCAGAACAAGCTCTGTGAGTAACTCTTACATGGAAAATCCCAGCTGATAACTGAAAACATTGGCAACAAGCTTGACTATTTTGCAAGATTTTTTGAGTGCCAGATTGCAATGAGAGGCAATGGGACTTGGGGGTTGTAAAAGTGTTACTCGGTGTTCAAGAGCTTAATTTCACCCTGTTCTCATCTTTCCTCTCCTGATGATTTCTTTCATGCCGTAGCATTTCCTAAACATCAGAAAAAGCAGATTCCCTGATTTTGGGAATCTGAAAATGACAAATGCATTCCAGTTGTGCTTTTCTTAAAACCCACTAAAATCTGAACTTAATTTTTAGCAATCAGTTACACATAACAGAGCAAAACACCAAACCACCCTTGCCCACACAATTTTAGGTGTTTTAACTGTGCTGTACCTCTCCCTGCAACAGATCTATGATAACTTCTTCCAGGTGATTTAGAAACTTCTGAAAATTCCATCCCAAGTTGAAAAAAATCCATGCTGTAGACTTACAACTTTCTTCTCCCTTCTTGGTATAATTTTCCCTGTGGCGATTACATTTCTTATGGGCATAGAAAGGACAGTCTCAAACATGAAATATGTGCTTTGTACACTAAAAGGGCTAATTTCTCAAAGCTGAGAAAAATTTTCAGGGAAATTGACATAAGTGTAGACAGGAAACTGTGAATGAAAATTGAGTCTTTTAGGAATAATTTATTAGATGGGCAAAAGCCAAGCATCCGCAATTAAGGCAGAGGATAACTTTGGCTAAAAAGCCATTATAATTTTCTGAAAAATGAAAATAATAAGTAGAAATACGTATATATAGGCAGGTTATCTTTGTGTCTATGTGCATTTACCATGTGTAATAGGTTCCTTATTTCCTCATGTATACGTGTATTTTTTTCATGCAGATGAAAAAATACTCATTTATGTAATTTTCATAGAATCATCAAATGGTTTGGGTTGGAAAGGACCTTTAAAGATCATCTAGTCCAACCCCCTGCCTTGGGCAGGGACACCTTCCACTAGACCAGGTTACTCAAAACTCCATCCAACCTGGCCTTGAACATTTCCAGGGAGGGGGCAGCCACAGCTTCTCTGGGCAACGTTGTCCAGTGTCTCACCACCGTCATAGTGAAAAGTGTCTTCCTTATGTCCAATCTAAACCTAACCTCTTTCACTTTAAAATCATTATCACTCATCCTATCACTACACTCCCTGATAAAGAGTCCCTCCCCGTCTTTCCTGTATCCCCCTTCAGGTACTGGAAGGCTGCTACAAGGTCTCCCCGTAGCCTTCTCTTCTCCAGGTTGAACAACCCCAACTCTCTCAGCCTGTCCTCACAGGGGAGGTGCTCCAGCCCTCTGACCGCTTTCGTGGTCCTCCTCTGGACCTGCTCCAACAGGTCCATGTCCTTCTTGTGCTGAGGACCCCAGAGCTGGATGCAGTGCTCCAGGTGGGGTCTCACCAGAGCAGAGTAGAGGGGGAGAATCACCTCTCTCGACCTGCTGGCCACGCTGCTTTGGATGCAGCTCAGGGTATGATTGGCTTTCTGAGCTGCAAGTACACACTGTCGGCTCATGTCCAGCTTTCCATCCTGTGGTAGCCCCAAGTCCTTCTCCGCAGGGCTGCTCTCAATCCCTTCATCCCCCAGTCTGTGTTGATATTGTAGATTGCTCTAACCCGGGTGCAGGACCTTGCATTTGGCCTTTTTATGTACTCTGGTTTAAATTTACTTTACTTGGCCTTCATTTATTTACTTATAAATCCCAGATAACAGAAGAACAACAGAAAATGATAATGAAAGTTTTCAGAATGAATAAGTTAGGTGGGGAAATCCCAAACCGGCAGGATTTAAGGACTATGGGAAAGGTTTCCAAATATAGCAGAGTAAGAACGAAGCCAAGAATGCCAAAAGCCAACAATTTAACCATCTCCAAGTAATGGCATTATAGAAGGAAAATAAGGCTTTAATAAATGTTTCTGTTACATATTAGGAGATCTCAAGACTTGTTGATATTTTTAGCCTTGGTAATGTTAAATTTCCATACACCTTTGAATCCCTGAGACATTTCAGAAGGCTCAGTAAGAGTTATGGCTACTCTTATGCCCTAAAAGGGCAAATGTGAAATTATAGACTACTTAACGTGACATCAGTCCCAAATAGAACATTGAAATATAGCTGTTAGTTGGTAAATAACAGAAGGACGGGGATATAACTAGTGTCAGTCAACATGGTTTTATGGGGAAGAAGCACTGCAAAAAAATCAGTCTGATTTCATTCTTTCAGGGCATTTGCTAGAAATGATTTGTACAGACATCTTTAGGAAATTTGGCTTAGGAATCACAGAATCAGAGTCACCGAAATTGGAGAGGACCTTTTGAGATCATCTAGTCCAACCACACACTCAGGCAGGGTCAGCTAGAGCAGATTGCCCTGGACCACGTCCCATCAGGTTTTTACTATCTCTATGGATGAAGACTTAAGTGATGGATGATATTGACATTAAAAAACAGGCTCAAACAGTACCATTACCTTGTTAAATGGATTGTAAGATAGCTGACTGACAGACAGTAGGAAATCATTGTTTGATAGATCTGCTTCGAACAAGATTCTGCAGGGATCAGTCTTTGGCCTGATCCTCTACTTTCATCAGGAGTCTGAAAATAAATATAAAATTAATTATGATAAAATTTGCAGACAACAGTAAGTTGAGAAACAGTGATGAGTGATGGGGCTGGGGCAGTCCTATAGGGCAGCCTGGACCCATCTGTCAGCTGTCCAGTAAAATGCAGCTGCTTCCAACCAGATGACAAGAACAAGGAGCATGGGCTGCGCTTACAGAACAGAATATGGTTTTCCAGCTCACGGGGGCTATGAACAGGGGTTTGGGAGCCGAATGGCATTCAGCCATGACCTCCTGACACCACGTCGTGGCAAGAGCAGCCTTTGGCTGGATGACCAAAGGAGAAGCGAGTGGGAGAGAAAAGCAATGCTACATTTACAGATAGATTTGGTCAAGCTGGTACTGCTGAATTTGCGTCACTTTGTTGCCCGTCCTTTTCAAAAGGTCACTGGAGGTTCCGGAAAATACTGCACTAAAAGTTAAGATGCAGAGAAAGATTCCATATTAAATGAGACATAAAGAGGTCATGCTGTTTATCAAAAAAAAAAAAAAAAAAAATGCTGTGCCTAGGTTGTGGCATAGATGTACCTGCATCACAGGAAATTGCGAGTGCTCAAGTCTTTTTAATCTAGCAGAGAAAGGCAAAACAAATACCAAAAGCAGAAAGCCGAAGACAGAGAAATCCAAATTAGAGGAAAGGCACACATTATTAATGGTGATTAATCACTGAAACAAACTATCTAGGGAACAGGCAGAATCTCATCTCCTGATGTTTTCAGAGCAAATGTATTTGCTTTCTCAGGCAGGATTCTTTCAGTAAACATATGCTATTGGTCTTGTTAGAGAAGGAACCAGTAAAACTTAAGAAAGTGTTCCAGAAAAGTGACCTAGTGACCCTTATTCTCTTATCTTTTCTTCTAAGGCTTGTACGAGTCCATGAATCTTTACCTAATTAGCTATATTCAGTCATTACACAGATAATGAGAACACTGGTTACATCAGAATCAAGACACATTTGCATAAGACACCTCCAAACAAGCACAAAAGTCTTCCAGACAAAGATTAAGTATTAATTGACAAGTGAAGGAGGAAAAATACCCTATTTCTATGTCCCATTGATTTTTATTCTCGTTTTGTCTCAGGGAGTTTGTCCTGACCTTGGCATCTTTGATCTGAGGCACTGTATGTTTCCACACCTGTCATTTTGCTTGCAAGCCTTTTAAAAATTTGATATTCACTCAAATATAAGTAAGATCTCCTCAGCTTGCTGTTTATTGCAGAAGTTGAAGGCAATACCCAATTTATTTTTCAGTCTGAGTGCTCAACATTGCTTAGAAACATCACTTCGAAGATGTCCCAGAGGGTCACCTGAAGGCAGTGGATATGTCCAGATGACTAGGTGAAGAGAGTCATACATTGCTTTTTTTGATAGCAGCACAAATATTAAGAGCTATCACATAATATCTATGCATGAGTTGGTTTACATTAACATGATCTCAGAGAAAATTACATAAAGCAAAATATTATAGCATTGTTATTATTATGATGTTATTAAATAATGCCAAAATTAGCATTTTAAGCCTCGTTCTTGCCTCAACTAGCTAATCTCCACCCAGAACATTGCCGTGCAACAATATATAATGCTAAGGCTGACACACTTGGAACAGAATGATCCTAGGGGTTGGAGCATTAATTAAGAGCAACTGGATTCTGATTTATTCTATTCCTATTCATCAACACAGCTGAGGTGTTAGGTTTCTGATTTGGTTTCTGCTGTTTACCTCAATTTCTTTCGCTTGTTAGCAGACCATCCAGGATTCCTAAGCAGTGTCCCACCTAAATACCAGCCAGGCCTTGAACGGGTTCATTTCCAAGAATAGATGAAAGCAGCACAGTCGTTCCAAAATGGGCATAGGCCAAAACATTCAATGCTCACAGCCAACTGCTCATGAACTGTCTACAAACCAAGAGTTATTGGCAGGCAGCGTATGGCAAATATGTTGCTCTTCAGAAAACTATGATCTCTTTGCGGGCCGCTTTTAAGTAGATAAACGGACCAAATGGTTTGTTATGAATTATATATGCAATTTCTATATGTCACCAGATTTGTTTCAGTGTAAAATCACCAGTCCATAAGGATTAGTTAGCAAGCTGGATATGAGGAGAGCTTGGATAGTGTCGTGGTTTAATCCCAGCTGCCAACCAAGCCCCACACAGCTGCTCGCTCACTCTCCTTCCTTGTGGGATGGGGGAGAGAATCAGAAGAGTAAAAGTGAGAAAACTCATGGGTTGAGATAAAGGCAGTTTAATAGGTAAAGCAAAAGCTACACACTCAAGCAAAGCAAAACAAGGAATTCATCCACCACTTCCCATGGGCAGGCAGGTGTTGAGCCATCTCCAGGAAAGCAGGGCTCCATCACACATAACGGTGACTTGGGGAGACAAACGTCATCACTGCAAAAGTCCCCCCTACCCTTCCTGCTTCTTCCCCCAGCTTTATATGTTAAGCACGATGTCATATGGAATGGAACATCCCTTTGGTCAGCTGGGGTCAGCTGTCCCAGCTGTGTCCCCTCCTAACTTCTTGTGTAGCTCCAGCCTGCTCCCTGGTGAGGTGGGATGTGAAGCAGAAAAGGCCTTGACTCTGTGTGAGCACTGCTCAGCAGTAACAAAAACACCCCCGTGTTATCATCAACACTGTTTCCAGCACAAGCCCAAAACATAGCCCCATACCAGCTACCATGAAGGAAACGAACTCTATCCCAGCCAAAACCAGCACAGACAGGCATTTTCAGCTAGCCGGTTTTTAAACCCTTGCCAAGCTAAATCAAATTATGCCCAGATATCAAACTGTGCCTGATAAACACCAGTGCTGATAATGAGCACCTCTATTTTTCACTGATATATCTCAGTGTTGCAAAAAAGATTAATTGGGAAGAGTAATTATTGTGAGCAAGCGTTACAATGACTATTGCAATTGCTTTACTAATTCCTGGCCATCATAATGCCATTGATGGCAAGTCAGATGAGGAAAAGTGGTAAAAGGTTGCCACTGTGCTGAATACAGATCTGGATTCATATCACCCCTTGCCATGCTCAGAGGGTAGCCTTACTCTTGTAGACTTCAGTATAACATCATCACAGTAAGTTTTGGCAAATTTCTTTTAGCTTCATGTCCTGTAGTTCACTTCAGACCAAATTTTAGCCATTCACTCTTGAATTCAGTGAAGTATCTTCCAATTTAGGAATATAGATGGACAGTCACCACACAAGCTGTAAGCTCCTGTCAGCCTTTTCATATAATTTTATCACTATAACAAAACAAGAGTTCATGGAATCATAGAATCATTTAGGGTGGAAAAGACCTTTAAGATCACGAGTACAACTGTAAATCTAACATTGCCAAATCCACCACTAAACCACGGCCCTAAGCACCACATCTACATGTCTTTTAAATACCTCCAGGGATGGTGACTCAACCACTTCCTTGGGCAGCCTGTTCCAGTGCTTGATAACCCTTTCAGTGAAGAAATTCTTCCTAATGTCCAATCTAAACCTCCCCTGTTGCAACTTGAGGCTGTTTCCTCTTGGCTTGTCACTTGCTACTTTGGAGAAGAGCCCAACATCTGCATCTCTGCAACCTCCTTTCAGGTAGTTGTAGAAAGTGATAAGGTCTCCCCTCAGCCTCTTTTCCTCTGTGATAAATAACCCCAGTTCCCTCAGCTGCTCCTCACAAGGCATGTTCTCCAGACCCTTCACCAGCTTCGCTGCCCTTCTCTGGACACGCTCCAGCACCTCAATGTCTTTCTTGTAATGAGGGGCCCAAAACTGCACACAGCATTCAAGATGCAGCCTCACCAGTGCTGAGTACAGGGGCACGATCACCTCCCTACTCCTGCTGGCCACACCATTGCTGATACAGGCCAGGATGCTGTTGGCCTTCTTGGCCACCTGGACACACTGCTGGCTCATATTCAGCCGGCTGTCAACCAACACCCCGAAGTCCTTTCCCTCTGGGCAGCTTTCCAGCCACCAAAGTCTTCAGAAAAGACTTAGCTTAGAGGGGTATAAGTTCAAGCAAAAGCTTGCATACCAGGATGTCTTCAATGACAACAATTTTCCTGAAAAGCACAGAGGCCATAAGAAACCTTGAAATAATTAGAAAACTGTAAAAGAGAGATGCACCTGGATGAAGATGCACAGCATTCTTTGAAAGGACTGTGGTACCACCAAGGGTGGGTGATCACCAATCCCAGGCATATCATATACTGGCTTGGCAGTTCAATGGGGGGAGCACTGGGGAGGTCAATCCCTGCAAAGCCAACTGTGTAGAACACAAGAATATAAAAACCCCCCAGCATTCACTCCCTCTCATGCCATACTTTCTTCTGGAATAGCAGGTTGATTGATGTTGGGGTGTTCACCCAGGTTGGAAGGTGAACTTTGTCTTCATGCTTACATAGCCTGATTTTAATTTAAGGTTTCTCTTTCTCCCTTGTGGGTTCCTCTCCCTGCCCTGCTCTGTGAGTTCACTGGATTTTATGAGTTATGCTAATCAGTCTGCTGCGTCTGTGCTAATTCATCATCTGGGCTCCAGAGGATGGATGAAGCTGGACAGCTGCACTCCTTACTCTGTACCCCACAGCCTCCAGCAGTCTGAAGGAAGCGGGTGGTGGGCAGGGCTAGACCTGCTGGGCAAAGGTGAGGAGGGACTACTTGGCAGAATAGAAAGGGCAAAGGGATGCCTATTTCTCTCCATCATCTTGGAAGTCGGTCTCCACTCTCCATGCAACTTTTCCTCAAGACACAACCACCCTCCTGAAGCTTAATTTGAGGATGGGGTGCTGGGGAGGTTCTGAGAGCAGCATCAGTGTCAATAAGCTGTCAGGAACTAGCCTTATTCATCATGGTTATTGGGTAACTGCCAAGGACCCTACAGTAATTCGGTTGAGTTTCTTCTCTGCTAAATGAGTTTACAGTGATGAATAGGTTTTTTTCTGGGTAATTTAATAATATTAATGGGATCTCATTATGTTGGCATTCATTTACATTCTTGAAGGTGTATCCCCTGCTGGCAGTCTTTGGAAAGACTGGGGTGGACAGGAAAACCAATATCCTAACTCATTCACATCCCTAAATACTTCCAATAAGGTAAAGGCTTTAAAGCACTTTATTGGTTCGGTTTATTTAATTTACATTGCTCTTTGTGTACTGTGGTTTTATTTCCTACATAGGCAGTAAAACCAATATTGTTTAGCTGAAAGTGGCCTCAAGAAACATGATATTACAGTTCAAAATAGATATCAAAATGGCCATAATTATTATTAGTAGTATTATTATCCAAGAATCAGATGATGGAAATGCAATAATTCACTCAAAATAAATCTGTCTTCTACTAGAGCACAAGTAACCTATCTGTATGAGATAAGCAGCACTGGTAGCACTGGTAGCACTGGTAGCTGTCATCTCAGTCAAAGCTCCAGCTATTGAAAAGGGGACTGGTAGAAAGAAGGTATTCCTACTGTTTGTTTTGATCTCTCTGAATGAGAATCTCTTTTTAATTTTCATTAAATTACATATCTCCCTGTGTGAAACCCTCTCCATTTTTTTTGCCTCACAGGGCACATGAAGGTGCAAATCATCATATGACATTATCAATAAGAATAACAGTATCAGGACAAAGAATTGTTCAAGAGGTGAAGGTGCTACCATGAGAAATGATGCTCCAGAAGATACACAGTTGCAAACTGAAGGGGAAATTTAAGTTAAAACTTATTTTTCAAAAAGGAATACCTCAAAATACGTTTCTGCAATTCATGTTCTCACTGGCCTCTGAGGTGAAGGCAGCCAGATCATAACATTGAGTCCAACTTAACTTTCTGGGCAAATTAGAAGCTTCTGCAGAATTTTCCTTGGGACAGCAGTGCAGAAGATACTAGCTTTCACCCATATGCTCCCTCATACTCACCTTACTGAATTTCTTCCAAATCTTCCTATTCACATAATTTCTCAATACCTTTAAAACAAGCCATACTTCTAGAAGCTTATAGGACAGGCAATTGGAAAATTCCTGATTTTACACAGAAATTCTTCTTTTCAGTTAATATTTACTTCCCTTTTCGAAATAAAAGAAAATCTTAATAAAAATTGAAATTTCAACTTTTTAATCTTTTTAAATTCTTTTTGTGTTGCATGGTGCTGAATATAATTTTGAATGAGGAAGACTTAAACAACCTATTTCTGTGTTAGAATGTAAAAAAAATGTGTAGACAAAAGGATGGATATTTTTAATAAAATATGTTATTCGATAAAAATACTCCCACATTTTTCATCACAAACTTCAGATATAATTTTTTTACGCCAGCTGTAGTTTACCTCTAATACCAGAATAAAATCCTTATCATGCTAAAAACCTCCACATCCTCAGAGCTCATATTTCATGCCATTTTTGCACCAGAAGAGTGAATAATTCAGCAGATTGGGGTAATGAATCATTTTCTCATCCCAAGGTGGCTGCTGCTCGCGATGATTAATACTGATTTATTTATTACTCATGACAGTCTCAACCAGGTCAGGGCCTCACTATGTGACATACTGTATGGGATACACTGAATAAACAGTTCCTGCCCCAAAGAGCCTGCAGTGTAAGGTTTTGTTCTTTGGGTCCTCACCAGCAGATGACCGCTCTCAGTGAGCAGCCAACCTTTACCCACACCAACTATGGAAAATAGAGTAGAATAGAATAGAATAGAATAGAATAGAATAGAATAGAATAGAATAGAATAGAATAGAATAGAATAGAATAGAATAGAATAGAATAGAATTGATAAATGGTGATAAATGGTGATGGATGGAGGGGAGAAGATAATCCCATTGCATAGAAACCTTGCCAGTTTTCCCTACCTTTGATAAACACTGGATACTTTTTTTTTCCAGCAGTTTCACCTCATGTCACCTGGCAAAAACTGGATGATGAGATGTTTTTGCAAACAAGGATGCCAGAAAAAGGCATGTATAGGCTTCCTGACAGTGTTGTCGGGTGTTGCAGTTACATTATTCAGCTACCCATGCCTGGATGTGTTTAGGCTTTTTGACAGGCTGAGGTCCCTGGCCAGCAAAGAACAGAGCTGAAACACAGGCTACGTGCAATCCCATTTCTCCACATTTATTAATCCTTTTAAAGAAAGACCAATAAGTTTTCAACAAACAAGCCCACCAACCCACACAAATGCCAACTACATTATGGCCTCTAAGTTTGCACCCAGAAAGAGAGGTGAGCACAGGGCAACTGTGAGACAATCAGAACGACTGCACTGTCTCAAAATAGCATGATGGACTGCACTTTCCAACAGCTGGCTGGCTGGGATTAGCAAGAAAAAAAAAAAAAAAGAAAAAATAAGAAAAAAATCATTTGCTTCTAATTGGAAAGTATGGCTTAGGAGCTCACATTTTCTCACAAAAACTGAAGAAACTTGTTGTTATTATTTCTATTATTATTATAATTTCATTATTATTACTACTATTACTACAAATTAATATTATTACTATTTCTAATTTAAGCATTATTATTCCTGTTTCCCAAGCAGAGATTACATAGGCTACTGTCAAACAAAAAGCATAAAGATATGAAAAAGAGGAAGTCTGTCTTTATCCCCTGCTCTCTTTGGTCCGTGACACAGAACTGCACTGATCTCCCTGGCATCCCTCCAACCCAGCCAGATGCTCTTCCCACACCAAAACAGGGGAAGGACTGGGTGGCTGGCATCTTCTAGAGAAGTGCTGCCTTACTTCTCATTCTGACATTGCACTCAGCTATACCTCTGAACTCACCCAGCCTCACACATGGCACCCCAGTGCTGTACTGAGTGCTGTGTGATACTTTTTTACTCAGAATCTCATCCCCTTGCCTTCTTTGACAGATGCTTTAATTTAGTCATCTTTGAGGGGGTAGGGGGGAAATCTCACCCAAATTCAATTTAGCAGAGTTTACTCACAATGCTTTTTCTCATCCCTGCCACTCCATAATGAGGAATGGGATTTCTTTTCAGGAATCCTTTGCAATTTTGTCCCTGAAAGAGAAAATTGTCTCAAGGGAGCCTGACTCACACGTGCTCAGCTCATGGGTAAAAGTAAGTGAAGCAGTATCTGCAGACTTGGATCAAGTCTCATCGTTGAAACAGGATGGTTTAGCTGTGGAATTAAGTCCTCTTGTCTATGGGCGATGCCCCTGTAAAGGCATCAACCTGAAGGAGAAAGATAACTTTATAATTCAAGAATATCTGCCCAAAAATATTCAGGAACCGTAACTACAAGGCTGCATCAGTGATGTATCTATACCAGCAGAGTGTGTCCTCCACTGTTTCCTGCTCAAACAAGCATCATTCATCATGTTGTCCTACACTAGGGAGGGACAATTCAGCACCACAAATGCCTCTAGTCAGTGATTACAATAACAGGGTTATTATTTCTCAAAGAAAGTAATTTCAGCCTGCATTTTCTGCCAGAGAGCCCAAATAGCAGTTGTGTCAATTCATTCTGGTCAATAATTTCTCCATTGAACACTGTTCCAAGTTCATGTTCATACTCTAAACTTGGTGTGTCCTGTATCTTTAGGGAACGGATAGATCTGGGATTGCCTATTTGTTGTTGTTCTTTATCTAACCTGTCTCCTTTCTGCACTATTTACTGTTACAGGGTTAAGATCTTCTATGTTTTTAAGATTTTGTTTCTTCTCAGTTTCTAGATTCTGATCTTAATTTTTTTCTGTATGTGTGCGTGTGTAGAGTCCCCAGACGTCCTCACCACTTTCCTCCAGAAAAATTCATCTGCATACACACATTCAACCACCACCTTTATGCAAAGGCACCATTAAAGTACTCCTCTTTGTCAGCCACATTCCAAAAGGATATCTCACCCTTTCTCTACGCCATCAACACATGAACGTCCCATTGTCTGCTCAAATTAAGCTAATTTTTAACTTTTGTCCCAGGACTTCCTCCCTGTCCTGTACGCTTCAGCTGAAAACTCCGAAAACCAGCAAGCCAACATAGTATTTTCTATTGACTCCTTCCTTAGCATCTGTGGCAAACACTATTTTCTTGGCTGTCACATAGACCCTGAATGTCTGTCAGCTTCAGACTAGATCTATCTCTGAACCACCCATCCAGGTTTTGCAGACTCACCTTGAATAATAACTGTACAATCTCACCTTTTGGGCCCTGCAGTGGACCAAGATCCTTCGCATCTTCCTCAGGGCATTTATCTGTGCTTCCATTGCACACAACATTGTGAAAGTCACTTTCTCAGGTTATTTTAACACATCTCTATTGACTCTATCAGTTCCCCTTCACTGTACGTAAAATGAACTGTGCAGTGTGTTAAACAGCATCTTGCTCCTCACCTTCCTGATCCTCTGCTATCATCTCTTTGGCAAGGTGCAAACACGCTTCCTCATGGACAAGATTCCTCCCTACCCAGTAGTTCTATGCCCCTCTCTGCTATAAGCATCAGCTTGAAATCCCAGGAGTTACTGAGTCCTGATATGTAGGGCACGATTCATCTCACCCATCTTGTGAAACCTATCATAGAACCATCTAGGCCTGTGTAGTCAGTGGGGAAAAAAGTAGATACTTCAGGGTACAGCTGACTCACTTGATTTTGAGATGTCTATTCTTAACGACAAGAGGAATTATACCCAGCTCTACAACGCTCCACTGACTATATTGTCTGTATCTCCCCCCAGTTACAGTGGAGGTGAGGGCAATTGTTCCCTGTGAAGACATCACACCTAGATAAAACCTGCTGATATTACCAAGTGTAAAAAGAATTCATTGCTGTCAAGTGCACAACAGTGTTTTTGTCCATGGTGAGGTGAAAGCATTTAGCTTCCTTGCAGGAAGGAGCCACTGGCAATGTGTAAGCTCTGAATACCAATCCAGAAATAATGCTTGAAGAACTGGTTGCTTCCTTGGGAATGAAAGTGCAGACAGAAAATTTATGTGTGTTCAGCCTGCGCCTTTTATTCAGCATCCACAAACATTTCCACCCAGGATATTTTGGGTTAATTAGGTCAGCTCAGATTAGTCACAGCTCTCTTGATGAATGTTTTTAAATAGGTTTCTCTTCTTAGGGCTGTATGGAATTAGTAGGTCTAGTCAAAATACAGGCACGTAACAGCTTTTTCTGGGCTAGGACTTTAGAAAGTTTATTTAGAGAAAGCCATTAAAAAAGCCAGGTTCTAGTTCAGCTCCCCCTGAGCACGAGGAAATAAATAGTGCCCCTGTAGCGCTAAGATGTGTCTCTGGAAGTAAACAAAATAAGGGATACTTGCCCTCTCTGCCCTTTGACTTCAGACCTCCAGACCGGACAGATGGCCGGTTGCCCACACACTCAATAAAATGTGTCCATTATTACAGTCTGTAAAATAGAGCACTAAGGTCATACCGCCCTACAGAAAATACTCAGAGGAGGAAAGAAAAGGTCCTTTTTTTCTGTGGGTTTTTTTTGTTTTTTTTTTTTAATCTGAATGCTGTTTCATGTCACCCATGCCAGCCTAGTCCCTCCATCCCTTGTCCCTGGCCATTACACTGACCACTGCAACTCAGAAACAGCCTGAATAGATGAAAAAGGTTTTGTGGGATATTATAGGCCCATATCTAGATGTGATCTGTGTCCGTGTCCCAGCAACATGGCTCACAAATCTGGTGATTCAGCTAACACAAAACCCTTTAGGAGCGTTTCCTAGGTATCTGCAGGAGATCCAGTGGCCACTGTGTTCACAGTGGGGTACTGACACAGTTGGAACCATGGAATATCCTCCAAACCTGGCTGCTGCCAAGCCAGTGCCATCAAAGATTCCCAATGACAATGGTCCTCCTGCTCCTTTAGTTCATCTTGTAGGTGTTTCAGCATGGCCAGGAGTTTGTCATGTGTGCATTAGGGCTGCATTAGTGAGGTTGTCATCCCCATGGGCACACTCCCTCTGGATGGATGTGATGGTGGTCATGCCAGCTCTACCTCTTGGGCTGTGGTGAATTTGCAGAGAAAGCTGGCCAGAGCGCTGTCACGCCTTGTTGCACTTTGCCTCATCCCCACAAACAAGCAATGAGTGATGGTCAAGGCCATTTCAAGTGAAATTGCTGTGTCTCTAAACCAAGAACATCTCATGTATGAACTGGGGGACAAAGAGAGAAGGAATGGGGCTAGAAGTGCCAGTGTGAAGCCGGGGACACAATCTGACCTGTTGCTCGTAGCTTTTCCCTCTGATCCTTTGGGCAGCCCATGCCTCTGATTCTTCTTCTTCTCTTGCTAGGGATTCCCCACAAAGCCCCCTCATATGTAGCTTTCACTGAGCTAGGTGACCCAGAAACTGTCCCCCCAGTGCTTTGCCCTTAGAACTGATCTAAGAAGGTTGCCCCCATCTCTTTCTCAGTGCCTATGGGATGGAAAGAGGACATGGTGGCTGTTAGAACTTTCTGAGGCAGTGGATGAGGAGGTCTAGCTGTCCATCCAACCATCACCTCCCCTGGGGTCTGGTCTGCCAGGTCACCAACAGCGGCACAACATCACTCTGTGGAAGAAGATCCCTCAACTCGAGAAGGAACTGCTAACCTTGGCCTCATTGTAGGTCTCCCTCAGATTTTTAACTCCACCCACCTGCTGGCTGCAATCTTGCCAAGGCATACCTTAACGTGTATGGGCGGTTACAAGTTCTCTTTCAGTAACTATGATCCTGTGCATAGGTTTTTTCCAAATGGAGAGGAGAAGATAAGTATCCTTCTCTCAGTTGCAGCCTGGGTTACAACCTTGTCTGATGGGGATGCTACATGGAGATAAATAAAGAGGTAGATTTTTTTGCCTTTGCTCTGGAGATTTGAAGTGACTAACCATAATTGAAGTCAGGCTCAGTATTTTCCATGAGCAAGAAGTTCCTGTGACAGAGAGGGGGCAATGCAAACAGGAGTGATCCTGAGTGCAGGTGTTCCCTGATGCACGGGTGAGCTCAGTAGATGAACTCATGTGCACGACGGCACAGCGAAATAAAGCCCAAAGCCTTACATCTGCAGAGGCTCTCTCCCAGCATAGAGCAGAAACACTTATGACAGCAGCACTGGGAGCAATCACTTTAGAGGATGATGTTCTGGGATTGCATAGTTGAGACCCTCAATAACCTTTAATGAACATCAGAGACCCCCATTCACCCCATGGTCATCTGAAGGCAACTTACCAAAGCTCATACACTTCTGAATCCTGGCAGACAGCTAGGCCTAGCCCCTCTCCCAAAGCGTTCAAACGTGACACAGAAGAGCAGGTAATCTACCAGGAACCACCTACCCCTGCAACTGAGTGTGATGGAGCCAACGACAGAAGAGTGAGTGTCCTTCCATCTGCACTCCTAAGATGTTTGAAACAACCTAAGGACAAAAAATTGCTTTTAAAATTGTCTTCTCAGTCTGATTCATTGCAGCAGGGAGAGGGGCCATCTGTCTGCAGCTGACACTCCTCCCGAATCCACCACACACTTTGGGAGTCATTTTCACAGGAGAGAGTCAAAGAGCTCAGATACCTTCATGCCTGCCTTATACAACCATTACAGATGTGTTCAGCACAATAACATCAATTATAATCAAAAAGTATAAATAAAATACACAAGATATAACATGGCAAGAACTGACATTCCAAAAACTTGCGGCATAGTTTATCCAGTCCGAAAAACGACAGTCATTACTATTGTGAATTGAAGCAGTTCCCTGAGTTCAGTTTTATGTCTACCTTGTTTAACAGTGGCTACTCCTATCTTACTCCCAGTAATGGTGCACAGTCCACAAGGCCACCATAAAACAGCTTGGGAGGGAGTCCAGGGGAGTGGGATCTGGAAAGACAAGAGGGCTCTGTTCTGCATAGTCCAGGCACAGGGATGTACTGGAGCCTTCTGGCACTTTCTGGCAAATAGAAACCTTTCAGTTTCTGGAATAAATTTCTTCCTGTCTTATTGGATCATGCGCTGACATGAAATTTTACAGGTTTAGAATAAAGCTGAGTAAACACAGAGAAGTCATCATGGTTCAGCAGCTACATGCTAATCCCTGGGTTACATGCATGTCAGCATCCAGGAACAGTTTTTTGAAGCAGACCCCCTCGTGAGTGCTGCAATGTCCACCCAAAGTTGCTAAAGGGGTCAAGCACTGGATGCAGGCAAGTTGCACGTGCATCCTTCCAGCTCCTGCTGCCACCTAACACCTCCCACCCCATTTCAGACCTTGTGTTCTCAGACACATCAGGGTGCGCTGCCACTGTGGAATGTCAGCTTTGGGGACACCTCAAGACACTGGCTGGAAACATCTCAGGTGTGTATTTTTAGCACGCTGCATCCAGAAACTCAGCTCTGGGCTTTACTACTATCTGCATCAGCAGAAATGAGGGAAGGGCTAAAGTAATTGTCAGGGTTGTGGAACAGAGAAATGGAAGTTTTGGGGAGGGAGCTGCAGTCCCCTTAGATTCCCTTATAAGCTCATTCTGACTTTTTCACCTTGACTTCTGCAAAGGGCTGTAAGTGCTTCACCCGCCAAGTGAGTCTCTCTGGCCCTCACTTTCACTGTCATATTGCTATAACTTCTAAGGGCAGTTTCCAACATGGGGTAGGAATGCACCTTGCCACCAAAGACCCTCCAGACAGCAACATTTGGATGGTGTGTGGCCTGGGACTGATGTGATTTGAAGGTCTGGAGGGCCTTTATGCAGTGGGGTGAGGTGTCAGTCACCAAGAGAACAGCCAGAAAAGTTTAAGAATAGGAGAAGTGGGAGGAGCAGGAGAGTAGAGAAGGGATGAATGTCTTGCCCTGTCTGCAACTATTGCATGGAAGAAAATGCAATAACTTATTTGAATACAGAAACAGCCATGGAGCACTAGGCTGGTATCCTCAGGCACAAAAGAGTTATAGCTGGTGGATCAGTGGGAGCCGTAGACCAGCACAGATGGGTCTCTAAGATGTGACTCAGAAAAACTTGTCTTCACATAAGCTTTCTGAAGTTCTGCACTTTCCTGGAAATGCTTTTAAAGGGCCATAAACTATTGCTTCCCTGGAGATTCACATTTCCCCCTGGGGTGAAGCAGGCAGCAGCCTGTGACCACCCTTAGGATACACAACGGATACTCTGAAGTCTCAGCTGGGAGACAAAAAAAAAGGGAGAGACTTCTAAGAAAAATCTTAATACCAAGCTGGTAAAACCTTTGAGGCTGTTGTAAACTGAAAGTCTCTTGAAACAGTCACAGCCAGAAGGTTTTTGGTGGTGATTCATGGGTAGTGGTATGGTGAGAAAAAAACAGTTGTTTGAGGGCTTATTTCAAGTGGGTGGGACAAAGCCAGTGACGGAGACAAGGCACAAGGACTGGTGGGAATAGCAGTATCAGAGGCAAATGGTCCATGGGAGACACTTGGGAAGCAAGTCTTCTACTAAGTGGCACTACTACAAGAGCCCTACAAGCAGGCTGTTTCTTGACCTTGAGAAAAACACCTGTCAGAGCCTCCCATCTTCCATTCTGCCTCCACTTCTCTTTGGTGATTAACCACCCACAGAGAGTCTGGGAAGTCCTCTGAATACCTGAACCTCAGGCAGAGAATTTCAAAGCTTTGCGTGTAAAAAAAAAAGTGACAGGAGGGGTGTGAAATTGAGCAACACATGCTATTTTGCTGGCTGAGACTTGATGTGCCTTGGATTCAGAAGTGGTCCTGATTAATACTTATCTTGCATTTACAAAATTAAATTAGGCTGCTTAAAATTAAAAATACATATTTATTTTAACCAGCCTGGGTATTCTGAATGAACCGAAAAAGAAAGAGGATGGAATATTACAAATGAGACAATTAAGCAAAGCGAGCAGGAGAAATTGTTTAAATTACAATCCTGCGGTGAAACAGTGCTTTGGTGCAAGGGAGGGGAGCTGGCAAGGACTCCAGTCACCAGAGATGGAAAGTGTTGGGGATGGGTGGTGGGAAAGTACTTAAAGAAGAAAGAAAGAAAAAAAATAACGCTGAGAAAATCCATTAGTATTGATTTAAGGAGGTAATCAAGGGGAAACAGTCTCAAACGGACAGGATGGAGTGGTAATGGTAACACATGAGCACCGTGATGCTCACACGGCTCTTTCAACTGCATAATTACACTTTTGGGAGAGCCTTGGTCCAATCCTGGTACCTTCTGGCCTGGCTGGACTCCCAGCACCTGCCAGGTGTGATGAAGCTCCTGGGTGTGAAACAGGATTAGATCAGATCTGAAAGCTCTTCCCTTGGACAATGCTCAGGATGGAACCATAAGAAAATGAAAAGAGCAAGAGTGAAGGTGGTTGCTGTGGTTGGAAGCAAGTCCATGGGATAAGAAACCCAGCAGCTTTCAGACCAGCACCAGTATGCTTTGCCAAAGATTGCCACTTTCAGAACAAGTAAAATTCCCTAAAAACCCAGACGTAAAATGAATGGGCACATCGCTCTCCCTCCCCTGCGCGAATCACAGATCCCCGTCACAGCGAAATGCCTGGACAAGAAAATACTCCTAGGAAGGATGCAGCTTTGCCAAGGAACAATAACGACCCATTGACTTTTCCGTATGGCATTTGGGATTGTTTGCCTTTCCCCAGCAGGAGAAGACAAAGCTGGCCATGGACAGTATTTGCAGCTTGCTGGAGACTAGAGATGCTCAGCATATTGCAGAATCTGGTCCCAGACATGTGAACTGTTCCTGAATACAAAGCAAACTAGCTTTTCTCTTGGATATACTGAAAATGTTTGCCTTGGTTTTCTACAAGGAAGAAAATGGTGGCGTGCTCTTGGAAGAATACAGGCATGCACACATAGCTTGACACATCCCTTCAAAAGCATATCCTTTCTGCACAAAGAGCTCTCAAATGTCTGAGTTTTACTGCCATGAAGTAGGTCTTGTCACTGTGGGGTGCAGATCCCTATCGTGGGGGAGGCAGAGGGCACGGAGGGAGCCTAGATCAGTCAGCCAGGCTCAACTGGAGCCCACAATGAAGGGAAGAGTCTCTGTACTTTGTTGCCCATGAAGGTGACTTTAAACTCAAATCTGCCCACTTATCACTGCTATTTGGCTGTATGTGTGTGGTTGTGCGATTTCGATGTGTGCTTAAAATATATGGTTTACATTTGCTTCTCGAACAAATCAGCATAGTTATATTTTGGTCACAACCAACTCAAATCTCTTTGGGATTAGTTTTTCGAAGGGAAAAGAATTACCATGCAGAGGCTTGGGCTGTCATTGGAAGAGACTTACAGACCTCTGAGTAAGGCATGAGCTGGATTAAAGGAGTATATGGGCCTTCCATACAGATTTGTACTTTATCCACCTGACAAGCAGACATTTTCACCTTCCACAAGTCCCATTGTAGCTGCGAGATCTTAAAGACACATTTTTCACTGTACCAAACTTTCTCTTTTTAATGCTGGATCACGAAAATAAAAGCCTCAGGACACCTGGTTTCTAGTTCTATATTGCCCACAAACTGCACAACCCACCACTTCTCTCAATTTTTCCAAAGTTCAAACTGGAATGGAGGAACTCGAGTAACCCATACATGAGCACTGTGGGTCAGTTTCTGTGAGGGTGACAAATCAACAAACGGATGTCAGGGCCTTCTTTGGTAAAGTCCTGACTATTTCAAAGAGCATCCTATTTCCCAAATGTGGGAGAAGCAATGAAAGGGTAGTTTCTTCACTCCTGAGAGCCAAAGTTGAGTTCTCGGGGAGCTGTGTGCTCAACAGTGTCTGCCTGTTTCTGTCCTGGGAAATATTCATTCTGCCACTCTTTCTTCCTCCCTGAGTTTTCCCTTTCCATTTTTCTCACCCCTCCAAATATGTAGTATCGGTTTTGCAAATAGTCCTACAGAAACCCTTTTTAGTCTTTCCACACTTTCTGACATAGGAGTGTTTTGATTTTTTTTTATCCTATGGATCAGTGACTTAGGGAGCAGATTCTGTTACCTCTAGCTGCATTATAGACGTATACAAAGGGGCATTTAAGTGCTTCTTCTATTTCTCTTGACAGGTGGGTTCCTTGCAGACCTGTTAACTGTCAGAGATCCACTCAATCACTAAATATCAGTACTGTTGAATGCAACATTTACTTTCTTCCAGAGCTTCCTTCAAAACCCAGTTTATCTATCTGCTGCAGAAATATATATATAAATATATCTATAACTACTATATAAATGCAAAGTGGTATGATTAAGGGGAGAAGAGAACTGCCATATCGATCTAAATAATATGGTGTTAACTGTCAACGAGCAAGCACACCTTTTACTAACAGGTTTTTCTAATTCTAGGGAAGAATAACAAGGCTGGAGGCTGGAAGACATTCAGCAGCAAATATGAAAATGGGTTGGTTTGTTCTCATTCTTTGTTCCTTTAAACCTTTGCTGCATGCCTGCTTTACAAAGCTGCAGAGCACTTTCATCCTACAGCAAGCTCTAAAAGCAATTTCACATGGCCAGCAGAGCTGAAGGAGGGAGTGGAGGGGAAACAGATTGACTTCTCCTCTATACAAGAAAGTGGATCAAGGTGTGGAGACACCTGTGAGATAGGAGGTATCACGAACCAAAAACGCAGCTGCAGGTCTGCATCTCCTAGGGCCTGGTTTTCCCCCCCTTTAACTGGTTTGTGCTGACATATAATCACTGGGATACCTTTTTGGGTCAAATACTTCATGGTGAGGGAATTATACTCTTGCGACAAAAACCTGGTTGCTTAGATGGGTTTCTGCCGGCCCCTCATGCCAACAGAAGGTAGAGATCCTCCACACTGCCACACAAGAAACCAGGCAAGGCTCAAAATCCAGCGCAGTGCTGTGGTCAAGCAATTGGGTCATGATGCTTCCTGGTCTAATCATGGGGCTGCACTACAGCCTCCTATTTTGATATCAAATTTCCTTTCTTCAAAACCTGACATGGTGTTGATTGAAAGGCTAAAGGCAACTTATTTATATACTTTTTTTACTTTTTTACTCTACTTTCTTAAAAAAAAAAAATTTACATAGGGTGTCCAGAGAGAAAATTGAAGCAATACTGCAGTGAATCAATACGTGTTTACAGATGTAAAGCAGACAAAAGGTACCATCAATCATTTTGTTTCATGAGCAGCAGCAGGTACAGAGATACTCCATGAACAACAGTAATAGCTGAATCAGCGCTCAAGACAATTTATGGGTGTTCTCTGTGATTAAGTTGCCACACATCTAGTGCCATGTAAGATTACTACAAAGAAACAACAATAATGGGAAGGCACTATAGAAATGTTCAGCTTGGATCCAGAGATGGTCTAACACAAGTGGTCAGTGTTGTATCTCAGCTACCAACCCCTGATTCTTAGGCTGTTCTGGCCTCCTCAACACCTCTTCTCTATGTTTCAGCATCTTCCTCTTATTTCAAGCAGAGATATCTTTATGTCCTGACAGGCGAAGAGCAAGAGGAGTAAGCCAAATGTCATGTTGTCATGTCATGTTCTTTGCTACGTGATGGGACTTGCAGGGATGTGCAGCGTAGTCTCTATGTTTATGAAAAAGAGATGTTCCATAGGACAACTTAGATACTGTGATGAGAACCTGAAAGGTCCAAGCTGCTGCTGATGCTCATGTTTTAAATCTGGAGAATATGCAGGATGATGATACCCATCATTAAAAAACAGTGAGTGAGGAGGGTCGTGGCTGAGGGAGATTAAAAGCTTTATTTTGGTCATATTAGACTGATTTGAGGCTAGCCACAAGGAGAAGTCAGAGGGACACAGCATGTATTACTAGTTTGGACAGAAGCTTTAACATTAATCTCATTTAACTTAAGATTTCTGTACTGCAGTCTGCCCCCCTCTCAGTTAAGCATTGAGAATCCCTACAGTCAATTGAGAGACACAATTATTTCTCAGTGCTTTTCATCACCTTCTCAGAGAGACCTCTGGAGTGCATCTGAAGGACTGTGTCCCAAAAGTACCTGTTTATTCCCATTGACTACAAAAATCATTTTCATTAATAGCTCAGATGCAGAAGTGTCTCTTGTATCTGCACAAAATCAAGGTTAATCCCACCTTGGGAGACCATCTGATGAAAGAAATTCTTGAAGCAGCCACACAGGGATGGCAATCGCAATGGCAGATGACAGTAGCAGGGCCACAAGCTGGTGGAAATCCCCGACCACCTGAAGGATAAGGAAAGTCCTTCACAAGAGCCATAAAATGGGTAGAAGACAAAAGTCAAGGAAATGGAAAGAGGATAAGAATTGTCCACGATGAATTAAGAGTAAGGTGCAGTGCTGAGTCTTAGCTTTAGCTTGGGAAAGGTCACTGGAGACTTCTGAAAAAGTAATTTCAGTGCTTGGGGCAGGCACCAGACTACAGTCTTGGGTGGAATTGGTAGAGAGGAGCTCCACATCTTGAACACAAACATTCCAGGAGGTTGGAGATGAGTGGGAACAAACAAAGCAGCTTTTCTGTTTGGAAAAACTAATAAAATGAAGCCTTCCAATCTGATTGCATAAATACATATCTGAAGTAAGTAAGGAAATAAATAAAAGTGCAGTCAGGTACAGGCATCTTCTTTATATTCGGTAGTTCACCTTTCAAAAACCACTGGTACTGCAGAAGTGAGCCAGGCACTTGAATAATGGCTGGACTTGGGCAAAGGACAAGGTAGAAATTTCCCCACAAACATAAGCTGGATTTTTCAAATTTCATCAGCGTCCCTTTGTTCAAATGTTGCCTAATGTGGATGTCATTGGTTATATTTTAGGTAGTTTTGGGAACAGTCTTTAATAATGTTCTTGTCATTGAAGACTCTGATTAAGAGTAAAAAGATATGAATCCACTTATTGGCTGTGGCACCAATTCCCTCTATTGTATCATCTTGACATATTAAAAACTCTCTGCTTCAGTTTTCAATTGCTAAACAGGTGTAAATCTGTGTCCTTTTGTCCGGCTTGTTCAGACTAGAAATGTTCTGGGCTACTGCAATGTGTAGACTGGTACAATCCCAATCTCATCTGGGGTCCTGGAAGAACCATGTTATAAATAACAACCATAACCAGTTTCCTGCAATCTTATTAAAAAGTTTTTTCTCCTTCTGCCTGTCTCCATATACATATGTATGAATATTAATCCTGCCAAAAGAAGAGGGAAAAAAAAAAGGCAGAGAGAGGGGTAATAAAAATTCAGTACATCAAACTGACTTTTCTTGATTTACAATAGGTAATTATCATTCTTCACGCATGGCTGGTCTCCTGTTGTGGGAAAGCAGAGCAGGTGGAGCACTGCTTGTCCAATATCCTTCCTCCCAACAATTGCCTCAACCTGCAAACTCCCTGTGCACCTGCATGAGAGGGGCATTGTCAAGACCAGACAGAAGGACGAGTGAGAAAGATAGATGGAGGTAGCTGAACAGAGGCAGCTGGAAAAGTTGGGTTTGCCCATGCTTGGGTAGCCTTGAAATCTTCCTTAGCATCCACTTTCTTATATAACTTGCCATGGCAATGGTTCTATCTTTTAACTGTGGGGGTTAAAAAAAAAAAAGGCGGTAAAATTAAAGGTCATAAAAGTGTGGAATGATAATTGAAATTATTCAGGTAATGGATTAAAACTATTACAAGTATCACAATCTAAATCTGAATGGTGGGGGAGGGGGAAGAAGGGAGTAAACTAATAGAACTTGGAATTGATTTTCAAAGAATACTAAAAATTATTACCAGTAAAATTTACAAGCGCTGTAGATCACGCTCACTGCTGCCTTATTTGTAACAGAAATATCCAATTCCAAAATGAATTGGTCTGTGCTAAAACTAACTCTTGCTGATGGTGGCAAGTTGTTAATTAAATGACACTTTTGTGCTGTTCATTTTGAAAGTCTCTGGAAAGATAACCTGAAGTTCTCAGCTTCTGAAATGAGTGGGGAGAGGTGAGCAAGCACACAGTTTTAAAGACTCCAAGTGAATAAAAAAATTAATTCCCTTCAGGGATACACTCACCAGCACAGGATTTTATCACACAGCCTCACCATGGTAGGATTTTATCACGCAGCCAACACGGAGCAGGGCTTAGATGCTTAGAAAATAAGTAAATGGAGGTACTAGGGATGGTATTCACAATCCAGAATGGCATGGTCTTCTTGCAGAAGTTACATCAGCAGAAGAGCTAATTTTGTGAGTAGTTCACAGAGGATCCTGAGTGCCCATGGACTGTAAAGGCTTGGTTTTCCAGCGAACTGTGAAATGGAGTAATCTCCCTAAATTCCACAGGGTTATATAGAATCGTGGAATCACAGAATAGTTTGGGTTGGAAGGGACCTTTGAAGGTCATCTAGGCCAGCCGCCCTTGCAATGAGCAGGGACATCTTTGACTAGATCAGGTTGCTTAGAGCCCTGTCCAACCCGATCTTGAATATTTCCAGGGCCATCTGCCACTTCCCCGAGCAACCTGGGCCAGTGTTTCACCACCCTTGTCATAAGAAATTTCTTCCTTATACCTAGTCTGAATCTACCCTCTTCTAGTTTAAAACCATTACCCCTCGTCCTTTCACAACAGACCCGCTAAAAAGTCTGTCTCTGTCTTTCTTAAAAGCTTTTACTACTGGAAGGCTGCAGGAAGGTCTCCTCAGAGCCTTCTTTTTTCCCAGGCTAAATAATCACAACTCTTTTGGCCTTTCTTCATAGGAGAGGTGCTCCAGCCCCCTCATCATTTTTGTGACCCTCCTCTGGAGCCACTCAAGCAGGTCCATGCCTTTCTTGTGCTGGGGGCTCCAGAGCTGGACACAATACACTCCAGGTGGGGTCTCACCAGGGCAGAGTAGAGGGGCAGAACCACCTCCCTTGACCTGCTGGCCACGCTTCTTTTGATGCAGCCCAGGATATAATTGGATTTCTGGGCTGTGAGCACATATTGGTGGTTCACATCCAGCTTTTCATCCACCAGTACCCCCAAGTCCTTCTCTGCAGGGCTTTGTTACATACACATATGCAATGCTGTACATGTGTGGAAAGCCTTGGTTGGAAGAAGGGCTAGGTTTCTGGTGCTCAAACCACCTCTGTATCAGATAATTGCATTATGCCTTCACTAGTTACTTCTGTGCCTTCTCTGACTTGATAAATCTGTGGCTACATGTACATGAGCGCTCCCAATGATCTTTACCATGCACTTTCATGGTGGGGCTGAGCACTAGGTTTCACAGAGTGGACTCAGAAGACATAGAGATAAGTCATGCATAAAACCTGTCTCAAAAACGACTCGAGCCTGTCTCCTAAGGGCTAGCTTAGTTTCCTGAATCTCTCCACAGCATTTTAGTATACTTCCAGGCCCAACAGTTGTATACAATCTTGTTCTGTCCTTAGGAAGGACCTCTTATGGCCAAAACAGCCTGAACTCTTACAAGAATCACTTAGAGCTATAGCCTTCGTTTCCACAATTGTAGCTCTGTGATTAAAAGGATTCCCTCATATTTGGATAAAAAGCAGAACAGGAGATGCCAAAACAACCTTTGTTATAAAGCACCTTCCCCGTGAGGTCAGTGAAGCCATGTCCATTTCTGCCAGAAGAGATACTAGCCCAAAGAACATTTTGGCTCCCTGTCAGCGGTTGAAATCCAGCCCCATGCAATCAGCAAGGGGAAGTAATTGCCTTTCAGATATTCCTATTCACATTCAAATTGCCACACCGGGACACAGTAACTGGCCCTACCAGGTGATCCTACAACTGTCACCCACTGAAACAGATCCAGCCTAAGATTTTGTTCTTGTTGTTTGGGGTTTTTTTGTTTCTTTATGCAGTTTTGCTCCTTGAGTCCCACATGGCTGCCAAACTTTTAATTTACCTGCTGATCTTGACATCCTGCCCCAGCTCTGTTCTCTGCAGCATTCACAAGGAAGAGTGAAATATAGCGGGAGTGGTTCAGCTTACTCATGGAGCAGCTCATTCCTCACTTACAGGTAATATATTTTTCATGATGGGGATCTTAGCTCTTTCACTTTATTACCTTTATTTGTTTATTTCGTACAACAGTGAAGGGTTTTTTTACTTGTGGGTTGTTTTTTTGTGGTGTTTTTTTTTTTTTTTTTTTTGTGCAGGGGTACAGTTCTAACGATGGCAGCAAGGACAGGAGGAACTTTGCTAGGAATAAGAGAGAAGCCATCAGCTGGGGCAACTGTCTCTCCATTTTCTATCCCATATATTAGGTGATAAATCCTCTCTAATCAGTGCTTTCCTTGGCTTGGAATTTACCTAAAGGTTTACCATCAGAGCTCCCAGTTTCCTGTACACACACTAGAGGAAAACAGAATTAGAGGCGACTTAAGCAAATAGGATATACACAAGTCCGTGGGACTGTACAACTGAAGGTGCTGAGCAAGGTCACCAATGTCATGGTGAGGCCACTCTAGCATATATAAAAGGTCAAGGCAATCAAAGGATTTTCTAATGTCTGGAAAAAGGCACACGTCACAACCAGGCAAAAAGATGATCTAGATAGCTACAGGCCAATCCACTTACCCTCAGTCTTTGGAAAGGCTACAGAGCAAATCCTCGTGGAAACTATGGAAACATGGAAGACAAAAATGTCTAGGAACAGCCAGAATGAATTTATCAAGGGCAAGTCATGCTTGACCAACATGATTGCCTTCCATCAAGATATGACTAGCTCCAAGGAAACAGAGAGCAGTAGGTGTCATTTATCTTGACTTTAACACGGGTTTCAACAGTCTCCCATAATACTCTCGTAGATGTATTGGAGAGATATGGACTATCTAAGTGGACTAAGAGGCAGGTAGAAAATGGGCAGGACCATTGGTCTCAAAAGCGTAGTGGTCAGCTGTATGAAATCCACATGCTGGCCAGTTGGATTCTTCTCCTCTAATTCAGCAAATTGCACCTGGATTACCATGACAAATGTGGGACTTCCCAGTGAAAGACATGTACATACTTGTCCAGTGGAGATCACCAAGATGGTCAAGGGAACGGACCACATGGCAAACAGGGAGAGACTGGCAAAACTGGCTTTGTTCAACCTGAAAAAGAGTAGGTGAAGGGAATATTGCTGTCTTCAACTACCTAACAGAAGATTACAGTATAGATAGGGCGAGACTCTTCTCCAAGATTCACAACAAAAGAATGTTTTGAAACAAGGACTTTTTTATTGTGCATTATGGAAAAAAAAAGTCACCATAAGGGTTGAGAAACATTGTAACAGATTCACAGCAATGTTGTGGAATCTACAGTTTTGGAGATTTGAAAGCTCAGCTGGATAAGTTCAGAATTGAAAGCTCAAAGATGGGCTTGAAGTCAAGTGCACAAAATGTTAATGCTAGGTTAATGGTTGGACTCGATGACATTAAAGGTCTTTTCCAATCTAAATGATTCTGATTCTTCTAAGATTTCACTCCATAACAGCGGTAATTTTATTATATCATTGAGATTTTCAGTGTCCTGGACCTTTGCACCCCAAAAATTGCAAATGCATAATTTCATCCATCTAGAACAAAACAAAAAACCCACAAAAAACTCAAACCCTAGACACCAAAACAAAATGAAAAATCACAAGAGAGAGCATATCCAACTTCCTATGTCTGGGACAGAGTGGCAGCCACACATGGGAGTTTGTGCCCAGGGATCTGAACTGCAAAATCCAAAAGAATCAGATTCAAAGATTATCCAAGGTCCAGAACACATTCAAGAGGGATAAAATATTCTGGCCAGTTGCCAGAGAATATCAGAGATGTTTGTCCCAAATGCTTTCAGCTTCTTCAGAAAGAAAATAGGTAAGAACGTGTCTGTAGAGTGATCCAATACATGAAGCTATGCTATCCCAGGAATCATATACCAGGTGCATAAGAGGGGCACAATCCCTCTGCACACCTCCAGCTTCAAGAAGTAACCAACCAGCTTGAGTTTGGCTCAAGCCATGTAGCTGTAGATGCCTACAGAATCAAGGCTGAACATATCAAAGAAAGTTCTCTTCATAATTAATGGAGAGATACAGACATTTTTAAGGAGTGAGTCACCTGTCCTCTTTTATAAATCTGCTTCGGGATCAGATGAATTGTGTCCTGAACTCCACTGTCTGTGTTGACTGTCTCTCCATTTACTGACTCAATTTACCGCCCATTTGTTTTGATAACGATGTTTATTTAATCAGATGTACTCCAGCCCAGGAAATGTAAGAAATTACCTCTTTATACCTCCCAGTTTATGCTCTTACTCTAAGCATTCATGAGCACCAACTGTCACAGACAGGGTCATTGGGCTCATGGACAGACCACTGGAGCTGGTCTTATAGGCCTCTTTAAAAGATGTTTCTCACCAAGTCCTCTACACATAGAAGCTTGAAATCTGACATTATGTTAATGGAGTGTGACTAGAGGAGAGACATGCTAACTTTGTACAGAAGCAGAGCCAAGCATCCCAGTTTCCATTTCCACAATTGCCCTCCACCAATGCAAATCAAAACAAGAACTGGGCTTACAACAACTTATCAAAGGCATTTCCAACAATAGCTGTAGGTCTCCCACAACACATTCACTAAACTCTCTCTAATTGCTTTTCCCAATGGCATGAGCATAGCAAGGCCACCTACCCTGGAAGGCTTCACTGTAATTAGGAAAAATCCTCTGGGAGTTTGCTACCCACTGTCTTTAGAGAATGTGAGCCTAAAGGTCCCAACTGTTGGTAGCAGGGACGTGGGACCTTCCACGATGTGGGAGAATCCCATGTGGGAATCCCCACTTCAGATCACCCTGCAGGTCTGCTTTGATCTCCTAAGTAGGATTGGAAAGATCTTAGTGCATATTCTAACGGTCACAGCTCCTCATCCTTCAGATATCTCCCGCCTTCCCGTGACACATACTCCCTGGCTGAACAGCCAAAAAGCAAGGGGAGTGCAAGAGTGGACCCAGCTCAGATCTGAAGAGTGTTTGGGATGTGGGACTGGGAAGGAAGAAGGCAGCAGGTTTGCTCATCAATAGGCCACACTATGATTATTCTGTGGCCAGGACCAGTCCAGCTTTTCTGATGAAAGCCTCATGCACAGAAGTGTGGGGTGGGGGAAACAAAGACACTATAAAATACACCACATTATGAGTGGCAAGCAGCAGGGAATGGATGCAAAGGGGTGAAAGGAATTACAGCATGAAAAATTGCTTTCTTTGACAGAATTATAGAATTATTGGGTGAAAGGAAATTTGCAGATTTAATATGCCAGTTAATGATGTGGCATTTGAAACAGTCTCTCACAAAGCACTGCTCATGATATTAATTGATATTGTCTCTGAGAGGACTGCTGAGTTTGTGGTGCATAGAATTGGTGGGTGCATAGAAACCAAAGAATAACTTTTATCCCAGTTAGTGTATACCTGCAGAATGCTTTCAATAAATTTTAGTTTTGGTAAAAAGCATTAATAATGTCTTTGATTAAGCACTGAAGAACCGGGGTTTGTTTAGCTTTTTTTTTTTTTCTTTTTGTTTTTAAACAAGAACAGCAAAATCAACCTCCCAGGAATCCAAAGTAATTCACTGTACACTGTGTTTGCAACATTTACCCTCTCCTGGTGACTGAGGCAACAGTTACAGCAGAAGGCTAATGGAGAGCCCCAACTTCAGTCCCATTAGATCCAGTGACCAAACTAGGGGCTGCATGCAAGTACCTGAGAACACAAAATTTCTTATATTCTGTTTCCTGAGAAATCACAGGAAAAATAAAACCTTTACTTTTCCACACACAGAGTCAACAGCAGACTGGCCAGCAGGTCAGGCAACCATACACTCCACTTCTCAGCATACATATATTCATGGGGCCACAGGTAACACAGGGGCCACAGGTAACACAGTGCCCACATGAACTTTTAAAAACATGTCCTGAAAACTCTTCCCTGCAGAAGGTCAGTGTTGTTAGTCCCCCTGTACTGGGGGAGAAATAGTTCAAAGTGAAGAAGTCCCCTCTGCAAATACATCCAGAAGACAAATGAGAGAGAGAGATGGACGAAACCCAGCTCTCCAGCATCCAAACCCAGTGCCTTAATAGCAGCGTGTCCTACTTTGGGATATGAGGTACATGTGAGTCACAAGGAGGTGTCACTTGGATCACAGTGCGGATCAATGTCAGATCAATCTGCTTAACAGCTTTATTAGCAATATGGAAGAAAGAGGTCAGAGAAGCCTAACAGCCACTGTGGATTGGAGACTGGTACAGAAACCAGTAAGGACATCGTGCAGAAGGGAGGAAACAACACGGGTTTAACTTCTCAGGGACTAAAGCCCTGTCAGGAAGCCTGCTAGTGGGGAAGACGTGTGAGAAAAACCAATGCCTCGTGCTCTGCACAAGTGTTACAGGTGAGGTGTTGAGCTCATATGAAAAAAGACCTGTGGTGAAGGGCCCTGCTTGAGTGTCTCTGCAGAGCATCACCACCTTTGGAGAAGGCAGAGACAGCAGCCCAGGAAAAACTGCAGAGCTGGGAGTCAGGATCAATCCTAAATGCCGGACAAGTTAGGTAAGAGTCTATTCCCCCCCCCCCCCCCGCCCCCAGTTACAGGATTGTAAAAGTCAGCGCTATTGTGCTAGGTGTTTGGTAAAACCCAATATAGATCTCATTGTGAGCAACCTAAAAATGCTGATTAGAAAGTCGAAAGCAGTGTAATAACTTGTGATGAAAAAGGAAAGTGATAACAACTGAGCTGAATCATGATATCTGAAGCCATCATTAGAGAAGCCATACAGGAAAAACTGAAGACAATAATTAAAAGGCCATGCATTTTGGGACAGGATGAAAAAAATGACATGGGGTCCACTGCTAGGTAGGAGTGGCTTGCTTACAATGTCTAAGAAAAAGTCTACAGTGACTATTTCTTTTCATCCCTTTGGAATAACAATAACAGGGGAACGTTAATATCACCTTTGGGTGTCAAAGCCTTTTGCGGTCATTCAGAAACCAAGATCATTGTATTGCACACCTACTGATTGATAGAAATACATCAAATGTTTAGGAAGAGTGACTTACACCCTGAAATTCAGAAAGATAGGGCAACTGACTGCATTACCTTTTGGGATCAGCTTTTGAGAAATCTTCAAATGTGAGGGAAATCGCAGAATGCGTGGAACTGTGGATGTCATGTGTACTCTGAACTGCAATTAAACTGATCTGGTGTTGCAAAACCACCTGCTGCATTCTTCTGCCTTTACTACAGAGCAGCAAACCTTCCCAATGCATTTGATTCAGTAGTGATGACAAAATTAGCAGCTAGAGATATTGGTAAAGCACATGGTAAATAGACTAAATTGCTAAATTATTAACTATCAGTCATCAGTGGGGAAAAGAGGTGTTTCTAGCGGGATATAGAGGGGTGATTTCTACACCTGACCTACACGGCATGTGCATCACCAACAAAATCATTAATAAAAGTGTGTGACCCAATTCAGTGAACTAGTAAATCAAGAGGGGCATTCTCAGCCTTGGAGAGAGCTACCTTCATCGCTGGATGAGCCAATGACCATGAGTTCCCCATGCAATACTGTGCCAAAAAGACTTAATTCAGTCCTTTGTTTTACAGAGTGCTGAATATGAATAAAAAAAATTATTGGCGTCCCTTGTTCTTCTCTTGCTTTTTTTTTTTTTTTTTTTTTTTTTTAATGTCAGCAGGCAAAGAGGAATGTAGAAAAGCAGAAAGAAGGAAAGGACAGAAAAATTGCAAACTGAATGCTGATGGATTGTTGTAAAGGCTTCTCCAGATACCAGTAAAACCAGGAAAATTTGAAAATAACAAACAATGGGATTTTTTGGTTTGTTTGAGGAAAAAAGTAATTTTTATCTAAAAGAAAACTTTAAAAGAAAACATTGCAAATAGCTCTAAGGCTCTGGAAGCAACACTGAACTTAATGGCAAGGAAGGCTCTGTAGAAAGTAAATGAAGCACCAAAAGATTTTATAATTGTCCCATTAGCCTTCTTTTATCTTTTACATCTATGACACAATCAGCACAGGCACCCTGAAAGTCTGAGAGAAAGGGGTTTTAGCTGCTTGCAGGATGATGCTATCAACTAGCTATAGTGCAAGCTATTCAATTTGCACTGAACTCTCCCAGCCCAGTTAATTTCTGCTGCAATGGAACAGACAGCAACCTCAAAAGAATTTATCATTTCTTTCTTTCCATCCACAAAAACACAGGAACGAAGGGCATAGAGGCACTGCCAAGGAGTTGCACGGTTGTCATTTAAACTGTAATTCACCCAGTGCCGATGGAGGAGCACCAACCCTGTTGGGCCTGGAGTCGCAGGATTGATGGAGCTGAAGTGCAGCAGAAGCTTTTTACATGCAATTCAGGAAATGTCTAGACTTTGTGAGAAACCTGTTAAATTAGAGTGGCAAGATGCTGGGAACAGGGAAGCTCTTCTTGCTCTTGGCAAGAGGATTGGTTGGTGGAGGGGGGTGAAGTGGTAGGATTGATTGCTGGGGGGTGTCTGGTTCTACTTGGAGAGTGATGGAGTAGTTGGCAAAGTGAAGCATTATTTGACTCAGGACTCTTGTCTCTAAACGAAGGTGGGGCATGGCTAGAAGGGAAATTTTGAGGCATCTCATATGAAATTGTAGCCCTATGGCAAAACTGTTGTTGACCTCAGGAATAGCTGAGGAGGGAGAAAGAAGGACTGATAAGGTTGATCAATCAGAGCAATCATTTTAGGGTCTCCTTTCCACAAGCATCCATCCTGCTTTATCTTGATTTCTGTTCAAGCTTTCCCCAGCTGAGCCTTTCTAACAAGCACAAGAAAAGAAAGTCACCACAAGCCAGCTAGACCAAGGTACCAGCAAGTATGGTTGCCTCATGCAATCTGGTGGTGGTCTCTATAACTCTGTTTAAGACAACATGCATAGTAACCTTCAGGCGTAGAATTTTCACTACTTCAACCTCTGCTTGCTACTTGAAATCCCTTGTTGCTTCTTTTCATCCCTGCTTAGTTCCCAGACTTGTGTTATTATCTTGGTTCGTGTGCTAGCTCTGAATCTTCAGTTTATCAGAATCAATTATGTCAGACAATTATAGTTGTTTTCCCAAGAACAGGGTAATGGGTCTTGAGATCAGGAGAGAAGCTGCAGAAGGTGACATGCTGACATTAGAAAGGCTCTGGTTAGTGTTTCACATGACGTTTTCCTGAGCAAGACAAGGAAGCATGGTGAAGATGAATGCGAAAAAGTGGGTACGCGCAGCGTGATGGGTGCCACGCTGTCAAAATAAATGCAAGCATCTAATAGGAACCTGCAGGACCCTGCTCAGATACACACATGCAGGAGCACTGCTTACAAGACACACATCTTTGCCTAAGGCTACCTATCAACTTTTTGGAGCCCTAGCAAGGTCTCTCACCCAGCTGTGGATCTGGGCATCTGTCACGGTTTGAGGCTGGGCCGGCCACTAACGAATGACTGACGTTCTCTACTAACCCCTTTCCCCTCCCAAAAGGGAAAAGGAAAGAGAACAAGGGAGAGAGACTTTACGGTTTGGAAAAGAAAAATAAAACAGCTTTAATGGAACAATAACAATAAAAGAAAAGATAAATAATAAGAATAAGGAAAAAAAATGAAATATATACAGTATGTACAAATATATACAAAACCAATACCGAACCCAACTCCCCCCCAACCCTGATGACAATACGTCACCACCACACCGCAGGGCTGGCACTGGGGCAGTCCCAGGCTGATCTCGGCAGCAGACAGGGACGGGATGCAGGAGCTGGACTCAGGCACTGGATTCAGGGATGCACGGATCAGTCCTCCTCAGATGTCGGCCATCGAAGAAGAGCGAAGAAGGGGCGAGACCCTCGTGATCTCTCAGCTTTATACTGAATATGACATCTATGGGATGGAATACTCTGTTGCTCAGGTTTGGGTCACCTGTCCAGTTCGCTCCTCCCTGTAGGTGCGACCCTTTTCACTCCTGGCACCCCAACACGGAGTACAAGATTTAGCAGTGACCTTGGTCGCCATAAGAACAAGTATAAGCAAGGGCCTCTCTGCATACCATTCCTTGGTACGTACTATAAACACCAGGCCTTATCACTGCTAGGAGCAGTCACTGTCTGGAAAAACATGCTGCTGTTTCAGAAAGTGCTGGTAGTTAGAGGAGACTTAACTGAAAAGTTAAAGCACTAAAACAGAATTAGTTCTGATTTAGCCCAAACCAGGACAGCATCACACTTCAAAAAATGTGGAGCGTTGGCAAAAGCTGGTTAGTGGCAAGCAGGGACAAGAGTTAAGTTGGCCTTCTAATAGTGTTACCTCTGTATGAAAACACCAATGCTCCCACACCCTCCATGCAGAGCCTAGTCCTGCTTTCAGAAGGAAGGTCTTATGTCAAAAAGGGTTTGATGTGGACACATTTCTGAGCCCTTCAAAGGTCGTTGTCTATATGTGGTTCCCAGGACATCGCCCAGAGAAACCCCTAAGGAAATGTTTTCAGAACAAAGGAGATGAGGAAGATCCTGGGGAAACGCTTTCAGAAACTCTGCTTATCAGGTTTGGTCCTACACAGAAAAAAAGAGGAGAAAGATTAAGCCAAAGAATAACTATAAAAACAAAAAAAATAATCTTGCAATACTATTTTCTCAAACATATTTAACTGAACAGTTAACCAGCACGCATTATCCCCCAGGGCAACGGATCCAAAATTGCAAGTAAAGAGGCCAAGTAATTAGGCAGAGGCTTTTCAGGAAAAAAAGTGACATTGCTCTGACACAGGGGAAACTTTTTTGGGGTGACCAGGGATGACCTGTAGCTGCCATACCTCCTTTCTCTGGGGGGTGGTAAATGAAGCAAGAGAGAAGAAGCTGGGAGTGGGGATTCCTGTGGAGCTTCAATATTGGCTGCTTTGCTCAATTCCTGCTCTCTCTGGGGATGGAAGCCCAAGCGATGCAGAGATTCAAGCTGGCAATCACAAGGAGGGGAACTTTTGAGGGCCTGACAGACCCACGAAGTCTGATTTACCAAAGCAAATCGGTCATTTCCTAAATCTTTTGTAGAAGACACCAGTAAAGGGACCTCTTTCTTCACCACCTGCTCTCATTCTGTCATTGCTCTCTTAATTTTCTTTATCTATAACGTTAATAATCCTAAAGGTATTTTTAGTGGGTTCCCTAGGAGATTTATCTCTTCCAGTCTATGCATTTCCTTGAATACCAATAGTTGAATATCCTGATATCATGATTATCTGCTAAAAATGATTTATTTTTTTTTTATATAAAGAGTTTCCCACTAAAAATATCCTATAAAATTTGTTTTCTAAATTACCTCCATCCTATGAAAGCGTCTGTGACAGAAAACAGTTTTTAAAATGTCATTTGTTGCTGCTAAATTTGCAAACTAACTGCAGGTTTAATGAGAATTATTGCTCTAGACAATCCCATATGAGATTTTCCAAACTTTTATCTGTTGATATTTGCCAGCTACAATAGTCTCTCATAAATCAGAATGCAGAACTATGCTGTAGTTTTAAGTGTGAAAGCTCATTTGCTTGTTTGTTTACAAAAAAGGAAAAAAAAAACAACCACAAAGTAAAAGAAAGCCTCTTTTTACTGAATACACATTTATTCAGCAAAGCGTTCAAACCTCTGCTGTTCTTCACAGTTTTCTCATCATGACTAACTTTATTAAGTGAATATTTTGTCATATTGGTGCTACCTATTTTTTTCCAGGCCACACACCTCCACGTTCTTGAAACCTACCCCTCCTTAACACAGCGCTCACAACTGGGCACATTCATCTGACTTCAGTCTCTTACGCATCTTTGACCCGTGACAGCACTGCAGCACTTCGCCCATGGCCACGCAGTTTCTTAATAACCTTGTGTATGACACCATTTCAAGGCTTTTTTTGGTGATCCAAATAAATCCACCAGGACTTCATCTCACAGCCCTTTGCAATGGATTCTCATTGATTATTGAGATATGATTTTCCCCTCCAAAGGTCATCTGCATTGCTTATTTTCTCTTTTGCACGACTGCAACAAATTTTCCTTCATATCTTCCTGAGCAGCCTGTCCCAGGCTCATTCGATACCTTTATAAAGCTACACCTTGGTACTGAAGGTGCCAGAATAACTATAATTAGTAATTCCAGGAGCAAACTAGAATCTAGAAATATTCTTCCAGTATACTCTGCATGAAAAAAAGTGTATTGCATCACATTGCTATCATATTAATTCATTGCATTCAGACTGCGGTAGCATCCAGACACTCTATCAACGTACTGCTAAAGGACAAATCCTTTCCCAAAGAGCTTAATATTGTACCAGTTTTATCATATTGCTGAACATCAATTATGCTCCAGCTGCTCTCTCCACAGAGGTAATAACTATGTTCCTTCCAGACAGGATCTCAGGGAACTTTCTCATATCTAAAATAAAAAGTCTTTAGAAGACTAATCTGATTACAGATTATCATGGGACTAGGGAAGCCTTGACCTTGCACTTTTAGGATCTGGCACAAAAAGGAGTGTGAAATAGCACCAAAATGTTCACTCCAGGGAGAACTTCTCCCATCTTTGGTCTTCCCACAACCCCCTTCAGGAATGCTTTCTCCACCTGGTATTTCTTGGGCAGGCAAAGACTTTCAGGAGAAGAAAGAGGGGACAGGTAGAGCAAAGAAGATAAGACAGCAGTGATATAAAATGAAGCTGCAAGGTGCCCCCAGCCCTGCATAATCAATGTCCTAAATCAACCAAAACATTCTGTCTGGCTTCAGAAAATGCAGCACTTTCAGGAGGCGCTTTGTTTGCCTACTGCTTGGCCAGAGAGAAACTTGACAGTTCGGAGCAGTAGCTCAAACTAACAAGTGTCTGTGCCCTCACTATGCAGGAGAGGCAACAAGCAGGTGGTGAATTTATGTGCTAGTGAAAATCACCTTATTATTTTCAGCAGTAAATTAGAGTCTGCAGACTAAGCGCTCACACAACTCGGCTCACAAGCATCAATGCACACTTGTACGTACGACTGCATGCACATCGATACCGAAATGTTTGTGTAAGAACATACATAAGCCCCGAGAAATGCCTTCACAAGGTCATGTACAGGTGAGGATAAATCCCTGGATAAAGATGCAAATCAGTAATGTGAAATCTCAGACAACTGATATGCAGCTGCGTGGCTGTGGGGAAATATTTTTTTCTAATAGTCATCACCGCGTCGACGACTTCCTCAGAATATGGGCTTCATTCAAACACAGGGGAGCTTCTTTCAAAAAGTTGTTATTTATTTATTCTAGTAACTGGTCAGACTCATTCCTTCAGACATCTATTAATTACAGACTTGCTGGGCTAGAAACAAGCCGATGCTCATCTATGGACAGCACTGGCTGAGATAACTCCTTCAACCCACATAATTAAAAGAACTGCTTTTTTTAAAGAAACATAAGGCTCAGATCTGTGGTCCTTTCAGCATGTTCCCACCTGTCAGCTGGGCTGTGGTAACTATCAGTCTGTATGCTTTCCACGTTCACTGCGGCTCAAACTAAATCAAACTAAATCCCAATGGTACTGGGCTAAGAGCAATCTCAAAAACATTTACTGGAGTGGAGCTCATAGGCTCACTGCTCCCCTGGGTCTCGGGACCAGGCCTGCTCAGGCATCTCTGCTATCTCTGTGGATACATAGTCACATGCAGTTGCAGGAGATGCTGAAATGTGACTCAGTAAAGGAATCGGTAATTCCTAAGTGTACTGGGTCCACTATCTTCACCAGCACTCAATTCATTCAACGGCGCCAAGACAGCTCAAATGAGTTGGTAGGTGCAGCAGGGCATGTTAGCAGCATTATGCTGGCTTTAACTGCACTTTTGTGTTGTTTTGCTCCAAAATAGCTTGCCTACATATGGTAGAGATCATCCCAATGATTTATCTATCTCACTGACTTCCCAGTTCCACAGCTGATGAAGATGTGGGGAGGAAGTTCATGTAAGCATCAGAAAGCGGCAAATTGGTTTTTCATGGCCCCATGCTACTTTATCCAATTACGCCTTCCCATGCGAGGGCATCCCACTGGGGTCTCACCCTTGGATTCACTCTTCTTAATGACATTCAATCATTTTGTGCTGAAGACAGTCATTTTCATAGCTGCTTGCATAATAAATTCAGAGTTACATGCTCACTAGTTCTCTAATTATCCCCCATTCCTGCAAAACAAAATGATTAAACTGAGTTTCAACTGAAAAAAATGTGAGTCAGCAGTTTTATTTTACTGACAAAGTTTGAACACATTTGGCTTTGTCTGACATTTTCTTTTGCGAATTGGAATCTCACTGTATTTAAAGCTTAAAAAATTGAAAATTATGGGGCCAATGGATAACTGTCCATTGAGTTTGTGTGATATCTATTCCACTCTTGGTCTAAAATGATCTCAGAGCTCTTGGAAAAGTTAATCTGCATTGAGTTTGAAGTTTGTGACACATTCCTAAGCGGAGACAGACATAGCAGGACCTGTTTGAACTAAATGAGTATCAGACCTGGAGACAACATAGCTCCTGCAGCAAAGAAAAAAAAAAAAAAAAAAGTCGTTTGGTAGATGTCTGGTAGATAATGGAGCAGGAACTATCAATCTATATTTAGGTTAGGCTGATCACACACCCCAATTTAATCTAAAACCAGTAAATTTTCACGTTTGTGAGATTACTAGAGAAATAAATCTGGGAAGCTCTGGAGGAGGTGGTGGAAACCATCAGACCTATGATCACAGTGATCAGGGTTCCTGCTGGTTTAGGTAACCAGCTGTTGGCTGTCTGTATGCCATGGAAGGGAACCTTTTCAGTTAATTGTTTGTGTACACAGGCAAGAAACCAGGAACAAAGAAGATGGATGTTTAAGTTACAGGTCTTCCCTGCATAAAAAAGTGACAGTCCTTCCTTTCCAACGTGAAAATTTTGGTTAAAAACAGCTGTGCAATCAAAATTAGAGGATTTTCTAGACACAAGCTATGCATGCTGACATGGTTTCTACTGCAGCTCAGGAAGACAATTCCAAAATATCTCTAAATTATCTCACTTGGGTACAGCCAGGAGTGTGCCTGTGGTAGCAGGGAGCATAGTGTGGGTTTATTCACCTAAAATCAATTTAAGTTTTCCCAGCAAGTGTCACTGCATCTATTGCAGTTTCTGTATCTGAGCAGGCCACTTTGGTACCCTCCTTTCCAGAGGTAGCAGAGCAGGCTTGTCCTGACGTGGGATTCATCTAACCTGACATATGGGATAGGTTTTTTCTGATCAAATAAAGATGGAGATGAGATGACTAATGTCCTGAGAACCCCTGGCTCTCCTGACTCACTCTTCCTTGACCATAAAGGGACCCAGCAGTGATGGCCTCTGATATTGGCACTTCCAGTATAGATACCGATGATTAGTCATGCAAATCCTGCCCTAAGCAAGCCCAGCTCACCTAACTTGTCTTCTCTTCACACCCACGCAGAACATATCTGCCCTTACGCATCCATTTTGCTTCTCTCAACCATGGCAAAGATGTGCTTTCGCTTGCTTATTATGGTAGACATTAACAGGGGAAAAAAATCCCTCTCTTACTGCTGCTGTCAGGGTATTTCATAACTTAGTAGGATCCCCATGAGTTGAGGTTGTGCTCTTAAACCTTGTTGTGATGCGTGGCAGCTTAGACCATGTACTGGCTGGGAGACAATCTGCATCCCCATCCACCTTGTATGGACTCAGTGAGTACAGACCGAGATCAATAAGCCTGATATATCCCAGGTAAACAGGTAGGAGTTTTTCTTCTGGGAGGGCAGTGGGTACATCTGCTGTGGGCACATCACCTTGGGCTGAAGTTGCACGTGGCTGCAATGGCAAAATGGTTTTCATGTCCCCTCCGTGTCTCACTGCATATCTCCTCCCTAAATGTCATTCTACCAGCTCCTTCCTTTTCAAGGCCCTACTGGAAAGCTCCTTAGTCCTTGTGGGCATGTCAATGAACAAAGTTAATGAACAAAGCAACAAAGTTAATCGTGATCACTACTGTGTGGATAGAGGATCTAAGCCATCACTGTTTGTTTCCTACCGCTGGCTTCTGTCACCACCCATCCCTCATCTTTGTTGCCTTTCAACATTGTAAATTCTTCACAGCACAAAACTTGCTCTCTAATTTATCTGTTAAATGTCTAGTCTACAAATGAGTCCCAGCCATCCTCATTAACAATAGCTTGTACTTATTCCTTCATAAACTGATAAATGAAAAGCTCTATAAAAACGAAAAAAAAAACAACATTTCCCCCAAGAGGAGGGTTTGCAATGTCATTGCTCAAAGAAAGCAGACTTTCCCATCTAACTGAAATCCACCACAGCACAACTCTGTAGCCAGAAGCACATCTTGTTTTCCTCTCTCTTTTTTTAATTTTACTTTATCTTCTGACTGATTCGCTTATGAAATTAAAGGAGATTATGATTTTAACTCTTTGGTTTTAGAGCCATGAGCAACAAAAGCTACTAGCACTGCCATCTGCAAATTGCAAGAGACATAAAACAGTGTAAAAGAAGGGAAAAATAAGCGTTTTCCACTTAGCAGTATATTTCAGCAGAAGATTAATTTGCTGTCTGACACTTGATGCTTATTGTTTGCAAACTCCAGATCTGCAACTGCATATCAAGCTGAAAAGCATCATCTAATCAAAGAGGGGATAATCTAACCAGAAACCACTCACATATGTCTTCCTTTCAGGTTATTCATGCACACTCATGCTAAAAGCATCACAAGAACAGATGTCCACTAACCTGGGACATGTCTGTAACAGCCTCCTCGGACAAGTTGTGATTCACTGACCTTTATTTCAGTCGAGACAAAGAAGTACTAATGCCATTGCACAAAGACACAGGACAACACCCAGTCCTTGAGTACAGCTTTGCCAACTCATATTCTAGAAAGAAGCATTCAAAGCGGGAATAGAAGGGAAAGTCTAAAAGGGGGAGCAAGTGAAAAGGAGATCCTTCGGGTCACAACATGCATGATATTTAGGATGTGACAGCTAAGGTGAGAAGTTGACACAGCAGTCCAGGAAATTCCTCTTCCCCACCTTCCCATATACGTAAGATGTTATTAAAAGGGTGAACCAGCAGTACAGCCTTGAGTACACTGCAGAAAAAGAGCATATTTTTTAAAAATCTAGGCTTGTTTGAACTCTATTAAATCTTTGCTTCACTGGTTCTAAGCCTGTCCAAGCCAACCTGAATGATTATTGTTATTATTAACACAGTGCAAAGTGAGAAGAGAGGGGTTTTTTATTTAAATAGGTTACTCTTCCTGCAGCTGGCTGTGCTGCAGAGGCCTGGCAACAGTTCATATTGCAGGCGTTACCAATTCCTTAGAGCTTTTCATGGGGGAAGCTTAGTTTGACATTCTTATCAACTCTTCTCTCCCCTATTTATTGTCCAAAGATTGGATGATGTCCTCTCATAGCAATAACTGCATTTTCAGAAGCTATCTATGCAGTTCTATCTTTGTGTTAGGACTTTTCTATGGTATTTCTGTTTCCTGCTGTTTACCAAATAAATAATCTTTGTGGTTTCAACGAGACTTTCCTCTCCTTTCCTACCGAGTAAAGTCAGCTGTGACTGTATAAACCTGTAAGAATTCAGCATGAGAAATTTAAATAAAAATACATTGAAATAAAAATACTGGGCATGATCAAAAAACCAATTTCAGCCCATGCCCTGACTGAGAGTTGTTACAGAGGAGTCCAAAAACAAGGCAGGCAGACACTGATAGTGCCCAATATATTAATAACCCTCAAGGGATTTTTTTTCCATGAATTTTTCCTTAGAAACAGCACTGTCCTATGGCAAGGAGTGCCACAGCTCAACCACATACTGCTTGTAAAGAACCTACTCCATTTCTCATCACTGCCTCCACACCCACCATGATTTTAGTCTGACAAACTCCTTCCCCAAAATGTCTCTTTTCAAGACTGAAGTGTGTTTTTTCTGTTCTACCGCAGCTGCCCCTTACTATCCTTCTGTCATCCTCTCTGAGCCTTTTCCAGGGCCTCTAGAGCCTTTTGAGAGGGGAGGACATGAACCACACGCAGTATTCAAGATGCAGGTCCAAAATGCTTTTGTTCAGCGGCATTACGACGATTTCTGTTTGGCTTTCTATTCCCTTCTTAATAATCCTTAACATTCAATTTCCTTTTTTGATTGCTATAGAGCAATGAGCCCATAATTTCATTCAGCTGTCCATTATAAGCCTCAAATGTCATTCTTCAGTAGCAATAATCAGCTCAGAGCCCATCACTGTGCATGTAGAGTTAGAACTGTTGTTTTCCTTGTGTATAATGCTTGTATTTAATGCCACTGAATTTCACCTGATGTTTTATTGCCCAGCCATCCAGTACAGTAAGATAATGCCAAAACTCTTCACAGATGGTGTCAAGAAGATGCAAGTGTGGTGCTGATCCACAGGAGAAGGTGAGCGGAAACACAAGGGCAATAGCCAGGCAGGAAGAGGCTGAAGCAGGAAGGTGTAATAATTTCCCTATATGTGAGATTTTCTGGGTAAAATTCACTGGCCCTTCGCTGCTCCCTTCGAGAGAGAGCTGGAGTTTGATCCTTTCTGGTCCAAACACACCACTCCTCCTCTTTTTTTGATAGTACAGCCTTACTTAAAGACAAGTGTTTGAACTTTGCAGTCTAATCGAGCAGTTTACAGCCTGGCCAGCTGACAGCAATAACTCAGTATCGTGATTTTGCAGTCCATTTCAATGGGAAGTAGTTGATGAACCAGATCATCTTGTGTGTTTCTACTAAAGTGTCTTATTAGCTGTGTTTGCTCCCCATGACAGAGTGTTACAGAGAAAATCTGAATGCTCCCAACTCATTGCCCCAGAGAACTATAAAATCCTCCCATGTAGCCAGATTAAATTCCCTACAAATGTAGTCCCTCGAGATAGGTGATATTAGGGCTTTTTCAGGCTTGACCCCAGGAATCTTTGACAGAAGAACTGTGCATCATGTCTTCAGATTGATGATGTCACCGGAAGTTTAGGTAAAGGATTCACATGGTGGTAGAGGTGCCTGCAAAGCTGGTAGGTGAGATAAACGTGGATGTCAAAAGCAAGGTACAACCAAGCTTTCCCTCAGGGTTAGCAGCTAGGACAGCAACCCTCAGATCCCCAGGACCTCATCCACATCTCTGTGTCAGGGCAGTAAGTGCCACAATTTGGGGGCCAGTTTGCACATTGGTTGTGGTCACAGCTATTCAGCTGATGCACCGAGAAGCCATGCAGGCTGCATGACATTGGGGAGGCAGCTCAGTCCTGTCCACATGCTGCCACTCATTTTAATGAATGGGAGCCTCCCCACAGATGACAGCCAGTGGATGATGAGAAGGCAGTATGAGCTGAACTGAAGAACCTTTGGGTCTCCTGACCTGACAAATGCTTCTTCTCAGATGTTCTTAGCTGATGTCAAAAATTCAGAACAGAGCTATGACTGCATAAATGGGAAGAGGTAGCCAAAGGGGGTTGTATTTATTATGCTTGCCCCATGCCAAGGCAAACTACTAGAGATACACATCAGTCCACTCTTCCGGTCTTTGTGTTGATTGCTTTACTAGGTAGACACGATAAAAGGGCCCATCTCCTCTTTTGTGGAGGGATTACAGAATAGCTCTCCACACAGCAGGTCAGTGAAAAGCTTTGGTTAACAGAGCATGAGGCACACACCCTGAAACAGCAATGGTCAGAGCATCCTCCATGGAGAAAATGTGCCTGTGAGGTCTGCTTCTATAAAAGACCATATTATCTGCTTAGTAATAATGCAAGATTCACTCCAGGGGAAGCAGAAGAACATTGCCCCATCACCATTTAAAGGGATTTGGTAGAACAGGTAGGAAAATTATTCTTGTTATAAGAAAGTGCATGCAGAGAACGGGCATTTGGAAATGTGCTGAAAGCTGGGTTGTTATAATGCTTTTACTAATGACTATAATACATCATTTCAACTTGTTGATTTTTCGTTCTTTAATTTCCAGATTATCTGGCTGTTGCTTATCCTCCACCCATTCTGGGAGTAAACAGAGACATCATGTGCCTGAGCTGCAAAAAAAAGTTACTTTCAACAGCAATTAGCCTGTGGGGCTTTTTTCTCTCTTTTGCAGAAAAGCCAGTCTTTCAACTTCACCTTTCTGTTTTACCTTTTGAATTTTATCTTTCAATTTTCTTTTGCAATTTTACCTTTTTAACATCTCAATGACATATGGAAGTATTATTTCTATTCTAGAAATAGGGGAAATGGCGGCAAAGGGTAGTTGAAATCTCTTGCATAAAGTCCCAGGGGAAGTCTCTGAGAGGGCTCAGAGGAGAAGATGCTTCTCCAGAGTCCCAACTCAGAGGACTCAACACGACCCAAATGATGTGTCCAGACTAGATTTCAGCAAGAGAGGATTTTTCCCACACCTTACTGAGATCCCAGGCATAGGAAACTTCTGGCATTGCTATGGGAAATCTGACTTCCCTTGACCTTCTCACAGCCTCTTGGAGATGTCCTGCAATGCACAGCTATCCCCAGCTATAAAAACTGCATGTGACTCTTTGTCAGATGAATAGTTCAAGAGAATATAGGAAAATCTCCCAGAAGACCCCAGTAAAAGTCCAGGGGTCTTGACATGACTGGCTAAAGGTCCTCTGTAAAAAAATACAGAAGATCTGGATCTTTCTGCCACTCTTTCCTTCTTTACTTTGGAAGTCGCTCCCTTTTGTCACGCTCACAAAGGCTTTCACGTTTTTGTCAGGGCGCAGCTCTGTTTCAAAAGGGCCAGGAATCACATCCATCAATCTTCAGGAGAAAAATAATCAACAGATGGTCAATAAAGACCACGTGGTTCTACTCCTATCAGAAGATGCAGCAGAAAATGAGCTCTCTTCTCCTCTTGGTTATGCTACTTTAACAGAGTCACGCGTTCAGCTGCATCCAGCCCAGCAGGAAACACATGACAAAACCACTGCATTGTATATGGTACCAAAATCAGTACATAAAGCCCCAGACTCAATCAAAGAGTATTTACCCCTAGAAGAAGAAAGAGAGGAGAGTTTTCAGGCCACATAAAAGAAATACTAGATTGCTGAGAACCAGGGTTTGGGTTCCTTACTTGGTGCACAACCTGCAGCTATCTCTCAACCTGCCATCTTCCATTCCCAACAACAACAAACCACATCCATTTTTAATGCCAACAGGTGTGAGGGAGAAGCCTCAAAATGCAAATTAGATGTCTCTTATGCAGATATTTTCATCCGAGCTTGCAGTGAGCCTTAGAGGTGTCAACTAACCAGTCATCACAATAAGGGATTAACTCAGACAATGAATGTGAATTCTGACTATTTTTTGCTTTAGGCAGCTTATTTTTTAAGCTCAGAACATTATGGAGGACAGACTTTGCCTTTGAACATCTATTACTCTCCTTTGGTTTATGTCTATATTATGCTGGACCTAACCAAGAGGGGAACCCAGAGCACATCAGAGCTTCCTCCCTCATTGATCTCGGAGTCTGTCTAAACTTGAGTTGCTAATGATTCATTGCTATTCTGGAGAAAGTTGTTTTAGGGGCCATTTTATGTCAGAGTATCCAAGTCTAACAAAATGGGGACATTCTCCATGCCAACTAGAAGTCATTTCATGCTCTTATGACAGCTTAAAAGTTGAACTAATCATAAAATGATGGCCCTTTGCTGAAAAAACACTTGGGCAGATGGGGAGGGATTTGAAGTAAGCATTTTTGGTTGGTTGGCGTTTGTTTTTCTTTTCTGGGTCACTGCAAATACTAAAATTTTCTCTCAAAAATATTTCTTCAAAGGTCTCTTTTTGGCTGATGTCTAAAGAAAGAAGTTTGTGGCCTGGGACCCACAAACAAGATCCTGTAAAATGATTTCACTGACAATGTTCTTACTGCTGGGGGGTGGGGGGGAAACAACAAGAACACCCCCAATAAAAAGCAAACCCAAAAATATTAGCAAATATCACAGGACAGAAGGTGACCTGTAAAATTATTTATTTAGGGGAAGCAATGCATATTCAGGGGGTATTTTTGAGCACCTTATTGGGAAAAAACATCTTTTAATTTCCAGCAGATCTTAGAAAATAATTTACGTGTTCTATTTCCATCTACACAGCTCTTCATTTACACATTTTTCTGTTATTGGAGGAGGGGCATGCTATATTTCTGAGGCAGGGAGGTATGTTGAGAGTTTTGATTCATTTTTTTTAATACCTACCTGAAGACTGGCATGCTTTTTATTCTCTGCCTCACACCTACACAGCACGCTCTTGTCCAAAAGACAGAGACCATAACATGAAGCAAAGTTCAAAGGATGAGGAGCGTTTCCTGGATACATCGTTGTAGCCTGGACATTTGTTTCAGCCAGTTTTCCTCCCAAGTATGGAAAGTCTTCAGATTGCAAGTATTTCACCCCAACCTGCAACCTGCTCTTCCCACAACAGTGGGGTGAGCACTCACATTGCAGAGTCCCTTGGAGGTCACTGTAAAGCAAGCCCCTCGAGAAGTTTTCTCATCATTTTCATCCTGCTCTTGAGAACGACGCTTTTGTTCTCTTCAAGTTTTATCTGCTCCCAGTGGCTCTCCACTTCAAAATGTATATTGGATCAGGAGAAAAAATCATTTCAGATAATCACTCCCAGTTCCCAAAGCCCACCTGAATCACCCCAACATCAGTGTCTGTCATGAGTAATGCATGGGATGGAACCACACACAGTCTGTTCAAGACTCTGAAACCATGGAAACACTCCTGATGAGAGCTGCTACTTGGGTTGATCATAGGAAGGAGTGGCTGAAGGAAACTTGTCTTGCCCACCACTGTTGCCCAAGGACAGATCATTATATAACATGAGGCACTTACTTAAGGTGTCAGACTTCACCTCCGTAAGGTGAACGTAACAGATTTGGTTAACAGAAAAACTTAAAACAAGACCAGAAATGGGCAATCATGGAGTTTTCTCAATGAGATCTAAACACTCTGAAGAAGGAGCAGGGACCTCAGGTGTGACTTCATGGGACCAGACCACCTTCACAGCCTTTAGTTGCCTTTGGAGGCCAACCCAGATGTGGAAGAAGGACAGTTCACTTCAATTTCCTCCTTCAGTGTGGACAGTGAGATCACCAGGACTGAGTGCCATACAGTGCAGGGCTGCTGCTTCAGAGTTTAGACACAGTCTGGGTGTAAAAGGCCCTTTAAAGAGCCTTGGAAGAGGACAGAAATTGCAATGAAAGCTGCATCCCATTTCTGTAATCAGCCTCTTCAGGGAGGCATCCACAGCCCTCCAGAAGGAAGTTGGGCACTAGTGTCTTGCTTCTATGAAGTTCATCTACCCTGCAATAAATCTTGCAGTTAAAACAGGTTCCAGTTTTTCAAGAGAATCATTAGGGATTTTTGAATTGCTGTACCATCCTCCCCACCACCCCATCTTTGGAAAGACTGTCCAAATCTGAGTGCTCACAATTGCCAGCTGTTTTACAGATGATGGCTGGAGGGGCACAGGCCAGTGAAAGACTGCAGTAATCTGTAGGCAATGTATATCGCAAGGAGAAGGGTAACTGACAGAGGGGAATGGTTTACCACCTCTGAGATGTGGGAGGAGCTTAAAAAGCATCAAAAACTAGGTAGCTCCCAGCCCGTCTCCTATGCTCCATAGCCTCCCTGTTCATCAGGGGAGAAACTAGAATGGGTAGAAGAAAGATTTATTTTTACTTTGCTTTCCCATCATGCTCATGATAGTTAGACCAGTAACAAGAATGGTTTAGATGTAATACCGCACTCCTCAATGTCTCACTCCACACAGTCTCAAAATCAATCTTCCCTTGTGCTTTCTCCTCCCCTTAGCATCAGCTTTCCCATGCTCAGAACAGAATACCCACTCCTGTGACAACTGACACCTCTCCCATCTATTTGTAAGTCTTTCCCCAGACCCCCTCTATTTGTGGGGAACATTTAAATGATACAGAAGCAGTCAATGAATCTAAAACGTGCATGCTTTGGCGTGGAAGCAGCAGCTAAAATTAGGCTGTAGTCTGAAAGTGTAGAAGGGAGAGAATCTCAGGCTAGTTATCTAGTTATTGTATAGCGTCTTGAGTCACCCATGTGGAATCAAGCAGCTGCTGGGCAATACAGAGTGATACATATACTGCAGTGGAAAGACACCAGTGCTAACAATAGCTCATAAGCATGGAGCATCTTTCACGATCCAGCTTCAAAAAGCATCAAGAAGATGTAAAGCATGTATTTTGACTGCTTCATGCACCCCTACAGTGATGTGGAAGAATGGTCAGATGAACAGACTCCCAAAACATCTGTGGGCTTTGAATAAGACCATTCCTGATCAATAGTGCTCAAGAAATCCCTGCAGCAACATCAAAGCCTGAGTCACCAAACTCTCAAGTAACATTTTTCACCTGAATAGGTCCAGAAAAAGTCAACAAAGAGCTTTAAATTAACATGTTCTTAAATTAGTGGCTTCCAAAAACTTCCTCATTTGTGCAGACTGGTGACATGTCTGAGCATAGTTAGGAATAGACCCCAAATCTGGATGTGAACCAGATCTTACTCAATATTCCTGAGTTATGTTTCATGTCTCACCTCTTTCTTTGCCTTCTGTCACTGGTGTTCACAAACAGCACAGCCTGATTTCTGATCTCAGTTTCACTCCAGCGAAGAAATTATGTCAATTTTCAGTGTGAAAAACTTGATTCACAGGAGACAGAGCGAAGCAAGACGCAACCCTACTGAATAATGGAGATGGCTAGTAATCATCCAGTTTCTGTTCCTACCTAGTTACTTCCCCACCAAAATTCACTGTTCTTCATTCAGGAGAGACAGCCAAACTGTGCTGCAAACTATTCCAACACCAAGTTGTTTGCTAGGTAATTACTGCTACTTAAATGATTCTGCATATACCATACAGCATGAATGGCAGCTATTAAAATGCAGAGATGACTTAATAAGTTATAGTTACACAGATGTGTCATTCTTCTAATAAGATGAAAAAGTGTGGTTATATTTCAGACTTACAAGATGTACAGTAAATAAAATTTGTATATTATATTTCAAAATCTCTGTAAGCGATATTGTCCCTGCTAGAATTAAGATAAATGACACCAATAAAATAAGCAGGTTAGGATTTTTTTTTATGTGTGTTAAATCAAAAGTATATGTAACTTGTTGATATGCATATTAAAATCAATGTGAATGAAGAAAATATGAAATTAAAACGAATTATTAAAGAGGCAAAATCACAGCGAAGGAGAATTGGACAGTTCTGAGAGGAAGGGGCAAAGAATTTCTAGTACCGCAGTTTCTGTTGAGGTTGCACAGCAAAAATTTGCACAACAGGGAATTGAGCTGCTACTCAGATACACCTTAACTGATCCACTGACAGACCTCAAGCAAAACACACAAGACACCCAGGGTGTAACGGCATTTTAAGACTCCACCTTGCAGCTAGTGCTGAGCAGTTATCTTTCTTGATCAGCTATGAACGCAAGGAAAGTACAGGATTGCTTCAGCTCCTTGCAGCTGAGACTGAAGGTGGTGAATAACCAGGCAAGCTGGGTTTATCCCACCACAATGTGTTTCAATTTGCCTCAATGCAAGGTCAGGTTTTAACAAAGAATGGAAATTACAGGCAGGGAAGGGGATTGCACCTTGCAAAACACATTCAGCCAGGCATGCAGAGTCCTGTTGAACAGTAGCAAGCTAAAACATGAAATAGTCTTGGATGTCTAACCAGGGAAACCCTGAGTGGAAATAGAGTTATTAATGCAACCAGCTCTAAAATAACATGATGCTCCTGCTGTCCCCCCACTATAGAGAAGGATGATAAACTGGAATGGGTTCACAGCAGACCGAGAAGAGTGAGGCAGGGCCTGAAAAGCTGGAGGGATCAAGGAGATTGAAAGAAAAGGGGAATTGGATCAACCACGTTCGTGTGTTGCAAGCAAAGCACCCTGCACTCCTCCTTTGGGTAAGATAAAGAAACCGCTCTCTTTAGGCAGTTCAATGTCGAACATTTTAAGTCAGACCCATCGCCAGGAGCATAGACGTGCACCTCTGTTTTGAGGATGGTTTCGTAGAGGCATAGCAGGAGCCACGTGAGTGTTTCCAATTCAACACGTGCACGGACATAAAAATGTGAGTTTTCTTCCCCCTTCCCTCTGTTTTTGATACAGTCAGGGATGTCAGGGCTGTGAATTTTTTATAGTTTCTTTTGGAGAGCTGGACTCTATCATGTTATGGGAAAGAATGGGATTTCTCAGCCTTTCACATATGGGAGAGCAACATCATTTCCCTTTAATGTGCACTGGTCTGGAAATAAAAAAAAAAATATATATATATATAAAAGATATTTAACTGGGAGATTTTCACTGGAATTATTTTCTCAGGGAAAATTGAGTTTCTGGAATATGAATTATTTTCCTATGGGAAAAAAATTTAAATTTTGAGGGAAAGGCTGTGGATATTGTTTACCTCTGTAAAGCCTTCGATACTGTTTCCCATGGAATTTTAGTGAAGAAACTGGCTGCTCATGGCTTGGATGAGCATATGCTCTGCTGGGTAAAACACTGGCTGGACAGCCAGGCCCGGAGAGTGGTGATTGATGGAATTAAATCCAGCTGGTGGCTGGTCACAAGTGGTGTTCCGCAGGGGCCAGCACTAGGGCCACTTCTGTTTAACATATTGTCACGGTTTGAGGCTGGGCCGGCCACTAACGAATGACAGACGCTCTCTACTAACCCCTCTCCCCTCCCAAAAGGGAAAAGGAGAGAGAACAAGGGAGAGAGACTTTATGGTTTGGAAAAGAAAACTAAAACAGCTTTAATGGAACAATAACAATAAAAGAAAAGATAAATAATAAGAATAAGGAAAATAATGAAATATATACAATATGTACAAATATATACAAAACCAATATGGAACCCAACTCCCCCCACCCTGATGACAATACGTCACCACCACACCGCAGGGCTGGCACTGGGGCAGTCCCAGGCTGATCTCGGCAGCAGACAGGGATGGGATACAGGAGCTGGACTCAGGCACTGGATTCAGGGATGCACGGATCAGTCCTCCTCAGATGTCGGCCATCGAAGAAGAGAGGAAGAGACGAAGAGCCGAAGAGTGCGAGACCCTCGTGATCTCTCAGCTTTATACTGAATATGATGTATATGGGATGGAATACTCTGTTGCTCAGGTTTGGGTCACCTGTCCAGTTCGCTCCTCCCTGTAGGTGCGACCCTTTTCACTCCTGGCACCCCAACATGGAGTACAAGATTTAGCAGTGACCTTGGTTGCCATAAGAACAAGTATAAGCAATGGCCTCTCTGCATACCATTCCTTGGTACGAACTATAAACACCAGGCCTTATCACTGCTGGGAGCAGTCACTGTCTGGAAAAACATGCTGCTGTTTCAGAAAATGCTGTTAGTTAGAGGAGACTTAACTGAAAAGTTAAAAGCACTAAAACAGAATCGGTTCTGATTTAGCCCAAACCAGGACACATATTTATCAATTATCTTGACAAAGGGATAGAATGAGCCCTTAGCAAGTTTGCAGATGACACCAAGTTAGGTGGGAGTGTTGATCTGCTGGAGGGAGGCTCCACAGAGGCACTTGGACAGGCTGGATCAATGAGCCTAGGCCAACTGCATGAACTTCAACAAGGCCAAGTGCCGGGTCCTGCGTTTGGGCCACAACAATCCCCTGCAGCGCTACAGGCTTGGGGATGAGTGGCTGGAAAGATGCCCAGCAGAAAAGGACCTGGGGGTAGTGATTGACAAGCATCTGAATACAAGTTAGCAGTGTGTCCAGGTGGCCGAAAAGGTCAATGGCATCCTGGCTTGTGTTAGGAACAGTGTGGCCAGCAGGAGTAGGGAGGTGATAGTCCCCCTGTACTCAGCATTGATGAGGCCACACCTCGAGTGCTGTGTGCAGTTTTGGGCATCTCAATACAAGAAAGACATTGAGGTGCTGGAGAGAGTGCAGAGAAGGGCAACAAAGATGGTGAAAGGCCTAGAGAATAAGTCTTAAGAAGAGCGGCTGAGGAACTGGGACTATTTAGTCTTAAGAAAAGGAGGCTGAGGGGAGACCTTATTGCTCTCTACAACTACCTGAGAGGACATTGTAGAGCGGTAGGTGCTGGTCTCTTCTCACAGGTAATTAATGATAGAACAAGAGGGAACGGACTCAAGCTCCACCAGGATAGGTTTAGGCCTGATATTAGGAAAAAAAAATCACTGAAAGGGTTGTCAGGCATTGGAATAGGTTGCCCAGGGAGATGGTTGAGCCACCACACCTTAATGTGTTTAAAAGTCGTTTAAATGTGGTGCTTGGCAATATGGTTTAGCGGTGCACTTGGTACAGTGAGGTTGATGGTTGGACTCGGTGATCTCAAAGGTCTTTTCCAACCTGAATGATTCTATGATTCTACGATATTCTGCTGCAACACTGTACTTGGCTTTCATTCGGGATTTTCAGCACTGCTTAGTCTCCCATCTTTTCCAAAGCTGGCAGACTGGGTTTCAGGCTCCTCAGTGAGCTTCAGACATGCTTCAAAAAGATTTAAAGGGAATCCCTTCACAACTTCATCTACACTGAGTGTGAGAGTTCCCATTCCACAGGAGATTTGAGTTTCATTCCATTTCAGAATAATTATCTCTAAAAAAGAAAACGGAGGGGATTTTTCCGTGGAATTCCCAGGGAGTTCCAGTTTTGAGCCAAGTCTATAGATAGACGTAGTTTATTCCGTGCTCAGAAATAAACTGTGAATCTTTCTAGCCAGTACAGAGGATCCCTCAAGACTCCGACTTCATACAGGAGTCCAAAAGGCACAGAAATAGATGGGCTGCTCCTCTCAGCTATATCCTTGGCAGAGATCCCACCCCTAATTCAATGGTATTTGCAGTGAATGCACCCCTTTCTAGATTGCATCCTCCTCAGGATGGCAGTCTAGTCTGAAAAAAAGGTGTATATATACACATTTCTACTGTTTTCAACACATTTCTACTGTTTTCAACATATTTCTTGGTTTAATAAAGGATGTTGCCTCCACCTACAACTTACGTCTTGCCTACAACGTGGATAAGGATACCCCAGTAGTACTGTCATTTGGGTATGGAAGATACCGAATTTTAAATGGGGACTACAAGACACAGAGAAGAAAGAAGCCAAAGTGAACAGTGCCACCTAATTCATAAACTTAGGCAAGAAACGTCACACCCTCCACTGGTTATTTAGTTTCGAAATTTGCGGCTCCAACTTCAGACTTGAAGGAGAGCGAGTGGGCAACAAAGCCTGAAGTCCCGGGTGTGGTGATCAGCATTGCAAATGTGAGTCTTCTCTATTCTGAAGCCAATGGGGTTTTAGGCTTCAGTCCAAGTCCAGTCAAGAAACTATAGTGAAGAGAAGCCCTTAAGGCAGAAGTCAAGTTAGAGGAGCCATATCTTATTCTCATGCCCCTAGGCCTTTACAATTACAAAGCACCACTAATACACTAATTACATTTACTTTAAATCCCTAACACCTCTACACAGAGAAATGTCTAGATTGCTGGAGCTGGCTATGCCACACAGCCAGACTACATGGTCGAGGGAATACAGTATCTCTGTATCTCTCTCTAGCTGTATTTGAAGGTGGTGAGGGATAAGTTCATCTCAGAAAACTGCCCAGCCCAGTACTGTACGGAAGTTTTGAGGCCCAGCTCAGGGGAAACAGACCCAAAGTGATAGAGAGCTCTATGCTGATGTGTCTTCATGCCCTCTCCATGTTGGCTTGCATGATGTATGAGGCTGTGGAGGCCTGCTTCTGTGTGTTGGCATGAACTGGGACAGTTCCATTCCTCTGTGTATCCTGGAGCCCTGGATACTAAAATCCAGCTCCTCTACGCCCTCTGTTGCTTAGTCCTTCTCTGAAGGCCTTCCAGCCCATTTGTTGCCTCTTAGCAAGCTCATTTGTGTCTCTGCCTCAGGCAACAGCAACTTCTGCTTTCAGTTAATCCTTGGTTCAGCTCTTAGGTTTCTTCAGAGAGGCTTTGTTACAGGAAAACCAAGCAAATCAACTGGGGCTTGTTCACCTTCGCAAGAAGCCCACCTGGCTGCTTCTCCCTGTGTCGTGACCCACATTAAACATCAGAATAAAAAAAACATTCTTTATTCCACACAGGCAGCAGGCTTGAGTCACATGAACACGCCTGTTACCAGCGGCAGTGCCTGGATGGGATGCAGAAACACAAACAATCCCTCTGTACTGTATGATAATCAACAAAAATTAGCTGCCTAAGGGAACCAGGAAACTCTGCCATGAATGCAGCAGTTAGAGACTGAGCCTATTTATTTAACAGGTGTCCCCTGAGCTGGGATGCCAGACTCTGTTTGCCAAATTTGCAGAGAGAGGAAGACAGCTTGAATAAATACGGGCAAGAGGGGAACAGTCCTGAAGCCATTTTCTTTGTCTTGTTTTTTTTTTTTTTCCCTTCAACAACTTTTTTATTGTAAGAAAGTACATGCTAGTTCTTGGCCGCTCATGTTCAGAAAGAAGAAGCTGTGTGAACATCCAGTTTCCCTCCTCGTAGTGGCGCATGGTCCAGCTCAGCCACAATGCAAAGTTAGCACTGCTGGATGGCTTCATGATTGGTTTGTTTCTTCGGTTTAATTAAAATACAGTATGGGGTACATTTTGGATGTGAACCCATCCCAGGCTGGTAGGTAATCCAGAGCCAACAACGGCAGGCTGCTGTGTCTAAATGCTCTCCTTCCCCATTCCCATGCAGGGGACATGTGCCTCCAAACACAAGGTGCTGTGCCTGGTGCTGCAGCATCGAGAAGCCTTGGGGTGGATCAGACGTCAGGCACCGAGCGCGCCACGCACAGCATCTGGGTGGTCCTTGCTCTGCTTTTGGAGTGTTTTCGCTCAGTCTGGTGGCAAGGGATGGGTAGTGACAGAGAGGAACCACTGCAGAGGTTTATGTCACCTCTCAAGTGGAGCACAAAGCCAAGCAGCTCATAAAGGGGTGAAACCCAAGTGAATCCTGAACTTCATTCTGGGCAGGTCTCCCCAGGGAACTCTTTCACCATGTATAACCTGCTGCCTTGCAGTCATGCCAGAAAGCCAATGCAAGGCAGAAGAGTCAGCAGAGACACACTATGCAAAAGGGACTGCAGCAGCCCTGGCTAACAGCACAAGCTGGAGACAGTGAGTAGAGTAAACGATCTGCTTATCTGGTGAGCAAGTCTCAGATAACATCCCAACAAACCACACACACACAAAAATATGTAAGCAGCGGGGAAAAAAGGCTTTCTCTAACAACAGGTTTCTGCCTGAGAAAGAATGAATTTCCAGAGACTGTAGAAACTTTTACTGACTGGTCCTTACAAGCTGTTGTAAATGTTTGCTGACTGCACTGGTGAGCTGAGAGATAATCTGATATGTATACAACACGACATCTAGTTTCCAATTTTTTTTCCCTTAGTTTTAGTGTATAAGGTGCTGGCCCTGCAATATTAGCTACATAAAGTACACAGGTTTCCCAGCTGATGCCAGCAGTCTCCAAGTCATTTCTTGCTGATTTCAATCATGGACAGGGCTGACATTCATGTCTCGTATAGCCGGAGCAGACATCTGGGTGACGTTCATCTCCATGGTAAGAAGGAGAAGTGAAGGTGTTGCTCATGCCTCCTTCTTCCAGCAGTTGCAAGCTGAAAAGACCACAGCACGAGCCAAAAGCTGCCCCTGGTATCACCCAGTATCTGTGTGGAGGTTGCAGTAGTCATAAGTGCATGATAGAGAGCAGCTCACCTCAGCCCTGCACCAGCAATATTTCTGTCCCCAGGTCATCCACAGGAAAGGGGAATCCAAAGACATTTGCAACGGTGCAGAGTCAAGTAAGAGCAGCTTTTGCCTTTCAGCGTGCAGCACAGGGCTTAATTCCCCCTCTGCTGGGCTGGAGAGCTTGGAAGACGCCAGTCCTTCTCTTCGGTAGCTAAATTCATCCACACATCCAGTCGTGCTGCTTCCCACGCTGTGTTGCCCTGAGCAACCTCTGCCACCACCTCTGTGGCAGAGCCTTCTCCTCTCTCACCACCCACAACAGCTCCTCTTGGGTGACAGTGAAATCTTTGCCCGCCCAAGGTCAGCTCAGCTAAATGATGCTGAAAAACCAGAAGCCAGGGACAGGGAAACCATGCACTGTGCCCCTGTCAGCTGTGATTAAAGAAATAAAGATTAAATGACTCACATTGCTCCCCCAATTCCTATCCTAAAAATCCTAGCAAAGCTTGAATATTTCTTGAACCCTGCTGCAGGGAAGAGAAATGAAGATCTCTCTATGGCAATAGAAAGCTAAAATAGCTGTGTGTTTCATGGACCTCACTGAAATGACAGTGCCAATCCCAATCTACAGTCTAGTAAAAGGCTGTGTAATTAATTCAAGACACCCAAAGTGTTTTCACACAAATTATCAAGCCTACGGGAGATGTTTAAGACTGCCTTAAAAATTCATAGGTCTAGGAGAGATCTCGGGAGGTTGCATAGTTTATTTTCCCGTCCCAAAGCAAGATACAGTATTTCTAGGTCACTGTTGATGGAACTTTGTTTAAGTTGTTTTTTCAAGGCCTCCCATGATGGACATGTTGCAGGCAATTCATTCCAGTGTTTTGCAGTCCTGACCACTGGAAAATCTCTCCCAATATCTAACCATCTTCCCTGTAGCAGTTTAAACCCATTGTTTTCTTATCCACTGTGAACATGAGGAACAGATTTCCTCTCCTCTGTTAAACAGTCCTTCATGGATCTGAACAGAGCTACCATATTCTGCTCGGTCCTCTTCCCTCTGAAGGGGGTAAAGATCTCAGTATTTCCCGCTGGTAGTTCTTCCCTGTGGCTGCTCTTTTGATTCCCACTAGACATTTCTGAAGTAGGACAAATCATTTCTGGAAATGGAGTGCCCCACTTTATATATTCTCCTCCGACCGAGGCTTTCCCAGGGGTGAGCAGAGCATCGCTGGCAGGTTACACAGGGTAGTACAGCTTTCACCTTTTTCACGACAGCATGATGTGTTGATTTGTGGGCAGGCTGTGATTCATTACAGCCTCCAGATGTGGGGTTTTTTCTTTTTGTTTTTTCTTTTTTTCTTTTTTTTTTTTTTTTTTTTTTTTGAGAACAGATGTCTGATCAGTTGTTCCCAGCCCTGGATCCACTTTAGTGAAATTAAGTGAGGTTAAACTTCCCTAAGGTACTCTGGCTAAGGCCACGCTGGAAGGAAACCAGCCTATAGGGTGGGTGTAGGAACATTCAGTTCCTTGCCATAAATTTGCCATCATGGTCAGAACCTGAATCTACCTTACCCAGTCTCAGATCGACTGATAATGGGGCTTTAGGGGAACGTTTAAGAAAGAGAACATAAACTGATCCTCATCTGTTTCACTCACTTACACTCCGGTGCTCAGGGTTTTGCTAGATTAATCTGGATTAGGTATTTAGCTGCGAGCCCCGAGCCTCTTCTCTACTGATTTTTCTAAACCCTTTCTGAAAAAAAGTTATATTTTTAACTCCCATGACATGTTCCATGATTCGTGCAAAGGAACATCTTCTGTTTGTTGTAAACCTGCTATCTGCTCATTTCATTAGTGCTCCTGGGTTCTTGTGGTATGCGAAATAATGAATAACCATTGCTTACTCACCCTTGCCATACTTGTCATCACTTTGTAGATGCCTACTGGTACACTGAATGGCTCTCTGCTGCAGTGAGACTCCCTGCTTAGCCATTCCTCATATTAAAACTATTCCATATCTCTGATCATCCTTCTTTTACCTATTCTAAGTCTACTACATCCATTTTTATATGGCATGAATGGAAGTACACACAGTGTCCCAGATTTAGGTGCACTAGGGATTTATATACGCACTTTTAAAGTGAAGCTCTGTTTTCCATCCATTTCCTAGTAAGTTCTACTATTTTACTCACATTTTTTGCTTGTGCTGAGCACTGAGATGGCATATGAAAGCAGTATCTGCAATGACTCCAAGATCTCTTTCCTGAGGGGCCAGTGCTTATTTAGAGCAGATCATTGTGTATGCAGTTATCAGCTTTTCATTTCCCTTCTGGCTGCTACTTGGCGTTAGCTCAGGCTCAGAGGGTTTGTACATAGTGTTCTGAGTCACCAAACATCCTGGGTCCTCACCCAAAAAGATCTCATGCCCCAAACAGAGTTTCCTAGTTTATTATGTGGGTTTAGACTTCTACACAATTGAAAGGGTAGGCATATGCTTGGGTACTTATGTGCACCCATTTTTCTGCCATTAATCAGAGTTAAAATCCAGAGATGAGAGAAAGTGCATCTTTCCACAGTCCATGCCACTTCAAGCCTAGTCAAAATCAGATCAATTGGGCTAATTTCACTAAGATGTGAAACTTCTATTACCACCTTCTGTGTTATGAAAGAGATGAGAGAAATCCCACCATCTACTACATCTTCTAGACCAGAAGCCACTTCAGGGAACTGGTGAACACAGCAGGAATAAGCACAGCAAAGATTTCCATGACTCCAAACCATGCGTATGCTGGAGATCTGCTGTTCCTCTTCCAAATCAAAAGAGGAAAAAAACTCAAGATGTATTCCCTCATTTCATTACAGTGTCAGTCACAGCCTGCAGAGGTGAGAAACTGGCTGTTAGATAATATGTCACCTCTGAAGAGTTAGGAGTGAAGTGGAGGAGCGGGGAGCAAAGGGAAGGTCATATTTACCCAGCAGTCACTCAGCCACAGTCTGATAACTCAGAACCACTAAGTCCTAGCCAATTTCATAATTCTTCTTTTTCCTCCAAATTTTCCCCCTCCCACAAGGAATTTGAGATCAGATGGATACTTCTTTGTTTAGCATTCGAAGAGTATCAGCCTTGGAAACTTCACTGTGAGTTTCTTCTAAGTTCACAAAGCGAAGTCCTGGAGCACAAGGGTTGCTCATCCCTCAAAGTTCATTGATGAGCCTCATAGCAAGGAGCCGAATTAGTCCCACTCATGGGGTTGTTTATTCTTATAGACAACTTGTCACTAATGCTGAGACATGGTTCCCCCTGGCCTGGTAGTTACCAAGGAGTAGGCAAGGGATCACTGAGCTGGACACACAGGACCTCAACCTACCCATGGATCCGTAAACCCCAAGTCTATTCTGGATGCATTAAGGTGAGATGACTGCTAAATGAGTTGAGGTCTCCTTTCCAAGCTAGCAAAACTGTCATGTCTATGGCACTTCTCAACCAAGCTCGTTTTATAGCCTTATGCTACTGCATCTTCCTGTCTTAAAGACAGTTTAGAGCGGATGATTACTTTCCCTCCATATCTGCTGTCAGCAATGTCAGGACTTCCTCTCTCCATCCACCTCTGGTTGCTATTCTCAACGTACTTGGAATGGAGAAAAGGAGCTAAACTCCATCCAAGGATGTTGTCTGTAATTCTGGGGACATTTGCATACCCAACATATGGAAAACACACAGGCGACTGTCATTTCCAATACAACCTGTTTAGCTGTTGAGAATCCCACCATTAGGACAAATCTCAGACCTAGCACATGGGGCCAAAATGTCATTGCTTTTTGATAGCCCTTTCTATACTTTTGCTATCAGCCTTTGGCTTCTAACTTGAAACAGATGGGGAAAAAGAAAAAGTCTCTGACATACGTGTTCATATTGAAAAGCAATGAGTCCTGATGCAGCCAAGGTCTCTCTCGTTCAAATACAACCACATTTTTTGAGCATGCTATGCCCATTTATGAGCATGTTATCCAGGCAGGAGTTCCAAAATGCCAACACACAAGGCACTGCAGTTAAGAGGGTGCTGAACAACTTTCTTTTGCATATTGAGAAACTCAGCTGGGATGTTAATGACCTCATTTGCTTTTAGAAAGTGGGCCTTTCTAGCCAGGATCCCTGCTACTATGCAGAGACATAGAGAGGAGGTCTAGGGAAATAGCTATATTGCTTAGGAACAGAAAGTCATATGGTTCCAGCAAGAAGCCTAACAAGTGACCTGAGGCCAAAACAAAACCAGAACCTGTAGACCTCTCTGGCTGGGAAACAGTGCAGAGATAGTGCAGGATTATACTCTGGAAGCAGATCAGAGCTCAGTAGAGAGGGGGTGGCAGGAGTGTCCCAGAGAGCCAGGAGGGTATAAAATATGCAGAAGGACTGTTGTGTACTTGAGACAGGAAACTTCTAACCAGGAGATTTAGCATCTCTTCCTAAATCCGTCATGGCAAGAGCTAGTGAGCGTTAATCAGTCAGGGCATCCATCCCTCCTCTGCCTCTGCTCCCCTGCCTGGCAAAGAGGAATGCCATCAGTTTCGCAGGGACCTTCGCTTGCTTGCATTCCCCCCAATGAAACGGTCTGTCAACAGGCTCAGCATAATTCCGAGTGCCAACATTTCTCACCCTGTGCTGGATCTGCTACCTTGAAATCTGTGTTGCGCAGACTTGCAGCTACTCTGTTCCAGCTGATGGGAGGAGTGAGGACCACACGATTTTTTTTTTCTTCTTCTGTTTTTTTAAAGGATAAGCATAACATCTACCCAGACTGAAACATCATCGTGATAGAAGGCAGCAGCAACAGCACAGAAAATTAGCTTCATCTCTGGGCTGAACCCAAAGAAAGAAACAGTTACAAGCATGCAAGTTCAAAGATGAGAGCTCTAGCCTGTTAAGAGACATGGCTTTCTAGGGGTGAAAACTCCCCTGTAACGATAGCTGCCGTGCAGAGCTTGCAAACATGCTTCTTTTTCTCACCTCTGCTCTGTCAACAAACATGTAGAAACCTACATCTAGATCTCTCAAAAAGTTAATTTTCCAGGACTACATGTTACAGAAACCCAAGTGCACATGCATGTGGGTGTATGGATGTAGGTGGTAATTTAAGGGTCTTGCCATAATCAACTCTTCTGGGGAAATTTAAAATACCATCTTCCTGTGGGTGGGGATTTGAAGACCTTCTCCTAGCAAATTAGAAGCTTTTTTTTTTTTTTTTCAGTGTATGCGTGGGTGGTGAAACTGGGCTCACCTTCGGCAACTTCGGTGTAAAAATAAAACTTGTAAGACATTTAAATCTTCAGAGAGGATTTCAGACCTTCCTGCAGACAAATTAGCAATGAATATCTTACGCGTACGTAGAATACACAGAGCGGTAGAGATACAGAGCTGGTTATTATTAGCAAAATATTAATATCTCTGGAGGTTCAAACCTAGACTGAAGTGTTGATGTGCAGGACACTGCAGACACTGTAAGTGGGGCTAGCCAATTTTTCTCTTAATTTGTTTTATGTTTAGTTTTTTACTCACTGATTGACTTTTTGGTTATTCTTTTTTCCCCCTACACATTACCCATTGCACTTTTGGCCACACTGATAAGTTTTATGAATCTTGGTCAAAGTTCCAGGTTAATATTAAGTAAAATAAATATCTAAATCAGAAGGTAAAGGAAGTGTCAGCCTTCTACTCAACAGCTCAGTGGTAGGGAGAGCTCCTCAGTATTTGGTCATGGGGACATTTAACTCATCAGTACAGCAGCAGACCTCCTTTCACTCTTGTGCTGGTTGTGCACATGGCCTAAAAAGAAACACAAAACCTGTATGATGACTGTATGGTGGTCAGTTAGAAAGAAAACAGAGCAAATACTGAATCTCTAAGCTGCAGCTGGTTTTAAATATTACCTGAATCTGGTCATTGCTTCACTGACACACTGTGACAAATAAGGCTAGTCAAGAATCATGCTCCCATGTGTTACTGGAAATTATTTATCCATGAAAAAATTCCAAATTATTTGTATTTGAGTCGATGTGGAACAGGTGAATCACTTTTGCTTGGCTCTGGTACAGCTTCTTACTGACTAATTTTGGTATATACTGGTTTAGAATGATAACTTTGAAATATATTAGAGTTAAAGACACTCATAAAAGTCATGGCTGAAAGTCATGGTAATGCTAAGAACATGCTAAAAGCAGTGTTAATTAATGTTGATTTCAATAATAGGAAGTTGGTGGGAAATAATTTAGAACTCAGAATCAAATTACAGAAAATTAGTCTTTAAAAGGTTCAAATCACAACTTCAAACCTAATCCCCTTTCTCCTTTTCGTGGATTTTGAATGTTGGATTTAACCTTTGCATTGAAGACCCATTTGCAAAACCAGAAACACACATTCCCCAGTTACTGTTCGAAACGAAATATGGCTCTAGATCAGTTCCTAAGTGGGCAATGTCTTATCCAGGACCCTGGATGAGATTTCCACACAGGTTTCTCATGCAGCAAACCCTGCAAGAACTAAAAGCAATGTGATGCTGAAAACAAAAAACAAATCATATCTCCCTCCTAAGCACACACCCTTTGCCCACATAAGTGCAGAAGAAAAGGCTCATCTCAGTAGATTGCTACTAAGCGGTGGATGTGTGTGCAAAGAGGGGACTGGAGGTAGAGGAGTGAGAAACCAAAGACCTTGGATTGTGGTTTTGGGAAAACTCAGCCACACCTTAGTATTTGGTGACAGATTGCCTTTCCAAACCAGCCATATCATGAGGTTAATATGCACAGAAATGGAAACCTGTCAGTGACACAAGACCCAGCAGTACAATCACCAGCATTCTCCACCAACCAGAGATGAGCTGGGATGTTTGAACTGCACTCTTATGCTAGAGATAATCCTGTTAAATGCAGATGAGATCCACCTTTGGGTGGAAAGCTTTCAGTGCTTAGGTCTTATTAAATCAGCCCTTGCCGGGATTTTTCAAAGCTGCCTTGCATCTTAACCAGTCACTTTTCTATTGTACTTGTTCAAGTTAAAGCAAAGAGATGTTTTCCAGTGGGATTTACAGTTTCTGATGAGTAGAAATGGACAGCTGATGAGACTATCATTCACATCTTTAGTCTGCTCAGCTCCTCCTGGAACACGAATGTCCTGTAGCTATACGATAAAGCTGAATGCCTGAGTTTGAGTACCCAAGGTGACTCCCACCTTCATGAGGTTAGGATCATTTTAGAGCAAAAGACTTGCCTAACATTTCTGTGAGCTCCAAAGTTTGAAGCCAGACAAGAAAGGGAAGGCATTTCCTTGAATTTCAATGGACATGCTGCTAACTCGAGAGTTTCTCCTGGAGGATTGTCAAGATTCAATGTGTCTTTGAGGTTCAGAAGAATGCCAGTGCATCAGCTTTGTCCCCATAATGTAGCTTCCAGTAAAATCAGTTTGAAAGTCAGGCATGCATGGCATAATAAGGCCTATTTCTCACAGTTTATTTTTCTTCCAGATACATTTCTGGCAAATATAATAAAACAAATCAGCTTCTCCTAACAAAGAGAAGTCCCACTAATGAAGGCAGCTACGACAACTGTAGAAAAAATGGGATTTCAGAGTCTTTTATTTCATTTTTATGAAAACAAAAAAAACAAACCAGAAAACACTGCTAGAAACAACGTGTCAGCATTTGGGAAGGGGAAGGTGGGTGGAAGAAGGAAGCAGAAGATGACATTGACTCCAAGGGACAATAACAAGTCTTGGAGAAGGAAAAGAGGGAGACTATGAAATTTACTGCAGATGGCTTGGAAATTACAAGTTTCATGAAGTTTGCTTAACTTTAGCCCTGTTATATATGAACACCACATAACTACCATAATCATTGTCAAGTCACTGCTACCTGGCTCTCCTGGACTGTTTGACTCAGGTCTCTATAATCTGTCCTCCTGCATCTAGATGAGAAACTCCTGAAGACAAGGACCCTTCTGTTTTCTGAGCATGTTACTGCTCATTTATGGGATCCCTTATATACCTGGTTTCTAGAAAAATTCTGGAAAACATTAAGCAATAATAATCATAAAAAGTTGCTTAGGGGCTGTTAGTTTCTGTGAGCAATTACAGACACCTTAGCAGCCAGCAAAATGATTTGAGTTTGTACGCTACGAAAGGCATGTATTTGTATCTACTAAGATTAGTCAAGACTGGAAAACATTGAACTAATGAACAGACTTGGAAGTATATTGCAAAGTAGCTAAATCACTTCTGAGGTCCCATCTTCTTACAACTACATTAATTTAGGATACTTCATATCAGTCACCTAAAAAAAGGAGGTGTTCCAAAAAAATTAAGCATTTCTTAAATGGCTGAAAATCGTTCAGACAACCCAGTGTAAGTCAAAGTTACAGGCAGGAGAGATATCAGGGAGTTTGCTCAAGACAAGGTATGAGCTACAGGCACAAGAAATGGGCAGCACGGTTGTACATTTCATTAATGCTTCCTAGGATGCAGCAGACTTTTAGGTCGATCTATAACAAAAATATTTTCATTTCATATTTTGGCAGCTTTCTTGGTTAGAAATTGTTTCTTGCCACGTGTCTGTCCTGTCAGCACAACAATCCCTTGCCATGGGGTTGGCAAATCTTTCCACAGACTCCAGTGAGTAACGATCGCATGCTCAATTAGTGGCAGAGGCTTATCCAAGTTTACTGCCTGAAAGGAACGTCCCTAATGCTCGTGATTTAGCAGACAAGGTGCTAAAATGCATGGCAAGATACAGACACAACAGCACCCACCTGTACGACTGAAGAGGACTGTTCATCGTGTACCATCCTCCCCTCCTCATTAGCAGATTTGTGTGTAGACAGCCCACCTATTGGTCATAGCTTCTAGAGCCTGTTTTGATTAAAGATCTCAGCAAAGCTTTTCTGTAATTACATGTACTAATCAATGCTTCAGGCAAAGCATATAGAATAAAGGACAGTATTACAAGAGGTATTTTAGAGAAACACTGTTTCTGTTAATATATCATGTCTCTGTCTCTAAAGTAAACTTTATATTGCCCTCAAATATACCACTGAATTATTGCAAGCTTCACATTTCTGAAGAACAAAAGGTCTCTGTCGAGGATATTTCATAAAACATTAATTTTAAAATCTATAAAAACTTGGGTTTTTTTCACAGATATGAGGGATTTAACCTTAACAGAATCAGTATTTATCAGCTTCTGGAACTTGTTTGTTTACACAAAGAAAAGATTATGTCCATAACTGCCTTGAAAATAAAAATGGATATAACAAATTTTATAAAATAGAAAAAAATGGGATTTGAAGAAAAATCACCTGATCGTTTCTGAATGCATGATTCTTGAGGCATGTAAACACATTCTACTTAATCTTTCACTTCATTCTATCCTCTTGCTGAGCCCACTTATAATGTTTATGACATCCTGAAAAAGCTAACCTTTTTTTATTAAGAACATAGATAAATTAGATTAAGAACACTGTGTTCAATGAAAACAAATGTCAGGTATTTCAGAAGTAGTGTACATTGCTCAATAAAACTTTTTTTTTTTTTCTTTTTTGCTTTCCTATCACATTCCTTCCAGGTAGAGTGATAAATTTATGACCAATTTTTTATAATTTTTCTATTGGATACTACGTTATGCCTGAACTTCAGTGCAAGATCAGGTTATTCAAAGTTTTAATGTTAAAACAGAAAAAACAGATAGACTTCTAACACATTGCAAAAGACACATTAACACGCAGCAATTATAAGCAGCTCTGTCCTCCTCAGTTTTATCTTCTTTAAAGAATTTAGAAAATTCAATTGAGTCACGCTCTCCTAGCATACAGCAGAAGGGGTTTATGGCAGGAAAACACATTGAAATGTATTGTAACGCAGGTCATAAAGAAAACCACTTTTTGTGGACGTGCTTAAACATTTTCCTGGTTTCAAGAATTACATGATGAAATACCTCCTGCGAATTCTGAACTCCTTTTGGAGGACTAAGAAAGGTCGTTAAGAAATTCTGTACAGCATTCAAGGCCTGGTTGATGTGATTGTGATGCTTCTGCTTATCGTCCTTGAAAAATAACAGTGATCAGGGAAGATCCCTGATGAGTGGAAAAAGGCTGATCTTAAAAAAAAAAAAAAAAGGCGTATCTTAAAAAAAACCCAAAACAAAGCAAAACCCAACAAAAAAACCCTGAGTAATAAGAAGAACATTGGGAAGTATAAGTCACTCTATGTCACCCCCATCTCTGGAAGAATTATGGAGTCCACAGCAAGGGCAAACGGTGATTGAGGGCTCTAATTGCCTTCTATGACAATATAGATGGCTGGGTGGGTGAAAGAAGATGGGTAGATGTCATATGTCTTGTACTTAATACAACTTTAGACATCAATTCCCACTGCAGTCTCAACTGGTGGCTGAAGCACTGGACAAACAGGCTGTCAAACAGGTCAAAAATTGGCTGGACCACCTTGCTCAAAGGACAGCGATCAATGGCTGAGTGTCTGGCGGGCAGCTCATAACAAGAACAGCTGGGGCTGACATTGTCCTTCATCTTTTCTCAGTGATCTGGATGATGACACAGTGCACCCTCAGCAAATTTAAGGATGACACTAAATTAAGAGGAAGGATTGACACGCTGAGACGTAGCAGAACCTTGACTCAAAGGGAATGCAATAAACTTGCAGGCTGGACCAACATCGTGAGGTTCAGCAAGGAAGGGTGTAAAGTTCTGCATCCAGGACAACGTCATCCCACACCTCAGCACAGGCAGGGACCTGACTGGCTGGGTAAAGCCCTGCTGAAAAGGACCAGGGAGTTAGGATGGACGCCAGGTTGAACATCAGCTAACAGCGCACTCCAATGGCAAGCAGTCAAACAATGTCCCCTATTAAATTGAAAAGAATCTGACCAGCAGGATGAAGGGGAGTTCTTATCACCCTCTACCTAGCATTGGTAAGACTGCATCTGAAATACTGCATCCAGTTTTGGATTCTCCATGCAAAGCCGCGGGCAGCAACCACCCAGGGTCCAGCTCCTATGATAGTCAGGGGCCTACAGCACAGATCCTATGAAAAGCTGGGTTTTTTCAGCCCATGAAAAGCTGGTTAAAGGGTGATCTAGTAGCTGTCCGTAACTGTGTGAACTAGAGTCATACAGACAATGAGGACAAACTACTCTTTGTAGTGATAGATGACATAATGGAAGACAATGTCCCAAACTGCACCTTGGAGGGTTCATGCTGGACATCTGAAAAAAAACCAAAACAAACCAACCAAACCAAACTAAAGGCAAAACCAAAACCAACCCCCTCACTAGAAAAGTACTGCAACCCCAGAACACTTCACTAGTGAGGTCATAAAAGTCTCAAGACTTGACTAGGAGGAGTCATTGCTGACTTGATCTAATGTTGGCAACAGTCCTGCTTCAGACAGGAGGCTGCACTAAATGCCTTCTGTAAGTGTCTTCCAAGCAACATTTCTCTGAAAATGTCTGGCAATCCAAGTCTGAAATGGAGCCTTGAAAACCAAAATTATCTCAAAAAACTAATCTTGGGATAAATTTCATAAATGTAGTAGATAACGATGTTGAATATTCAGTGGACATATCATACTACTTGTTGTCCATATTTTTAAAAGTTTAACTTTCTAGGAATTTTCCAGATCTCAGCCTTCAGTACTTTGCATGAATAATTAACATCCTTTTTCTATATCCAGGAGATGCTAACCACTTTATCACCTCTCCTGCTTCCCACATCACTCTGGCTCCACAGACACCAGAGAGCTTTTCTTTCATGTTCTTCAATTGGTTAACCTAAGTGAGTTTAACTTCGAATAATGATTCCCCGCTTCTATTTAGCTTGAAAGGCTGCTGATTCCACTCCACATTTGAAAAAGACTGTGTGTGCCTAAAAGCTCGTGGGGTTATTGTTTCCTTTTTTTTATTCTCAGTTATGTCAGATTGTCTAAGAAAAGATACTATCTCTCACTACAAACTTTGCTTACTTCATATTTTCAGATGACCACAGACCAACAATGTTACTCGTACCATGAAAGTCAGGATTAGCTTTGTCATCTGCAAATGATGACACGTTGTGAAGTCAATTGACTTTAATACCCTTCTGGCATTTTCAAGCATTTCTAATGAACTTTTACTCTTGTATTGAAAATAATTAAGCAGACAATAGATCACTTCTCTTTCTACTGTATAGGAATGAACATCTGCCAGAAACATTTTAACATTTCCATGGTTTAAAGCACCAGTGGCCACAGAGAAAAATACACCCTTTTCAACCAAGCCTTTAATAATTTTTTCAGTTGAAAATGGAGCTAGCATATTACCAGAAATATGTAATGCTTTTATTCTACCAAGATATATTATTTAACAATGGGTGAATTGTGCAGAACAACTCTATTTAATTTGTTCTTTCAATCTAATGACCCATATGAATGATTGTAGATATTGTTGTGGCACATAAGTTGCTTCTGTCAAAGCCAGAATGTGTAATTTTCTTCACATTTTCATCAGGGAAAACATTTCAAGTGCTTAAAACCTGTACAAAAATTGGTTTATGAGTTACTTTGTTTGCAAGCCGCCTTGCTTCTCATGGTCAAGTATGAACAGTTAAGAAAAGTCTTCTGTATCAGCTGCAGTAGTCATAGCAATAATTGCTATCACCGATGATCCATGCAAATTTGTATCTCCAGTGAGTGTAAAGTCTCTTCCTTATAGATGCTAAATCTCATTTTTTTGAGGAGTGTTACCATCTAAAGCACTGTCGAGTCATGGTCTGTGTAATTCATCGAAATCCACACGTAAGTAACTAAACATAGTTGTTGACAAGGATCACACTGCCAGCCTTGGACCAACTTTTGCTGAGGTCCTGCAAAACCCATTATATCTTATCGCCCCTGACGAGCTTTGCCTGGGGCCCTCACCCACAAATCTTCTTGCTGTTGCCCCAAGAGCTGCATTTAAACTCTGACTTGTCTGAGGTTGTGAGTAAGTCTCTGTTCTGCTGGGCACCTCACTGCTGCTGAATGATTCACCTTGGATCTGCCCCATGACTGTGGTCCCACTTGGTGGTCATGGCTCTCAGCTGAACCTGGTGACTGTCACTGGTATCTCTGGTTGCTTTCCTTGGGTCCCAGGCCCTCTGTTGAAGAGGTCTCTGCCTGTCCTGTTGTCAACCCCGAGCCTCCAATTTGACTTTCCTTGCGGAGCAGCCCTAGTCTTGCTGTTACCCTGACAGCTCTGACCCTCTTGAGTCCCAAGCCAAGTGTGATGGAGCTTGGCCCTCAAGCTATGCAAGATCTTACCCCCCAAGACATCCCTCTAGCCACACACTGACTTCATACCCTGCAGAAGATTATGGTCAGCATGCAAATGCAGGTCACACCCCTGTGGGCTTCTTTACTCCAATTGCTTGACTCCATTGTGCAGTCTGAGTAAGGAGACTTTTCTCAGTCCTGCTTTTCTCAAATTGTCCATCTCAGAGCTTCTATGCAGACCTTCTCCGACATTTGAACCAAGATCAATTCTTTTTGTAGTTCAGACACGTTCCTGCTGATCCATGCTGGATTCAGACATGCTCTGTGCTACATTCACACTAGAGTGAAGACTCAGCAGCTACTTGGCTTGGAAAAATGTTTCCAGCATCTTGCGATAAGGCTCCTACCCACAACTGTTTAGGACCCATCAGAAGGATCTCACTTGCCACCGCCTCTTGAGGCTTTAACCGACAAATAACCTCATTGCATCTTTGCAGTGAGACATTCTGGTCTGCGTCTCTGGTGAGCATCTGCTGTCTATGGAGCTGCTAATGGGCCCTTCACAGATCTGCTTCCTTGCATGCAATTTCTTTACTTGAGCAAAAAGTGCAAAAGCAGATTTATGGGGTAATATCACATTTTGACAGGCAAAGTCCATTATTTTTATTTCAAGAGTGTAATTCGGTACTGTTGAGGACAACATGAATGGACTTTTCATGAAGTATTTTGTAGAGGCTTGGACTCACTTTTGTTAAAAGGTTTCTCAAGGCAGATTTCACACTGAAAAGTGCCATAAACAGCCACTCTGCTTAAGTTCTGTTCTGCAAAAGTTTGGCTGACGATTAAGCTGATCTTTTCCTTACCTAGAAGTAAGGAAAGAAATAGCGCTATTATTTAAAGAAAGTCAGAGCTTGCCATCTTTAGGGAGGTCTTCCAGAAATAGGGGATAACCATTTAAAAACAGGATGGTTAGTCAAGTTAATATCCTTCTTCATCTTTCTCTAACTAAAGGCTCCCTAAGTCTATAATAATGTCTTTTATTCTCAAATATAATCTGCCTTGGAGGGCTTGCAGAAAGTTACCAGCCTGTGTGATGCTTTGTACCCACGTGTTCCTCATCAGAGTCCCAACTCAGTGGGTACCTCTCTCTAGCTGCTAACATCACAGCTCACTGCTCCTCTGGGAAGGCATTGAGGATGCTGTACTCCATAGGACCCCCTTAAACACTCCTCTTCAGCAGTAGCTTCCCACACATTCCTTGCAGTAGCAGGAAAGTAGTGTCAAGGAACCTCCCAGTAAGAAACTAAATCACAGATGCAGCCCTGGTTGTGTCTATCTCAGCAGTTCCTGTTATGTTTGGGAGTCCCTGGCACCACTGGCAGTGGAATGTGTTCATCTGCATGTACTTTACCATATGCTGAGGTGCCTTACAGACCCCCCACAGACGTTGCCAAGTTCCTGCTATGACTGACCTTTGGAGGAAGGTGGGAATGACCTGAAGCATTCGTGACTTTCAACCAACAGGTTAAAAACCCCGTGATCAAAAAATCAACAAAAAGATAAACGTTCTTCTACAACTTCTGGTTTTTAGCTTTTAGATGAATTCAGGTCCCACTTTCAAGCCTCTTTCCCCCCAAATGAAATGTATAATTTTTGTTCTTATTTTATTCGATAGAAGCTGAGATTTGTATGTAACAATTTGTTTTCAAGTCTCACAAGAGGCAGGATTTTATCAAGACACTCAGCAACGTTATGATAAAAAGCCCCTAGACTCCATGGGAATCTTTAGAGTGTTTTGGATCAGATGCACAAATAGGTTGGGGAATGTGAACACTTAAATTACAGGACATCTAAACATTTAATATATTAATAGTATAACTGGCTCAAATGAGCTAAGAAAAAATGGGTTAGTCCTTGTTTTTCTAATTGGTGTTTAAATGTATTTTTGAAGAGAGATAAAAACTGAAAGGCTTCTTCATATTGGAATTAATATTGTAGGTGGAATGGTTTGGCTTGGCTTCATGTTTTTTTTTCCTCCCTCTGTCAATAAATCGGCTCATATACCAACTATGATTCCCTTTAACAAACTAAAATAGAAGCAAATCCACTGCTATCATACACTATTCTTGTTCTGAACATAGCCTTTCATCTGTGGGTTTTTTCATGTCTCTTATGCAAAAGATCACTCAATAAACATAAAAAATTTCATTTGAATGCCTCTACTGTCATGCTTTTGTAAAAAGGTATATAAAATAAAATTTACTAAATATATGCATGCATAAACATGTCTCAATATGCAAATCTCTTTTTTTTCCTTGTATGCACTTTAACATGTACATTAAAAAGATAGGGATGCATATATTTATATTTTAACTTACCTGTTGGAGGTACAGAACATGCATAGTTCTCAGCAATATGGCTGCAGGAGGCATTCAAAACCATAGCTAATGTATTCAGGTAGCAATGAGTATTATAAAAAAAAAAAAAAAAAGTATGTAAAACAGGATATGTTGGCCACAGCTCTCCTATTTGTAGCGTGAAAGAGGAAAGTCTGACTTCTTGTGGTTCGGGACTCAGTGTCACATTCTGTGTTTCTCTGGATCTCAAATTAGGATGGAAATTCCTTACTTTGGGGGAAAAAAAGAAAGTGATCTCTCTAGTAGATTGATGTGGTGGTGGTAGCCACCTGGATTTGGACAGATCTTTCCTGGGTCAAGATTTCCACAGTTAAGCGAAGTGACTGTATAGGGGTATAAGCCAGGCAACATAAGGTTTAATGCATAAGACATAGTGTCTGGTATAAAAGTGTAATTGCACCCCAGATAAAGCTGATATCCACGTAACAAATAATTATGATGAAAAATAAAAAGATTGTCAAGTGCTGAAAAAGCTATACTTGTACTGGACAGAATCAATCTGATTATAAAATTTAAGAACATCAGATACTGTACAAGCATAGTGATAATATAAGTTATAAAGATGAAAATACATTCTCCACAAGTCTTTTCTAACTGACATCACCTTGCCATTGAATATGTCATCATGATATACACCACCACTTACCTATCTGGGTTCTCTAGACTGGAAGTTTTCTAAAGAAAGCCCTAAGAGATTAACCTTTTCTAAAAAAGTATGGGTAAAAGGAATTTAGAGCACAAGTTCAATTTCCCCTGGATTTCCAGCCAACTACGTAACTCACATGGAAAACGACAACCTGGACTGAAGGGTCAAAAGTGACTGAATGGTGTGATAACACTTATTAACATGAGCCAAGGCTGGTAGCACAAAGGGATAACCTTATACTAAAGAGATCTTTGCTTTTTATTAAGCTTGACCAACACAACTTCCATATCTTCTTTCTTGGCTTGAGCAGTTTAAATACGAAATAATTGACTGGCCTCTTCTTTGGTTACCTCAGATGACAGGGAGACTGTCAAAAAAAGTCCACCAAATGAGGAAGATGGGAATTTAATATCAGGAAAATGGTATGTGCTGGAATGAAATCCTTTTCTCTTTGCTGGAGTTGCAAAGAAGAACGTGAGATTGGGACAGCATTTTTGGATGACTGTGTACCAGTACTTTGAACTGTCTGGGAATGTCCTCAGGCACCAGAACATGATCCTTCTATATTAGCAAAAGGTTGGAAAGGTCCTTGGTGTGCCTCTGGTATGTGCCAGTGAGGCTCTCCAGACACCTCCCAGGCACAGCTCAGGCGTTAAGTGTGTGGCACAGCTCAGGCGTTAAGTGTGTTCCAGGGCTCATGCCCATTTGGCAGTTTGCATCTAAACAGGTTCCTAGCACAGAGTTAGCTTGTGATACACCAGTTGCCCTTATCGCCCAGGAAATTTTCCGAGTACATTTAATTTCGAGTGCAGACAGTGTCTCCCAGGGAAAAAACCATATTGCATTTGCAGCCTCTCTCTCTACAAGCTGATGGGAATTTCTGCTCTCACTTTGCTGGTTGCAGAAGTCTGCAAGGGGCCTTAATTTAGAAAAGCACATGTTTATGTGCATTGCTAAATCATAGCCCATACAGATAAAAGCCCTTAGGCCTTATCTAACTTTCTTTCACATATTAATGGCAACTTGAATTATTTTTCCCCCCCTACAAAAGCTGACAGTGAACATTTGAGGTTTCAGGAGGCAGGCTGAGGATGATGGGCAGAAGGGGCATTTTGAGCCATACCTCTAATTTTCCTTTCCCCAGTGTATGACAATCATAAAGGATCAAATCCTAACACTATATCGAGGGTGAGTGGGACTTTAAATATTTCAATGAGACTGCTAGGGATAAAAAGCACCATTCAATGGATCACTGTATACAGTAAAAATGAAGAACAAGTATTTCTGTCCCAGGGCAGAGATACTGAAGACTTCTTCAGAAGTATCTAGCACTATTAGTCCTAGCCTGCAGTTGTCATCCTGGCAGAGCGTGGTAGTGACAGCTGTGACACACACACACATTAGGTTACAAGACCTTCTCCGAAAATAGAAGCTGAAGTATAACAGACTGCAGTAGTAACCTGCTCAAGTTAATGAGGGAGATTTGTTCAGCGCGTGTAACATTTCTCGTTCTATGATTAAAGGAATGATTTGGCAGTAAATGTGCTATGAATGAGCCGACAAGACTCTATGCACCAAGCAGCAAATGACTGCAATACGCCGTTTTTATTAGAGCATGCGTCAGTGATGAATATTTATTTAGAAGTGGATTTCCAAGAGATGCAATGGACCTAAAGGTCATCGACTCCCAAAGCTTTTGGACTTTTTAATATTGAGCTATCTTTCTTTTCTAGAATAAATGAGTAACCCCTCTGTTTCACTCTTCCTCCCAAATCCCCACTAAAATTATTTCATTCTCATCTTGCTGTCTGCATTGGTTCAAAGAAAAGAGGCGGGGGGTGGTGGGGGGTGGTGTTTGTCTTTCTTCATACAACTTCGAAGAGACAGCCTTTGGGGATAGAAGCAGCAAGGAACAAGGATGGAGGGAGACACCAAGGCTAAAAGTAATTTTCTGGGACTTCTTATCTTCTCAGGTACATTCTTTGTCCCAGTCTGTGAACCTCTGCCCTAGTCCTTTCCTCTGCACCAAGGCAGAATCAAGGATACCTACACCACTCCAGAGCTTGTTTGCCTCAGGTCTTCTAATAAACATCCAAGGAGTTTTCACAGCCTCTCTAGACAACATTCACTCTTCATTTTCTTTTATGGCATTTATTTTCTCCTCTTTGCTGGAAGTTGAATAGATTTCTTGTTATTCTAGTCACCAAGGGCACAGAACTATTGATCTCCATACTCTCCCTCTCCTTTGTTGGAAGAACATGTACCTGGCTTCCTTTAGGTTTCTCTTTTCTAGGCTAAACAAAGCCAACTGCTTCACTTTTTCTTCACATGCTGTTTTCACATCCTCTTCTCATTTTCAGTATTATTCTCCAGGGGTTTTTCAGTACGTGTGGACTCTCTTTATTTCTACTGCGCCTTTTCTCAGGGAGCTGCCACTGCTGAAATTCACCAGGTTACTGAAGTCTGTGGCTTTCCATTATCCACTGAAAGAAGGGAAAAAGGGATACTGACCTCCAGAGAATTCTGAAGCTTAAATCCTAGAAATCACCTCTAAGAAAAAAGAAGATAATTTCATATCATTGCCCTAACTGCTACTTTAGCTGCTTGCTCAGAATGCTGAAAAGCCTGAAAAATGATCAAAGGAGGGCTTCACATTAGGCTGAGACTATGGAGAAAGGAACCCCCAAATTCACCAGAAATCAACTTGTCCCATCCCCTTAGCTCAGTAGTTTTGGGTAGATTCTTTGCCCCTCTCCGGCAAGGAACTTGAGCAAACCTGTGAGGTGGACAGGCCTTCTCATCCCAGGGATAGGCAGTACCCAGTGCCCACCACAATGGTCTTGCTCTCCCAGTGCCCTCTGTGCTCAGTGAGTGGGATGGCAATTCTGATCCTCCTCATGCTTATGTCCTTCAAGGCCTCTTTGTAAAGACTTTTTGGCCCCGAGAAAGGACTTCTTTGCTAAGGGAATCACAGGATTTACAAAGTTAATGACCTGTAGTCTTAAGCTGCCCAGAGGTGGGTCTCATGGGAAAATCTTGAGGACAAAAATAGAAGACAATCTTTTTTCAAGACAGGCATCTTTTCTAGAGCATCATGTTTAGTGCTGACCTTGAGATATAACAGAGCAGGATATGACCATCCAGTCGATGGTCAAAGCCCTGAATGCCTTTTGCAGGTGCTGGCTCAAGCCTACCCCTTGTTCTCAGGGTCTTTTGTGCATTATAACAACATGTAAGAGGAGGCTAGTTTGAGAAGAAAGATTTTCAAATGTAGTTCCTACCCTCAAGAAAAAAAGAAAAAAGGAACAACAAACAACGTGACAGAAAAATCTGACCACGGATGGCACGAAGCTTTTCTTCAGCTATTCAGGAAAAAAAAAAATCAAGTGTTCCAGGTGTTTTACAGTATCAATCTAGTATGATGTTATTTAAAGCAATGAAGACAGCGTCCTAAAACTTTTCTCAGATGCTCAGATGCTGACACTGAGCAACATTAAGGAAATTCCTTCCCCAGATAATTTTTCTACAATTTCCTCCAACCTGACAGAATATTTATTAAGTCCCTCAGAAGTGTGTACCATAGGCTAGGTAAAGCCAGGCAGCCCACAGGTATGCAGAGCAGGCATAGCTGGTCTGTGAAGCTGTCTGTACAGGCAGCAAATCACAGTGGTGACATAGTGTGCCAAAGTCTGAAATATTATTATTATTTTAATTAAATTCAAGTATGTTCTGCAGATACTATTTACTTTCTCTAATTACTGTACACATACTTGTGTCAAAGGCATTAGGAAGTACTAAGTGGGGATGGTTACCAGCACAGCTATCTAAGCCAATAGGGAACATCTGGATCATGAAAGTTTTAGGGAGATAAAGATCATGAAAAGCGACAGAGTTGGAAGATAAGTCTACATCCTAAATTCAGAGACAACAACTCCTAGTTCACTGCAGAGGACAGCAAGGCTGTGATTCATGAAGATGTAGGGAGCTGATTTAACACTTTAGAGGATGAGAGTAAGGCAGAACTGTGAATTAACCAGTCCTTCTTCCTACTTTTCAAAAGATTAGACATGCTTTGGGGCTATATAACTATAAAATCTAATTGTCGCAATCATGCTTAAGGACTGGTACACAAAACATGGACTGCAAGAAATGATGCACACTTCCTGATGGAGGGAGCTCGTGGAAGTGGAGTAGGTTACAACGGTAAGAAACCAAAACCAAAACGAAGGCACGCAGAGACCCCAGAACAGGGTGAAGAGAAAAGGTTCCGTGTGAATATAAACAAAAAAAAAAAAATCTACCAGGGATCATGAGATCTGATCCTGACCTTGTCCTGGGGATTGACTTCCCAGCTCCTGGGACCTGCCTCATTCCTATAAACTTGCCTGGTGATCTGGACTCTTGGTTGAACCTGGCCACGTTCCATCCTTGCTTTGCTCAGGGCTGGGGCTGGTGAAGCTTCTGCCTGGCCAGCTGTGTTATGGAGCTCAGCTGCAAGCTCCTCATGCCTCAGAGAGCAGCTGACCCTCACTGCTCGCTGACACCCCTGTTGAGTGACTTGCTGAGAACGGCAAGAAGGAAGCCACTGGTGCAACAGGAAATTTCATTTAACCAGCCACTAAGAGACAGTTACGAACTGAAGCCAGGACACATGGCTAAAGCAGTAGAGCTTGCACTCTCCCCAGAAGAAATACAGATGTATCATTTAGCAGGTCTTCTGCATCTTGGTGATGGATGTCTAGAGAAAGATAGCAGGAGCTGCCTCCTTCTTTACAGGAAGACCCACCACCCATGGCCTTGTGCACAGAGCAGCTTTGACAGCCCTCTCCTTCTCCGTCCCCAAGGGTAGGACTTCCTTCACATGTTATTCTTTGCAGCCTTGCTGGCAGCTGGCAAAGGATCAGCAGGAAGTTGAGGTCAGGCCATTTTATCCTGGGCTCCTGCCATGCTGGGACAGCTGAAGGGAGCAGACGCTTGCAAAGCAGATGATCACCTTCAGGAAGGTCTGGGGAGACCTTGCAGCCTTGGAGTAGCCCCCAGGGGCTTGTGAGAGGCAGGAGCTTCTTTCCATATCCAGTTTGGTACGGGGTAAGAACATTCCTGGGAGCAAGAAGGGCAGGAGAGGCGGGTGCAGGGTCCCCCCAGAGAGCATTGTGTTCTCCTCCAGCAGCATGGCTACGGTGAGGACTCAAAGCCAGTGATTCTAAGCCCCTAGAGCTACAGGCAATAGGGAAGGTGTGAAAGTGCTCCTCCAGTTCACAGGGTGCAATGGAAGAGTGGGTCTCCTACCTCCTCTGCCACACAAGGGGTGAAGGACATGACCAGGAGCTCATGTGGCCACATCATGAGAGCTCCAGCGCTGATGCCTGAGGAAGCAAAGGCTTCTGGGAAGCTCCAGAATCAGTGATTTGGCTTGTACAGTCTGATTGTACAAAAAGCTCTTTCTGTAACATGTCTCGATTCGCCCTTTTGGAGGGGAGATGCACCCTGCGAGGCGACAAAGGAGCCTGGTGCTCTTCTAGCTAAGCTGTCTGCGAAATGACTTTGCACACTGGTGGTTGAACCTGAATGAGAGCCTGGTACTCTGGGAAAGATGTAACCTACAGTAGTGGGTGGAATTGCACTCAAGTGGTTTGAGGGGAAGGTACAGGACAGCTACTATATCAAAGAACCCAGAGGAGGGGCAGCCATGAAGAGGAAGGGGATACATCTCGTACAGCTCCCGTAAACAGTACTCTCATATGCACGCATAGCAACCCCTCCTCTGTTGCCCTTCTTTAACAGCCACCTAGTTAAGGTTAATATTTTTTCACGTACTACATGACTGAACTGTGGAAATCATCATCTCAAGATGTTGCATAGGTTAAAGTAGATTCAAATGCAGTCAGATGTAAGGAAGGTTTATTGAGGGCTGCTCATCATAAAGATGAGATTATAACCTAGCTCAGGATGTCCCTAAGTCACAGACTTCCAGAGGACAGAGGATCTTCATTGTATACCCGTCCCATTCTTAAAACGTTTTTTCTGTGTGTCTCCTGATTTTTATGGCATTTCCCACAAAATCCTCTCCCTGAAACAAGAGCTATATTTCAAGTTCAAGAGGTCAGTTTCTTTTTGGGGAACTAAAGCCTGAGCGGTGAACTTTTAAAGGGAATCTAGAAACAACCTAAATGTGGAGCCAAAAAGATTGCTGTTCTGGGAACACTTCCCACTGACCTTATAATTACCAAAACCAAGAAAAGCACAATCGAAGTCAATCACTTCTGCCCCCTCACGGAGCATGGACAACACAGTTATTACAACTAAAGGCTAAGTCTTCAGCTTTCCAACAAACATATAATAAATCAATGTCCTTTTCCTTTTTTTTAATTTCACAAAAAAGATTTATGAACCTGTATATTTAGACTGTTTATTTAGAGCTCTGGCATGCAGGCTACTCTTGGCACAAGAAGAGAGCTTTCTCTGAATGTATGCTCAGATGCTGTTTTGATCTGGCTTTATTTTAATGACTTACATTAAAGAATCCATCATTGCCTTCCAAAGATCAGCTCAAAGTTAGCAAGGTCAAATGCCTGTCTCGCGTTAGTCTCAATTCCACTGCAGCATCATGTTTGAACTTCATCTGATTTCATGAATGGCCAAATCTCTCCTTTCTTCGTAACACCCTTGTGGTTCGTTTGTTAAATCTCAGCCCTCTGATGGTCTTATTTCTTCTCTTTTGCATGGAATTCTTGTAACCAGGCGCCACCTTGGAGATGAACCAGGGGAGAACACAGTTGTGCTCTTCAAGTCCTGCCACCAAAGAGCATCCTTCTGCTGGATTCACCAAAATGAGAATAAATATAGATGTGAGTACAGATTTTGACTTCTTTTTGAATTGCTAGATTTCCCTTTAAACTACTAAACCCCTCTGATAGCAGCTCTCAGTCATTTGCATATCAAGAATATTCCTTCCTTACACACACCATGGATACCACAAGGACCGTGGTCTCTCTCATCACTATGGGAATACAAGGGAGTTATGAAGGTTTTCTCCCCCACATCCTTTTTTCTCTACACAAGGACTGATGTTCTGTAATTTTTTCAGTCTGGTTGTTCAGTGGATCACTTCTTTTCATAAGGCATGGCCTGAATACTGGTAGAATTTAATATCACTGACTGCCATTTGAATGTGAGCTTCTGAAAACATTAATCGTATGTAAATATTAAATTACATTTATTATTTTTGCTTTTATTATTTTCCCTTTTTTGCAATCAATATTAAAAATGTATCCAGCTATTTTGACTGCTCTGTGAAGCCTTCTGAAACCTTCCCAGGATAACTGTGTTGTCACTCCCCCACATGACTCCCCCACTGACTGTGACATTTGGGTCAGTGACCTGGTGGCACCCACCTTGAAGCAGCCATAAGAGAGATAATTTTCCTCAAGATGCCTCTGGAAACACCACAGAGTATTTGTCAAAATGGTTCAAAAAGTGACATTTTGATCTCTCTCATAGGGGAAAGCGTTTCTCCTCGCTTTTTCACAGTTGATCCCACATGAGGAGTCCTCCTTGAGTGGGATGAACTGTCAAGAGCAAGGACAAACACATTCCTCTTAACCAACTTTTGGAATGCCTCTTTGATGTGGATAAGACACTGCAGTATAAGGAGATCTAAGTTTAGATTGTCTAGAAGAAAGAAATATGTTTCTTTTATAAAATTGTCTACTATTGTTCATTATTTGACTGTTGAGTAAACTATCAGTGCCTTAAACAAATAACTCTTCCCTTTATCAGTGCGGGGGTATTTTTGTAATTTCAGGAGAGCAATGAGGTGGTTACATACGCTTCTAGGTGAGAGGTTTAACCTTATATTGTATTTCAATCACTCAGTAAACTGAGAAAGGGGTTGAGTAAATTATTCCTTACAACAAGAGTGCAATGTCACTGCTGAGTAAGGTCTCCTGACTTGTTCCGAACATTTTGTTTGCATACACCATGTGAGTAAGCATGTAAATTGTTTTGTGCAAGTACAGCAGGTTAGCCTTGTACTGAAAAGCTTCTTGTTCTGCTGAAACGTTTAGTCAGAGAAACTGGAAAAGGAAAGGACAGCTCAACAAGGACTTGATGTCCTCTCCTCTTTCTGACAAACGTCCTTTGACAGCAACTGCAGTTGCCTGTAATGTTTAGCCTCAGTCCAGCAGGTAGAAATACAAAAAACAAACAAAAGATTTTTCTCCTCACTGACATAGACCTTGCCTGGTCATTAATGCCTTTCCTTAGATTCATCCTTGTTTATTTTTGATCTGATGGCAGTGTTTCAGCTAAAATTGGAAAACTCTGGGCTCCCAAGAGCCTCCATGTAGAAAAAGAGTTGCCTTTAGACCATGGCTCAGCTCATCTAACCTCACAGACATTTCCTCCACCTAAAGATCAATAGAATCCTTCCTGCCTGCAACCAACAGTAGACCTCAAAGTCTCACTCATGACCCACCTAACATAGGTTTGTACCATGCAACAGAGAACAATGCAAAGGTGCCACACTGTCAGAGACACAGATCAGTAAATGCAGCCTCACGCAGGCATCCCAGCTCAGGACTGAAGGTGATACAGCTCAGCTCAGTGTATCCAGAACATTTTGGGGCCATCCAAGCCCATTCTGTACCACAGCTGGTGTCATATCCAGTGATATCTTTCAGTTTCTTAAGAAATCTACCTGAAAGTAAGGTCTTTTGTTCCCATTATTTGGATTAGGACGCTGTCCCAGACACTTCCACCTTATTTCTTAAGAGTTTCCAGACTAAATTAATCCATGTCCAAAGTATACAAATTTATTCTTGCATCAGTGTTCTCCCTCTCCCCCCATTCCTCCCTCCTGCCCTCTACTTAAAGAGTCCTTATCTGTTCATTAGCTTTCATTTTCCAAGCTGTATAAAACACAAACATCTTCTAGGCTTTTGCTATCTGGTAACCTCTCCATGCCACTGATGGTCCTGGATGAACTTCAGGGCACCAGCTTGAAGACATATTTCTTGTTTATGGGAGCCAAGGATTTTGTACACTGTTCTGTAAGAGGTCTCACTTCAGTCTCATCAGAGGCCTCTCCTGAGAACGCCTCAGCTGAGACATCCCTAGGATCCTTGCTTTTTCAGGGCTGTATCATTCTGTGATCAACAAACACAACATGCCCTTTTTACTCCCTCATTTTCCACTGACAAGCTCCAGCTTTACAGCCAATCCTGTTGTTATTAATCTCCACATGCACAACCTTACTCTTTGTACCATTACATTTTTCAGTTCTCCATCCAATTGACCTCGCTAATACACCAATGCTCTTCTGAATTGCCTACACCTCCCAGCTTTGTGCTGTCTACAAAATTCATTAGTAAATCTCTATTTCTTAAGCCAGGGTCACCAATAGAAATATTAAATAAGATTAGTCTGAAGACAGAGAATTGTGAAACTTCACTAAAAACTGCCCTGGAAACTACAAGCTCTCTTCTCTACAGAACCCCAGGTCATTTCTCTTTAGTAGTTACTAAACACATTAGTATTTTGGAAATGATCCACATTTTCTCCAGTAAATAACATCTCATGTGGCACAATATTGATAGTGCTTCATTGAAGTCTAAGTGGATTATGTCTAGAGCATTTTTCCCATCCATAACAATTGGTTATCCTTTTTAAGGAAAGATATCAGACACAAACAGCCTTTGATAAATCTGTATTTCCTCCCATCTTGATTTATTTTCACCTCTTTGTGGTCGTTTCTTTTCTTTAATTATTCATTCATTTTTGTTTTCTTGAAGATTTATTCTAAAGCTTGCATATTTGTGGAGTTGGGTGGCTGTTTTTCAGCACTCAAATATGGACGCTATATTTATTATTTGACATACAGATGGAACCACCCCCAACTTCATACATTTATTAAAGAGCTTTGAGATGGAGCACTGATTTCCTGAGCCAGCTCTTTCAAATATCAAGAATGCTGATTACCCAGCTCCATATCTCCTCCCTTCTCCCTAGCTAAATGAAACTAGTTTAGAGAGTTTTGTTTCCACTTTGGTAATAGAAATTTCCATGTCCACAGTCCTCTTCCCATTAATCATCTTGTTTTTCCTTAGCAGGTTCTACATCAGAGTCCTTACAGAAAACTGAGCTGAAGCAGACCTTTAACTGCAGGGTCATATTTTCAGCATCTTTAATGTCTGCCCTATATTTCTTATTCCACATTTTCTTTCTGTTTTCATGTTTAAGTACTGAAGAAATCCTTGCTCCTTATTAATTTAATCTAATTTTCTTTGACAGGATTAATTTGAATTTACTTTTAGCAATGCTGGCACTATCCCTGCATGCTTTGACCTCTAAAATGTAGTTTCCTCTGCTGATCTTTTTGCTCTCTGTAAGGTCTCTGCTTACTCCCACTTTTCTATTAAGGTGATTTTGGTTGGCGCAGTCCACCTTCTAGGAGCCTAATGAACTTGATCTTTACAAAACACAGGTGGGTCACCTATGGCTGTTTTTTTTTCTACCTGTCAGGAGACAGGGAATTACTGGCCCTTGTAATTGATGGCCTAAAATGGGACACATCTCCTCCATCCTCTCCTGCTGTACTACCTCCTATATTCCACTGAAGTCTAATACAAATGTTGAAAAGAATGCACTGCTGTTCATACTTATGAACGTATCACTTTTTATTGCTTCTTAAATAAATTATGTACCATGTAAGATCTTCTAAACATTGAAGTTTCCATAATCACATGGGACTATGGTGCCATTCAGAGAAAATCGCCAGTGTTGGGCACAGTTTCATGCGCTGCTTAACTTGGTCCAGCTTCAGGCTGCTGCTAAAGAGGTGATCCCAGTCATTTTTTCTGTCCCTACCCACACAACTGCTCAGTCAAATGCATGGGAAGGCACAGGAATACAGAGCCAGGGTCAGCTGAGAAGTGGAAGGAACAAGACCGGCGCTTCTGGTGGCAGCCCACACTGAGATCCGATTATAATGCAGAACAGCACACTAAATCAGGGGCATTTAAAATACTTAAAATAAATGGATCGGTTGGCCCACGCCTACTTCTCTTGTTTCTGAAATTGTCTCACTTTAAGGTCAAGAGGTCTGGCTCATTCAAGCAGCAGTTCATTAATATCTTAATCTAGTGGACTATGAAAAACATTTTGCAAAGTTAATCATTCTCCCTTTTTATAGATATCATCCTGATGAACGCACGTATCCTTACTATCATTTCTCTTCCCGTACCTAGCCCAAATACTGTATTATCTCAATGGCCTGCAGGTGTGTAGATTTGTATCTTATTTTATCAAATCCGTCAGAGAAAAATAAAATGGATACACTAACTCATTAAAATGAGGGACCCAGCCTCACTCTGATTTCACATTCTTTAATCAGGCTTAACAATAGACTTCAGCTCCAATCTCCAAACAGATAAATTACTAAGTAAAACAATTTTTTAAAAAAGTTTTATTCTTATGATATGCAAGTAAATGAAAACACTAATTTTGATTTTATATAAAGCCTTCAGCATAAATTATTCAAAAGCACTTTGTGAACTGACATCGGAAATTGATCCAAAGCTTATTGACTCAGTAGAAGTCCTTCCATGGACTTCACATTAACTTTGGACCAGGACTGACATGCAGCTGGCCCACTGCTGAAGTACAGCCAATTCTGACCAACAGTGGAGGGGCTCTTCAACAGCATATCAACACCAGTTGTCATGTAAAACTTTGGGACACCTTATCTTAGCGAGCTACATCGTTGATCTGAATTCTTGGTGAAATTTAAGCAGGCAGACCTCAACCCTTCAGCGCATTACTTGGCCTACGCTTAAGCCTAACACACCCTTTCTTAACCATCCTCATCTGTCCTTCTTGACTGCAAGTGATAAGGAGTTGGAACAAATTCAGGATGGAGGGATTCTCTATAACACAGTATCTTCCTGGTCACAAACTGGAGCATCTGTTCAGTTCTGAAGCAGAGGAAAGTTTCTCTTGTGGATGCCTTTTTGCAGCATTCCCCCTCTTCTCTGCTCTGGTGAGACCTCACCTGCAGTGCTGCATCCAGCTCTGGGGCCCTCAGCACAAGAAAGACATGGACCTGCTGGAGGTGGTCCAGAAGAGGACCACGAAGATGATCATGGGGCTGGAGCACCTCCCCTGTGAGGACAGCCTGCAAGAGTTGGTGTTGTTCAGCTTGGAGAAGAGAAGGCTCCAGGGAGATGTTATAGCGACCTTCCAGTACTTAAAGGAGCCTACAGGAAAGGTGGGGAGAGACTCTTGATCAGAGAGTGTGGTGATAGGATGAGGGGTAACATGGTTTCAAACTGAAGGAGGGAAGATTTAGATTAGATATTAGGAAGAAGTTCTTCACTACAAGGGTGGTGAAACACTGGCACAGGTTGCCCAGAGAAGTTGTGGCTGCCTCCTACTTGGAAGTGTTCCAGGCCAGGTTGGATGGGGCTTTGAGCAACCTGGTCTGATGGAAGGTGTCCTTGCCCACGACAGGGAGGTTGGACTAGATGATCTTCAAGGTCCCTTCTAATCTAAACCATTCTATGATTCTATGATCCAGCCTCTTCCTTGGAGGTCTGCCATCAATAATAGATTTGAAATGGCTGAATAACTAGCACATTTCAACGAAGTAAATTTAGTAAGGGTGGGTATGAGGTCAAAAGATGCCCAGACACCATGGCACAAATCCAGGTCTAATGTCCTAGGGTTGCAAGGTCAAGCCTCAGTGCTACTGTGTGTCCTCTCCTGCTAGACGCACTGCAAAGACCTGTACTCATCTCTCCCACTCACATAATAAAAAGTACAAAGCTGTCATAATGAGAGACAGGGCCTATTTGCATTTAGCATTTATTTCATTTATTAAAAAGGATGTTCAGTCTGAAAAGAATCAGTGATAAAACCTCTCCAATAAAACATACAGCTGTAGCTCACTACAGTAGTTAGTAAAAATTCACTTTTAAGAGGAAAGGGGAATACAATGCCTAGGCAATCTATTCAAGAGCAAGGATGAGACACAGCAACATTACAAAGGGCATTCATTGAAGAAAGTATTTGGTGGGACACACCCTCTAGGAAAAAAGCCCTTCCAAATGAGGATTAGGGACATTCACATAAATTCCACCCATTGCCTCCCTCTTCTTTATCACATGAAATACGGGTGTTTTGTTTTTAACACAGGTCCTCTGCAGTACATCTTGACACCCTTTCTACTCTCTGTTCCAAGAGGCAGCCCAGGATCCCCCCTTCAATGAGACACAATGTCATGTGTCTTTTTGGCTGTTACTCCATTTGCTTTACGAAGCCTGAAGGCCTTTTTTCTGCACAAAGGCATAGCTTTGCCTAGCAAGATAGAAAGCAGCTTTAAGCTAGCCACATGATTAACACATTTTTCTAGGACATGGCAACCCTCCCAACTGGAGAGACTTGAGCCCAAGCCACTCACTTCCTAAGCAAGCAAGCTAATCCTTGTGGTATTACAAAAAAGGACAGATTTTGCATCACTAGACAGTCAGGACAGTGTCGTTGGTGACCACTACATGCACTCAGAACATGCTTTTCAGATGAGCTTCACTGGGGTGTTTGAGAAAAGAATGCCAATGTCATGAATGTCACAAAGTGTTGGAAAGGAATTGCTCAGCTCCACTGAGACAGCAGCACCTCTGGATACGCACAGGAGAAAATTCTAGATATCTAACATTTAATAGCAAAAGTATTGGCATTTATGGGCACAGGTGCCTAAAGAAACCTTAGTAATTTTTTTTCAGATAGTTTGTAGAGTTGCCATCCCAACCTTCCTCATGAAACAGGACCTAATTGCTAAAATTTCTTAATGTGGATCTCATCCCCAGTGCTAGAAGCAGCAAGAGATCCAATTAGTATTGGCAACCTGTACTATGAGCACCTTGTTAGACAAAGTGCTTTGTGTGGGTCTATGTGACATCTTGTCTCATTTCTTGCTCCCACTATTGCTATATGCAGTCACGACACTGAGAAATTTTAGGAGAGATTTAGTAACATAAATAAGGGCAAAGGAAGGCATATTTCTATGATCACAGACTATCTGCCAGCCATTCAGTTGGGAGGGGAGGAGCTGATTCAAGCTGCTAAATTTAATTAAAGCATATGCTCTTGGGCTTTGCAGTTGACTATCCTTAAATCTCCCTTGCTTTGTCTCCTTTCCAGGTCATCACACAAAGTTTAAATTGCATTGAAATGTTCTTGATTCATTATGATGCAATATTTTTTTATAAAATTTGCTTTTTGCCCCCTCTCCACTTCTTCCAGAGAAATAATACAGAAACCCTCACCAATAAGGTGTTAAGATCATTTTCAAGAGGACAGCAAAATTAAGATGCTTGGAGGATCAATCAGGAAAGAAGTTATCACCCATTAAAGGTATTAAAAAATATAAGACAACAGCTTTCATTGTTTTAACATGCAAAGGTGGCTGGAAGATTAGAACAAGCAAGTGATGAGGGGTCCATGGTCGTGGCCCAAATGGGTATTAATGACACATGCAAGGGAGGTCCTCTCTGTGGAGGCAAAATTTAGGCTCCTGGAAAAGAAACCAAAGAGAAGGACCTGTATAGTAATGCTGTCTGAAATGCTCCCTTATTTCTTGGAGTATGAATGTAAGATGGTTTCGGGCTCATCTGACACATGCAGAGCACCAAAAGCCAGTACAGGAGAGACAGAGTTCATCTGAAGCATTGCCAGTTAAAATCAAGGAGGCTGTGAGGGAGCTTTTAAAGTGAGGAGTGAGGGAAGCCAACCGGTGAACAAGAGCATATGGTTTAGGATGACATTTCTAAAGATAAAGACACAAACATAGGTACCCCTCCATGAAGAATAGGTCACAGGAAGTAAATAATCAAACAGAAAATGGAAAACAAATAGACTGACATTTGAAAAGGTTGTCAAGATGGGAACTAAAGTGGCAGTACGTGTATTACTAGGCAAATGCTGGAAACCTCAGAAACAAAGACAGTGGAACTGGCCTTTTTGAAGCAGAATGAAGAGACAGATGTACATGTATCAAAAACTTGGTGGAAGGAAAACAATCAAAGGGACACTAGATCAGATGAGGCCTATGCTGGAAAGAGAGAGGAAAACACGTCATCAAGAATCTCTGTGAATTGAAACTCCGGGAAAGAAGGAACAACACAGACTTGGGTCAATAGACCTTACTGCTCACCAGCACAGCAACATTAACTGAGGCTAACAGAAAAAGAAAAAAAAAAAAAAAGCAGAAAAGGCAGGAAATACAAATGTCTTGGGTAATTTCAGTTGCCTCCATGGAGACTGAGCACAGGTCACATCTGAGTCTGAAGCAGCAGCTGGTTACTGATCCCAGAAGAAGATACGTTAACCCCTGGGTTGATATAAAATCTAGTTCAAAATCTCATCATGAAGTCAACACCCTGCAGCAGATTCCATGACGTACCTTGCCAACATCCCTACGGGAGCAACAGGGGCTGAGCAGTCCATCAAAGCTTTGCCCAGATTCACTAGCAGGACCATGTAAAAATAAGCTCTTAAAAAAAGTCAAAAGTGGAAGCTAGAGGAATTAAATCCTTACAGGTGTTGACAGTACCAAAGGGTGTTGAGTAGGAAACATGCCACTGGTGTACCGCTGTTTTTCTCTCAGAAAAGCCTGGAGAAAAAAAGTAACGCAGCATAGTTGAACAGAAGGGTAAAGGCTGCTATCAGAAATAAGAAGGCATCCTTCAAAAAGCTAAAAAAAAAAAAAAAGGCAAACAGAATCGGGAACTCTAGCACCTTAAAAGTGAAAATAGAATGAGGGAGGCCAAAGGATACTGAGAAGCAATCAATAAAACCAAACAACACTAATACTATATTTTTCTTTCAACACATTGTCCTGGTTTGGCTGGGATAGAATCACAGCCCAGCCATGTTGGGCAGGCTGTTAGCAGTTTCAGGTCAGCCAGGGCAGCTGATCTGAGTGAGCTACAGGTGTAGCCCATCCCATAATGTCATGGTCAGTATAAAGGGGGAAGGTTGGCTGAGGTAAAGGAGCTCCTGGAGGGTACTGGCTGTGGTTTCTCCTCTTCCCTTGGCTCCTTCTTGCTCCTGAGGGCTGCTCTCCTGTCGATTGTGGCAGCTGCACATTCACTTCACTGAGTATAGCTTTGTGTACCTTTGTTGGTATTGGTGTGATGTCATGAAAATCTGTTCTCGCTTCCACCCATGGGTTTGCTCTTTTTTTTCCTCTTTCCCCTTCTGAGCTTGTGAGGGGCTGTTGGGTGATAGAGGGACCGTTACAGTTTAACCCTGGGTACAAGCTAAATGTAGACACAAATCAGGAGTGATGAGCTTCCCTACAAGACCAATCGATGGCAATTGTGTACAAGAATCACTTGCAGAGGAAAAAAGTCCTGTGGAGTGAGCACCCAAGTGAATTCTTTGCACTGGTGTTTACTGCAGAAGAAACGGGGGTGATCTGGAGGAGACGATTCAGCGAAGAGCTTGAAATTGAACTAAAGGTACAGACTACAAAAAAAAAAACAAAAAACACAGAATAAGCACAGAAAAACCAGCAGGGCTAGATATACTTACCGAAGAGTTCTACAGAAAATAAAAATTTAAATATCTTATTAACGTCAATGTGCAATGTTTCCCTTAAAATTTCCCTGGTATGTGAAGACTGGAGAGGATCCAGGAAAGATCCAGGGAACTACAAACTTATAACACTGACATCTGAACTAGACAAATTAGCTGAATCTTTGATGAACGAAGGTAAAAATTTCACTTCTGGTTAATTGCACCTTACAGATCTCTTGATTTATTTTTTTTTGTAATGGGTTAACAGGCTTGCTGGTATCAACAACCCAGTAAATAAAATGCTCTTGGATTTCAAAAAAAGTTTTAACAAAAGGTGTTTAAAACAGCCATGGGATATGATTATCCTCTTATCTGGTCTCGACAAACATAAATAATCTTTCAAAGATAGGAAGCAGATGGTAAGAGTAACAACCCAGTTTCTTCTGGCTTGATGTCTTCAAATGAAGCTAATGACCTTCACAATAAAGTGAAGAAGGTGGTCCTTTATGCAGCAAGTAGCAGACATGAAAAATATGAATGCACATTTTTATGGGCTTAAATCCGGGTGGACAGCTGAAGGAAGGAATCGGCAAGGACCACAACAGGATCAGGAAATCCCTGAGCTGAGACTAGTTGGGGACTGGTGGAGTGGTCATAAACATGTCCCCTGTGCTTACTTTCTTTTGGCATCCATTTATAGGTGATGGCAGAAGGACATGGGCTAAATGTACCTGGGTCTGAAATAACACTGATTTTTAAAAAAAATTCTTATGTTAAAAAATCAGAGTGGTTTTGAATTTCTGATAGGTTTAATCAATACAGTCCTTCTCCCTGACATTGTCCAAATCACAGAATACATACGGCTGGGAGACATCTCAGGAGATCATTTGGTTCATCCCCCAAATCATCTGAACCATCATGTAAAACGCTTCCACAGATGATTTGTGATTCAATCTGGTTTTGAAAACTTCCAGCAGCAGAAAGTCCAGACCTTCCCAGGTAGTTTGTACAAGGGCTTTACTATCCTTAGTACTAGATAGTACTTTTTCATATCTAAATTAAATCTTCTCCCAGAAATCCAAGCCATTCTAAGCCAATGGCTTCTTGACCTACCCTCGGTAGCCATGGAGAATGGTTTTTTCCTGTTGTTTTTTTTTTTTTTCCTTGCAGTAAGCCTTCGTATATCTGAGAAGTTACTCCCATTTCCCCAGATCTTCTATTTTCTAGATTCAACAAACTCCTCTCTTTCAATCTTTGTTTGTAATCACATTGTCTAGATCTTGGTTCTTTCTTGCTGTTGTTTTGTGGACTTCCTCTCACTGTGTGGATAGAAACCTTGACACAAGTTTAGCTGAATCCTTATAAACACTGGAAGAAGTACATTTGCATTTGTCAGTGAATCCCCAAAACCTAGTGTTCGTCTTGGGTCATTTAAAAGAATTTCTTTCTGAAATGGAAGGTTTTAGTACATTTCTCAGCACAGTATTATTATTTAAAACATATTGTGCAGTGGCACTCGCAAACTGAACAAAGTGGGAATCTGTTATGAGAGATGTAGCACAAATGTGTAGAAAACAATAATCTTTTTCCTTCCAAAATGTGTAATTCGGGATAAAACCTATTAAGTGGATGAGACCAGCGGCAGAAAGGACAATCCTTGACTAATCAGTGGTAGTAACTGCAGCTCTAACAACAGTAACCAAATAGACACTTGATTCTGGTAGTGGGAATTTAGCCTTAAAACCAGGCAATGAAATAAGCATTTATGTTTATAGAATCAAACCACAAATAAATGTTTTAACCCTAGACTGTTTTCTTACTTTCTAGGTACCCATCTACCTATTTGTGTTTCAGGGTTCCTTGCATTGCATGACATGTTTAGTTGTTTCACAAGTGCATCATAAAACGGAGGTTTTCATTATGCTTTGGGTGCTGTGATGCCTTCAGATGTCATCGGGAAGAATGAGGCACTGAGGCTTTGAGAGCTGGGATCTCCCTCGGTTCACTCTCTGCGGTGCTCTCCTTCGTACTACAACTCCTGTACTCCAGCTCCACTGCACCGGCCAGTTTTTCCTCCTGATTATACAGGGGCAGCAGGAACTGCGTTACTGAACCGAGCAAATTATCAGTGGTGTTTTGTCATTAAGTGGAATGAGTGATTTGTTCCAACCTCCAAGTTTTCCTCCCCATCAGCTTGGTTTAGCCTTGTTCCCTCGCCGTCGTGTTACGTCTGCCGCACTCAGCATGTGCTCCTTCAGCTCTGTCAACATTCGTTTCAATTGCCACTTGTCATCCCTGCTCAGAGCGGTGAGGAGCTCAATTTAATATCTCCAGCTTTCATAAGCAAAGCTGATCACTGGGATTACTAAGAGTATTGGACACGCTTTATTGATGAGGTGATTGACTTATCACTGCCTCAGACACAAAGTTTTTTACATTGGCTTGGGGCTTTTATTTTCCTAATTCAGACACAGTAATATGTTTCTTGAAAAGGAAGGGTCAAATCTAGTGATGCTAAGATAAATCCAGGCATAATGCCACTAAAATCCGCAGCTATTGCAGATATACCCAGCGTAACCGATGCGGGAATGCAGCGCAAAGCATTGAAAATCAGCTCTTTATGGCTCACGACTCCTCCTGGTGACCCGCCGGACCTGCCAGAGAGTCACCAGCTTGGGACATGTATTGCTGCTACTGCAGCACTTGATGAAAACATCTGTTTTATGTCAGAATCTGCTAGGCCGCGGAATTCAAGTCTCTCTTGGACTTTAAATAGACTGAAATAAGGTTGTTCAGGGATTAGCTGGCATTCTCCAGCCTCCTTTTATTGTTGCTATAATATCTTTTTTATTAAATTGCTCACAGGTAACAACATAGAGATACGCTGCGATAAGCTCTCCGAACTGTGCCGTTTTCAGGGAATCTGAGGTCACCGTCATGGATCTCTGGGAATACGAAATAAGAATCAGCCTCGTTTTTGTGAAGCATTCAGACCAACTTCTCTTTGTTCCTAGGCTCCTTGCAGCTGACTGGATTGGTATATAAAGCATTTGTCTGGAAAACAGCATTTTTTTATCAAAGAAAAAAAAACACTCTTCCAGCTGTGCAATTGTCCAATTAATCCAGGATTGAAAAGTTAAGTACTGCTAAAAAAACAGCTAGGTTTTGTCTAGCAGTCTTCAGAAAAGCTATAACCCCAGCCCAAGTACTGAAAATAGCAGGAAAAAAATAGCAAAAGGAGGTATTAATCTGGGAAGGGGGGTGGAATAAATTCTCACTGAGATCTGAAAAGAAATTGGAGCAAATGGAGAAAGAAACTTCTGAAAAGGTGGTTTGTTTTTTTTTTTTTTGCAAAAGTGGAGACTCCTTAAGTACAGGAGAAGATGAAAAACTACTCTAAATGAATAGTTCTGTGTTAAAACCTGGAGAAATTTATTTGTACATACTCCAGACAAGTACCGAGGCTTTCTTCTTCGTGTTATTGCAAGGATAAGTTGCTCTTTATTCTTCCCTCGCTGCTGCATTAGAAAAGCTTTGCTGCCGTGTTTACATGGATATTGGGAGTGACATAGCAACTGAGTGCTAATGGGATAAATGAAGCAGCCATTGAAGCTTTCCTGCGATATGTTATTTAATTACCTCTCTTTTCCTGAACCTATCAAAACTTCCAGTCAATCCAAAACAGGAGAGAAATTCATAGCAGTTTTGATTTTACAAGAAGTGATGTTCAGATCACAAAACAAATCAACCTGAGAAATCCACACGACAACCCTTTACTTCGCAGGCAAGTTGTTTTTGTGTCCTCCTGACTCATGGAAAAGCCCTTCAGTATTTAACAGGAACGAAACCCCGCTGGGCTGTTACGTAAATATGTAGTAGGATGTAACATAAATTTGTCTGTTGTTTTTTTTTCTTAAACTGAAATTCAATAGGAGGGAGACCGCTCTTTCAATATTGTCTAAGATATTTGACTGTCATAGTTTATAATTTTGTATAAAATCCTTGATAGCATTTTCATAAGAGCACGACTTGCTTTAACATATGCCAAAGAAACTCAATAGACGACATAAAGAAATGGCAGTGGCAATAGAGACTGATGAAATGCTAGGACATGCCATTATAGCGAAACTAAATCAACACAGCTTGGGAAAAAGTAACCATGCGGACAACAGGATAACCTTTCCATAAATACTCTAATAGCACAGCTATTGAAAGGTTGTGATTTCAGATGATTCACAAAACAAACCAGTGAGCCAAAAGGAAACTCCTTCCAAACACTGGAAGAAATCACAGCCAGCCTAACTGGATAATCATCTCAGCAGGGAAGAGGTGAAAGCATCGTTGCTGAGTTTATCTCAATGCTGGTGGAGATCCTCTGATGCGTCCCATTTCGTCTCTGTAGAGGAATCAGGGCAGGTTTCCAAAGCAGAAACACGCTGACAACTTCACCCCTGAGTCACCCTTCTAGGCAGGTCCGACCTTTGCGAGTTTTGCTCACCCTGGAGTGAAATCGCTGCCTCCACCTTGGGAACTGCCATGTTGCAGCTGGCAAACGGGCAACCTCCTCCCAGTAAGAGATGATGAACACAAAGATTAAACTGTTTAAAGAAAGTTTTGGCCCTTAGGGCTTTTGGTCGTCACACAACTGGCTATATTTTTCAGATTTAGAGATGCTATTGCTGTGGGATGGAACAAAGTTGTTAACTGCTTTTCTTTTTTTTCTCCTCAGTTCAGAGAAAGCATCACTTTAGATGATGCAAGGCGCCTTCCCTACTTGCGTAGGTCTGATTTCCACACCATGCCAAGAACCCACCCTTGCTCCTTTTGCAAGCTGTAAGCAGCTGGTAATAACAAGGACCAGTCCTGATGCACACAATACCGAAGTCTGCAAAAGCCCCCAAATCCCTCAGAAGAAAAATGTCCCAAGAGAACGTCAGTATTATTATTGTATGAACAACACACTTATTGATGAAGCAGTATTTCTTCAGCTCCAAAATGCAAAACCAGCAAGATGCAGACTGCAAACCAAAGCAATCATGTGAGTTTTATCTCACTGTAATTTTTATGATTGCTGTCCCTTGGAATACTTTGTGTCTTATATTGGCACATGTTTATGTATTTCCTCTCTTATTTACTTTCACGAGGCTCACACTGAAAGTAAATATGATTTGTACTGAAAATTACTGAAAATTTTGCACAGTGGCTTTGAACTGTAATCTATGCTTCTTGCAGGACTGACCTGCTCTTCCTCCCCCTCGCAGCTGCCCTAAAAAACCACCTAGCAAGACACAGGGTGTTGCACATGTAACTGCAGCCAGAGGATTTTGCAGACAGCAAGCAGGACAGCTGTATTTCGTTACAAATGCATTTTTACAGCCCTTTTCCTAAGGGATTTTCTTTAGCCTTCACCAGAAATAAATGATTTACCAGTGCAGCAAAAGATCGAGGAAACTGTTCTCATAGCAGTAGGGTGCTGTAAAACCCTGAAGTTTATGGAGGCCCAGGTGGGCCCTTAGCCCTTTTAAAACTTTTTTTTTTTTTTTTGGCAGGGCTACTGCTGCAGACCTAGAATTCCAAAAAAGCATCTGGCTTGTCAACCCCTTGTTAAATTGAACAGTTGTTTAAAGGCTCTATCAAGAAAATCCATGCTTTATAACTCTGTTTGCAAAGCCAACCACCAAATAAAGCTGCTGTTACTTTGCAAATAAAAAGCAAACCCCTCCTAGGAACCGTGTGAGCTGGACCGGATGCCCTGTGTGCTGGAGTGCTCAATCAAAGCACTTTTTTCCGGTGTATTTCCAGCGTCGATCTGCAATTTGTGGTGTTTTAAATGGCATTAGTAGCTTTAGTAGCAGCGAATGAACTGGTGATTCCATGTTGTTTCTGATCTTGCGTGCAGGGTGCCAGCACTGTGCGACTGCAGGGGAGGGCACAAACCTGTCCTCAAAGAGCTTAACGCCGCTCTCGGGAGTAACAAAGAGTATCTGTGAAGAGTTCAAGGAGTATCGGCTCATCCCGCGCTGGAGTCTGAAGGGCTCCTCGGCTGGTGAAATCAAAGGGGAACCACAACACTTATGGTCCTGCCCTGGGGCTCCTCACCCGGTGAGTCCCTGTGGCTGGAGGCCCGAGGGGAGGCAGGTGAGATGTTCACATCCCTGTTTTCAGCAATGGCGTGTAAGAGGGGGGGTACCAGGGCTGGGGGGGGGGGTGTGGGGGGGTGTGGTATGGCGGGACAGAGGGGAGAAGGGAAGGCGATGGGAAGTACTTTGCTGCCTCACAGGCCAGAGGAGACCGGCCAGGGGAATCCCCAGAAGGAGAGGAACAGCAGGGCGCCTGTGGCAGGAGGGGAGGCTGAGGGGGAAGCGGGAAGGCCTCAAAGAAAGGGAAGCCCGCCTTGGGGAGCGCAGCGGCAGGGGGAAGGGAGGGGGACCCGCCAGACACCCCAAAGCTCGCCGGGTCCCCATAGAGAGGAGGGCAGCAGCAGGGGCGGAGGGAGACAGGGAACAGCCCCTGTGGGCGTCACCCAGCGACAGGCGCGGGGGGAAACGCGGGAGGAGCTGGCGCTGAGGGGCGGTGGGCGGGACCGCGGGGAGTTCTCGCCTCACGCGGGTCGTCCCGGATTGGTCGCTGAGGGAAAAGGGGGGGCGGGGCGCCGCTTCGCGGTGCCGGCTGGGAGTTGCAGTCCGGGGCGGTGCCCGCGGGTGGTGGCACCTGCGGGCTGGGGACTCCAGCGGGAGGGGCGGGGGTGAGGGGAGGCGAACACGTGGTCGGGGCGGGCCCGCCGCGGTCACGTGATGTTTGGGTGCCGGCGGTACGGCGGAGCCTGACGGCGGCAGGTGAGGGGCGCGCGCGCAGCGGCTGATGGACTTTCCCCGCCCCCCCCCTCCCCCCCTTCCCCTCCGGGTGCGCGCGGGTTGAGTGTGTGCGTGTGTGTGACACGGGCGTGACACGGCGCGGGGCGGGGCGTGTAACCCAGTGACGTGTTGCCCTTGCACGGGTATGTGTGTGTGTGTGCAGCCTGGGGACAAAGCTGGCCTTGCACGGGGGTGAGTGGGTGTGTGTGTGCACAGGGCTGGCCTTGCACAGGGGGTGTGTGAGTGTGCAGCCTGGAGACAGGGCTGGCCTTGCACAGGGGGTGTGTGTGTGTGCAGCCTGTGCACAGGGCTGGACTTGCACAGGGGAGTGTGTGTGTGTGTGCAGCTTGTGCACAGGGCTGGCCTTGCACAGGTGTGTGTGTGTGTAGCCTGTGCACAGGGCTGGCCTTGAACAGGTGTGTGTGTGTGTGTGTGTGCAGCCTGTGCACAGGGCTGGCCTTGCACGGTGTGTGTGTGTGTGCAGCCTGTGCACAGGGCTGGCCTTGCACGGGGGAGTGTGTGTGTGTGTGCAGCCTGTGCACAGGGCTGGCCTTGCACGGGGGAGTGTGTGTGTGTGTGCAGCCTGTGCACAGGGCTGGCCTTGAACAGGGTGTGTGTGTGTGTGTGCAGCCTGTGCACAGGGCTGGCCTTGTACAGGTGTGTGTGTGTGTGTGTGCAGCCTGTGCACAGGGCTGGCCTTGCACAGGGGTTGTGTGTGTGTGTGCAGCCTGTGCACAGGGCTGGACTTGCACGGGGGAGTGTGTGTGCAGCTTGTGCACAGGGCTGGCCTTGTACAGGTGTGTGTGTGTGTGCAGCCTGTGCACAGGGCTGGCCTTGCACGGTGTGTGTGTGTGTGTGTAGCCTGTGCACAGGGCTGGCCTTGCACAGGGGTTGTGTGTGTGTGTGCAGCCTGTGCACAGGGCTGGACTTGCACGGGGGAGTGTGTGTGTGTGTGCAGCTTGTGCACAGGGCTGGCCTTGTACAGGTGTGTGTGTGTGTGCAGCCTGTGCACAGGGCTGGCCTTGCACGGTGTGTGTGTGTGTGTGTAGCCTGTGCACAGGGCTGGCCTTGCACAGGGTGTGTGTGTGTGCAGCCTGTGCACAGGGCTGGCCTTGCACGGTGTGTGTGTGTGTGTGCAGCCTGTGCACAGGGCTGGCCTTGCACGGGGGAGTGTGTGTGTGAGTGTGCAGCCTGGAGACAGGGCTGGCCTTGCACGGGGGAGTGTGTGTGTGTGTGTGCAGCCTGTGCACAGGGCTGGCCTTGCACAGGGGTTGTGTGTGAGTGTGCAGCCTGTGCACAGGGCTGGCCTTGCACGGGAGTGTGAGCAAGGAGGGCCACGTGTGCTGAGGGTGCTGCGGGTGCTGCGCTCTCCCGACGCCCACACTTGTGTCCCACCTGGCCAGTGACCTGGTGATGGTGGGATGTCCCCGCGCCAGCTTTGGCACCAGCAGTCCCCGTGCCCCTGTCCCGTGGTCGCTTGCCACCATGAAACGTCGGCGTGTCAACCTCTCGTGTGCTGGGAACTGCTCCGTGACCTGTGTTGTAGTTAAATAACAGGTTTTGGCTCAGTTTTAACCTCATTTAGGGCATTTATTTGTTTATTTATTTTCCCCTTCCAGCCTATTTTGGCAAGCTTTAGCCATAAATGAGTCCGTGAGATGGACTTGCAAGTGCCAGGAGAGGAAATAAAACTACTTAACTACTTTTAAATATATCAGGTGCCACTTTGTGTGGTGGTCCTTGGCTGTCTGCAGAAACTTAGGGGTTTTTGTTGCTTTGGTACTTTAGAGTGGTTTTGGTTTGATGCTTTTTAATAAAAGCTCACCCTGGCTGCATGGTACAATTAACCTGCAGCAGCTGGCGCTGGAGCGGACTTTGCTGGGGAAAAATCTTGTGTTTCCATTAAACTGCTCGGGGTTTTTGTGAGCCTGTCAAAAAGCAAAAAGTTTGGAAACGGAAAAGCATGCTTTTATTCTTCCACCATTGCCCCAAATACCCGCTGCAAAACCTCTTGATTGTTTGCATTTGAAGTATTCCGTGATACTTCCAGCTCGAGCTGCGTCCTCATCTCTGGGAGCACTGGATAAACAAGTGGTTGGCTGATTGCGAACCTGGGGATAACACGTCTTCGGGGGTGGTGGCCTGAAGTTTTGCTCTTCGTGCTTCCTCCTGCTAAATCCTAAATTGTTACTAGCTGTGTGGTGCGTGGACTGGGAAGGCTGGCCTAAAGAATGAGGGTGGTTTTTTCCCATTTTGTCTCCATCCAGTAGCAATAGCAATAAGGTTCATATTTTATCCAGCATTTACCCCTTTCTCCAGGCTGTGGTTTCCCTTTGCAATGGGGCTGTGACTATGCAATGCCCCATCCTGCCTTGTTGGTCTCTGTATTTGGCATGACTGGCTGGGTGGTTGAAGGGAAAGCAGTGGATGTTGTCTACCTTGACTTCAGCAAGGCTTCCGACAGTGTCTCTCATCACACTCTCACAGGTAAGCTTAGGAAGTGTGGGATAGATGAGTGGACAGGTAGGTGGGTTGAGAACTGGCTGAAGGACAGAGCTCAGAGGGTTGTGATCAGTGGTGCTGAGTCTAGTCGGAGACCTGTGACTAGTGGGTCAGTACTGGGTCCAGTCTTGTTCATCAACAACCTGGAGGAAGGGACAGAGCGCACCCTCAGCGAGTTTTTGACGATACTAAACTGGGAGGAGTGGCTGACACGCCAGAAGACTGTGCTGCCATCCAGTGAGACCTTGACAGGCTGGAGAGCTGGACAGAGAGGAACCTGGTGAGGTTCAACAAGGGCAAACGTAGGGTCCTGCACCTGGGGAGGAATAACCCCAACCACCAGTATAGGCTGGTGGTGACCTGCTGGAGAGCAGCTCTGCAGAGAAGGACCTGGGAGTTGTGTTAGACAACAAGTGAGCCAGCCGTGTGCCCTTGTGGCCAAGGCCAATGGTATCCTGGGGTGCATGAAGAAGAGTGTGGCCAGCGGGTCAAGGGAGGTTCTCCTCCCCCTCTACTCTGCCCTGGTAAGGCCACACCTGGAGTGCTGTGTCCAGTTCTGGGCCCCCCAGTTCAAGAGGGACAGGGAACTACTGGAGAGGGTACAGCAAAGGGCTACAAAGGTGATGAAGGGACTGGAGCATCTCTCCTATGAGGAACAGCTGAGACACCTGGGGCTGTTTAGCCTGGAGAAGAGCAGACTGAGAGGGGACCTTATCAACACTTATAAATACCTAAAGGGTGGGTATCAAGAGGATGGGGCCAGGCTCTTCTCAGTGGTGCCCAGTGACAGGATAAGGGCCAACAGGCACAAACTGGAGCACGGGAAGTTCTGCCTGAACATGAGGAAAAACTTCTTTATGTTAAGGGTGACAGAGCACTGAACAGGCTGCCCAGAGAGGCTGTGGAGTCTCCTTCCCTGGAGATATTCAAAACCCACCTGGATGCAGTCCTGTGTAACCTGCTGTAGGTGAACCTGCTTTAAGCAGGGCGGTTGGACTAGATGATCTCCAGAGGCCACTTCCAACCTCTGCCATTCTGTGATGCCGTATCTCCTTGGTCCAGGGGTCGATGCAGATGGTTCAGGTCTTTAAATCACTGCTGACTCAGGCCAGCTGCTCTCTGGGCCCTCCGTGCCTTCCTGCTCCGCCATCTTCTCCAGCTGCGACACCCTTTTCCATCTCATCTCACCTCCAGGTTGGTCTCTGGGCTTTTTCTGAGATGCCAGTGATGTGTTGATTCCCTCTTTCCAGCCATCAGCCGAACAACGAATAAACCCTGTTGCTCTCTGAAGCCTCCTGCCTTGCTGGTTTGCTGGTGTATATTAATGCAATTAAAAAAAAAAAATAAAAAAAAGCCACGAGTGCTGCTGATGTGGCTTTGACGGACAGTGGAGAGAGGCTGAGCAGCGCAGCCACGTGTCCTGCTGCAATCCCGGCTCCTCAGTTAGATCTCCATCGCTGTTACCTCCTCCCATCATGTCTAAAATGAGACTGAGCTTTTGCGTACGATGGCTCCCTCCTAGAAGAGTGTCGGCAATTGCTTGGTTCAGAGGAGTTTTACAGGGTAACGCTGGATGCTGCGGTTTTCCTGGCATCCAGGGTTGCCTCTTGTGCCATGGCTGCAAGTTATTTAGCTGAGATTGGCTACAGAGACTGGTAGAGCAGAGATTTTTAATATTGAATTATTTTATTCCCATCCTCTCTTGTGCAAGAAACCTTATTCCTTTACTTCCAACTCTCTTGAATTTTTAATTTTTAAATTTATTCTTATTATTTTTTTATTATTTTAAACCTCTCATCATTTGCTCCTCACCACATGGCTCTGGTGTGACCAGGTCTCCCAGCCAGCAAGATGCCTGCTCTGGGGCTGGAGACTCCTTACTGAGAGCGAAGAAAAAATAATACTTCTGTGCCTTGATAAATTTGCACGTCAGTATTAGAGCACTTAAAATACAATTTAAAAAAAAAAAAAGTAGGCAAGTTGAAAATGAATGAGTCTGTGCTTCCCCTTTCTTATAAATATATATCAAATGGTATTTTGAATTTCTGGTTCTTCTCTGAATTCAGGGATATTTAAATAGTAAGTGTGAAAGGGTAAATAATATCAAGATAAAAATAATACTTTCAATTCCCTGCCTGTGCCATAAACACATTCTGCTAGATGAAAATGGAAAGAACTTTAAAAAAAATCTAATTTACTTTTCCTCTCTTTGTTGTCCTGCTTCCTACGCCTCAGCTAGTTTGGGCAGTGGGGTGGGTAGGTGGCTCTTTCTTGGCTTTTTATGGACTTCCTGAGGGTCGCTGGTGCTGTAGGGGACCGTGTAAATCTGTGACACCCATGACCCAAGGGTTTTGTGTGGTCTGGAGGAGCCTCTGCCCGTGTTTGATGTGGGGCTGGAGCCGTCGTCATCAGGGCGAAGGCCGCTTGCGCCAGCGAGGACTTGTGGATCCATGTCTGATCCCCATGAGACCTGATGGATGGATGGGTGGGTGGGTGGAGGGCTGGGTCCTTCCACCAAGGACGTGGTTCGTGGTGTCTTCCTGACCAGATGTGTTTGCCTACAGCACGATCCATTTGGTCTAAATTTCATCCAGATATTTAAGCATGAGCTTAACTCGCAGTACTTGTCCTCCAACGGCATCGCTAGCTCTTCAAATTGCATTTTTTTTTTGTTTTGAGCGTACTTTTTGACACGTGCAAACAAAATCTGGCCACAAACTTGTGTTGACGTTGCCAACAGCAGCGTTAAGTGTTGCAAGGACGGAGGGAAACTCGTGCCCATCGCTTGGTGCCGAGTGCCCAGAAAGCAACATATAAAATTGGTGCCGTTGCCCTATTGCAAAGGAGCTGGAAGCGTGTGTCCTTTTGCTGTCAGAAAGGTTATTTGTGGGTTTCAATAATACCAAAGGAATATGGTCAAGATAAGAATCCTACTCTCTTTATTTTGTTATTCTTTTTTTTTTTTTTTCTGCTTGCCTTGCAAATGGTGGTATGTAAGATTAAAATAATGCAAAAGAGTTAAATTAATCTGATTTAACACTTGCAGGGAGGTTTCTATTTAAAACTCTTCTTTTTTATCATAGTGTCACTAGTCAGGAAATTCAGTAGGAAGGTGCCATCTCTTTGTTGCAGTGTATGGGCACATCTCTGCTTTTCAGTGTTTCTGATGATGGAAAAAATCGCATTTAACTAAAGAAAAAAGAAAAGGGGGGGCAGGATGGCTTATTTTTTTCCCATGTCCGTTTTGCTTGCAGCGCCATTGGAAAGTGAAGATTGCATTGGTGATCAGCCGCTTTTCTAAAATATATTCTGAAGATGGGTACCAAAAAAAAAAAAGGGAGAAATGGTGTATCAGCAGGTGTTTTCTAATGCCCTTCTGCGGGGATGCAGACCGGTGTGGAAGAGCTCTCCGAAGGGCAGTTTGGGCGCATTGGCTACTTGTCTGCCAGGATGCTGCAGGCAAAATCTGCAAAAACATTTTCCAGCTTCTTGAATGAAGTCAAACTTGGCTGCAATACCTATAGTTACTTTTTTTTTTTTTTTAACTAAATTTACTTTTTTTTTTTTTTTAAAGTAAATGCTTGTGTTGGGTTAGGCTGCGATTTCGTTGCTATCTCTGTAATCTCTTCCCTAAATAAAAGCAGAAAATAACTGCAAAATGGTTTATGTTCTTCATTGTGTAGCGTTTGTTTTGTTCTTGTTCCTATTTCACCCCCGCTGCAAAGCCACACATTGTAAAAATGTGATTTTTTTTGAGATTGTCGTGGACTTTATTTGTCCTCCTTCCCCTGCTGCATACATCTATTACAATTGTAGTCTTGAATAACTTGTATAAATTAGGTATTTTAGAAATTAGGAGGTACTCGTGAGGGTCTAGAAAGCTAATAGTGTCACCAGGGATCATAAATCAATTGTTTTGTGTGGAAAACAAAGTCGAAAGCTGTATTAAAGTATAAATATAAATAATACTTGGCCATGTATTTTTTTTCCTCTCTGTACGACTCCTCCATTGTCTGGTGCATGGAGTTAAGGAGTGCAGGAGAGGGCCATGCTGTAGGACTTTATTCCAACTCTGTGGACTGTAGGTTGCCAAAGTCCTTATTTCTGTAAAACAAAACATTTTCTTCTTCCATGAGGGGCTTCGATGATGCTCATTGCTGAAGCTGGTTCTTTTTTTTTTTTTTCAGTTTATAACATATCGGCATGGAGGAGGGAGGTGCCTCCTTTGTTTTTCTGTATGTGGAAACCAGGCAGATTTGGAGGTGTTGTGACCCGAATTTTTGGATTAACCCATTTCTTTGCTGTGTGAGATGCTAGAGACTTGAATGTGGTATGAGGGAACTCCCAAACTTGCTATTAATGGCTGCTTTGTAAAAAATCTCATATGAGCAGATAGCTCAGGAGCTCTGTGGTGGAGGCATAGACAGCCATGAATGCTGTTTTTTTTTCTTAATTTTTCTTTTTTTCCCCTGAAATTCCTGTATTTATTTACCACCATGTGATGTCTCATGAGTATGACCACAGTCCTCATGCAATGGTGCTCACTATCCAGCTCTTGTGCCCCAATTTTGGGGTGTCTTGGGGGAGAAAAATCCTCCCGGGCTGTTTGGGGAAGACTTGGATGATGTCTCACCGGGTGTGTGAGCTGTACAATGGTGGCTTCGAGTTTAGGCAAAACAAAGTATAGGGGAATTTGAACCTGTGCTTTGCAAAAGGCAGAGTTTTTTCATGAAAAAAAAAAAAAGCTGCTTCTCATAGAAGTTTACCCCTCAAATTTGGTCCTTGGTTAGATAACCAGTATTGACATTTTTAATGTGAATAGTTTGTTTGGAGAACATATTAGTGGCTAAAAGAAGGGCTTTTTATCAGAGGGAGCAGTGGTTGCAACTCACTGTAGGTAACTGCAATTATGTTTGAGCTGAATATATTAACAAGTGCTTTGCAGCATCCCATGTCCCAGCTTGCCAATGTTTGTTGTCCTCCGAGCTCTTCTAATTTTGGAGAGGGGAGAAAAACTGCCGCCGTTCTGTTTGGTGATGGGGAAGGTTGGTGGGGCTGCAGGAGCTGTGCTGACTCGCAGGGTAACGCCTGGTTTCGTGTAACGCTATGTGTGACAGATTTCCTTTGTTTGCTGTTTATTGCGCTTCATCCACCTGGGCACGGGAGCTGCAGATGGCGATCCCTTGAGTTTCTGTAATTTTGCCATTGCTTCTGCGGAAGCATCCCTTTTCCAACACGTGGGCTAGATTTTTTTGAAGGGGGATAGTGCAGATTATTTGCTTACAATGCTGGTTGTGCACAGGCAAGTTCGACATCCCAATGGTGACCGAAAGTCTCTCTTTGTCCCTTCTATTTGCGATGGCATCTTTATTAATGAGAAAGCAAACTTTTTTTTAAAATGACAATTGCTACAACTTGACATTAACTCCAATGAACTGTGTTTTCTGCTCCCAGCTAATAAAAAAAAAATAAAAATCCTGTGGCTGTATGAAAGTAGGTGCTGTGCATTAAGACATAGATCGATCTATGTCATTTTTTACCATCTTTTTATGCATCCTTTTGTTGGAAGCTGGAGATCTTGAGCTTTTCCTTCTTGCAAAGTGAGGCAAGAGCTAAACCTTAATACAGCTTTTGACTTTTTTTTCCCCCCACAAAACAATTGGTTTATGATCCCTGGTGACACTTAGCTTTCTAGACTCGCACGAGAACCTCCTAATTTCTAAAATACCTAATTTATACAAGTTTAAACATACTGTTAAATGGCTTGAGATGTGATTTATCTTTCCCAAATGTTTTGATGTCTTCTGTCATCTGCCTGCTGTATCCTCAGCCATTCTCTTACCTGAGTGCCTGTTGCTGCTGGAGAGACCTCGATGTCAGTCCCAACCAATATTCTGCTGCAGGTAGTGACCAGGAGTGGGCACTCAGTGAAAAAATATGAGAAATTAGACTTATAAACATCTATATATTATTAAATAACAATTAATTTCTGTAATATAGTGCATAAGGTCATATATATAAAATTCTCATATATATATATATAAAATAATAGTTTTTGTTTGCTTTTGTACTCTGGGTTTTTTTTTTTGCATTTTTTAAAAAAAATTGAAAATTTCAGACTTTTCCCGCTGAAGCCACCATGGACAGAGTAGTGGGATCGGTGTGGGCAGTCTCAGGCCATGGTGAATAAGCATAGCTGTGATTAGGGAAGTGTGCCCAGCCTACTGATGCTCACCATCCTCTTACATACCATCTCCTACAGGTTGTGAAGCTATCCAGACTACTTTCACAAATGATAAATACAAGGGGAAAAAAAAATAAAAAGAAAAATTAAAATGATAGTACTTGTGTTAAGGCCACCGCATGTTAGTGGCTTCATTTCTCAGGGTCAAAGACCTTCAGCTTCCATCAGCTACAAGTGCCCGAAGATGGAAGTAGGTGGCAAAATGTGGGCGTTGAAGCCCCAGAAGTGCCGTCCTGAGCTTTTTGACACTTCTGTTTTAGAGAGCAACTGCGTGCTTTCCAAAGCCCTGTTTTGATCATGTGACATGGAGAAGTTTGGTAGGTATGGGATGTTTTTCTAAAAATTTAATGGGTTGCTGTCCTAGCCAAGTGCCAAAACTGGTCCTATGGAGATGCATCTTAGCGAGTGGTGAAAACAGTGCTGCCATATTACAGCACAACAGAAAAATAGGATGCTGTGGCTGACTCACCTTTGAATTTGAAAGAGATTGACAGTCTCACTACAGATATTTTCCTGATTATCATCTTTAGAGTTGCAAGCAGATAAGTTTCTCCTTTCCCCTAAATACAGGGCAATGGAAAAGATTTCAATTCTGGTGTTTTTTTGGTTTTGTTTGTTTTCCCTCTTCCCTCATGCAAATACCTACAGTTTAATTGTAAAGATCCTGTTCTTTGTGCGTGGAAACCAAGGTTTGCTTTTTTTCTTTCCTTCTCTTTGCACTTATGTGGACATATTTTTGTTTCCTTTTGTATATAGAGATGTCCCATGGGCTCCGAGATCTACAGGCTTGTTCTTTTCTCTGTGTTCAGTTCCTTTCCTAATACATTGTGTTTGTCATCCTATTTTAAATTAATTAGGATTTAGTATAATCCCATACTTGGAAACAGGGCTGTGGGTCCTAGTCCTGTCTGCAAGACATTCAAACACAGAATATAAAGAGAGTGTACAGAAAGCAGTCTGGATGTCCTCCTGGCACATGCCTCCTGCCTCCCCACGCCTCCTGGCTTTGACCCTCCCTTTTCCTTTGCTTGCTGGTAAGACCAGAAAGAGCTTTTGTGTTTTCCTTGGTCGTTGCTTCTTGGGCTTGAGATGCTGCTGGCTTCTTCAGCCCCGTTGGGGTGAAATATCCTCCTGCTGGGAGGGTTCAGCTTTTGCTACTTTTCTTTGCTGGCAGAAAGGAGGTTGAGAATGTAAAACTTTGCTCTTTGCAAGCAAATTGCTTTTCAAAATCTGTGGTTACTCCTGGGCTGGTGCAATAACCTAACTCCTTGGAAGCAGGTTGTGGCCTTCAGGGTAAGGCGATGAGTGGTCTTCACCAGTCTTTTACATGCAGGTGGAGCCCCTTGGCTGCCTCTCTCTGCAACAGCTTTTGTGGAGAAAGACTTATGGACTTGATTTCCTTCTTGCTTCTCCCGTAGCCCAGAGAAGCAGGTAGTTGTCATGGTCAGTTAAGGGCTGAATGGATGTCATCTCAATGGATGTCATCTCAAAGTCTATCAGCCCGATGATAAAGGTCTTGTAGTTGAATAAGGTGATGTCTTCTGGTGGTTCATCATCCTATATTTCCATTACTTGCCTTCCTGGGCAGACCAAGGCTGGTTATTTTGCCTGGCTGTCCCTACACCACTTTGCGAAGTTGCTCTCCTAAGCAGACACGGGTGACCTTGCTCTTGCTGAGTTGGTAGCCAGACTCCAATGCTGGCTCCCTGCATTGCGTCTCGTAAATAACTCTGGGTTTTTTTGGTTTCATTTCCCGGACCTGTTTACACCTTGCCAAAAATAATTACAACCTCCGAGACTGGGATTTGCTGGGTGAGGGGGAGGAGGACACAGAAAAACCCGCAATCCATGTTTCTTCCGTGTGCCTTCATCGATGCAGTGCTGCCAGGGGGACCAGGATCTCCCTTCTGGGGCATGAATCAGGCTGCACTTGCATTCGCACGGGATCGCTCCTATTCTGTGCATGAGGTTTCTTTCCCTTCCTCTGTTCAGCATCATCTTAAATTCATGTCCCTGGTGATGCCTCCCTTGCCTGCTTTATTACCTCTTAATGTGTTTTCCCGAGTATGTCTCGTGCTCGGATAAACCTCTCCTGCTTTCGTTGACTGCAAAACTGGCGCTTTCTGCAGTCTTCCTCCTCCAGCTGCTGTATGCATTCTTCCTCCATCCATGCAGAGGGACTTTTCTGCTTCTTAGCATGTTTTTTTGAGCGCTTTGGAGCCTGGATATCTTCCTCGAGAGGCGGGTGGATGCCATCGCTCCTGGTTCTGCATCCAAGCCGGCGTTAGCTGTGGTCATGTGCAGAGCCAGTGGGGAAGGCAAGAGTATTTTTAGCGTGCACTTCTGCGCGCCGCTCGGGGGGCCGCCCACAGCTGAGTATTAAAATAATAGCAGGGACATTGGGTAAGCTCTGCAGCAAAATGTTGATATGCAAATTGCCATCTTAAGAGCAAACCTCAAGGCAATTTTTGGCAATGCACACAAGGCTCCAAAGCAGTGTGTTTTGAATAAAGATTACAGCAAGGGATTTCGCCCAGAGGGCACGCTCGTCTCGTTTACTCTGAAAGCTTAGCAGAGCTGGTAATTCAGTGTTGGAAGCCAACAGGGTGAAACGTACTCACCTTTAAAAAGGTATTGGATTAGCAATGGCGAAGCAAAATGTAACATCACCTCTGTAACCTGAATTTCAAGGGCTGCAGAAGCAATAAATCCGGTTGCGTTTCATTTGCAAGTAATTCCTGGGCACTGTCCCGGGAAGAGGTGGCTCTGATGGTTGCAGAGTTGGTTTGGGAGGTTTGGAGGCAGTATCTGGTAATAAATGAGCTTTTGCCAGCTGACTCAGTGCTGGTTTGACTTTTATCTTCAAGGCAGCTTGGCAATTTGAAACTTTGCAATAAGAAATTGTATAAAAATTAGATAAAATATGAACTGCTTTTTTTGTTGTTGTTGTTTGTTTTATTCTCCTGGTTACTGAATTCATGGTGGTGCTACTGGGAAAGGAAACAGCAGTAAATTAGGAGAACCAAAGCAGTGGTTTCATGGTTCTTGCTTTCTGACTGTCCAGGCTGGTCCTGTCCATCAGTACAAGTCAGAGGTACCATTTCTCCTTTCTGCCTCCAAGCTCACTTGTATTCAACAGCTACAGCTGGGCAGCTGTGTGGGTTTTCGGGTAGGTAACGCAGTTATCCCGCTTCAGTAAGGACAAGGAGCACTGAGGGAGATTGAGAGAAGCTATTACATGCCGTGGGACCACTAGACAAAAGTTGCCCTATTTAATATTTGAAGACTGAAGACTAGGTGGCAGTTTTAACCTCTTGGCAGTACCTTCTGTACTGGCATATCTTCTTTTCTTACCCACTCTTGCCTACTATTCCTGTTTTATCCTTGAACCTACTTTTGAACCTTATTTGACTTGTGGTGTCTCTTTGTCTCATTGAATGATGTATTTAAGATGTCCTTGATGACTTGAACACTAGCAAGAGCTCAGGTCCTTTCCCTCCTCTCGTACACATCCCCTATAACTATATTATAACCGCAGTTATTGAGTGGTTCCTGTGTGCTGTAATGGGTTTAATTCAGTAGGTGTTTCCTGGACAGAGTTGACCAAATGTTTTTGCCTGTGGACCATTAAAGCGTCCTCAACCATTGGGTAAGAAGGCTGAAGACTGCATCTGCAATGCTTTTATCTCTCACATGTGATTTCTCAGAGACTTAAATAATCTGAGCTGAGGTCTGTTTTGGACTTGTACACCCCATCACATCATCATGGGCTGTGGTTGGACTTGAGCGAAGCCAACGTGCCCAACAGAATGGTGGGAGAACATGCCCTGGAGCTTGGTTTTCCTCATTGTACATCCCACTGACATTAGCTTTTTAGGAGTCTCGGTTGACTTCTTAAGAGGTCAGTTGAAATTTGTAGTTGAAATGGAGGAATCTGTGCCCTAATCTGCCAAGTTTTGTATAATGACTTTTTAGATACTGGTAGTAAGAGATAACTTAGTGTGTGAGTGCTACTGTGCTTGTTTAGGGTGTAACTGCTGAATGAATATTGAGGGAAACTGCTGAATGAATACTGAGGGATGGGGAGGAGGAAATGCAACCAAAAGGGCTTGAGGATCGAGCCACAGGACAGGGAGGGCTCACTCACCAGTTATGGTCACCGGCAAAAGACAGACTCAGCTTGGGGATAACAACATACAATTAATACAAAACGACCACCACCATCAAGGATAACGAGAGGTACAACCAGGTCTTAAATACTACACGCCTTCCCCCCACCCCTGTGGTCTTCCCGAGCTCAGCTCTGCTCCCTCTTCCCCCCCCCGAGCAGCGCAGGGGCAGGGAATGGGGGTTGCAGTCCATCCAGCACAAGGTGTCTCTGCTGCTCCTTCCCCCTCAGGGAGAGGGGCCCTCGCAGCCCTCCCCTGCCCCACCGCGGGGTCCCTCTCCCGGCAGACAGCCCTCCAGGAACTGCCCCAACGCGAGTCCTTCCCGGGGGGCCGCAGCTCCCCAGAACCCCCCAGCGCAGGGCCCTCCCGGGGCTGCCGCCCTCCCACCGACGGGCGGCTCCAGCACGGCCGCAGTCGTGGCTGCTTCGGGCCCGGGCCCTGCTCCTCCGGCCCGGGGCCCTCCGCGAGCTGCAGGGCAACCTCTGGGCCGCCGCTGGGCTCCAGGGGCTGCAGGGGCTCAGCCGCCACCCCACCATGGGCTACAGGGGAACCTCTGCTCCAGCACAGCTCCCCCTCTCCTTCCTCACTGACCGGGGTGTCCGCAGGGTTGTCTCTCTCACATCCCCTTCATTTCTTCTGCTCACCAACAAAGACGAACAAACAACTCGCTCAACAGATTTTTCCACTCTTAAATAGAGTTATTCACAGAGGTGCCATTGATCTGGCCTTGCCCAGAGGCGGGTCCAAAATTGGAGCCAGGGGAGCTTCTTGAAGCCTCTTACAGGAGCCACCTCTGTAGCCCCCTCCCCCACTACCAAAACCCCACCAGACACCAAACCACCACACTTGCAAATTGAGAGTTTTAAGAGACAGAGGTTGGTGGGCTTGCCCCAGTGAGGTGGCCAGTTGGGAAGCAGATTTGACTCCTTCCATGTATTCCAGTTCTTGAGGAGCAAGTACTGTGGTTCTTCAAGAAATCCTGATTTGTAGGTATTTTCATTGTTCTTATATTGTGAAGCCTGGGCGTTGTTGGGGGAAAGCAAAATTTATATCTCAATAAATATGTTGCTCTAGGATTGGAAATTGGCAGTAAATAAGGCAACTTCTTGTGAGTTTTGGGTTTTGTTTGAATTGTATTATTTTTTTTTTTTGCTCCCTGAAATTGGAAGGACAATCTTCAGTGGAACTAAAAGTAGTTGGTAGCTAAATTTTTATTCTTTCAGTGTAGCATAGAAGAACCAGGTGGCTGAGACTTTGTGGGAACATGTTCTCCTGACTTTGGTACAAGTTTGTGTTGATCAGCTCTTAGTTCACTTGTGTTCTTTTACTTTAATTACATGTTTCAACACCATAAGACTTCTAAATATCAAATTTTGAGGGTGCTGTCTGCCAAAACTGCACGGTTTAAGTGCAGATCCTCTTGGCAGGCGTCTTGGGAGCTGTTGACTTCCCTCCTTCATAACCCTGTCCTCGCTTGCCTAGTTTTTCCCCCCTTAAAAGTCAAACAGCATTTGATAAAATAGCAGAGCCTTTTAAAACATGAAAAGAAAGTACATAGAAACTCAGAAAGTGGTGGTCCATGAGTGTGTATGATCACCGTGTCCTGCTTGCATCTTGACAGTGCTGAGTGAGTAAAAGAAAAAACACTTCCTAGCTTGGTTCAGGCACATCTTGAATCTTCTTTGTGGCTGTCCTTTGCTGCATTGTGCATCTCCCTGTCATTGAACACTAGCTGCTGGTTATGTCCTCCAGAGCCCTACTTATGCTGCCTTATGCCTTGCTGAGATGTTGACTTCCTCCCTCAAAGGTCATGAGTATCCTCTGTAATGGACTTTGAAATCCTCCAAGTCTGTTGCTCCATTCTTCTTCTCTCTTGATGACACCACCCGTGAACATTTGTAAGGATGTAAGGATGCTCTTAATTTTCCCCAAACCTTGGGGTTTTTTTTGGTGGTATATCTTCAGGGAACCCACAGGTGACTGTCTTGTCGGTGTTTCTGTTTCTCCAGATTGTCTCTGTGTTTCCTGGTGTTTCCCATCCAATCTATGTTCAACTCTTTCTGCATTCAGTCTCCTATTTTAAGGTCTTTAACGCAGGAATCATCTTCTTGCTCTGTGTTTATACAGCATTTAATGTGATGCAGATGTGATTCCAAAGTGATGCCATTGACAATACCTTTCAAATTGTTGTTGTGGTAGTTAACAATCTTGGGAATAATGTCCTTTTATATATATGTATATATGTGTGTGAGTATATATATTAAAAATATATAAATATATATTGGCCACGGACAAAAGTTAAGACATTGTAGCATGTTAACATTTGGAAATCTCTCAAAAAATAAAGTGTTTTTTCTGGCCCTACCTTGGCTTCTTTGGTAGTTATGATATCAGCTGCTTTGTGTGGGGAAACTGAAATGGTGAACTCTGATCTCGCCAGGTAAGAAACATTTTTGTAAAGCTGTGCATTTAGACTAATTCTGTCTGCCGTACAATGTGCTAGGGATTTGTGATCCTCAGCAGGCATTTGACAGATCTTAACTAGTTATGCTGTGTCTTGTCAATCAAAATTAAACGCCTACCTCACTCCTTCCTACTTTCTCTCTCTTCCAGCTTTTTTTATTTAGGTTGGTCATTAAAATTGCTTATAACCATAGAAACGAGGAAAACCCGCCCCTTACTTTTCAGATCTTTAATGTGATATTCCTGTACTGACATCATGTGAGTTGTATACACGATGGCTTAAAAAAAATCCCCAAAAACCTGCAGGTAGGCAGAGTTGTCATTAACTCCTCACTATGATGGAGTTGTTCATACGGATGCCAACCAAAGATCATGTCCCTTTTGCATTCCTGTATGGTGTCCAGTAGAAGGAGAGACCCTGCTGCAGAGAAACCGCCTGACAAGATAGAATTGGAGAAGAAAACAGATAGATCCGTGGGATAGGAAGGGTGGGAGGATGAGATAAGGAGAAGGTACTGTGTGCACGACGTAGTGCGTGTTGATAATTTCAGTGTTGGTTTTCATCCTCCTGGGGCTGCCTGCATCATTGAGTGCTCTGAGGTGGACGTAATATTGATACTTCTGTAAAACTGGGCCACCAAGTTTCTGCACTTAAAGGCCTGAATCCCTGCTTGTTAGGATGGGATGTGTCATGGCTCAGCTTGTTCTGAAAAATAAAACTGATTACTGGTTTTTGCTTGTAGACACAGTTTAAAAACGCTTAACCCAAGGCTACGTGAAGGTGATACTGTGGGAGCCATGAGCATCCTGAGATTTCAGTGCTGGACAAATAATGCTGTTTTCATTTGAAACAGGATTGCTACATGTGAGATTGCTTGAGACAAGATTTCTTACTTATTTCCCCCACCTTAAGTTGCACTAAATCACATGAATATTAGTTTGGGGTTTGGGGTTTTTTTTTTACAAATGGAGGGAGTGATTGATCAGATGAAAATAAGTAACTGCCGCTGCCAGCGTTACTCTCTATGACTTGCTCAGTTTGGATCTTTTTATGAATTATGGGAACTTGGGAGCACATGGAAAGCGATACAGATGGTCAAGGAGTGACTTTCCTGGATATGTGATGGCAGGGCTGGAGGGATCCTCTGCTGCTTGCCTTTTGCTGGGCGCTGAAGTGTGGCATGCATCAGAGAAGGGGAAAATGCAGTCCTGGCACTAGAGCAGGTTGGTGTGTATTTTAGCTGTACACCAAGCAGTTACGTCTACTTTTATGTTTTTCTAATAGATTTAAAAAAAAAAAACCAAACCCACAAAAGCCGGGAAAACCACTCCAAGACTGTGGAATGTTGATACATAGATGTTCTATTTAATTGGCAATGTGCAGATGTGATCCAGTGGACAGTGGTACTTCATATCGATGCCTCCTTAGATGTGTTACAGGAGGAACAGGATTTGTACAAGGAATTCTGTGGCTCTGTGGTGGCAACGCACATGCTTTGTGTGCCATGGTACAGTGATTTCAAAGAGAGCAGGCCGCCTCCTTGAGAAATCACAGCTGGTCTTCATGTTTGGAAGGTCTCCAGGATGGAGATATGGATTGTTCTTGAGGTAGTTGGATGTGGGAGTTTCATCGCTCTCTCTATAGGAAGGCTTGTCTCTTGGGAAGATGGATTTTGACCCTTGGTCAGAGAAATAGCGAGAAAGAAGTGTTGTGTGATGCAGAATGACAAGGTGTTGCTGAACAACATCTCAAAATTTAAAGTTCATACTTATTTGCCCTGTCTTCAAAAGCCGGCGCCGGGTACTCTAATTTCAAGGCACTTAATGATTTTATTTTTTTCATGTGTTTGGAGCTTCTGCTGTTGGCTTTTAAGCATGTTGAAATAGATTGTGTTAATCAAAGAAGAGGAAAGGGTAGTTGTGTGGTTTTTCTAAGGGTATGAAAACTCAGGGCAGGAGCTCCTTCAGCATCTTTACTGCTGTCTTCGGTCCCAGTGTCATCCCATGTGATTTGACTTTCTCCACCACCCTGTCACAAGGAGAGATAAGAACGCTTTGATGATAAGTCTTGGACGGCTGAGTCCTGTGTGATGCTCCTTCTGCTTAAAACAAACGAACCAGCCAAAATTTTCAGCAGTTTGATTAAAACACTTTCTTTGAGAAATGATTACTGTAAAAAGAGCGTAATACTTCTGCAACCTTAACTTTACACAGTGTAAAAGTGCCTCTACCTGAGTTGCTAAGCCATTATTTTTCTTGTTTTCTATTTTTTTTTAATTAAAGCATAATAAACTGCATTAAAAGCATGTTAAATTCCTTCTGAAGGATTGGTTTCCAATTTTGGGACCAAAAAATACACTTGTTAAAGTGTGGGTGTGGGAAATGAGTTTATTACATCATTAACTAGAGTCTCCAGAGTTATCTGAGCTATTGGACCTTTATGGATGCTGTTCTAAAATATGCAGTTGTATATCTGTCTCTATAGGTATGTTATCTCTGCCTATTGCTCTGTAGACGAGCATGTGCATGTGCACTCTTGTATGAATAATCTTCACAAAAGTAATATTTTTGTTGCTCTTTGTATTCGTCTTATTTAAAAATCAATTATACAGATACCATAATGATTTTTCAGTCTTCTACTAACTTTGCTTTATAATAGATTGGCTGCTGTTATAAAGGCACGAGTCCTCTGTGCAGCTTTGTGTTATGTCATCCAAGGGAAGGTTTTGTTCTGTGCTGAGACCTCTTCCAGGGCTGGGTCCATTTAGTTGTCCCAGTTGTGTGCTTATAGCTCAGCAATCCCTTTAGTTGCATGGGCTTCCTTTTATGGAAAATGTAGGAAAAATGCCGACAGAACCTGCTTAACTGGCTAAGACTAAATATAAAATGAGATCACTAAGCAGGGGGACATGACAGTTATGTGAAATCACAAATTGCAGAAAATGAAAATTACCTGCTGTGTCTCACTGGGCATCCCCTAATGTTTGCACCCTGAAATTAAAGGGAAGGGGTGGAGGGTTTTTTATGTGTGTGTTACATTGTCAAGAGCTATTGTGTAGGCCAAAAGCAAAGCTTACCTAATACATGTATTTTTTCTTTAATGAATTCATGGGGTGTGAAAACTCCCAAAGGCAGTTGAATCTAAAGATTCAACTAAAACCTCAATCTTGGGAATGCCTGCGCTTCAGACCAGGGGAAACAGCAGATAAAACCCTGTATGAACTTTTCACTTCTGATTTTAATTTTTTTTCCTTTTCCCTGAACAGAGACAACACTACTGAGACGGCCTTTGGGTCCTTGCTGCCTAGTGCCCAACAAGTGGCTCCACAACACAAAGGAATAAAATTGTGGGTGAGGTATTTTTGCTTTTTTCTTTCTTTGATAATCCTTCTTGTTTCAGGTTCTTTCTTTTGTTTTGGTTGTTTTTCTCCATATCCCTTCAACTCGTTGGAGGTGATGCTATGTTTTATAGACCCAGCCTCTGGAGTGGGTGTGCAGAAATGTTGTGGGCTCAGTGCTTGCAGATGTTCAGCTCTGAATGACATCTTCTGCTCCTGCAGGGGTTTCCTTGTTTTAACTGGTTAATATTGGGGATCTCCATCCAAATTCTTCCCTCGACAGCTGATCTTGCCTGACTTGGCTGGTTCATTAAGCTCTGGGCTGGCCCACACTCGTGGTGCTTGAGTTGGGGTTTCTGGCCAAAGCGAGTGTTAATGGTCGCTCTCTGTTAGGAACAGATGGTCAGTGAAGGTTTCATTTTTCAAGGCATAACAGACTGTATTTGTAAAACCTAGAGTTTTTTCTCAGCAGAAATAGTTTTCTTAAACGACATCTGTTTTTCCCACCTGGAATACCATTAAAGATAATTTGTATTGTGGCTAGAATAGTTGTTTCCTATACTCCAGCTTAATAGTAGGAAATAAGTCTTTTTTGGGGTATTTTTGGTTTGTGTGTCTGTCCCTGCTTCATAGACTACTTTAGAAAGCATTCTGGAATTAGAAAAAAGCAAGGGTTTTATGTATCTACCTGAATCAATTGGTTATCTTGCACATAATTCTTATTCAAGAAATCACGATCTTTGAAACACGTCCTTAAAAAGGATTTTATTTCACTACCTCCATTCTCCGTAGCATGGGGAGCATTGGCATGTTCCGGCCCCATTTCATAAACAGAGCTAAACAGCTCTGTAACGTTCAGTAAATGGTATGCAAAAAGTGTGCCTACTAACATCCTGAGTAATCACCAACAACAGAGTAAATATGAGGTTAATGAGATTAACGGGGAAGAGGAACGTAAGCGTTTGAGTGCACCTCCCCATGGCCCCGTAGCCGGTGGTAGCCCCGTTTCCGTTGACGAGCCCAGCATGGCTGTAGATGCAGTAGTGATTTTGCTGCTGTTCCCCATACAATGCTAAATTAGCTCCTACTGCTGGCGTTTTTCTTTAGATACTGTGTAGTATTATTAAATCCCACTCCTTGCAAGAGGATTTGAGTGCTTTTTTTTTTTTTTTTTTTAAATAAATCTTTATTTGTATTTTTTCCCTTTTTATTTCTAGTGCTGGGGCTCAGTGATAAGGCATCTGATTAGCCCTTTTCTTCTGAAATCTTCTCCCAGGCATTTGTTACCCTCCTAGATGTCTCCTCAAGGCCACCAGAGGAATTGGCCCAAGTCTTCTCTGGGAAACACGCTGCCATCAGAATGTTGTACTCAGAAATGCGTTGAGATTTAACCCTTATTTTGTTATCCCAGACTCCATCTTGACTTGATTTCATTTGTCCTTTGCCTTTCTCCTTCCAAGTGCTCTTCATCACATGTTCTCCATTAAGACTTTCAGGGAGAGAAAGACCAATTTCCAAGCAAAAACATGACTCTTTTTCTACTGTAGTATCTCTCAAGCACTCTCTCTTTTCCAAGTTAGTGGGTTTTTTGTACCTAGTGCTTTCTGTCCATCTTCCTCTAGCATCTTCTGGCAGTTGTCAAAGTTTTCTCGATGTCACTACCTCAGAATTGTTTATTTGAGTTTTCTCCACCCAAAACTGCATATGCGTGGTGACTCAAAGCTCTAGGCACCGACTCCCCTTACTGGTCAGTTGACAAACTGCAACCCATTTTTTCCTGTTTTAAATGAAAATACCTTACCAAGAAACCTATTTCGTTTACTCAAGATAAATCTTGTACTTATGACCCTAGCTTTTCTTTTTATGGTAGTTCTGATTAAACCAATAACCTTCAAGTTAAACAGTTTGAGTAGGGTATGGGCACTGCATATTGCCTAAATGAATTATTTGCCTCTTAGGTTTTGGTTTTATTTATTGAGGTTTGTGTTTGGGGTTTTTTTGTTGGGTTTGTTTGGGGTTTTTTTGAGTTTTTTAAAATATTGCAAGTTATTTTCCTCCTATTTCAGTTGAGTAGGGCAGTGATTTCTCTCTTCTATCAGCTCTTTTTCATTTGGGTGTGAAGATGACTGGTTAAGGGATCAGGAGCACAAGTAGTGGTTCTCCTCTGTCCTTCCAGTTGCGGGGAATGACGACGGAAGAAACAAGATGACCCAGCAGATCAATACCTGGCTCTATGACTGGTGTCACTGGCAGAATTTTGGGGGTTTTTTGATCATGAGTCAGTTTACGTGACACCAGGCCTGCTGCTGACAGACAGAGTACGCCTGTCTCGAAGGGGTAAAAGGATCTTTGCACAGGAGTTAGCAGGGCTCATGGAAAGCGCTTTAAACTAGGTTTGAAGGGGGAAAGGGATAAAACCAGGCTCGCTAGAGATAAGCCTGGGGGTGGCACAGCAATGTTTGAGGGACGGTATGCTAACGAGGTCCTTCAGTCTGCCATCTCAGTGGAGGCAGGGGATGGAGATCCATGTGGCAGCAAAAACACGAGAGTTATTGATGTGTTAGAAACCAGGGGAGTGCCTGAGAATGGTCATGTAGGAATTAAGGCTTCTCCTGCCAAAAAAGTGGTGGGATCAATACCCCAACTGAAGTGCATCTACACCAATGCATACAGCCTGGGCAACAAACAAATGGAAGCCACTGTGCAGCTGGAAAACTATGACGTAGTTGCCAACATGGAAGCATGGAGTGTTGATCTGCTTGAGGGTAGAAAGGCTCTACAGAGGGATCTGGATGGGCTGGATTGATGAGCAAAGGCCAACTGTGTGAGGTTCAACAAGACCAAGTGCCAGGTCTTACACTTTGGTCACAACGATGCTACAGGCTTGGGAAAGAGTGGCTGGAAAGCTGCCTGGCAGAAAAGGACCTTGGTGTGTTGGTTAACAGCCAGCTGAACATGAGCCGGCAGTGTGCCTAGGTGGCCAAGAAGGCCAATGGCATCCTGGCTTGTATCGGAAGCCAGCAGGACCAGGGAAGTGATTGTCCCCTTGTAGTCGGCACTGGTGAGGCCACAATTTGAATACTGTGTCCAGTTTTGAGCCCCTTGCTACAAGAGAGACATTAAGGAGCTGGAGTGTGTCCAAAGAAGGACAACGAAGCTGGTGAAGGGTCTAGAGGAGAAGTGTTATGAGGAGCGGCTGAGGGAACTGGGGTTGTTCAGCCTGGGGAAAAAGAGGCTGAGGGGAGACCTTATCGCTCTCTACAACTGCCTGAAGGGAGGTTGCAGTGAGGTGGGGGTCGGTCTTTTCTCCCAAGTAACAAGTGATGGCATGAGAGGAAATGGCCTCAAGTTGCACCAAGGGCGGTTTAGGTTGGACATTGGTAAAAATTTCTTCACCGAAAGGTTGTCAAGCATTGGACACCCAGGGCTACCCAGGGAAGTGGTGGAGTCACCATCACTGGAGATACGGAGTGTAAAGACATGTAGACATGCTGCTTAGTGACGTGGTTTATAGCAATGTTAGGTTAAAAGTTGGACTTGATGATCTTAAAGGTCTTTTCCAACCTAAACGATTCCATGATTGTCCCTTATCACAGCTTTTCCTGGAGCTGAGATTTTCTGTGCACACTGTGTTGCTGGAAGTCAGCCCAATGACTTGGCATTGGCTGGGCAAAGTAGAAGATTGTTTGAGTGCCTCACTGATACTGTGGGAGGGAGAAGATATAATTCCAAGTTGCTGTCCAGCAACAGAGCTTGGAAAGGTCCTCTGGGTTTGTCTTGATGTGGTGTTGTAATGGTTTGCTCATGTCTGGAGAATTAAGAATCATAGAACACTTTTGGTTGGAAGGGACCTTTAAAGGTCACATAGTCCAGCCCTGCTGCAGTGAGCAGGGACATCTACAGCTAGATCAGGTTGCTCAGAGCCCTGTCCAACTTGGCCTTGAATGTTTCCAGGGAAGGGACTTCTACCAGCTCTCTGGGAACCTGGTCCAGTGTTTCACCACCCTCATCATAAAAATTTCTTCCTTAGAAACTAAGATGATGGGTTTTGATGGGAACAGTTCCTCCCTTGCCTTGTGAAGACATGATATAGAGCAGCCTGAGCGAGAAGAAAGTAGGTCTTGATTTTGCTTGGTGGGATGATCTTTGTCGCCGTTCCCCCAGTTCCTATTGTGGTTGATAACTGTGAGACCAGTGGAACTCAGCAATGCTCTCTCTGTGCTGAGGCGTTGCCAGTGAGTCCCATTACTGGTCAGCATGCAGAGAGCTCGCGCTGATGCTTCCAGATGTTGCAGTGTGATTCAATAGAGAGGTCACTGATGTGCAGGACAGCAAGACCTTCATAAGGGGAGGAAGGTGTTAAAAGCCCCGGCACGATTGCTTGTAGTTTCATTTTGATCTCTTTGCAAACAGAAAAGTGATGGAAACAGCAAATGTGTGTATGTGAGTGCAAGGGAGGGACTTGCAGATATTCCTGGGCGAGGGCAGGGGAAACTATTCTGCTTGCTGCAGCATGTTACTAATATTTGTGTACGAGTGCTTAAAATTTTGCAAGGGACCTTAAGGCTTGAGAAATCTATTTTGTACCTGGTAAGTGGATGATTAAACCTTCTGCATTTTCTTCCTTTTCACTGTGGGAATCTAAAGTAGTCATGGTTGTTTTCTTTAGAGATCATATTAAAAGCTTCATTATTTATTTATTTAGTTTTGGCAAGCGCTTCTTCTTGCCTGTTTTGTGCAAAAGCACTTTAATTGATCTTTCAGACAATCAAGAAGAGGACAGAGAAGAAAATAATTAATGCAACGTATAATTCTTCCTGATTTTGCCTCAAAATAAGAAGTCACTTTGCTGAGATTTATGTATCTAACCACAGTTTATGCACACGGTGTAGCTATGTTTTATCTGCCTACTGCAGCAGGCTGATGCAAAGAAATGCCTTGATCAATGGGATGAACTGATTGAGGATAACTCCCCAAATGTTCCAGTGATGAACACGGTGCCAGTTTCTTGCCACCTTGTTTACTATTGTTGTATCTTTTTATATTTGTGATTTTTTTTTTTCATTTTAATCTGCTTGAGGTTTAAAAATTAAAATGATGCAAGTCCATTTGTTGCTGTACTATACTGAAGCAGAATAACACTCCATTAAACCAAGAGTCTTTCCTATGCATTTTGCAGCACGAGGATGCTTTGGAAGCGGGTGAGATGTCTTTAATTCTCCTGGATACACAGTACTGCATCACAGAGTTTATGCAGGCCTGGCAATTGAACACAGCTTGTCTGTCTCTTTAAGGTGAAACGACTGGGGGCCTTGATGCTGTTGTACACTTACCTTCAAGGTTTGAGGTCTGAACTGCTTTAGTCTGCACATGCTGGCTGAGTCAGGAATATTGATGGGCTGGAATCACCTTGCTTTGGCTCTGTTGTAGTCAAAGGTCAAATAAAATAGTGCGCGTCATGTCTTGTTCAGTGTCTGTGATTTGTTGTGGCTGAGATGTGGGTGACACACGCGTTAATGCATACCTCCATGATTAGCTCTTTCAGTACTAAATATTTCTGGGGATATCTGGACATGGTGTTGAAACGTCAGCTGAGAGACTGTGTCTGAAAGCTCTCCCAAAAATAATGAACTGTATCTCATTGTGGTGGGCTGAAGCTGGAGCTTGATGGAGGTATATGGCAGGATGCCATGGGAATGATGGAGAAGGGACTGAGCTCGAATGCCCTATCAGAAACCTCTTCCTTGCCTGTAGACAGAGTAGAGGTGCACCAAGTATGTGTCTTACTGTTGAAGGTCCACTGGTAATCGTTGAGCATTGCTGTAGGATATAGGTATTGCAAGCTGGAAACTGTGTAGGTGCAAGACAAGAAGGTTGGTTCCTGACTTTGTATTTATTGGAGAGTGAAAGGAAGGGAGGAGACCCTGCATCAGAGCCGGTTGGGAGGCTGGAAGCAAAGCCCAGCGCACAGCGAGGGTGTTTTAGGGCAGTAGGTCCTGAGGAAGCCTGATGTCCCACACAGACGGCTTTGGGAAGTCCTCTGGAGTCTGGGAAGGCTATGGGCATGTGGGCCATGGGATTATTGGCACCTTCGTGCCGGTGAGTTTGTCCATGCAATTGAGTTAAAATACTTGGAACAGATTCAACATTTTAGACATCGCGTGAATGTCTAAAGTGAGTGAAACCCCTTATTGAAATAACTTTTGATAGTTTGGACATTTTTAGCTGCATTTGTTTGAAATATGCCCTGTGCCATGCCCTAAGAGTGCATTTTCAATATATGTTTGGGTCCCTTGTATTTAATATTGAGCTCGAGGAAGAACAACCCCTGCCTACTCACACCCCCCTGCTATGCCCCTTGCTGCAAAAAAAAACCCAAAACAAAAAGGGGGATGAGAAAAGCTGAGAGGTAAGGAAAAAGAGCATGTCATGAAACCTAAATTCACTTAGAAACATCTAGTTTAGAAAGGCATCTTTAGAAGCTCATTCTGTACTTTTATTGCAAGGACGATGTTATACTGCTGTACTATATCAGAGAACTGCGTAACAGCAGCTCCTCTGTCCTGAATGACTGCCTGGAGCTGTAGGTTTTTGTGTTTAACCCAATGAATATTTTAGCTTGGTGTCTCCAGGGGTAAAATTAAAGAGTAGCTGCTCTGAAAGATTAATACACAGTGAATTAGATGTTTGTAAAAGGCATTAAAAGCCACAATTTCTGTAGCGGGATTGCATCCCAGTGTTGGAAATGGGAGGTGAGATGTTGCAGTGCATCCCCCTGGTGCTGATCCTCCTGCTGATGGACCTGGCTGCTGTAGGTGAAGCACTGATCTGGTGTGAGTGTGGGGACATCCAACTGGATTGCTGGATGAAGACAGCTGGTTATCTTTCATGTGTGCTTAGATGAAAGGTGCTTAGATCAGATGAAAAGAGCAAAAAAGTACCCAACCCCCAAATACCTTATGTTTCCCAGCATCAGTCATAAAAAACAGTTGTAAAAAACCTCGGGGTTGTCTCTTCTCTTTTCCCTCACAGTTTCAGGAAGCACCATGGGCCAAATGCTTGTGCTCACCACAAGAATGCTGTTTCTTGACCCCAGAAGCTGCATCCCAATGTCTTCCCCTGGGTTCCCGGCTATGAGGCAAGAGTAATGCAGCGCGCTGGGCAAAGAGGTGGCCAAGGACTAGCTCATAAGCAGAGGACAGTGGTGTCCTCCGAATGTCCTGCTCCTAGAGCATCACCATGCAGGTCCAGGATGGGAGCCAGGCAACATCAACTAGCTGGGGGTGCTGAGACCCGTTTTGCCACTATTGGGGTTATTCTGATGATCCAGCAATGCTTGGAGCAGCCCAGCCTTTGTTCTACTCACTGGCTTGGGTGCTGTTTTTTTGCCACCTTCTCAGAAATCGCTATCAAATCAGCTTGCTTTTTTTAGAAACATGCTTTCATCATTTGTAATAATAAAGTCTCTCCTGCAATGGAGGAGTTTTTGGCTGTTATTTTTAACTGAATGTTTCACTGATCTGATTTACAGCATGAGCTGCTGGCTACTGTATTAGCAAGAGAGCAGAGAGCCAGTCAGGCTGTGGGGCGGGGAAGGAGTAGTGTGGGGAGCTCTTGAGTTATCTCCCTTGTCAGAGCTAATGCATCACAGAGCTGCAGCCCAAAGATGCCTTTTTGCATCGTTTTAAGCCAATAAAAGTCAGGGCTCCACTCCTTAAGTGGATCCATGGCCTTCGGCCCGATTCAACATTTTGGCATTGCTGTGCTGGTCTCTGCTTGGTGGGCTGGTTCCAGAGCCTGTTTCATTCAGGACAAAACCTTACCAAAAATTAAAAAGAATACTTAGATTTTGGGTAGATGGGACGTAGACTTAGCTCTATGAGGCACCTTGCTGTTCTCGCTTGGGTTGGATTAATCTTGCTGCACCTCAGCTGAAGAGGCTGAGTGCCAGCTGTCGGGACATGGTGGGACCTTGGTTGGTGTGGTAGGGTGGAAGGTGGTTTCTTCTCAGCAGTGCTGTTGTCTGTGATGTAGAATGCAAAGCCTCCATCGTTGATTGCTACACGGTGAATGCAAACCAGAACTAGGAGCACCTGAAGCCTGCAATGACAGGTTGGAGTGTTCAGCTCCATCTTAACCAAGTGCGTAAATAAAGCTGGAAGCCTGAGGAATGGGTTATTTTTCTACTTGGTGAACCAGAAAATTAAATACAAATAGAGTGTTTGGGGCATGGGTATGAAAGTGAGAACAGATGAGCACTATTAAGTTGTTTCCAGAAGTGGATTTTTTTTTTTTTTGATAGTCTGAAGTCTCTCACTTCCTTTAAGGCTTTCTCCTGTTGCTGTCTTTCTGCCTCTTCCACTTTAGTAGGTTGGCTGAGTTAATCACATCAGAGAAAAGAGTACAGTTCGCTGATTTGGGCTTTTCTCCTCTACCCAACCGTCAATGAACGTGTTCATGAAGCACATAAGGACTTAATATCTCAATGTCCTCAAGGGAAACGGGAAAATTCAGCTACTATCTATTTTTTTGATATCATCTAGTCAAGCCATTAGTACATGTCCAGGTCTAGATTACCCATGTATACTGCTTGCTGCCTGTCTGGTACTTGGGAGGATGCTTTGGAGAATGAGTTGAGACATGGATGGGGCTTGAAGCTGCAGAGAGGAAGTGTCCGTGGACACAGAGAGGAGGTGGAGAGGTCATGACAGAAGCGTTATGGGGATACAGAGTAGGGGACCAGGAGTTATCGTGGCAGAAAGCATTTTGGAGGGGACATGGGCAGGGAGGCTCAGCTCCACTGTTGGCTTCGAGAACGTGTTGCTCTGCAGCACGCAGCGCTATGCAGTGTAGAAATGTGTGGTTTTATCGCTGCTAAGTCATGTGTTGAGCAAAGAAAATGGACTTGGAGACTCTTCAGTTGAAGGGTAGTGTGTCTTTTTCAAGATACTGTTCTGAAAGTCGGACTTTTAGGACATTTCCCTTGGTCTTCCTGATCCAAAATAGCTGAATTGCCTGATGTTCAACACACTTGGTGTATGCCTTCTCTTCCCCTGGAGGTGGAACTGAAGAAATGGTCCAGGGAATCCAATTAGGAAAAGTAGCATCTCTGTGAGGTTAGGGTGGCTATCTTTCTATCTTTGTTTTAGATATCCTGAATTGTTTTGTGGCAAGTGTGTCTATGTGGATGGTCCCAGGTGAGAAGGGAAAGCAGGGTGACATTCAGGCTATCCTGTTAGATTGAGCTTGTTCATATTTTCCTGTTCTCTCCTTTGGCCTCAACATGAAACTCCCAACTGGAGTTTGGACCGTGAAGGACCCACTGAAGTCAATGACACAGTGCTGTGTGTCAGTTGTCTGCTGATTTGGCTGGACAGGTTGCTGGGTCATCATGTCCAGGCTGTTCTTTTGCCAGGAAAGGTTGGACCAGATGATTCTTGAGGTCCTTTCCAACATGGTATTCTATGATGACATGGAATTTAGACCTCCATGGTGTTCTTCCAACAAAACCACATAAAGAGTTTCTCCTTTACTTGAGAAACTGTTTTTTCATCAGATGATAGTGTTCAGAAGGGAAGAAGTGAACTCTACATTTCTTATCTCCTCTAGCATGTGCAACAAGGCGAAAAACTTGAGTCTAGCCAGCTCAGGGCAACAATCCTTTGCACTTTGCTGGAGAGAGGTCCTGGCTACTGAGACTTCTGCACTAAAAGGAATGAGCGAGCTGGGAGATAACCTCAAACTTCTTCTGTGTTGGTATGTATGGCTTTGCCAAGGAGGAGGTTCCTTTCACACTGGGTGCTACTATTGATGGCACTAGTGCAAATCCCATGTGGTTCATCATAGGGCCTCTGAAGATGAATATGCTCACGTGTCTGGGGTGAGGAAGGCTCTTGCATACCCAGACTTGATGTCTGGTTGCTCTTTTCCCTGAATACCCAAATCAGCTTCTTTTTCTGTCGAGATGTTGTTTGTAAACTTTTCTGTTACCTTCTGCTGACTTCAGTTTACTAGCGACCTTTCTTGCAGCCTGAATGCAGTGTTCTTGGTACTGCGAGCAATATAAACTGTCTTAAATTATATCTCTCGCCCTCCATCCATCTCAGTTTAGTTTTGCAGGAGGATCATGCGTTATCACTTGGAGTTTTCTTTCAGAATTGAGGATGGTAATAAATAAATGCTGGTGGTAGAAACTGGAGAACACGGACTGTTTTAGCTAGCTCAACGTGTGGATGATATAAATGATTATTTTTTTTTTTTTTCCTTCACATGTGCCTTGGATAGACCTCTGTGTCTTCCTACATTTTCCTATGTTTTCTGGGATTGTAGGCAAAGATGCTCATGTCAGCTGATTTTCCCATCTCACAACTGGAAACGCCGATTAGGGTCATTGCAATAAAGGCAGCTGTGACTTGGTTAGGAGCTGGGCTACTGCAAACTCTGCCATGTGTGCTTGGTTCCTCTGCAGCTGGGGTTGTTTCTGTCTCCATGAGATGACTTTTGATTGGAAACGTACAGGTGTCTTGCTGTATTTTTCTTAGTAATCTCTGGCACTCGGTTAATTTTTACACTGCATTTTAGTGGAAGGGCTGTTGAGATCCAGCTGTGTTGGCATTCATCAATTTTGCTCTGACTTGACTGCAAACAAGGCTGTGTATTACATGACAAAAATCTTTAGAATAGAAAAGCAAATTCATACAATGATCGATGTAGATCTCGTTTTTGGGGTAAAGTGACAAAAGTCAGGTCATTGTTTTAACTGAAGTACACATTTCTGTTAGTCTCCTGTTGTACTTAATTATGGTTCCAATTTCTTGATCAAATGGGAGTAATGTGAGTGGATGCATTTGTCAGAGCATGACAGGTTTATGTTGGAAACACACTGTATAATTTCCTGGTTGGGCACTGTATACTCGGGGAGCAAGAACATAATCTTCAGGCCTCTAGTTGTGGGACATCTACTCCTCATGGGAGGTTTTTGGGCAGCAATATACTGATACTCTGGTGCTTGTCAGACTACGTACATGTGAGGAAACTCAAGTGGCTGAAGTGACTTTAAGGCTGGAGCAGTAGTGGCTGGCTACACTACTGTTGGCTGCACCGCCAAGCTGGACCTTGCTGTTGGTGGGGACACCAACCAGAATGTCACAAAAGAAATGTCTGAAATACAAGCCTCAGAAAGAGGATCTCCACCTGCTTTCCACAATCCATCTGCTGAAGAGCATGAAGAAGGCTCCTGGTTTCCTACAGATGTGCCTTTCACCTCCTGACACATCTTCTGCCGCTTACCATCTGTAGTTGCTACCCCCACCACAAGAGAAATCGTAACTCTGACTGTTTGTGGCCTATTTGTTTATTCAAAGATAACCCACATGCTGGGTAGTTGCTGCAAGTGTTGTGTTTTGGTCTACTACTCCACACTGTTGTTTGCTCCTCTTTCTTTCCTTGATTCAGCCCTTAGTATTTCACTCAACTTTTGGGTTTTTTCTTTTTTTTTTTTTTTTTTTTCTCCGATTTGATTGAAGCTGGCCAACAGCTTCAACTTATGGGAGTGGCTGAAAGGGCAGGAGAATGGGATGAGTAAATGGGAAAGTCAGCATAGACCATTGATGGTTCTTGTATTTCTGTAATTCTTTGTGGTGATCATCACCATGTTGCTGGGAAAGACTGGGAAAATGGCATCTGTCACTCCATGACCATGGGAGGCTGGCCATTTTGTTTGCAAATATGGGAAAACTATAGGATGAGTATCTGGAGGCAGTGCGATGGTAACAAGTAGTAAAGACTTCTCTATCTGCTCCAGAAGATCTCCTGGTGGGGAATGTCAAGAAATGCATCTCTTGTGGCTTCTGCATCCCTTGTGATGCAGCATCTTTCTTGACTTTTGGTAGCCTATTTGTGGAAGTATTCAGGGAACATGTTCTCCTACATACTCTCCCATCTGTCTTTTTCCCAAATTCACTGGCCTTGGTGTATGCTTAAGAATAGACTTGCTTTCTGCATTATGTTGAGAAGGCAGTTAAGAATTTATTTTTTGACCTTCCTGTCTTTAGATGATAATATTTTTAGTATCTTATATGATGGCTGTTTCTGAGTCAATTTGTAGTTTGGACTTTCTTTTCCCATTTAAATGCATTTAAATGGTTGATCAATGTCTTAATCCGAAAGATATTTCAGGGTGTTCTTCGCCCGGACCAGGTTGTGCAAGACCCTTTTCATGTTGCTCAATTACCCTTTTACATTGTTTATAAAAGACTTTTTCAAGAATGGGTGAACTGGGCTTGTGGCATTTATCAATCCACGAGAATGTGCCATTGCTTGGCTGTACAGACCCTGAATAAGCATGCAAAAAGGGAGCCCAAAGTATCACCCTTCCCCTACCCCAAAAAAAGTGTGAAATGGGGAGGAAATGACTGTTTTTCTTCATGTGAACTTTTTTAATTAAAATTTTCAATTTTTTTTTTAATTGGCTTCCCCACAGTATCAGCGATTAGAGGGGCTTTTTCTTCTGTTTGCCACTTGTCCTATCTTAAGCTTGCTGGCAGATAACTAGGAACAGTCTTTTCTTTTCTGAGCAAGGGACAGTACAGGCAAGAACATCTCAAATGATCTTAAGGTTGTAAGATATGGAAAAAGCTTCCTATAAAACTATAGCTATTTGGGATGTGGTGTATCTCTTGAATGTGGCGTAATTGGACCATGTTCAGTTCTGTTAACTTTTGACATGGATTGGCATCTGATTCTCTGAAGGCTTAATGGTGCCTTTAGTTACAAGTAGTCTAGGAATTGCCTAGTGAGATACAGGGTTCATTTAGCTCAAGAATCTCTCTTTTGGATGGTGACCAGTAATAGCATGCTCCAAAGAAGAGAAAGTAGTGTCCTGATTTGCAAGTGCGGTGATAATTTCTCCCTGGGTTTCTCCTGATGGTTAATTAAGCCATTAAGGCTGGCTTAAGCATTTGTGTTACAACCTAGTTATGACAATTTTGGTTGGTCTTGTTATGCACTTCCCTGTGCCTTTGGCCACTTGAGTTCTTGGCCTCCACAACCTGTGCTACAGTTCAATTACTTAAAAAATTCCACTTTTCTCTTGAGAATTCCCTGACTTTTCACTTTATGTGGGAGATTTCCTGCTTTTTTTTTTTTTTTTTTTTTTTCTGGTATGTGGTAGGAAGCACAGAAGTTCCAGGTGTCTTCTCTAAGCTATTCCTAATTGAGATAGTTTCTGCTGTGTTTGGTGTCAATCTGCTTTCTAAATCAAACTTGTTCCTTCTGTGTGTCTCCTTCCTTCCTCCCCCATTGCCACTGGACAAGGAGCATTTTTGCTGATCAAATTTTTGCTGATCGTTTTTGCTCCTCTTTTATTTTTGTGAGATCCAGATGACACTGCACCACTAATTTTCCCTTATAATTTTACATTATAATAATTATATTTTATATTATAATAATCTCTATATTATTCTGTCTTCTTCCCTATGCATCTTGTTGCTTTTCTGAAAGTAGTTGCCTTGGGCAAAGTTACTTTTTAGAGGTGCCAGTGGTGAAATCCAGTTCCTTTTCGTTGGCTTCAGTTTGTGTTAGGAGTGTGCATGCTGCAACACTTCCTCTCCATCATCGCTTTGCATTTATTGAGCCTGATATAGCTAATTCTAAGACATATCAAAGTAAATATCCTGAATGCTTTACGTAAGAGAAAAAATCAACTTGCATGTTCAAGGAGGCAGTGAACTCGCATCTGGGGTCCGTGAGCTGCTGTGAGGGTCTTGACATGTTGAACCTTTGCTTGTCAGTTGATGTCCCCTGTGATCCTGGGTGAGTTGCGTTCACCTCCGTGATCAGTCTCGGGTAGTGATGACACTGATCCCAAGGGACTTGAAGAAGATACTGGAGACCTGTGACTCCTTCCATGGTCAGTGGACCTCCTTTGGGGAGGCTCCAGTCTCTTTCCTTGGATGGTAAAGAAGCCAAACTGTGTTCCAAGTCTAACAACACTTGGGTTACGTAGGTGAGCTTGGCTACAGAGTGGCTTTTTCTCCTTTCCCTTTTCCCTAACACATTCAGGGAATTTAAATTGAATTCATGTTAGTTTACAGCTTTCAGATGTGCTTACTCAGCACTCTGGCTGCTCCTCATACCTCTGCAAAGCCTTTTCCTTGCACATCCCAGTCCTTTGATCAGATGATCTTTGACAAAGTGTTTAATTAGCTGTGTTCCAGTCTTGCTGCCTGGACTTGGCAATATTCATGATTCTGCTTATGTCTACTTCTTCCTAAACAGAAATCATGGCCGGAGAAAAGATGCTTGGGATTCCCAGTCAAAGCTCAGTGATTGTGAGTGTGGGAGGTGGAGTCCCTCTGAGCTCATACATCACCCACGGAGCTGTTTTGAGCTTTCATCTCTGCTACTCATGATGGTTTATCCACATTAGATAAACTCAGTGGAAAATTTTCTGCCGTTGGTAGCTCTAAAATAGAGCCAGCACCGTTGGTAGCTCTAAAATAGAGCCAACAGCATTAATCTATTCAAAGTTATGACTTGGAGCAGGCTACCATTATTTAAACCCTGTGTGTTTAATTCCTTTGCAGAAAGCATTCTGTTGGTACAGTAATTCCCAAGACAGATCCTGGCTAGAAGTTGTGACACCAACCATTAGGGTCATCTTTCCACTTTGGGACAAACACAGTCATTTGAAGGATCTTCCACATTTCTTCGGTGCCTCTGACTTTGATCTGGGACCACTTTTTAAATCCAGCCTCTTGGCGTCTGTGTTGAGGAAGGGAGGTATTGAGAGAGAATAATTTATAGGACTTCATGGCAGGATGCCATTTTGTTACGGTGTAATCATGCTTGAAATATTCAATAGAACATCGTTCTCGAGTTAATGGGGAAGATTTTCGATAGATTATGTCCAGTGTGATTTTTTTTTTTTTATTTTGCGAAGTTTTCTTGCTGCATATGAAATAAATAAATTATTATATCTGCGTTCTTAATAGCTGCGATCAGAAGCGAAGCGCTTCAGTTAAAATAAATATCAAAGTGGGTTTTTTCCCAAATAAGGCTTTTATTAGCTTATGTCCTTACGTTTTTTTACCCTCTTTAAATAATCTGAAAATCTGGATACAAATTGTTTCCCTCTGCCCACACTCTGGATAAAACATCTATTTCCAAAAATAGCAGAATGATGTTACATTTTATTTGTTGTAGGAAGACAAATAGGAAGTTGGAGGTGAACAGCAGAGTGAAAGTTCTTTGAGAAGATCGGAATTGCTTTTTCTCTTATTATTAGTTTTTTTGTTGTTGTCAGATTTGTAGCAGCTGTGGCTGTGACCTGGTGATGGTGTGCAGGTGCTGCAGCTATTACTGGGCTGGTGGACAGGCGAGAGAAACGACTGTAAGAGCGTGAGCATAGTATTTCTGTGTTTTGGGAGGCTGCAGAGTTCATTCCCCCATCAAAGCGGGGCTGAGAGAAATGAATGCTGTTAAGAGGACCGTTTTTGATGATTTTCACAGTCAATCTGGAAAATCAGAACGCCCTTCCATCCAGCCTAGGTAAAATAAAGGTAATTCAATGCAGCTTGAATATCTCTTTTTCTCAGAGATTTTCAGCCAATGTTCTGTTTTAAAACCTGATGATCTTCATGGTTATTTGGAGGTGTACATACAGTACCTGCTGCCCTGTTACTGAACGTAGGAGCTCAGATTTGGTACCGGCAGCACTTTTTGTGTTCAGCGTGGTGTTCTGTGTTGTAATTTCTGGAGAAGAAAGTACTCTTTGTAGTCAAAAAGGGACACTGGAATTGATAAAGTGTTCCCATATGGTAATTCTTGCGCTGCAAAGTTACAAGGAACCTTTGATCAGTCCTCTGCATGATTATCTTAATATCACGAAGGCTGATAATGTAAATTGAGATTTCAAGCTTGACCTGATTCATAAATAGGATAAGTTAAAATGATGAACGTGATTGAGTTATTTGCCACAGCTGCTTCCAGGGCCAGATTGATTTGAATTTCTGCTGACAAGGCGTTGAGACCGCTGGGAAGGACATCCCTGAGCTTATTAATGGGGTGCTAGGGAAGGGGGAGCGTTGGGAGCGGAGTGAGAGGCAAAGGGTGGGTAGATGGTGGTGGGGTGGCTGGGCTTGGGAGTGTTGGTCTAATAGTGAGGTCTTCTGCAATAATTTAGTCTGCTTTTAGGAAAATAGTTAAATTAATATGATAACTCTTCTTGAATGATGTGTTCCTGGTAATGCCGCCGTAGTTGGTGCATCTCAATGTCTGGTTCTTTTTTTGCATGGTACTGCAGGCTCAGGGTTGTTGCTGGTGAAGTATTTACCAGAAAAAAATCAGGGTGTGGGCACTTAAACGAAAACTGATTTATTGATAAAGAATTCTGATTGGGTTATTTGTACATTCTGGCAAAATTTCTATTGGCAAAAGATTCTCTGGTTCATGGTGGGATTTTGTCTCAAACCCAGACATTGTGAAATGCTCATTTGTGGTGTGCAAGATCCAAGCTGGATCGATGCTTTGGAAGTCTTTCTTCTCTTCTTTCTCTCCTTTTTCTCTCTTCTTTCTCTCTTCTTTTTCTCTCTTCTTTCTCTCTTCTTTTTCTCTCTTCTTTCTCTCTTCTTTTTCTCTCTTCTTTCTCTCTTCTTTTTCTCTCTTCTTTCTCTCTTCTTTTTCTCTCTTCTTCTCTCTCTCTCTCTTCTTCTCTCTCTCTCTCTTCTTCTCTCTCTCTCTCTTCTTCTCTCTCTCTCTCCTCTCTCTCTCTTCTCTTGTATTTCAGTTGTGTATCTAAACATCAGAATCAAATCAGTTTTCCTTCTCTTGCCTTAAGATTGCCCTTATGTGTAAATTCCATCATAGCTTAAATCGTGTCTGAAAGCTTTGAAATCACAGAAGTTCACAGTTGTGAACCTGCCTGGAGGATCTCTTGCCTGCTGGCTCTTGCTTTTGATGAAGAAGGAGCATGTCAGTGTGGATAGCTGTGCTGAGCAGGATAGAGGGTGTTTGTCTTGTATCCTACAAGTATGCTCTTCCATTTCTTTTGACTCCATACCTGGTTCCATTTTCAGCCCATCTTGGTTACCTTGTTTTCCATGTAAAGCAGATGCTTCGCTGATCCACTGAACTAAAGACTCCTGCGTCATCAGCCAGATTTCCTTCAGCCGTATAGACAGCACGTCTGTAATGATTCTTTGAAAACAAGATGTGTCATTGAAGCTAGAGGGGGAGAAGAGTCTTTCCATGAGAGACACAAGGTGTCTGAAAGGGGGCTTACAGGAAAGATGGGGAGGGACTCTTGATCAGGGAGTGTAGTGATAGGATGAGGGGTAACGGTTTCAAACTGAAAAAGGGGAGATTTAGATAAGAGATTAGGAAGAAATTCTTCACTGTGAGGGTGGTGAGACACCGGACCAGGTTGCCCAGAGAAGCTGTGGCTGCCTCCTCCCTGACAGTGTTCAAGGCCAGGCTGGATGGGGCTTGGAGCAACCAGGTCTAGTGGAAGGTGTCCTGCCCGTGGCAGGTGGTCTTTAAGGTCCCTTCCAGCCCAAACCATTGTGTGATTCTGTGATTTAGGTCTGTGTCTATGGGATGTTGCAAGTGAAAAGGTTTATTTTTTTCACTACTACAAGAGTCTGTGATATGAAAACATACATATATATATAAAAAATACTGTGTATATATTAAAAATGTATACTCTATATGTTTGTATATACTATATATATATATGAAAAAATAAACAATATATAATATTGGGGCTTTTTTTCATTGACAAGTTATAGTAGCAACAGGGGAGAATTGCCCAAAATAGAGCAGCACTAAATGAAATTGATTTTTGCCGGTTCCTACTCATTATAAGCCAAATTTAACCCCCTCAGTTCCAGCCTTTGGTCTGAACCGACCACTTGAGTGCTGGACCCCTGATAAGCAAGCTCTGAGTGAGAGTTAATTATTGCATCTCACTTAGGTACAAGTGTGGGAGGCTTTGGAGACAGAGGCAAACATACCCTGAAAACCTTACAAACAGAAAACCCCAAAGGATTTGGCTTTCTGGTTTATTGGCTCTGCTGTAACTGGTTGTATTTTCGTAAAAATAACATCTCCTGTTGTCAGTTTGCAATGGAATAGATGGCCCATTTCATGACTGAGGTACAGGTACACCAGGTTTTGGCTGTCTGCTCATATCTGGGTATCTGCTCACATCACGTGTCACTTGCTACTCTTTATTTTTGTCACCATTAATATTCTTGCATTCTCAGTTTGTCCTTTAATTAACACATATCTTGACATTAACCTCGTATAGGCACGTGTCCACAGAATTGCAGTGTGTTTGCTCTGCAAGGGTTCATCTTGATCCACAAATCTCATCTACCAACTCTGCTTTACTTAACCTGCAAAGAATTAAAGTGCCTAATGGCTGGAAGCTTTGGCAACATGAATTAAAAGCCTTTTATAAATCAGTATTCAGTAGTCTTCAGCGCACTGTGCAAAGGTAAATAGCTGCTGCGTCTCCCCCTCCTGCTGCTTCATGGCTGTGTCCTTGTGTTAAGTCCTCGGTAAACCTCCTTCTCGCTGTGTTTCCTCTGTAAATCCTGCAGGTTGTAACGAGCTCCTAAATCTTGTAATTTGGTATGAAATATGTCGTCTTTGTTTAGTTGTTTGTTACTTTTAAGAGTCATTTGTATTTGACCAGCTTTGCACAGCTCTCTGCATAGCTGTCTTTTTTTTTTTTTTTTCATTCTTTGCACAGCTCCCTATATATATATTTTATTTATTTTTATTATTATTGTTCTAAAAAGCTTGTCCCATGCTAGGTGAACTTCTTTAAGCTGTTGTTAAGTGATGCCTCATTTTTATTGGGGAGTCAGGATTTAGATGCACAGTCCACATACCCTGCAGTTTAACGCGCTGCTGCAGAGGCATTGCCAGAACTGTTTCCATTTCTGCTCCTCGCTCGTACGGCGCATGAGATCATCTGGTCGTCTTTAACTTCTCCCACGTCCGAGGAAACCTGATGTTGGTGAATACAGCAACCCCGGCTCAGCTGATGGGCACTGATTTCCGAGAATGAGGTTTACCTGGTGCTTTGGCTTTTAGAGGGGGATGTTAATGCATCCACACTTTTACAGGAATCAGAATTACAGCCACATTTTTTATTATTTTTTTCCCTCCCTATCTCTTTCTAGGACTGCTGCTTCTTCTGGGACTTTTTAAAAGAAAATAGTGAATTTCTTCCTACTCAAAAATCAGAGTGGTGCCTGGTGCTGGGAAGGGCTTTTCCAAACATGGTGCAGCGCTGCTGCTGGAAACAGCCTCCCATAGCAACCTTCAGCTTGAAAGCTAAAATCACATCGCCCCATATAACAGCTTTATTACCAAATTGGCATGTGAATCCTTTAGAAGCAGTCTAGGTGGCAGCGAAAAAGTTCCCCTAGATTCTGTCTTTAGTGGGTTCTTTGTTTTGTTTTTGGGTTTGATTTGTGGGTTTTTTTTTAAATACTATATTTTGTGGGTTATTTTAATCACTTTGTTTTGGTTTCATTCATTTTGTTTTCCTTTTTAAAACTTTTATTTCTCAGCTAGAATGTTAGGAAAGTGAGAGATGCCGTTCTGGGTAAGGTAGAAGATCTCTGACATGAGGTATGACACAAGGCCATCACCACAGCCATTTCAAGTCCTCCACTGCTACACATGGACAAGATGAAGCCCTTGCTGGAAAGCCATTGCAGTAGTAGAATTGGGCTCAGGGCGAGCTTTTTGGGATTTGTGCTTATTGCAGTAGTGCTGGGGAGCTCCAAAGGGGTCCTTCTCACCCGAGAACTGAGCACACGGGTAGCAAGAGCTTGAAGGGAATGTGTTTGCTGTCAGCGCAGCGTCCGTCTGATAGTTAGCAGGTAGCTTTTAGAGACGTGGAGATGGATCGTGCAACGTGCTTTGTGTCATATCTTGGGGTTTTGTCTGCCATCCTTGGGTAGCAGATGCTGTGCAGGTGGTCAGTCCAGGGGTCTGGGTCTGTAGGTCAAAGTCTAAACCGCTTGTTGGTGGGGCGGTCCGATAGCTGTTCTGCTCTCGCCATCCCTAAGGAGATTTGAGTTGGCAAACTCAGTGTTTCTTGTGTCAGCATAATTTCATCAGTCTGCGCTTCATGGGGCTGGTGAGCTTGGCCCCAGGTGGGTCTGGAGGGGGCTTTTGAGTTTTGCGAGGGTAGCATCTCCCTTTGCCTTCACGGTGGAGGTTATTTGGCACTGACCCATCAGCACTCAACATAAATCAAGACTGCACTGACACGTGTTGTCCAGCTTCTCTGCAGACTCGTGCCACAGCTCCACAGTGGCTTTTCTTCCTCAAAACTTCTGTTGAGGGAGGGAGGACTTAAAGGGTGGATGAAGGTCCTGGAGTGCCAGGTGGAACTCCTAAAAGCAGTTGTGGGACCAAACTGGAACATATCAGATCCACTCTGAGATGAGGCTGGTGATTGTAGACTTTGCCTTCTGGGCTTTTAGCTGAGCTTGGCCTTACTGATCTGATGGACTCTTCCTCCCCACCAGAAAACCAATCACAAAATAGCTGCTTGCAGTCTTTACCCACCTGTGTGGGCACGTGTGTCTCACTCAGAGCTGGTGGCTGCTGGGGCTGCTTCTCTGGCTGCAAGGGTAAGAGAGACAAAATGCCTCCTGCTGTTGATGATACCAACTTCCATGCTCTCCCTTTATCATATCACTGGTGCAGAGGTAGTCCTGTCCACACTCGCGAGCCACCAAGTCCAGGGGAGGAGCACCATCCCTCCTACTTGCTACCAGAGCTCTGGATTTCTCTTCCTAAGCTCTGCTGGGGAGAAAGAAAGCTCAATGAGTTATTTTTGGGTGAAGGAGAGGGGCTGGCTTTCTGTGCTGGCTGTGAGCAAGGAGATAGCCGGACTCAGACCCTGGGAAATCTGTGGTGGTAGAGAAAAGGTTTTGGAGCCTGTGTGAGGAGCTGCCTTGCTTTATCTGTGGCTTCCTCAAAATCTTTTCAAGCTGTTCTAACAGGCTTTGTGAGTGTCTCCGTCCTCTCTTTAAATCCTGTTCCTCTCCATCCCTTTGCACTTTACAGAGAAATGAGGAGAAGTGACTCATTACACAGCCTACGAGGAAACCTTAATGAATAAATGCATTTAAGAAAAAGAAGAAAAGAAAAAAGAAAACAGAGTTCTCCTGTCTGGGGCAGAGTGATGCTTTTGCTGTCTTGAACTCTGAAAGAATAAGTTAGGCTGCTTCTTTTTATTAGCTTTTAATTAATTGAGTTACTTTAGTGCTGGTGTTAAGACTAATAGGACTTTGTTGAGACTAGAGCTGTGGGTTTCAGTTGGGTTTTTATTTAGTTTTAATTTGCTTGAAACATCAAGAGCAAAATTTGCAAAGCTCCCAGCTATTTCCCTTCTTCCCCTTTCAAACCTCCTTGACACTGGCAGTATCCCACGGGGAGGAGGAGCAGTTCAGTGCCCTGTGGTGCTTTCTGGGAATCCTTGGCACTAATTGGAGCAAAGTGATGTCTTTTGAAGCACCTGCAGTGTCTTGGATGTTGATGGGAGCCTCTTGCTTTCCAGAGGAGCTGTACTTTTCTGCCAAGTCCCTGAAATAAATATATTTAACTTTCTTCCTTTGCTGCTCTGATGGGAGGAACGTTGGTGACACTTTTCACTTTTTCTCTGGTAATAAAATAACCATTTTTATTGTTTTAAAATGCAGTTTTAAAAATAGGCCTTGTGCATCCACTTTCCTGCTTCTCTGTCTTCGATTCTGGTTGGGATCTCTCTGCTTGGGACCCCTGAACAGAGGGGGATGACAGTGTGCATATATATTTATAGAATTCATGCAATGCATGAGTTTTGCAGTACATGGGAACAATAGGTTCAGTTGGCTGGGGCTGGTGGAAATAACTGGGAATTGCTCTTAGTTTTATTTAAAGAGGTTTCTTAATTTTGAAGGTTCTCCTTGAATTCAAAAGCTTGTTAGTGCTCGGCTGCTTCCCCATAAGCTCCAAGTCTCTTCTCTTTGTTTAAATACAGGAAAGAAATGTTTTCAAAGGGAGGAAAGAGGGTGAGAAAGAAGTGTGGGTGCTCCTCTGAGATCGAGCCGATCCATTTTTATCTTGTTATATATCATTTTTACTTAATGCTGTTATATTATTTCAGCTGTGCTTGGTTTTCAGATTCGATGCAGATATGAAGTTGCTATAACAACATGATGATTCATCTAATGCTAGCAACAATCTGCTGGGATTTATTTTTCTATCATGACGACTTAGATGTTTTTGGTGGGGATTTCTGTCTATTTTCAGATAGACCGTGCCATTAGCTCTCTGCAGTGATTTACTTTGGATTATCTGGACTCAAGGTAGTAACACCTGTACTTGTGTAACAGTCCCAGAGATCTCAAAGCACTTTACAAAGGTCAGTGCTGTTGTGCCGGATTTGGGATGGGAGATGAAGGCTCAGGGATGCAGGATGCCCAAGCGCCTTCAGCATGTCAGATGGGCAACCACAGCACCTGGCATCCTATGCCTGTGCTTAGGTCGTTCTCTGTCTCATTCCTTCTTGCAGGGACAGAGCTGATAAACTGTTTACTTCTGAGACCCTCCTGATCCATGTCATTTGAAAATAGAGAGGTGAAAGTTAAAAGCTCTTGGATTTCTCCTGGAAACATGTTGTCAAGATCTTTGTTACCACCTAAAGGTTCTCTGAAGTCACTGGGGAGTTACAGGGTAGATACAGAGGATTTGATTAATAAATCCATTCCTTTTTTTAAAATCTTGTTTTATTTTTACAAATTTAAAATTGCAGTCTGTAATAACAAATGTTTTAGGGTTCTTTTAATAGAAAAAAATGCCCAGAATTGTGGATGACTGATTTTACTGTGGAAGATGGCAGATTATATGGAAATATCTACTTCATGCCAATTTTAAGCAGCCTCTCCTTTGCAAAGAGCGGTCGTGATGGGAAATGTTTCAAGGTACCTCTACACACTTGGTCACACTTCTCAGTTCAAATCTGAAATTTAAGCAAAGGAAATAAATGCCTTAAGCGTCCTGAAGCCTCATGCCAAGAGCTCTCTTCTCTCTTTTTTTTTTTTTTCTTTTTATAATGTTGAGAATTTCAGGTATCACATCTGCAAATGGAACAATGTGCCCTGGCACCTTTTTTTTGGAGTTTTGAGCTTTTCCAGTATTAAATATGAGAATTTTATTTTTTTTTTCCCCTAAAGGAAACATTTTTCTGCTAAGGAATCTAGGATTAATTGATTCCCACCACCATCTCCCCCTCATCATGTAGAGCTGTAGCAGGGCTCGATGCCTTTTGGGCAAGTTCTGCTCCTCCTTACAAAGCTCTGTGCTGATCTGAAAACCATCCCGAGGTGGCAACATGCTTTTGTCCAACCTGCCTGATGAGCTAGTGTCTCTTTATCTTGCCCAACAACTGGAATGTAGTTGATCTTGTAAAAAGGTCTGGGCTCTCTGTGCTGCCTAATTGTGTTAAATTGCATTTGCATCCTAAAGAGAGTGCCTGAGAGAGGATGTTAAAGCCTTGTATGCATTTTTAAATTCATAAATGCCATCAGTGCAGTTTAAAGCATCAGATAACTGACTCTAAAGGCCTTGCTGAAATGCATTGATGTTTTTTATGTCTTTGAGAGTCGTCTTCCTCAGCACTGAATCTCCAGCTCCTACATGTGTTGCTGTCAGCTGTATTAGGAGGAATCATAACTGAGAGAAGGGCCAGTGTTGGAAATGTGCCATGGGGGCTGTAATATCTATACACCATCAAGTGAATTTTGCAGTTTTGCAGGGGGTGACATTCTGACACTTGGCATTGCTGCTGTGGTAGGACTTTTGTTGCAGAGCAAGATGCTGTTTTCAGATCTGTCTTCCTGCATCAGAGGAAACATCTTGTCCTTGTGCCTCTGTCCGTGTGCCTTACCGATCCCCACTCCACTGGATATTTGGGTACCACAATAAAAATGCAGTAAAAATGGACACAATGGACAATATATGCCAGTAAATTACAACTTTTTCTGGAGATATGTTCCAAATGTTTAAAGCTTGTGAAGCAGGCAAGCCAGCATAGTATGTGAGATATTGCAGGGATCACTGCCTGCACTTGGTTCCTAGGCATAGTTTTTATCCCTTTACCATGTTGATCATTCTGACCTCATCCCACATAGCCTCTTCCATGCAGCAAATTGCAGATTTCTCCTCCCATGATCTCCTCTGTGCATGGAATGAGGACCTTCATGTTTGGCTTGGTGGCTTCTTGGATGCTGTGATGGAACAGAAGAAACCTTCTGTTCATCCCAGCTAGGACAGTCCTGAAATTTTAGCTTCTGGCTCTTGCTAATGTTGCTGCTTCTTGTCTTGTCTGTGTTTTCTCATAGGCACGTTACAGAGCTGTGCTGGTGGTGGTTAGTGTGACACTGGTGGCTAGGGACAGAAGACAGTGTCTCACCCAGCTGCTTGGGTGCATGTGTGCATTACTGTGATGGGTAGAAGATAACTCCTGCTCTGAGTTATGCATTTCCTATTTCCTTCTATAGGCTGGTAGAATCAGTCTAGGGCAGGGAGGGAAGAAATTGAAAGTGTCTCCGTATTTCAAGAGAAAAAGCAACTGCTCCTCTGTGGCAGTTATTTTAGCAGCAGTTTGCATCTCAATTTCAACCCCAAAATACGCATCAAGTGCAGGCAGCTGTGTTTGCTGAGCCAGGAGGTGTCTGAGATGGTGTCAGTTTTCTTGCTGTGGTCCTGATAGTGTGAGGAGCCATGAAGGAATTGTTGGCCATGTGCATGAGGGAGGTAATTTGAAAAAAAAAATCGGTTGGGGTTTGCAGCAAGACCTGGGAAATGACTTGGCTTGACGTTATTGGCATCTTGCTGTTGGACAGGGGTTTCACAATGCCTTGAGGGCTGTGTGTCAGCATCTGTCCCGATGCTCCCTCTTGCAGAACTGCTTATCTCAGCTGGAGTTGCAGCATCCTAAGGCCAGGTGTAGCATGAATATCAGGGCTTTGCTCTAGTCTGGTAGTGCACTGTTAGATCTTTGCCCAAAACCTCTCTGTAGGGTAAGCAGTTGACATGCACAGTGCTTGGAGATGCTTTCACATACGGTCCTCAGAAGCTCTTTCTCCTTAGGGATGCCCAACCTTGTGACATGTCATGGCGGGGTAGCCCCGAGCTTTGTGCTCACACTTTCTCCTTGAGGTTTTTACAAAGGTCGTTTTGGTTTTCTCCAGGCTTCTAGTTTTACTGCTCTTATGTCAGTGTGGTGGCAAAGGCAGAACATGCATGAGACCTTCAGCAATGGTTTCTGAGAAAACACTCATGGTTGCCTTTTGCTGTTCAAAACATTGGGAAACCTGTATTCTCCTGGTCCTCTCATGTCCATTTGTATTGGAGGATGCCTATCATCCATATTCATGGAGGAAACAGTGCTCTAAAGGCAGCCTTGTCGTGTCTCAAGCAGCAGCTGGTCTGCTGGAACAGGCATGGTGGTGGTGGAGCTGGAACCCTACTTTGGAGTCTGGTAGCAGCTGCTGCTGCTGCTAATGCAGCTTCTCATTGGCTCTTTCAGGTGTCGGGGGTCTCTTGACGTGACATGGGGAAGTTTCTGCATGATGAATTTCAGGGAGTGAGGCAAGGCCGGGTGTACATTATCATTTTAGTTCTGCATGATGGAAGATGCTTGCGAGCCCATCATATTAATTGCAAAAGCTCTTCAGTATTGTGGTTATTTTGCTGGAATAATACGGTGGGTTGACTGGGGAATAAGCAAGCAAAGCCAGGAGTTAGGGAATAGTAAAACCAACCATGCAGACATTAGTTAGCCTGCACAGCCTGTCAGGAACCACCTGCATATCTTCCTTGGGTAGGGTTCCTACCCCTAGTAAAGAGGTTCTAACCCTGGAGGATCTTCGCATCCTCAGTCTTTTGGACTGTAATTACTGGATTGGAAAGACTCCAGTTGTCCAGCTTTCTAGCTCAGCCATGTTCAACTGGTCTCATCTGCTACTTCATCCTCCAGGAGAAACAGAGTTGATGTCAAGCCAGCAGGAACTGTCGTAAACTATTTTCATGTCTAGTGCCTGGACACGGCATAGGGGAAGGCACGGAGATTTCCCAGAAAGGCGATTGAGTAATGGAAGGTGATGGGTGCAGATGGAGCAAAGACATCTTCAGAAAAGGGCGCCTCTTCCTCCCCTCCAGTTTCCATGAAACGAAGCTTTAGACAGCATTAAAATTCAGGTAACCTCCTTGTGAAAGTCTTTGCTTGCTCAAAAGGAGGAGCTGCTTGTAATCCACTTGTGCCATTTCAAGCTGGGAGGAATTTGGCATTGGTACAGACAGTTGGTCTCTACAGTGCACGTAGGACCATGCACGGAGATACAAGGTGGCCCAGAGTGAGGATGTGAACGTTACAGGGAGGAAGCCTGGGTTGATCTCTCTGCGTCAAAAGTGATGTTAGTAATAGAGGTGTGCAGGGTCTTTGTTGATTTGTCTTGGTACTGTCCTGGTTTCTGCCCCAGAGGCTCTTCAAGTTTTGGGAATATGGTGTATGCCTTGGTTGTGTGGCAGCTTGGGGACATTCCTGTAGAACTCACCAGGCAAACTCCTCTAGGTAGCAGCTGAATTGGACATTGTACAAGCAAGACGCAATCTGTGCCTCCACTTCATTATTTTTGTTGTTGTTGTTTTTTGGTTTTTTAAAAAAATAAATACTGTGTTTGTGTGCTTGGATGGCATTTTCCATGCAAAAAGGGAGGGATGGAATGAATGCATCACCCACACTCGAGGTGCTGGGGCACATAACTCAGGAGAATTACTCATAAAACTGCGTTATCCCACTATGAAGGCTTTCTTCCACCAGTTTCCTTGTTCTGGCCACAATCCTGAAATTAATCTCACCTAAACAGTCAGTAGCATTTCCTCTATCAGTGCAGGCAGAAAGCATTTCGTTTCGTGGCTGAATGCTTCAGACAAAGAAGAAAAAATAAAAATAATAATAAAAAAAAGCCTAACTAAAGTATAGTACTTAAGTGGGTGCATTTGCTGTGGGTTTTAGAAAATGACGTCTGCATCCAAATTCTGGGCAATCGGGGGAGCCCCTGGAAGCCCTGAATGGATTGCCGTGATGTTGTCATCGTAGCATGCATCAGCATATAGGGCTTGAATCAGTTGTGACTTTGTTGGCCTTGTTAGAGCTGCTTTTCCTCCTGCCATCTGAAGCTTTGGTTCTTCCTCGCGCATTCCTCATGGAATCTTAATGTGTTTCCATATGTCACCTCCCGCACCAGGTTTCCTGCTCCCAATCCTTGGCCATCACCACAAACAGCTGACATTGCCCTTGGGCACGCTCCTCCTGGCTGAATGGTGGGATGCTTTTCACAACGTTCGCTTTCCAGATGGAGCTCCCCTCTCCCAGTCTGCTGTTTTGCTCTGCCGGGGGAAAACACAGCTGCCCTGGCGTTTGTTTTCCATGCGCGAGCGTAGGTGGAGCAGATTGGAGGAGACTCAAAGCACCTGGGTGACTGGTGCGCTGGGTGGTTGAGGTGGTTTCCCCCCCGCTGTAAACATCTCAGGAAGAAGGAATAGCTTACCCTGTTGGGTAGCAGATGGGATCTGGAGTTACTGTGCCCTTGTGGGCGCTGGTAGGATGAGCCGATTTTTGGATCTTGTTGCTTGGGAGAGCCCGTGTGAGGCTTCAGGCTCTCTTAAGTGCATGCTCCTGTATTTCTTTCAACTGATGGAGAATCGCCTGGGTTTTAGCTGTTCTTAGCAATGTCCTGCAGTAAACGGGGATGGTGAGTGTGTGATCGTTGAAATCCAGACCGAAGTGCATCTCTCGCTGATGTTAAGATCCAGAAGCCCAGGGATCTCTTAAGTGCTCTTCATCATCCTCTTCCTAGATTTCTTTTCCTGGAGCAGAAGAGGCTGGCAGCTGAAGTGACAAATTCCCAGCTCTCGGCCCCTGCTGCTTGTTTTCCTTCCTAAAGAAAGGGGGTGAAGGAAAGGTGCTTTGGGATGCCCAGCAGAACAAGCATGCTTGTAATCAGAGAAGTGATGGCGTTGCTCAACAAGAAGTTGTGACTAGGATGTCCTGGGCAATCCAAGGCCAACTGGCAGGCTGCACATCCCCTTGTCCTGCCCTTTAATCTCTAAGAAACTGATACAACATTTCTCCTGTCAGCTGCTACCTGTGGTTGGGGTCTTTTCTGTTTGCCCCATGGGCTAGTTTTACCTTGCCAAAAGGACATGAGAATGCTGCTGGGGATGTCTCAGGTGTAGGGTGCTGAAGGATGAGGTGGGCTACCACTCACCTGCTAATGAAGGCTATGGTAAACAAGAGAGAATGGAGGACGAGGAGGATTGAGCTGAGTTGCCTGATGGTGATTTTCATAGGTTAAATGGGCAGGTAGCTGGGAATTACATCCTCTAGCTGTAACAACTCAATGAGATCGATGTTTACAAAACATCTTGCACAGTTTTATCCAAATCTTGATTAAACCTCTAGGCTGGTTGTCCCTAGCCTGAAGCGCTCGGTAACATGTATATTTGTTGAGCTACCTTTTGATGTTTCTCACAGCCAGCGACAAGAAGCTGCTGATACAGGAGGGGAAAGTCTGCTGTCACAGTGTGTAATTGGCTTGGTATGTTTGCACAGAGGTCACCGAAGGCTGGAATTACTGCTCTGGGCAGATACAAATCATTGCTGCAATTTTATCTCTGAATTTTTCTGGCTGGGGAAATTGCTTCCATTTTTTTTTTTTTTTCTTTTTAGTGAGCTTTGTATATAGAGCATGCATATAGGAAGTATATAGCATTTATATAGGAAGTGTTTATTAATACCTTAAAAATGCTATTGTATTCAGCATATGGTGACCAGAGCGGTATAAGAGCTAAACACAGTGTGTGAAGAAGAGCTTCCTCGTTGGCATTAATTGAACAAGGCAAGTAGGTGCATTAATTAAAAGGCCTGATAACAGACTGATGAATGTATGCTGCATTTTCTTTGTAACGGAGAAAATTAGGAAATACTGCCTACTTAATAGCTGTTGCAAGGTAGATGGATATGTTAAGGGATCTACAATTTATCTGGCTAATGCTTATCTTGCATCGTTTGAGTGTTAGCAGGTAAAGCCACATGGCTTGTGGGTGCAGCACTGGGTTGCATCTTGAAAGCTGCCCAGTGTTCAACAAATGCAGGATGTGCCTCTCGGGCTTGCACCAGCACTTTTTCCTGGCAGGGGAATTGAGTGCTTTTATAGCCAAGAGGTGTTGTTTCTAGAAGGAGAGTCTTTAGAATAAAAGCTAAAAATGGAAGTTCTTGCAAGGTAGGGGTGTGTGTACGTGTGTGCAAGCAAGCATGAGTGAGAAACAACCCGCTGGTGAGAAATGTGAAGATCTTGATTCGGCAGGGCTCTCCATGTTCTCTGAAATTTGACATGAACTGAAATGCTTAACTGGACTGTGGCCAGAGTTCCTCCCACAGCAGGTTCAGGATCTTAAAGAAGACAGGACAGTTAAGTAGATAATTCCCCTTTCCCATTGCAGGTTTTAATTTGTTATTTTTACAAGTATCTTGCAACCTCTACTTCCGCACCTCTGCCAATCAGGAAATCTCAAAACCCTTTAGCAGTTTAGAGGTTTATATCCCCTTTCTTTTAAGAAGGAGATGCTGTTCCCATGTTCAGCAGTGATGCTTTGAGGAATCAACACTTGCTTTTGTACCTGTTCATGCAGCCCAGCTCAGAGGCTGCAGGTTGTTGCCGAACACCAGAGCTCATGGTGCTGATGGTGTCCGTGTCCTTAGCCATGACAGTGACATAGTTTTCTTCCCAGTATTAATCAGTTGGTTTGCTTTTCCTTCCAGATTAGAAGAAAGTCTTGTGTGAGCGGGGGAACAGGGCTTAGGAAGCAGTTGGTAAGAGCATCTCTGCAGGAAAGGGTCACCTCCACATTGAAGGATGGGGTTCGGGCAGATATGAATAAAATTTTGCCCTTGAGAAATGTCTTTTGTTTGTTTGTTTGTTTTTCCACCTGGCTTTTGTTTATAGAAGTTTTACCCTCTTTTGGCCTGAGTTGCAAAAAGGGAGAGCTGGTTTATGAAAGTTTTGATGGTGAGACTGGGGAGGGAGTCCCAGTCTGTCATGCCATATCTTCACTCATATGGAGAGGAACCTTATCCAAGAGCTGTCTCAGAGCTTTGCCCTTGTTTTCCTGTTCTCCCCGTGTTGCTATTGTGCTGGTCTTTTGATGGTTTCATGTCTTTGACCTCTAGAGCTAGCTACGTACAGAAAAAAATTAAATGTGGAGAATGGCAGTGTTTTGAAACAGAGGTGTGTAAAGATGCTGTGCAGAATTAGAGTCACAGAATCATAGAATGGTTTGGGTTGGAAGGGATATTTAAAGGTCATCCAGTCCAACACCCCTGCAGTGAGCAAGGACATCTTTCGCTAGATCAGGTTGCTCAGAGCCCTATCCAACCTGACCTGAATGCTTCCAGTGATGAGGCTTCTATCACCTCTCTGGGCAGCCTGGTCCAGTGTTTCACCACCCTTGTCATAAAAAAATTTCTTCCTTAGATCTAGTCTCAATCTACCCTTTTTTAGTTTAAAACCATTACTCTATGTCCTATCGCTACAGGCCCTGCTAAAAACTCTGTCCCCAGACCCCTGAAACCACTGGGAACCATATTGTTCTATAGGTCTTCGGGTTTAACTTCATGTTCCTTGTCTTGGAAACTTGCCAGGGTGAGTAAAGCCTTGTTGGTCTCCTGTGCAGTGTGAAAGGCAAGCAGGGGAGTGTTGATCCCGTGCCACGCTGGTGGGATGTGCATGCATCCCTTGCACGCTCACTGGTCCACTCCCAGGGGACTGGCTGTCTGTTCCAGCAGCACATTCGCCAGAGGCAGCTCGATTCTTGGGCAGGACAGCTGAAGCCAAGCTCCATTGGCTTCTCCTGGGACTATTCTTTTGTTTTCCCTCCTGTCTGGTTTCCGTCCACTTGGAGGTGTAGGGAGCTGCTGTGAATTTACATGCCTCCTCCACGGTGTCCCTTGAGACAGCAGCTCTGATTCATCACCTACAAGGCTCGTGTATGGGGAGAGACCAGAGCTTTGTGTAATTTTCACGTTACCTGTGGCAACACCGGCATTGAATCAGTGGGATGAGTGCCTCTTCTGATATGGATGATGTTTCCCTAAATATCAGTGCTCATTGCCCCTAGATCTCCTTGCAGCAGCACTGAGTAAAGAGCGTTAGTGGTGTTACTGCTGTCCTGAATAGTCCCCCAGCACCACATTTGGCTGGAGAGAGATAACATAAATTGTCCTCCTACAAGGATCTGGGCTGAAAACTAGAGGATTTGGCTTTCGATATGAGCTAGCCGTGCCTTAAAACAAATTTTGCTGAAGGCATCTTTTCTCAGCTTATAGCTTTCCCTTTCCATCTCTTGCCTTGATGTGCAGTTTCTTCTGTGTGGCAGAAAGGACAGGCTGCATGGGAATGTGGCCTCTGGGAGCTGCCTAGATGGATGGGTTAGAAAGCTGTAGTCGACCAGGTGGTGGGGCAGTTTGTTTTCGCAGTGAGGGGGAGGAAATAACTTTTGTGGCATCTCTGTATCTCTGACCCGTCTTGCTCTTGCTGGACCTGGAGTCACGAGCCTGATGCAGGGCGTTGTTTGGTGGTGTGAATTACGAAGAAAGCGAAATGCGATGTATGCGAAAGTCCCTTTGCACTTTGAGAGATGTGTTGATGGTGGCAGCCAAGCCAGGACCGAGATATTTATCTCCCACCAGCTGTCGTGGTGGTCCCTGGCTGTGCTGACAGCATGTTGGCCCTCTGGTGATTTGTTGACCTGGCCAACTTCGTAACTGTTTCTGTGGTGTCTTTGCATTCTTGGACACTTACTGGTTGCTCCCTCCCCACTCTGTGTGTACCATGGAGCTGGTGCTCTGCCTGTGTAATTGCTGCGTGAGGAGGAACGTGTGTGGGAACAGTTTGGTGAGGGTCACCCCACCTGCAGGTTGGGTGTGGGGTGCTCTTGAAAGCCTTGCTGCTTGGTAGCTGCATGTTGGTCCTTTGGCAGCAACGCTACAGGACATCTCTTGCAGCAGAGAGGCCATATATCTTCTTGTTCTGATTTGCTATTTTTTGCCTCCTAACACCCTTAAAGTCCAGGCAGCAGAGTTGTTTTTAGCTCCTTGATTCTCCTCATCTGATGAAGGCACCGTTGCTGGAAGGGGTGTACAGGGTGCGAGCACAGCGTGCTCTCTAGCCCCAGCCTGCTTCATCCACATGGACCGGTGTTTGTCAGAGGCTACTGAGGTCCGGAGAGGCCACTCCGTGCTAAGTACACCAGCAGGTCTTCCCTGGGGATGTTTTTCAACTGGCCTAACCCATGCTTCAGCCATTCAGATGATGGAAGTAAGAGATGGACTGGGGCTAAGCCTGTGCCTAGATTTGTGTCTGGATGGGAGCAGTGAGCGTTAGCTTCAGTGCTCAGACTTTCTTGTGTGACCAAGTGGTTTTCTTTCTTCTTGTCTCTGGCTGGTCATTTATGTTTTCAGGTAGAAGCACAGTGATTGGAAAAATTATGTTTGTATCAGTGCATAAAAATGCACACAACTATATATAAAACATACTTTTGTTTGCCAAAGTAAATGGAGGTGTAATATCCATGTGTTGGTGTCCTTACTGTGTCCAGGTCCTTGCTAGATCTTGCATTTTCTCCTTATCCCTGTCCTTCTGATCTTTGCAAGTGTTGCTTTTGAACCTAACAAACGCTGTTTTCCATGTTGTTACTGATTTTGTCTTTACGGGTGCTAAGGAATCAGGGACATTTGTCCAAGGGCACGTACAAGGGCTCAAAGCTAGTGTTGCGGACTTGCTGGTGAACTTGGGTTGCTGTTGCTCCTCTCCCAGCAGGCTGCTCCATATCTTCATCCTACACGTGGTTCCGGGCTGTGGCATTGCTCTGCGGGATGCTGTCAAGTGTGTATGGAAGGGAAAAAGAGCCATTATGCAACATCCTTGTGAGGCTGTCCGAGCTGTCAGCGTGTGATGTGAACGGTGTGGTGACCCAGAAAAGCTTCTCCCTGGGTGGTGGGTTAATCTGGTACCTACCCACACCTCCCTTCATCTGGATGTCCTGATGTTTAGCGTTCACAATACTTAGAGCCATGGGCAGTGTCACCAGCATATTTTGTGTTTTCTCAAACCAGTTTCTTGGCCAACATTTCAGCACTGGGGTGGTTTCTGGCCAGATTTCACCTGTGTGGTGGTCCCTGCTCTGTGAGCAGGGCTGGCTTCGCCTCCGCAACGCCTGCGACTCTCGTCTTGCTGCTTTTTCCCCTGCATCTCAACGCTTGCATTCCTGCAAGAAAGCAAGATAACTGCCGTGTTGTTTTTGTAGCAAACTCTTCTCAAAGTGACAACCGTGGGCAAAAAGTGTGTTGATGTGGTGCGTTGGGACGGCTGATTCACTGGGCCGTCATCCTAATCTCTTTAGCGTTGAAAGAGATTGAAGAGCGTTGCTGCTCTGAGCTTCCTTGGTTGTCTTTCTTGAGAAACTCTGCCTCCAAATAACCTGGGATCTGCATAAATTCCCTGGTCTTCCCCGAAGAAGTAGGAAGGTGTTCTCCCACGTTGGCAATGTGGTTTGTGTTTGGCAGAGCAGAGCGTGCAACCAGAGGAAGAGCTTTCCGTGCTTGGACGTGAGCATTGACGTCTGGCCGCGGGAGGTGTCTGCCATGCAGCACATGGAAAGAGGCTTCTTGTGTTTTGGGAATGCTCCTCAGATGGAGGAAACCTGGGTGTCGAGGCAGGATTTATCCTCTTTTTTTTTTTGACATGTGGGGAAATTCAGGGAAATGAATTAGCTCTTGCTAAGGACAGCTCCTGGATGTTTGTCAGCTTTAAAAACGAGCTTAATCTCTACTGCCTGCTAAGGGATTGATGAGAGCTTCCCTGTGCTGTGCAGGTGTTTGGACCAAGCACTGTCACCTGAAAACGCATGAATTGTGGAAAATCCGATGTTGTCCCCACTTCTCACCCTCCTGTGGCATTGTGAGTCTGCTGGTGGCTGCGTCCATCACCTATTTTCCAGCGTATCAGTGTCCTCTATAGCTCAAGCGGGGGGAAAAGAAGAGACTGACCTTGCCCTCCCTCCATCAAATGGCTACCAGTTTCAGCCTCGGGTGCTCTGATGGGGTTGGTGATTTAGCTTTATTTATTTATATATTTACTTTTTTAAAGAAGTGGAGGGATTGATTTTTTTTTTTAAAAAATTTAATTAAAGAAGGGCCCCTCATTACAAGTAAGACATTGAAGTGCTGGAGTGTGTCCAAAGAAGAGAGATGAAGCTGGTTAAGAGTCTAGAGGAGAAGTGTTTATGAGGAGCGGCTGAGGGAACTGGGGGTGTTTAGCCTGGAAAAAAGGAGTCTGAGGGGAGACTATCACTCTCTACAACTGCCTGAAAGGAGGTTGTAGTGAGGTGGGGGTCAGTCTCTTCTCCCAAGTAACAAGCGATAGGACAAGAGGAAATAGCCTCAAGTTGCACCAGGGGAGGTTTAGATTGGACAGCAGGAAAAGTTTCTTCACTGAAAGTGTTGTCAAGCATCGGAAGGGGCTACCCAGGGAAGAGGTATGGAGTGTAAAGACGTGTAGATGTGATGTTTAGTGACATGGTTGAGTGGTGGACTTGACAGTGCTAGGTTAATGGTTAGACTCAATGATCTTAATGGTCTTTTCTACCCTAAACAATTCTATGATTCTATGGCCTGGAATTTCCAGAAACTTAGGCTCCACAATTAAGTGTGGATGCCTCCTCTTAAAAGTGAACACATCTGTGCAACCGCCTTAATTTCTGCAGTGAGCTGCCAATGAGCTTGTCCTGTGTCAGGCCAGACTTTTTGGCTCCAGCTTCCCTTTTCTAGGGCATGTCGGTGTATTTGAAATTACCTGTATCCCTGAGCCTTACAACTTTTGTCTCCCTGTTGCCAGTTTTGGATATTTTTGGGGTCTTTTAAAAACACCTCCTTCACACACGAGCAGGTTTGTGTGCCAGTTTGGGACAGCAGCCAACGTTCCTACAGCTGGTGCATTGAGCATCATGTGAGGTTTCTGCAAAAGAGGCAAATCCAGATGTCCCCTTTTTTTCTAAGCAGCGAGGAAGAAGCTGATGTGAGTTACTTCAGCGTTTGAAGATCCAAAAGGCCGAATGTATTTCTCTTTTAGCTGAAGGGCGTGGCAGCTCTCCAGCCTGTTTGCTGCAAATTCAAGTTTATTTTGTGGAGCCGTGGTGGGGATCTTTCATCTTTTTTCTCTCCTTTTGGAGATACCGTATGCGGGGTGGTGTTAGAGCGGGTGCTCTGAGGAATGTGAGGGAAGGGAGGCAGACAATGATTGCACAGGAATGTTCTCCAGAACCCAAAAACCCCACTAATCCAGCATCAAACAGTAAGACAAGGAAACACCAGGGCACTGACCAAATCTGTTGTTACACTAATTCCAAGGGAAAGGACATTACTTTTTTGTAAAATGACAATTTTTCTGTGAAAGTTGAAATGCTGCTGAAACTTTGAAATTCTTGGTGACTTCTTAACTCCGCTCCACTTCCCACACTCATCTTCCAGCCAGTACAACCTGTAGCAGGGAAGGAGAATTCATAAAATCAAGGAGGGCCAAGATGAAGAGGAGAGGCAATGGCATGGGGCTTGTCATTGAGGGAGAGCATTTCTGCATTTGAAGATGGTTTGAATCAATGTTTGCTGTTTTAAGGCAGTTCTGCAGGTTGGGTCATGTCATCAGTCCTTGTCTCCTCAACAATATAATTGCCTGAGATGAGCTGCTCTGGCTCAAGCTGGCTAGCTGGGAAGGATCTTGTCTTGGAAACTTTTGAGTTAGAAGTGTATTTGGAGTTAGAAAAAAATGTGCTCTGTCTGTTTTGAGAAAACAGAATAAAGAAATCCTTCCTTTTTTTTGAAAAGGAACAAAATAAATAGAAATACAGAAAGAAATAAAGAAAAACTGGAAACAGAGAGTTGAAAAGGCTCAACTTCAGTGCTTTGCATGTGAATATTATTCAGAAGCCCTCACTGGGATCAAAGCATCTTTGCTGAATGCAAAATATTGTTTGTGCCCGCCAGCATTGCTGCTTCTCAACAAGGTGCAGTTGTTCAGTAAGTAGCTACAATTTGGGGGGGAAATATCTAGAAGTGATTAAAAAGTAATTAAAAAAAATAATCTTTGCTTTCCCATTAAGCTTTTGCCCATGGCATTAAACAGTCTGTTTCTTCCCCTGCACTTATAACAACCCTATTGTCACGCTGTAGGCATTTTTATGATAAAAAACCCCAAAACTTTATGTACCGACCGAAGCTGAGTTAACTAAAGCAGGTGGAAGACCTCCCTTGGCAAACAAACTGTGGCTGAGGATGTTGATTTCTCTAGGGATTAGTAAATTTGGAATATCAGTATATTTTTAAATAACTCCATACCCTCACAGTGCCAGTTAGGGAAAGGGTGTTATTTCCATTCTTTCCCTGCCCCTTAAATTGGATCAGGAAAACCATGTGTTAGTTTTTTTTGTTTGTTTGTTTGTTCTTTCAGTTGCAATAGAGCAACAATGATAACAAAAAATTTTAAAAAAGTGCATTAAGCAATTGGGGAGGCTGTGGAGTTGAGGGGGTACAGATGTGCTAATGCTTTCCTGGGACTGCAAAATGCCTACTTTGCCCATTATGTGAAAAACAAAAGTTGCAGCTCCAAAAGCATTTGCCACGTGTTGCACCCATGTAATAATCTAAGTGGCGTAAGTTGTAATACAAGAGTTTGCATGAGGAGCTTGAAATGCTCAGAACCCCTCTGGATGGGGTTTAGAGGTGCTGCTTTCATTGGCTATTTGAGGCAACTTTTGGGTCACATCCTTTCACAGCCCTCTTGGCCTTTGCTAGGTGGTGTGAGTGCTTTTCCAAACCACACATTAACTCAATGGAGTTTCGGTGGAATGAATGGTTTCTTAGAGTTGGCTGGTGGGGTTGGACTTTGTTAGGCATGGGGGGGTGACCTTGATAAAACAGCACTGGGCTTGTGGCGGTTGTCCCCGGTGACTGCTGTCTTCAATCTGGGTAGAACTCTGTACTTCAGCCCCATGGGAATCCTTGGACTTGCCCTCCTTGAACCTCTTCCGTTGAGAAAAGTTGGCTGAAGGCAGCAGATGATCCACTGGCATCCCTACTGGGTGTTATGGTGAAGAGGTATTTTCCATATGCTAATGGCTTAATGTCTTGTTTTCTGATATCATCCCAAAGCCTTTTTTAATCTTCTCTCTTTGCTTCCCTAAATAATAACTGAAGGAAGAAAAAAACCTTGGGGAGTGCTGTCAAGGCTGGCGTGCAAGGTGCTGTATAAAACAAGGCTGTCTTGGACATCATTGCTGGTTCTGTTGGTGCAGCTGTTGGTTGATTGATTTGTTGGCTCCCTGTGAGCACTTTCTGGTGGTTTGGTCCTTTGGCCAGAGCTACTCTTCTCACTAATGAAACCTGAGGACTGTTACACTGAAATGCTGTCCTCCTTCATCAGTACTCCCCTTGCCCTTACTTCTTCTTTGGACACATGCCTTCTTCTTAAGACAGGGAGACTTCCCAGTGTCTACAGTGAGGAGAAACAAAAGCAGGTTAAACAAAGAAGCTCTACAAGACTTTAAAACCTGTTCTTGCACAATGGTGGTTCCCAAATGCTTCTGCTGAACCCCCAGTGCATGCTGTTGAGCCATGCTTCCAGGTTGCATACCCCTTGGGCTGTGTTGGACGTGGGAGTCAATGCACTTGGGGGATTTATAGAAGATGACAGTTGAAATGCTGTTCCTTGGCTGATCTGCAGTTTACCCAGACCTGCTCCGTAGAGGCTGATGGCCTTGTCTCCTTGTGCAGTGGGATGGTGTCTGGTGGGGTTTCAACTTGGCATAATGTCTCTTTTCTCTCACAACCACTGTCAAGCATGACATCTCTGATAAAAAGTTCAAATTGTCTTTTGAGAACTGTATTTACAATAAGTTGTGTAATCTCTGCTGCTGCTATAGGGTAGCCCTAATTAAAAGCAAACCATGGGAGTTTACTGTCTAAATTAGCAGGTAATTACATATGATGAAAGAGGAATGGGGGTGGGGGGAGGACAATCTATAGGCTGATGGGTTATTTTTAAGAGACTCTAATAATTTTATTTTGTAATCTAATTATAAGAGAACAAAGGGAGGAAAAAAGTTGAGGAATAATCAGAGGAGCTGACTCAAAGTATTGAATGGATAAACAATTTTCTCCCTCAAAAAAAAAGAAAAGTGTGTTTTGAAATTGCTTTTGAAAGTTAATATTTACGGGACTGAAAGCTGATAGACTTTCTATTATGTCATAACTAATCTTGACGGCAAAGAGCTTTCTGAATCTGTCACACCCAGTTAAATCAGATTTGGCAATGCTGTGATGGGGTTTGCAAGTATCTAATGTTAGCCAAGGAGAACTGCGCTGGCAGAGACCTCTGCTGTGAACCCACCTAGAATTTTCCCATATTTTCTGCAGTAGCGTCTCCTTCTAATGAGCGTAAACCAAACAAAACCCCAACTTTTGAAAAGCCACAACCTGGATAAAACTAACCTTGACTTTTCTGTCTCTTATGATTAAGTTCTTTTTGTGGCTTTTTTGTCCTGTTTCTTTCTGCAGATGTTCTGTGGAAACGCTGAGATTTGGTATAAAATGAAACCCTGTGTTTGTCTAAAATCTCTAGATCTGTTGACTTAAAGTAGTGACACCTTTATTTTAATATATTAACTATATATATATATCTCCAGCAGACCTTTAGATAATGTAATAGTTTTACTGGTGGCACTTAATCTCATTCCTGAGCAGAGGTGTAAGCTGTAGGGTTGTTTTGTTTCTAAGTGCAGATGGTTGTATGAGCTTTTCAATCCCACTGCTCAAATGGAAAACCGGGAGAGTTTGTCCCCTATGGGAAGACATCAGTAGACATGTGAGAGAGTTAGGAAAAGAGTCTCAGGAGCTTTAGAGAGCATTCACTCTCTTAATTTTTAGTTGGCAAGAGTTTGTCGCTGTCGTGGGTCTTCTTGCTGTGGGTAAATTTTTAAACTTGTTGGCAAAGTCTCATTTTCCTGCATGTCCTCAGCCATTGTCTTGGACGTCTTGTAATTGGGGTTATGATCAGGCAGAGTTCAGGTTATTATGCCTTTGTGGTTGCATCTACAGGTCCAGATCTTTGTGCTTTTCTTGTTGGATTAGCCCAGCGTTTGGGAAATAACTGGGTTTGTACCAGTGTGTTAATTCACCAGGTGCATGTTCATCCACTGGTGCTTAAATGCATCTTCACTACTGCTGGGCTGGAAGCATCACGGTTGCAGCATTGAAAAAGTCTTGTTGAAAAGATGGCCTGGTCTGCTTAATCTCTTCCATGTTTGTGATGGACATGGGCCCATTGCTTGTGGGCTGTGGGGAACCTTGCTGCTTCTCAGCCTGCAAAGCAGCTCCTTTTCTGACCTAGGAATGCAGCCCTGGCATTAGCCATTCACCGCGCATAGTCTGACGAGGCGCTTTAAAAACTACACAGAACTTTAATAGTTTTTTAAAGACTGTAGCTCATTGCCAGCCCCGCACTCAGTGTGAGGGAAGCAGCTCTTGGCAGTGGTGGATGGGGGCAGCTGTTCTGCCTGGATGTCTGTGGCAAAGTGCTATTTTATGAACTCCTTTGCTTTTGGCTAGCCTACTCCACGAGTTTAATTTTGCTCAGCCTCTATGATGTGTCGAACCTGATGTCGCTTGGCTCCGTGTTGGAGTTATTTTATCCTCTCCAGCTGAGGAAGAATGAGGCTGAGTGAGGTGGTTGGAGGTGCTGAGGGAGATGCTCCAAACTGGACATGGAGCTGAAGCCACTGCCCGCAGTTGGACACCCAGGCATCTGATGCTTATTGTCTGCATGACCCAGGAAGGACTATACACACCTTATGCTTCCATTCACATGCCTTATGCCTCCCTTCAGACACTGGTTGTCTCTCTTAACTTTCCACCTGTGTAAAACAACTTGGCCACTGCTGCCTCGCAGTTGGATACAACATAACTGCATATAGAGGAAGAAACAACCCAACTCCTGTGGGAGGTGCAAGGCTCTGGATTTTTCTCTTTCTGAACAGATTTCTCGTTTGGAGGCCTCTAACCGTTGTCTGGTCTTCCCTGTGTGCTCAGTAGAGATGTCTGGGCAATGGCCTTGTTTTTCTTGGCTCTTTGCCTAAAGTAATTCGTGGGCCTCTAGGGTGTCTTGGAAAGAGAAGCTGGAAACTGCAATCCTAATAATTTTCACTGCCCAAAAGCTGGAGGAATGCTGTTGTCTTGTGCAAGTGTGCGTTGGTGCGTCTTTAGTACTGCTGTGGCTGTTGCCTGTGCGGTCCCACCTCTCACCTGGGCATGCTGGTGGGGGTGCCCATCCTTAATGTCCATCATCTCACATTGGTTTAATCTGCACTTTGCTCTTCCTGTTGAGTTGGGGTACGGTGGTTAGATGACCCTTTACATGTGGGAGCGTCCGTGGTGGGACTGTTTTGGGATATCAGATGATTGTTCATGGTTGGGCATTGCTCTGGCTGTTAGTAGGATGAGCTGCAGAGAGCTGTGTGTAGTGGCAGCCCACAGCTTTGGTGTTTTCTCCTACTGGATTCCTATTTGAGATCTTTCTGAAGGACTTTGGGTCTCTGGGCAAGCTAAGGGCTTGCTGCTATAACTGTACCATGCAGTTGTACTCTTAGCCGTAGGGAACAGCTGTTGATGGGGCACTTTTTGAAATGTTCATATTTAATAGCAATTCAAGGCATGACTGAGCTCTGAAATGCTGTGGACTACCTAAATGATGGAAATGAAGTGAAAACATAGCTAAAACGTATTGGCTTTTGTTCTTATTGAGCTGTCTGTCTTTTGTGTGTTTTCTGGTCTGCTTGCTTGGACTGCAGACATTCCTTTTCTCTCTTGACTGTCAAATTCAATGCAGGGGAAATGTTGATTCTGACTAGGGTGGCAACGAAGGGAATGATCTTCTGGTAAAACCACATATGGAAGCCATCTTATGGATCTGTTTAGGTCTGAAGAACAAATCTGCACATGATGCTGTTCACATTTGCTCATATTATGATATGAAGTCTCGTCCCATCAGGCTGTGGAAGCTAGTTTGTGCTGTCTCCTCCATCTACAGAACCTGCACAAGACAACTTCAGAGGATCCTCCTCTGTCATAGTTAATGGAACAGGGCTCCCGTTGGGATTGAGGGGTTGTGGGAAGAACAGCCTGATTTCCTACCACATCTCCAGGCTGGGCTGATCAACATCTTCTTGTTTGAACTTGCCAAAGGCCATAAGCCTCTCTGAGATATCCCTCAACAGTTTGGAACATTTTTGTCCTTTATTTCTAGGCCATAACTGTGTAGGATCTAAGCCATAATCACAGTTCCTTGAAGTTTTAAGCAGCTGTCTCATTCTGCTCGATCTCCGGTATGTGCTATCACATCTGCCTCTCGGAGTGTTCCCTTCTGAATTGAAGCTCCATGTTCATACAAGATTTTCTGGTGTCCCCTTTCAAAACACCTTCTCCTCTCCTTCTCTCTTACCTCCCATTTTCATGACCTTAAAGCTCTTTCTTTTTTTGGTGGCTTTTCTGAGAGCTTGGACTCCCCTTTGTTCTTCTTTCAAGTCCAATTCATTCTGGGTAAGGCAGAGCTGGAGGCGAAGTTGCTGGCACTTTATGAAGTTTGTCCTTTGTGTCCAGGGCACATTTGTGAATGGTGACATTTTGCTGGCTTCATGCTATACGGCAAGCAGCAGAGTGTCCTGCCTGCAGGGTTGTCCATGCAAACTCAGCAATGTCTTGCTAGACCTGTGCTGGTGTCACTTACCTGTTAAAAGCAGTTTGGGAATCTCTGTGTGGTCTGTAGGGCAGTACTTCCCCGGAGGATAAAAGTCTCAATGCAGACACAGATGGCAGAGATTCCGGTGCCAGTGGTGAGTGTGGAGCGTCAAGGGGGACAAAACCCCAACCAGTGTCTGGCAGTTCCCTAAAGTGGTTTTTCCATTAGTGCATCTGTGATGGGTTTGCATGGCGAGGTTTTGGTAGTGGAGAGGATCCAGGGGTTGCTTCTCTGAGAAGCTAACTGAAGGTTGCCCTATGTCCAATAGAGCCAATGCCAGCTGCCTCCAAGGTGGACCCGCTGCTGGCCAAGGCTGAGCCAATCATCAACAGTGGTAGCACCTCTGGGATAGCATATTTAAGAAAGGGAAAAAACTTAATGTGCAGGAGTAATTGCAGCCAGAGAGAGGAGTGAGAATATGTGAGAGAAACATTCTGCAGACACCCAGGTCAGTGAAGAAGGAGGGGGAGGAGGTGCTGCAGGCACCAGAGCAGAGATTCCCCTGCAGCCCATGATGAAGACCGTGGTGAGGCAGCCTGTCCCCCTGCAGCACATGCAGATTAACAGTGGAGCCTATCTGCCTGCAACCCATGGAGGACCCCACGCTGGAGCAGGTGGGTGCCCGAAGGAGACTGTGACCCCGTGGGAAGCCCCCACTGGAGCAGGCTTTTGGCGGGACCCGTGGAGATAGAGGAGCCCATGCTGGAGCAAGTTTGCTGGTAGGACTTGTGACCCCACAGGGGACCCACGCTGGAGCAGTTTGTGAAGAACTGTAGCCCGTGGGAAGGGCTCACGCTGGAGAAGTTCATGGACTGTCTCCCATGAGAGGAACCCCACAATGGAGCAGGGGAAGCGTGTGAGGAGTCCTCCCCCTGAAGAGGAAGGAGCAGCAGAAACGATGTGTGATGGACTGACCGCAACCCCCATTCCCTGTCCCTCTGCGTTGCTCGGAGGGAGGAGGTAGTGAAATTGGGAACAAAGCTAACCCCAGGAAGAAGGAAGGGGTGGGGGAAAGGTGTTTTAAGATTTGGTTTCATTTCTCATTAGTCTTCTCTGATTTGATTGGTAATAAATTAAGTTATTCCTCAAGTTGAGTCTGTTTTGCCTGTGATGATAATCAGTGAGTGATCTCCCTGTCCTCATCTTGACCCACAAGTCTGTTGTATTTTTCTCTCTCCTGCCCAGCTTTGGAGGGGAATGATAGAGCGGCTTTGGTGGGCACCTGGTGTCCAACCAGGGTCAACCCACCACAGCATCTGGTGGGGCTGAAGGAAATATTTTTGGATATTTAAGTGATGGTCTGTTTTTGTGAGATCTGCCATAGGAAGGGGAACAGGGGCCTGACTTGAAATATCTTCTATGAGGGCTAGCATCTGGAGTGGAATATTATTCTGTCCCACAGAAATTTTATAATTTTTTTTTACTGCTTTTTGGATGGGTGGGCTGAAGGACAATTGGTTCAACGGATGCAGTGTGCTTCCAAGTCAGCAGCAAACTTGGAATAGTACGCTAAGTTTGAGTATCCAATTCTGGACTGAAATTTTTCCAATCCCAGGACCCACACATGTCACTTCAGTTGGTCGATACTCTTACTCTTGGGTGATGCTGCAGCTCTGAGTCTTCTATCACGGGGAAGGGCACAGCCTATAAAACTGTCCCAGTTGCTCTAGATGATGCCTCAGTGTGTCTGAATAGTGCTTTCCCACCCAGGGAACACGTGTCAGGTTCATGGTGGAACATTTGATGTGTGCATGCACTGTTGAGCATCTGACCTCTACCACTCTTCTGCAGAAATATTTTGTCAGTATTTTTTTTTCTTCCCTTGTGTTTGATGAACAATGTACAAACTTCAGAAGCATTTGATTGAATGATAAGGTTTGCCTCTGAAATGGAGCTTTTGTGTATGAACAAACCCGTGTTGGGATAGTGGGAAGGAAAGCTCATAATACCACCAAAGCCTTTAAAGCTGTGAACCTGCTGTCCTCCCTTCACCCAAATTTCTCAGGTGTGACAAGCTTGAAAGCTAGAAACCTCTCTCTGACTGCACAGTAGACATGACACGGCGAATATCCTTTTGGAAAATGAAGAACAATTGGCATGTTACTAAAGGGAAAATACTACTGATGCTACATTACTGAAGGAAATCCCACTGTTGCCTTTTTTTTTTTTTTTCCCCCAGAAGCTACAGAATTTACTGCACTGTTAATGTGCTGAAAGAAAATGGTAATAAATTAGTCTCTGTAGCCAGTCATACTTGTACTACAGAAATGCTCATATTTATGAGAATGGTCAAACATGCAATAGTGTCCAGAGATGTATGGCAGTGTTTACAATAGACCATAGCACTATATGATTTATCACAGTGCACTACATAGCAGGCTATAATGTGCATTGTAATTAGTGTAATGTACCCTGTAATAGCTGTGAAATAAATTCTGCACTGAAGCTTTCAACCCCAAAACACAGGTTCTAATGCAGATTCCATGAAGATAAAGGGAAAAAAAAATCATCTAACGTTGTAAAGGCCTTCGGGTGAAGTCTGAAGTGTATATGTACATAATCCATAGGTCTCAAATTAGTGGACAAAATGTCTGTTACTCTTGTATTGGGCACCCCTTTCTTTCCATGACACAGAGCTTCTCTCTGCCCCACAGGCTCATTTTTCCTGTGCCAACCCAGCTAGGACTGGGAAGTGCTTATTGATTAATGGGTTAGGCAACCCCACGTCTTTGCTTGCACCCTCTTGGTGTGACGCTTTTTCAGCACTTGGTAGTTTTAGAGAGAGGATGACTGAAGATTGCGTTTCAAAGCTCTGTGATTATCTTCTAGTTCCTTATCTCTGTTGCAGCTGGTGTTTATGTGTACTGGAAAACATCATTTTCAGGTGCGAGCGGGTCTCCACATGGACTTCTGGAATGTCTTCTGGTGCGTTGCTTAATGATACAGCCAAATTTAGCATCTTTTGGGGTTTACTCTTGGAGGTCCTGGTGGGCTGCCAAGTACTATTTGTTACCAGTTCATAGACAAGGGACCTGGCTCCCAAAGGGCTTTCACTGTGGTGTCAAGAAGGGCCAAGCCAAGACCTTTGAGCTTTGCTTCCCGGCCTAAATGCCTTCTGAGTGCTTGGGGAAAAGGAATTTCCTGGTTGATGTAGGATGGTATTTCTTTCATGACTTGCTATCTCTCTATCTAGTATAAAGGCTTATTTATTTATTTATTTATTTATTTATTGGTAAGGAGACTTTATTATTTGGATCCTTTTTAAGACAGAATTTCATTTTTGGGGCTAATGCTGTGGGTTTTTTTTTTTTTTTTTTTTTCTTCTCTCACTATCTGGCTTTCACTCCATAGATCATGAGTATTTGATTGGAGGTGGAAGAGTCAAACCAAAGCAAATTTATTTTGTCTGTCAGACTTCCTCTTTGTAATATTCTTCTCTACGTAAAAGATGACACAAAATCAATCTCCTGGTTAGCTTCACCGTTCTGCTTGCAGCAGCTTTTGCTCAATGATCGTTATTTTTTCTTTGGTTGCGTTTTATTCTTTAATGTGTTTTCAAATACATCATCAAATAACACTACTTGAGAAGGAGGAGATCCTCCTTCCATTTGAAAGTCTGAGTGCAGATGTGAATTCATATGGCCTTTTCCTAACCTTTTGTGATCATGTTGTACTGCGGTTTTTTAGACAGGGGTACCAGGGGAAGGAGTTGAGTGACAGTCAAGAATGAAGAAAAAGGATATTATATTGCAGAATGGGAGGTGGCCTCGATGTTCTTTTTCAAGCAATGAATTTTCGAGCAATGAATTTGCGAAAGCTTCTTCCAAATATCCTTCAGTTTGTGCTCCAGTTCTGTTAACTTTTCTTTCCCATCCTGCTGCTCTTCTTTTGCCTTTTCAGATTCTCTGTCATCTTTGTGATGGACTGTGAAAGCAGATGCGTGGTTGTAAGTGAAGTGAACCGAAACATGAATTCTTAAAACTACTGTTCCACTGATGTAATTCATTTTTTTCTGCATGCTTTAATTCAATACATGTTCTTTCATACTATCATTTTAATTTTAATAGACTTTTAGAGAGCCTTTGTATTTGTAGAATTTCTGATTCAGGAAGAAAAAGAAAAAAGAAGGAAAAAAAAAAAAAAAGTGTAGATGTCACTGAGTTTCTAACCTGAACTGAATGAACTAGTGTCTTTTAATATATTTTGTAGTCAAGACTTTGCAGGGCCTTCTCATTTCCCCCCACATAATAAGCACTAAATGTTAACTCCGTGGTTTGAGGTATTCATCTGTGAAGACTGGGGAAAGTGATTTTTATTGAGAGTATTGGAGAAGCAACTGATGGCCAAGGGTGATAAACAGGAGGACTCGGAACCAAAATGAGCCCCACCAGCAAGAATGGCTGGTGATTTAAATCCCTGCTTGGTTTTCTGGCAGGCCGTTCTTCTCATGAAAAGTCCAAACCAGTGAATTTTAAGCCCAAACTCATTGAAGGACCTAAATATGAATCTGAATGTGAGTCAGCAGAGTGTCATTGTGCCAGAGAAAGTCAGCCACATCTCGTGTTAATAAAAGCATAACCAACAGGTCTGAGGAAATGATCCTTCCTCTCTGTTTGACAATTGAGAGACTGCGTTTGGACACAGTGTCCAATTTTGGGTTTCCCAGTAAACTGAAGACATTGGTTTGTTGAAGCACCTCTAGAGGAGGCCAGCAAGGTGTCTGGGATTTGGAGCCCAGACCATGTGAGAAGGGGTGGGGTGAATGGGATTTTTTCAGCCTGAAGAAGAGATGGCAGAGGGGAGACCTTATTTTTGCCTGCAGTTCACCATGACCATTTCTGAAGACTGGAGCAGGGACCTGGAGAGGTCGTGAGATCTCCATTCTTGGAGATACTCAGTACTTAACTGGACAAGGTCTGAGCAACTCTAACTGGAGCTACTTTGAGGAGCATATAGGCATAGAGACTTCTAGATCTTGCTTCCAACCTCAATTGTTCTGTGAGTCTTACGTTTGTCTAATTTAAGGCACAAATGTCAGGGTGTTTCTGCTCCATGGGGTGAATCTGCAGAGATTTACCCAATGTTCAACAGGAACTTACTGGTCTCTAGAACTCCTCTGATGGTAACTATGAAATGATCCTTCTTTCAGTTCTTTCCTTAAGCTATTGAAGATATTTATTTCTTGAATAGCTGTTCCCAGACTGGGAGTTCCAGTTCTTTAATTTGGTTTGGAAGCTGGGTGAAAATATGGCTGTTGGGATGATGAGACAACAGTCAGAAAATGGGTTATCAACACAAAAGAGCTGTCTTCTGTAGAGTGATCTGGGAACTGATGATGGGTAGTAGAATTCATCCTCTTGCTCCAAGAGTTTCACAATCGAATTATATTTAGCACTGTCCTCAGATATGTCCCACTGATCTTTTTGGTGAGTGCTGGTTGCATTTGAATTTGTAGTTCTAAAAAGCTTCTCATGGTCATGTGTTTTGTTTTGTTGAGTTTTTTCCCTTAACATGAAAGGCAATACCAGTTTCTGTAAAACAGCAAGCTAAAATCTTACAAGTCACCAGCATTTCAAGATGTCTTGGCTCTTGTGGAGATGAACTGCTCTTCTAGAGGTGTTACAACTCACTTCTGAAATTGGAAGCCACAAGATTGTCTTAAGATTTCTTCCTTCTCCAGCGATGATTAATTACTGCCGCTGCAACTAAATGGATTAAATGGCCTGATGTAAATCCAAACACGTGGAGACCTTTGCTCATCTTTAATCATTAGCTGTCCAGTGCCATGGTGGAATAATTTATTATTGTTATTATAAAAGCTACTATTCATCTTCCTGAAACCAAGCCTCACAGCCAAAATTTTATTTTTATTTTGTTTTCCTTGAGACATAATAGTCTTTTTTTTTTTTTTTTTTTTAAGTTTGTCTACCAGTATAAATTAAATTAAGAGTATTTTCAGGGGTACTATAACCACACAGTTCCTGCTTCTCGCAATCTGATGGCAGGCATTTCTGTTCAGAATGAACCAAAACACGATAGCTCTGTGTATGCTTCCTTCTGCTCTTGAATATTTGATTTTTAAGCAGCCGGTCGTCTTTCCCGTTCTTTGTATCACTTCACTTGATGCATTGGCAAGAGCCGGTATGAACACACAGGTATTTTGTCCTGATGAGATATTTGGCAGGCCTTTATTAGCCTTTTCGGTGTCATTCTCCTGATGCGAGCTGAGGATCAGAAGCTGGGTTATTTTAGGAGACTTATAAGACAAAATATAAGCTGCTTCAGTTCCCTTTCTTCCTCTGCGTATGCGCAGGCTACGTTGTGGAAGCCGCTGGAATTATATCTCTTAACAATATAGGCTTTCATCTTTCTCAAAATGTAGTATATATATAATCTGACTGGTTGGTTTATTACATTTTTGTAGCCATCAATTTTTTCTGAAGATGAGACTGGGAAGAAAAATGCTTTCAGAATGATCTTTAGGAAGGTGTGATACAGTCTCTGAGGAGAATCACTGGAAGCACCTCAGCTTGAGTTATTGCAAAGCAAACAGTCCAGAGGATGGAAAAACACCCCTTGGGGGCATTGATGTTTGGACAACCTGACTGGCATGGCTTAGCTCATGCTGGGGGTCATCTTATCCAGATGCAGGTACTCACAGGATGGATGGGTCCTGCTGGGAGGAGAATTGGCTATGGCAAATAAGTCTGTGGGATTCACAATGTCTTTGAAACACATTTCCTATGAAACAGCTTAAGCCTCTATGTGCTAGTAGACTGCAGGGTGCATTCCCATTTATTGATGGCTTCTAAATGGTTAATTACTGATATTCCCTTGCTTGTTTAGAGGATTAAATTGCCCTCTCTCCAGGGAGACCTTCTTGCAGCTTTTCAATACTTAAAAAGTGCTTATAAGAAAGATGGAGAGAGACTTTTTAGCAGGGCAATAGGACAAGGAGTAATGGTTTTAAGCTAAAGGAAGGTAGATTTAGACTGGATATAAGGAAGAAAATATTTACAGCGAGGGTGGTGGAACACTTGCCCAGGTTGCCCCAGAGAGGTAGTAGAAGCCCTATCGCTGGAAACATTCCAGGTCAGGCTGGACAGGGCTCTGAGCAACCTGATTGAGCTGAAGATGCTCCTGCTCCTTGCAGGGGGTTGAACTAAATGGCCTTAAAAGGTCTCTTCAATCCCAAACCATTCTACGATTCCATGATTTACCGTATTGCTCCCTAGCGCTTCTGTGTGGTCTTAACCCATTTCCCAGGTAGGCAACTGAGACAGACTTTGCTTAAAGCTCAGTGTTTTGTAGCAAAGCTGGCATGAGTAGCACATCCTCACCTCTGCCAGGCAAATGAGTTGATGTGCAGCTGAGGTGGCCAATATTTATTCCCTTTCCTAATAGCACAGCCTAGGTGAGCTTCAGGAGGTGCTCTGATAACCTGTTGCTAAAGGTTTGCTAATTGCTCAGCTATTTTGGAATGTGATTTTCTTTGTGCTGCAGGAAAGTTCACTTCAAGGGAAGCTGAGCCCCTGAGGGTATTTCTGGGTACCCATTTTCTTGTTTATGTGTTTGAATAGGACTTCTGCAGGGATTTAAGGGTTGTGCAGATGGTGGTCTTATGGCCTAAGTGGAAAGACCAAGTGCTGCTTGGTACAATATAGTTCTTGGAAGCAAGAGCTGATGGTTATTTTTCACACTTTCAAGGCTTTCCTGATGGAGATGATACCTTTAGCTCTGTTTTTGTGCGATCTGTGTGGGCACACTCAGGTTCTGCTTTCCAAAGCCCCCTTCCAGCAAAGATTGGCTTTCTTTTTCCATTTTGAGGAAAGAGTGTCTTTTCGCAGATGATGGGAATGTGGGGAATAAATGATGGAGCAGACGATTTGAAAGCTGGTAGGGGCAAATTCAACATTTAGAAATATTTAATAGTTTTTATGTATGTCTTGTTAGAGGCTTGAGCTTCTTTTGTGTGGTTGTACGAGTGGAAGCAAAAAGCCATGTCATTTCTGAAGAACTCAACAGCCCAGGTTTGCTTTTCCTTAGCAAAACTAAATATATTGTACAGCGTCCGAGACCTCTTTTTCTCTACGCCAGAGACTTTTCTCTTCTTTATACACTGCTCCCCTTTACCGCAGAGGGCTTCCTTTGTATCACGCAAGACCTGATTAATCCCTTATTGTCATAGAGACGTGAATCCTGGCTGGATATACTCATCACCATATTTTAAGGTCATAAGTTGAGCTCTGTGCAGGTTATCGCATGGGGTCCTTCCAGAGACAATCTTTACCATGTAAAAAAGGTTAATTTTGCTTTTTGAGATTATTAAAGATCTGAGGCACCATTTGCAGGAGTATGTCCCAAATGCTTTTTAAAACTGTATCTTCCAAAAAAAATGTCTAGCTCACTGTATTATTTGATCTCTTATCTGTTACCTTCACTGTAGAAAGTGCCTTGCTGCATTACAGCGATAACCTTATTCCTGTATATCTGAAGCAGTATTGCTTTAGGTTTCTGTAGTGCCTTTCATCGTAGCATCTCCAGCAGCTTTGCAAGTGTGCTGCAAAGTAGGTCAGTGTTATTCTCGTTTATAATATAGAGGCTGAGTCTTTAGGTTTTTCTGTAACCAATTATTTGGTTTTTTTTGCAAGTGGCTCTGGCTGCGGACAAGTTGCTGATTTCTCAGCTTCGTTTTGCAGTTATGAACCTCCCCTTGCTTTCCCCTGTGCAATCGCAAACCACTTCTGAGACATCCGAGGGGAGGTTTGCTGTCGTATCAGCTGGTACCTAACTTGCACATTGGGCTTTTTTTTTTTTTTTCTGTTTTTCTCTACAAAATCCTTTCATCTGTGTCTCCAGGAATGCCGAGCACTGTGCAGAGTGGGAAGTAGAGTGTGAAAAATTATCTCAAATACAGCAATTAAACTTGACCTTTCCTTGTGTTTGTTTTTCTTTGCGTTTTATAATTATTTTTTGAGTTCTTCGAGTTGCCCAGGAGAGGCTGATATATCAGTTGGAGGTGAAGGATCAGTGCTGCAGAAGAGCTTGTATTGGTCCCAGTTACAATTTGTGCTCTTGTCGAATTCATTGCCTTTACCAAAGTGTTCCAAAAATCATCTTGAATGGTTTGCCCAGAAGCTGTCTGCTTCCATCATGTTTACATCTTGAAGTACCCTTATCCTTTATGAGTAGTCTGCAGCTAAATTCAGTTGGCTCCCATGTCTCTGTACACCCCTCTGCCCATTTTCCCTCTTCTCTCCCTTGCATATTGCCAGGGTCTTCAGGAGAACTAAAGCAGCGGTCACCATTCCTTGGAGATCATAAGGAAAATATTGGAAAAGAACCTGTTTATGACAGGTATCATCCCAGAAGGATCAGTATTCTTGAATTTCTCTTGAAAATTTGCAGATACTCTGACCACTTACAGAGTACTGGGTGTTTTATAATGCTAATGCATGTTTGTAAGGAATCTTGGGTTTATTGAAAGATGAGGTCTGTGGTGCACTCTGCACCGGTCTTTTGGAAGAAGAACTGGAAAACAACATTTTGGTGTGTTTAGCACCTGGTTAGGCAAAATACATGGTGTTTTGAGGAGTAGTTTTGAGTGATCCTTGAACAGGCAGATAGACTTCTATGAAATTTCCAGCAGTTTAGACACTGTAGAGTTGGTTTGGTTCATTGTATCCCATTTTAAGGTACTTTTATGATGTTTTTGTATACAATGTTTGGTGTCTAGAAGAGCCATCCACAAAAGCATCTACTTCTGTGGCTTTACTCTGTGGCCACCCTTTTTCCACCTACTATATGGTACTAACCACCCAGTTACCCTCGAAAGGAATGGGAAGAGAGTTTCTAATGTAATAACAGGGGGTTTGTTAGATGAAAATGTCCAGATGAATTTAGGATGTGGATCGTGCAAGGAGCCCACCCGTTTCACGCTGTCTCTGAAATGTCAGACTCCGAATCTGTCGACTAGAGAGGATTTACGAGACTGAATAAGACCACGTTCTTCTCTGATTGGGCTTTATATGTCATCTAGAAGAGCTCATGGAAGTCCTTTGGACTTCTTGACGCCTTTAAAATTTCACATTTTGGACTGCTGGGCAGAAAGACTTGGTGTCATGGTGTCTTCAGTAGAAGACAAAGTAGTCCCTAGGGTGCAGACTGAAAACCACTGAGCTGAAGTAATTTGAAATGAAGTGGAAAGCATCTAGTGCTCTCAGTAAATTTTGGTATAGGTCCCTGTTGCCTGTAAATAACTATATGCCACTGCTTGCAGCTAGGTTGGAAAGTTGGACTTGAAATGCGTTCCTGAGAGGCAATCTGCTTTATTTTCTGGCCAAAAGATATCAACGTCTATTCCTTTTTTGGTCCATTTCTGCTTCTTCTAGAAGCAGTGATGATGTGTTGGTTCCCAGAACATGCACTCACTGCAGATTGCAAAGGCGTGACATCTACTAATGCATCAAAACATCCCTGTTAAGCTTTAAAATGTGCTTTGTTTGGATGTGCATATTAAAATCAGTCTTCTCCATCTTTTCCCCCAAGATGAAAAAGCTTCAGAGAATTACCAAGTTGTAAACAACTACAACTCTGTTGATAAATTGAATGGTAAATAACTAAATCTAGAGAAGTTTTCTTTTCCCTGCCACAGAGCTGGAGTTGCTTTTGGAGTGGGACATAAAATCAGTGTAAATTAATGTTTTCAAGTTACATTTAACCTGTTTGGAAGGTTAATGCATGACAATAAAAAGCAGAAGCATCAGGCTCTTTTGAGATATGTATTACCCCCAATCCTGTCCCTCCTTTGTGTGGAGTTACCATCTTGGATATGAATAGTTGTCCGGAGTGGTACATCTCAGCAACAAGTCTAAAAGGATATTTAATGAATGTAATAATATATGTGTGAAGGTCAGCAGTGCTGCACTGGAAAGAATACAGACCATGCTGTTTAAAAGGGCTGCAAGAGAGGCTGCAAACTACAAGTCAGATTTATTTCTTTGAAAGTAATTATCATCCTTGCAGGCAAGAGAAGGTGCCTGCAGAGAGCTCTGTCCATGGCAGACTTGCTGTTTTAAAGACTCTGCACTCTCATTTTGAATAACGTAATTCCATGCCGAAAAACTATTGCTTTTAGGTAGTTCAAAAGTTGATTTCTTTTTTGCCTTTTTTTTTTTTTTTTAAAGTCAATTAGCAGAATAAAAATGTCACAGCTATATATAGTCTGTAGATACTCAATGTTAGTTTTCGACAGGATGTTCTTTTAAGAGAACACAGCTAAGGACGGAGCCACTGAAGGAGGCGGATGGATGCTGAGCTGCCTGTTGGAAATAGCCAAATTCAGCCTTTGACTATTATTTTTTGCCCTATTACATCATTGCTTCCCAAACTTCAGTTCCTCTGTCCTTTGTGTGCTGTAGATTGTCAGTCGATTGAAATAGCATCCTCTTGGTGCTTGGGGAAAGGAGGAGGTTGAGAGATTCCCATTTGAGTTTCCTCATATTTGTGGCGTTTTTCAGATCATGAATACTCAGCCCAGGGGTGTCTGTCAGAAGGGAAGTGGTTTTGGTGGCTGTGCATGTAATACTTTTGTTATAATATCTTTGCTTTTTAATTCATATGGTGAAAGGCTTGTTCCTTCTGTTAAACACATGGATCTTTGGCAGCATGACCACCTTCGTGTGACAGCGTCCAGATAAGCTCGAGGGCAGGTAGTGAAGGTTTACTGCCAGCAGATACTGCTCTCGACCCACCAAAATGTTCTCATCCTGCAAAGAATCCACATGCTTTTCTCTCACTACCCATGACACATAAACCCCAGCTTTTCTTTGACCCTAGTATTTTCCCAGATGAGTATTTGCATCCCTCCTCCTAATTGCACAGCACTTTACACGGTGTCAGACATCTATGTGGCATGTAAAATCCTACTTGCTCACCTTTAGAGAGGCTGTTCCTTGGTTTGTCTTGCTAGTTGTTGCCTTAAGAAGCAAACCTGGACTGGCATGGTGCATGCTTGCACCTTGCTAGGGGATTTGGAAAAGAATGGTGCTGGTAGTGATCAGGATTAGCCTGTCTGCAAATGCAAACTTGATATTGGGTGTGGGTTGTTCCTGGAACAGATGAATGGGGGAGGAATACTTACATAGAGATAAGAGCTGGTGATTGCACGGCTGCTAGAAGCCTGTGGTAACATGGAGTCAGATGGCTGGTCCCAAAGAAGCTGGAGATTGAAGCTTGGGTGTTGAAGTGTTGGAGCAGCAAGAGGTAAGCAATGATTTGCTGGGCACACCACGGTGAAGTTCAGTTTTGTGTTCGCTTGAATAGTTGTTTCGGTGTTTTTATATTGTTTTGGTTTGGTTTTGGGCTTTTTGGAGAACTCTTCCTTGTATCCCAAGCACTATGTTTGCTGGGCAGTGTTGCTGCTGCGGGAACCTGCAGAGGTGAGTTGACTTCTGCAGGTTCCTGTAGCTGTGTGTTAGCATGCTGAAGCTTTATTGTGTGCTGAAATATGTGGTTCTGGGTCTGCATGTGTTCACATAGTTACAGGGAAGATTGTATTTGCTACTTGAAAAAGAGATGATTTCCGCTGAGCAAGTCAAACTGGTAATGGATAAGCTTTCTTGCCACTGCAGCACGTTGGAGATGCAGCTCTTGAACCCTTCACAGCCTACCCCACTATCCCTTTGCCCTGGTCCATTTTTTGCTTTTTTTGTACCTGAAGGTAAATAAGTATAAAAATCTTGGAAATAAATAAAACTGTTTGCTGGGAAATAGCCAGCTGTTATCCACAGCGGGCAGGATTAAAGTGCATCTGGCTTTTCTTCTCTGGTGTGGAAAATGATTCATTTAATCCCAAAGCAGATACCTGAAATGAAGTGCTTGACTCCATCAAAGGTTGCAACCGGCAGAACAAAGCAAGAAAGCCAAGATTTAAACTGCCTGATACTATTCACCTTCTGCTCTCATAGTCATAGGCTAATGGGTTAACATATTTTGTGTTGTGTGGTGAGCGAGAGGGGTTGTTCTGTGAAATAGTCCCTTGTTAGAAGGAGAAAAGTCTGTATGAAGTGAATGTGCTAGTGCTGTTTCCATGTGGGACATCTTTATGGTTAATCCCACCCCACCAGGACACACAGACACACGCAGAGCCCCAGCCAAACAACAAAACCACTTGGTTTTCAGCTTAAAAGTCAAAGCGGGGTTTATCTACTCTTTAGGGAATAAGGAATTTGCTGTTCTGATTTTGGATGTTTCTATTGCATCAGCATCCTTGTTACCCAAGAAATGAAATCCAAGTGGGATTCAACTTAAAGAAAAAAGGAAGAAAAAAAAAAACAATAACCAGTTTTCAGTTTGTATATTTAAGTGGTGGAACTGATGTTTTGGTAGGAAGTTTATCACAACTCCAGGATACCTGGATAGTCAAAATCTTTCAGATGCGTATCGATGCCAGGGACATGCCTTGTGATGCGTGTGAATAAACGTGGCTCTTTTTATAAATGGGATTTTCCATCAGACTTTCACAAAAGGGACGTGGCAGAAGGTTTTGTTATTTTGTGATTTGCCCGTTGACGCTTTGTGTCTCTGCATCCCCAACCAGCGTTCGGGGAGATGTTTGCGGTGTGAGTACGGTGGGTTGTGTATACTGTGCTCCCCAAGTTCCCTCCCACAAGGAGGGCTCCCAGGTTGCTGTGCTGGAGCCTTTCCTCTTTGTCCCAGCAGCCCCAGACTGGTGGAAGTTTTCCTCATTAGCCCAGCCTGACAAAATGCTCAATTGCTCTTGGGTTTACGGGATGCAATGTGCTTCCTCTGGCTGCAGGATGGTATTTTAAAGCGAAACATCCACACGAAAACTTCTCAAATCCTACTGCATCAAAGGTTTGAACTATTTTTTTCTTCCCTCTTTGGGTCCCTGTTGATGGTGGAGTATCTCCTTAGTTTTTTGGGTTTGTTCTTGGTTTTGTTTTTTTTTTTTTCCCTCACCCATCTCCCCCAGTGCTATACGCTACAACTGATCTGGACTGTGCAAACTGCTCTTCGGCTGAAAGAGCACCAGATGAGACTCATCCTTTGCAGCCAGGCCGTTGTCCTTAACCAGCTGGAGAGGGTTCAGCATTGAGCCATGGGAAGTCACTTATTTCAGCGCCCAGCCACGCCTTTTCCATTAACACCACTGGCCCAAAAAGCCAAGAAATGTCACCGAGACTGAGCATACTTCTCCTGCTTGCCATGGCTTTTCATCTGGGTGGTGCTTCTGGATATCAGCTTTTCTCTGGGAGAGCTTAGAGCTTCATTTCTGCTAGCTGTGGCCAGTTTTATAACCATTGGGTTGTGATGGTACCACTGAGGGTCTCACCCGGTGAAGCTGTGGAATGGCCGTTGGGGTAAACCACATCCGAGGAGAAGTGTCTTGAGATGGAGATGAAGTATGGAGGTGAGAAGATCTATCTGGAGAAACAGGCCCTGGTAGACCTCATAGTCCTGTTGAAATGCCTCCATGATGCCTATATGTCTGGTTGTTCACATGTGCAGTGCCGTTTCCCAGGAGGCATCCAGTGTCTCATCCATCTTCTTGTGCCAACTTCTGACTCCGTTGGGAGGTGACATGTCATCTTGATGTCTGTATGACAGCTAGCACAGAGGGGCCGGAGCCCACCTTGCAGCACCTAGTTGCAACTGTAACTTAGACACCAACAAGTTGATGGTAATTTCTGGAGAGCCACGTAAACTCAAAGGATTTTATTGCTCAATCAAAATACAGAAAGGTATGTTGGCTGGGTGGAGTTTATTAATTCATAGTTTATGGCTTGTTTGCTGTTTTCCAAGTGTGAATTAGCAGGATTTTTCTTTAAACCCTATTTGAACTTGGTTATCCTCAATTGCTTCCTTCTAAAAATTTCTCTGAGCTCGTATCATAATAGATTATTCGTGAGCGGTTCACTGCCAGTAGCACATATCTGAAAATGGAAACATTTTGCCTCAAAATGCAAGTGATGCTGTACACTTGTGTTGCCTGGCTGGACAGATATGAATTACAGTTCTAGATTGCTCTTGACCTTGTGATAGGATGTGCCTCGCTGTTTACTGACCCTGGACGCTGCTATGAATGATCCCGCTAGTAAATGAGTTTGGGAGAGTGTCACGGAAGGCAGGGCGGCAGGAAGGCTTCCCAAGCAAGCCAACAGCCCCGTGGGTATTTGCAGTGGTTGCTTAGAAGTTTTGTCCTTGTCTTGCTCTTGTCGTTGGCTTGTTCGAGTGTGTATTTTTATTTTATTCAGAGTTCATTGAAGGCTTTGCTGGAAGAGCCCCTTCAGCCATAACCTTTAAAGCTGCCATCTAAAGTACAGTGGTAGTCAGAAAAGCGACTCTCTGGAAGTGACATAGTGGCACGCGGTCGAGGATTTCGTCCCTCTCCGTTCTCCGAGTGTGCCTTGTTTGTCCAATGAAAATCTGAATTTAATTTGTATTTCGTCCCCCTCCCCCCTGCCTTTCTAAAATGTCAGTGCACCCTGAGATCTTGGCACTTCTTCTGATGAAGTTCAAGGCAAAGCAGGCTCCCGTCGCCGTCGTGGCACTCCCTCTTGCTCCGCCAACAGGAGCAAGTACTGGTTTTTCGTAGAAAAAAAGAAAAAGTGAATGGCTCTGAGTCAGAGGAAGTGGATGCATTTGGTAAACGGTGGTTTACACCATCTGGCTTGTGCTGCAGGAACCCACCTGCAGCGGTGGCTGCAGACATCTGGTGATGGAGGCAGATATAGCACCAGCATCCAAACAGCCTCGTGTCCTGAAAAACTCACCTTTGTATTAAAAAAAAAACAACCCTTTCTGTGCTCATCAATTCTTCTCTGATGAAAGCTCTGCTGTGTTTTCTCTGCACCACGCTTGGCCAGGGGGACTGGAACAGATTCTCTCCGTTGTCCGGTTGATGTATATACCATGATGGTCAGGCCAGGCCAGGCAGCTCCTGCCCCTGATGCTGAAGGTGTTGGAGGCTGGAGCTGCGCTGGCAAAGCGCGCAGGAGTAGCAGGATCTATTCAAGGCAGGCGCGTGCTGCTGAGTACCTGATCTTTCTGTCCTTGTCCCCTGCAGCTCTGTAATCGATTGGCTTAGGTGTTATAATTACATTACGCCTCACTCCCCCTTCTGTTTCCATCCCTGCCCTTTCCACCCATCTTCAGTGTTTAATATATGCAAGTTCTGCTGCAAAGGAAACTCAGAATTTAAATAAAACCGACAAACAACAAAGTGATAGAAACAGGAGGGGAATCCCATTGCTCTTTGCATCATTCCTACCCATTTTTCAGGGAAGGGTGGAAAATCTCCTTGCAGTTAACATGTCTTTAGCTGTGAAGTAGGGCTTTGTAAATGCAACCAATGAGTGGGGTAGGAAGAGAGCTGGGATGTTCCCTCGCTCTGCTGGAGCATCATCACCAAGGATGAGGGTGAGTGAGGAGGAGAGGGTCTGTCTCGTTAACCTGCTAGTGCTTGAGCCAAACATGCTTGGTATGAAGTTACCCAAATATGTGTTTATATTTGCACACATTTGTTACATTTTGTATATAGGATATCTGTTTTATATTATATATATATAATGCAGACATTTATTTAGTTACTTTTATTCCTTTCCCTGTGTGAGTCTACTTGCATGTTGGTGCCGCTTGGTCCTTCTCTGCAGCATGTTCTTCTGTGCAGCCCCGCACAAGGCGATGCGCACTGAGCTTGGAAATAAAGCTGGGAGAGTAGTTGGTGCCAAAACAAATCCCAGGTGAGGGCTCGGTGCAGCCTGACTGGCTGGAAAATAAAACCTTTCCTTATTTTTGGTGGCTTGTTTGTTGTCATTAGTTGTTCTTTGTATTTTGTTGTTTGTTTTGTTTTTCTTCTATGGAGAGCAAAATAAGCACAGAGAAGTGCAGCTCCTCTGAATGGGAGCAAATCCCAAGAAGTTTCCCAGGAGAAAGAAATATCGTCATTTGCCAGTGCCTGCTGTCGTTTGAGGATGCTCCGTAGGCAGCAACGTGACTTGCTTTGTTGCTTCTCTCTCAGCAGGTTTTTAATTAATATGGAAAAGGTCCTAGACAAAGCTTTTTTTTTTTTGGTCCCACTCCCCATCTGTCAATATAGAACTGGTGAAAGCTTCAGGCCATGAAAAAAGTCCTGAAGATTGGGATGGCAGCCAGACCAGTGACGGGAGTTGCCTCTCTAATTACTTCTTCTGCATCTCCAATGCTTTGCCTGTTGGTCCAGCACCTTTAAGAAACTGCTGCTGCAGTGTGTGAATTTTTAACTCAGAATAATCTTTAATAATCCCTGTCATTTTGTATTTATACGATACTTTTTAGCTGGCAGCGTTCTGTACTTCACCCATCACATACAGCGATTCTGTTGGGAAGAAACAACATACCAAAAGCTGGATTTTCTTTTTAATTGAGGTTTCTAACCTTAATTACAGCAGACTGTTGGTCCAGCAAACTTTTTTGCTTCAGGAGGAAATCCATAGACAGCATTTTCACCTCATCGAAAGACATAAAAATGAAACCCTGGACATCATGTTCTTGTTTGCTAATGCATAGAAATAGCAATTTGGAGTATGAATAATGTAAAAGGGACGCAGTTGTTTGCGGGAGAAGTAAGCCAGTTTTGCTTGCTGAAGCAGGCTGAAAGTTCACCCAGAAGGAAGCACCTCTTGCCATGAACAAACATAAGAAAAATGTGTTTAGTTGTTATTTTTAATAACAGGCATGACATTTTGGAGCTCCTGGATGGCCACGTGGGAATCCAAGGCATGTGCAGAGAGACTGTAAAATGAAACTACTTACTAATAAAAAGTAGTATTAGAGGTGGTGTTCTCTTCTGAAGTTCTGGAGAGGTTCTTATGGAAGTGATATAGAGAGATTTGGGCTTTTCTGATGACTTTACATACGCACTGACTGCTGCATCTTCCCGCCAAAATACAGCTATTTATCTGAGCAACTATGGAATGATACATACAGGCTGATGGTTTTATAAATCACGAATTTTTTTGTGTATGGCTAAAACCTGTGATTTTTACAGGGACAAAGAGGAAAGAGGGGTAGTACAGTGACAGCTCGTGGAGCCTGGAAGTTTTGGGTTTTTTTTCTCTTTTTTTTTCCTAATTTCATTTTCACCCATCCCTATTTCTGCTTTCTCAAAGGTGTAGTTGGTGTGCAGTCTTTGGGTTCGTTTTGCTGCTTGGGAAATTAGTGATATCCCTGAGCACCCCTAGTGAGCAGCGATGTGGGAGGGCAGCTGCTCGGCATGCATTAAATATAGCGGCAAACAGAGACTCTGACGAGTCAGGTACTGCTTGTCTGGAGCATTGTGGTCTGAGTCAGTGTCTTTCTACAGATTTAATACCCCATTTAGCTGAGCACTTGGCTTCCACCATGGTATCTTGGGGGATTTTTTTGAGCATTTAAAGATGGTAAAACTGCTACTTTTTATGCATGTTCTTAATTACTTGAACTTCTGTAAATGAATTTAGTTTTGCATGAAACGCTGTTGCACATAGGGCGTCGATTGGCAACATCTTCGTGTCATGAGTTTTCATTAAATCCCCTTGTCCTTCCTGTGCTCTGTAACCTGTTCTGCGGCTCTCAGGTAGGCAGTGCTGCTGCCTAGATGGGGCTGTGTGTGGTGGAGACATGGACCATGTCTGTAGGGAGGAGGGAGAGAGCAGGTAAATGTCCTCAGGGAAACTTCATCCTGCTTTTATTTTCCCTTTCTCTTCGTTTCTTCTTTTCCTCCATGGAAAGCCAAATGTAGATGGAGAGGGAAGTGAACTTAGAGGATGCTGGTCTAAGGGATGTAGGATGGAGCCACGCATCAGCCCCCAGGTCTGCCCTGTCTTGCTCTTCAGCGTTTTGGCACAGCAGGGAGCCAACTGTGCAGCCCATGGGGTTGGTTTGCCGCTCCTTGTGTTGTTTATCACTTGCTCTGCTGTCCTCTTGCAGGCTCGAAAACACAGTCTTTTATACAGGGTAGCTCTCTAGTGAGCAACAGTACATGAACATCTGGAGCTTCATCCTCGCTGCTCCATCGGGAGCTCACTGCATTTTTTTTGTGTCGGATGCCTGTGGTGGGTTGACCCTGGCCAAAATGCCAGATGCCCACCAAAGCCACTCTATCACTCCCCCTCCTTAACTGGACAGCAGAGAGGAGAGGAAAAAAAAAAATAACAACAGGCTTGTGGGGTTGAGATAAGGACAGGGAGCTCACTCAGCATTTACTGTCACGGGCAAAACAGACTCAACTGAAAGGAGATGTGATTTATTACCAATTAATTCAGAGAGGAGTAATGAGAAATAAACCCAAATCTTAAAACACCTTCCCCCCACCCCTCTCTCCTTTCCCGGGCATAACCTTGATCCCGATTTTCATCCCTCCTCCCCCCCAGCGGCACAGGGGGAAAACAGGGAATGGGGGTTGGGGTCAGTTCATCACCCTGTTGTTTTCTGCCGCTTCTTCCTCCTCAGGGGGAGGATTCCTCACGCGTTTCCCCTGCTCCAATGTGGGGTCCCCCTCACGGGAGAAAGTCCTCCATGACTTCTCCAACGTGAGTCTTCCCATGGGTTCAGTCCTTCATGAACTGCTCTAGCGTGGGTCTCCTCCATGGTGTGCAGTCCTTCAGGAACAGACTGCTCCAGCGTGAGCCCCCCTCATGGGGTCTCTGGCAGCAAACCTGCTCCAGCGTGGGCTTCTCTCTCTCCAAGGGCCACAGGTCCTGCCAGGAGCCTGCTCCACTGCAGGCTTCCCACGGGGTCACAGCTTCCTTCAGGTATCCACCTACTCTGGCGTGGGGGCCCTCCACGGGGTGTAGGCAGTCATCTGCTCCATCGCCCATGGGCTGCAGGGGGACAGCCTGCCTCACCATGGTCTTCACCACAGGTTGCAGGGGAATCGCTGCTCTGGTGCCTGGAGCATCTCCTCCCCCTCCTTCTTCACTGACCTTGGTGTCTGCAGGATGTTTCTCTCACATATTCTCACTCCTCTCACTCGCAGCAATTACTGCTGCGCGACAACTTTTTTCACTCTCTTAAATACGTTATCACAGAGGTGAAAAACGCTGTCGCTGATTGGCTCGGCCTTGGCCAGCGACGGGTCCGTCTTAAAGCCGGCTGGTATTGGCTGCATCTGACATAGAGGAAACTTCTAGCAGCTTCGTACAGAAGCCACCCCTGTAACCCCCCTGCTACCAAAACCTTGCCATGCAGACCCGTTACAATGCCCTTCTTCCCCAGTCCCCTACCGCCATTTGTCTTCACTGCTGATAAAAATGAATCGCTGCTTAAAGTTTAAAGATCTGTCTGTCATGGTGTGACGGTGCATGGGAGCTAAATGTGGTGAAGAAGAGGAATTGGGGAATTCTGCTTTTGAGAAAGAATTTGGTAGGACTGGTGTTAATGGATGCGTCACCTGATGGGGATGTTAAAACCACTGGCACTAACTTAGCAAAGAGTGAGCTGATAAAAGCTGAGTGGAAGGTACCATGTGTCAGAACTTGCAGCGGAGTTTGAGCTGAACTTGCAAGATCTTGATTGCTACGGGTTGGGTTTTTCAACCTTCCCCTAGTGCTCTTTCGCATCTGGAGATTGCTGGGGACAGACAAATCAAAGCAGGTTGTGCAAGTTTTTGTAGTCTGCAAGAAAAACAAAAACAAAAACAACCCCCCAAAACCCCCAAAGCAAACCCAGAAAACCTCCCTGTATTTTCTTGTAGTTAATAATAATCCTCACTGCTTTCTGCAGACCATAGACTACCACATTTAGTAGGGAAAATGTGTTGCAACCCAGGCAAGGTAATTGTGTGCCTCCTCATGCTAGGTACATAATCTAGCATAAAATTATTCAGAAATGTGAGTTCAGGGAAAGAAGGCAATGGCAGCATGTTGGAACAGGAAGACAGTAAATTCTGAGGAGAGAGAAGGTGTGCCTACACCTCCAGCAATGGACATTACGACCTGCAGAAGGAATTAGTGGATTCAGTAATTTTTGATACTCTTGCATGAGGCTGGACTTTTTCTTTGGAAGATACCTGGTGTTCACATAAACGAGTTAAAAGGCAATAAATGGGAATTCCACAACCTTTAAGTGTTCTAGAAGACAGCAAACTAAACTGTCTATTTTATGTAAGTTTATGAAGCAAAGGCAAACATTAAAAAACCACCTTCCCCTCCCCTTTTCCCAGTCCCACCCTCAACCCTCCACTCCCGACCCCTCTCCCCCCGAGGGGCGCAGGGGTGGGGATGGGGGTTGCGGTCGGTCCATCGCAGCCCCTCTTGGCCGCTCCTCCCTCCTCACACGGCTCCTGCTCCAGCACGGGCCCTTCCCCGGGCTGTAGCCCTTCAGGGACAACCTACAGCTCTCCACGGCCGCAGCTCCTGCTGGAAATATCCCTAACACCTGAACATGGACACCCAGTATATGCCTTTTGATGTTAATGTCATCTATGACAGCTTTGAAATAGCCCTAATGTGAGAAAAGGGGCTTTTAAGGGAAATTAGCTCTGTGATTTCTCTTAGGTAGAGCATGGAGAGGGTTGAAGTGCCTCTGTAACACAGGAACAGCAACTCTTGGTGTGAAAGTACAGGCTTTAAAGCCTTTCTGTCCTATTCACTGTATGCCACGCAAAGAACCTTCAAGCTTCATGCCCTATCTTGTTATTTTGGAAATGCCTACCTTTCCATGATTGTTCTTGTTCAGGTATGTCAGGACTTGAGGTGTGGCATACCTGTTAAGGCATGGCAGGAGGGTGGATTTTTATCTAAATTAAAAAATGGGCAAAATTAAGAGAGCATCAGCAAGAAGCCAAAACTTGTTCCTTTAAATCTTACCTAAAAGTTGCTCTGTTTGCTTTTGAAGCATCCCCTGATGTGACCACGTCTCCTACGTGGTTGTTCCTTCCTAGTTGAATGAAGCTTGCACCAAGCATCTAGAGCCCTTCATTTGCTCTTTTGGATCTGCAAGGCTGAACTTTGTCTTTCCTTTTCCTCTTTTTGAGGACTTAAGGCACCCCCCCTTCCCTGGATGAGAAGATTGTGTTGCCCAGCCTGGTGAAACCTCTTCTGGAGCAGCAGGTCCAGCTATAAAATTAATAAAATGAGAGAGTGGTTTTAAATGACACCTTTCAGGCTCCAAGTATCCCATGGCACTCCTCGGAGCAGCGAGCTCAAAGCTGTTGTGCTGAAAACCAGAGCAGCAGCTCTTAACTTGGGCATGGGCATGATGGGTTTTGACAGATGGAAAGGTCCTAGCGGTCTCCCAGGTTGGTGGCCAAGAGCACAGAGCTTCCCAGTGACATGCTCTTCGCTGTCTGGCCACATGTCCTGTGTCTCAGTGGTTGTGGGGGTTTTTTTATATATCATTCTTCTGCTGTCTGTCTCTATATCTTTCTATGAGAATGCATACGAGATCAAGGTTTTTAGATGAGGGTCATCACCATGGTTTGGATGGTGGGCTGGAACTCATCTGTGTGTGGTCCCTGGTTTGTGAGTGGCTTTGGGGCCTCAGGCACCACTGGGAAATAAATACGAATGTCCTTAAAGTAGGAGAGCAGAGTAGGAAGATTTCCTTAGATGGGACCCAAACTTCTGCTGGTGGAAAACAATAGGAAAAGGGTGGAAAGGACTTGATTTGGTCCACAAATAGGAAGTTTGATGAGGATGTTACTAAAGGCACATGATGTGTGTGAAGCCAGACTGTATGAATTTAGGGAAGTGATTGTCCCCCTGTACTCAGTGCTGGTGGGGCGTCACCTTAAATACTATCTTCAGTTCTGGGCCCCTCACGACAAGAAAGACATTGAGGTGCTGGAGCGTGTCCAGAGAAGGGCAACGAAGCTGGTGAAGGGTCTGGAGAACATGTCTGATGAGGAGCGTCTGAGGGAACTGGGGTTGTTTAGTCTGGAGAAGAGGAGGCTGAGGGGTTAGACCTTATTGTTCTCTACAACTACCTGAAAGGAGGTTGCAGTGAGGTGGGGGTCAGTCTCTTCTCCCAAGTAACAAGCGATAGGACAAAAGGAAATGGCCTCAAATTGCTCCAGGGGAGGTTTAGATTGGATATTAGGAAGAATTTGTTCACTGAAAGGGTTGTCAAGCACTGGAACTGTCTGCCTGGGGAAGTGGTGGAGTCACCATCCCTGGAGGTGTTTTAACAGAAGTGTAGATGTGGTACTTAGGGACATGGTTTAGTGGTGGCCTTGACAGTGCTGGGTTAATGGTTGGACTTGATAATCGTAAAGGTTTTGTCCAACCTAAGTGATTCTATGATTCTATTCTATGATTCTATGAATAGGAGTGAAGCCGAAGACAGATTTGACAGTTGGGAGAGCCCTGATGATGGCACCCATCCAGTTGTGCTTCTGTGTGGTGGTTTGCAAGCTGGGTCCTTGCTGCTCTCCTGGTGCCTGATGCATCATGGAGAGCCAAGTCTTCTACTCTTCTGCCTCTGCATCTGCGGTTCCTCCTGGCCTTGAAGCACATTTGGCTCCTGCTGGTGACAGTTTCTATGCGGATCACATTTTGCCCCTTTTCTGGTATAGCTGCATTTTGAGGAGTTTTGTCTGAGGACAGTATTTCTCCAGTCCTTGCAAATAGAGGTGTTAGGATCCTTTGTGTACCTTTACACATAGAGATACAGAAAGAGTGACAAGCCTGTACTTTATTTTCCCTTTTACCTCCACCGTGAACTCTGTGTAATAACGTCTCAGACTCCTTTCTAGGTCCCAGAGTTGCTGTAATGAAGAAAACCACCAGTTGTTTCAAGCTGTGACCTAAAATACAAATTGTCTTTCCAAATTCTCTAAGTTTCTGTACATGTAGATCCCCCATTCTAATGCATTTATTCTTTTTTTATTTTCTTTTTTTTTTTTTTAATTTGTTTTCATTCCCCCCCCCCTTAGTACTGTGTTTGCTACGCTAGATAATGTGAAAGGTCTTATATATTCTTGTATAAGAAATTTTTGTTTGTAGTTGTGCTTTTCTGGAAGAAACACTACTGCATCAGTGTACCAAGAATATTGTAAACTGCCATTATCAAACGAATTCTGTGCAAAGACAAGAAAGAAGTGTGTTTGTAATACAATAATTTAGGTTGAACATGGTTGTTTCTGGGCATTCTGTTTCTAAATTTAAAAGAAAAAAAAAGGATCGAACAGCAAAAACCCGAAACAAACAATCAAAAAAACCCCTTTTAATATTTAATGGAGAATAGTAAGAATGTGATTTATTTGTATAATTTAAACATTTCCACAAAGATAGAAGGAAGGGTAGAATGTAAATAGCTCCTGGGGAAGGGGATGGTTTCTTTTTGAAGGACTTCAGACAGCAAAGCTGATGTGTTGGTAGGTACTGCTGTGGACTCCAACCACCTGTTCAAGGTAAGTCTCCAGAAGACAGGTTACTGACCCAGAGACCGCAGCTTGGAGACCCTGACAAGCTTAGTTGCAAAGGAGACTTTTTTTCCCCGCCTGAATTCATGTGACGTAAGCTCATCATTTTCTGCTGAACATCAGTTTTTCACCTAAATGGTTTTTGCTGCTGCGAGGACCAAAGAAGAATGTTCTGGATGTAAGGGAAGCAGAAAGGCTGTGCCAGAAGATAGTGTACATGCTGTGTGATTTGGGATTTTGGGGAGGATTTGGAGGAAAGTGATGCTTCTTTCTTTTAGGAGCTGCAGTTTTTGCATGCCAAGGGAGCAACATTCCTAAATTGGTCACAGTGACCTAGTCTAACTTAACCTCTTACTGCTTCTTGTTGACTGGAGATTTTATAGAGCTTTTCAGTGTTTTCCTGTCCATCCTGTTGTTCCTGCTTCACCTTGATGGGAGGAATGGAAATATGTTTGATATGGAGCAGCTCTATCCCACCTGGGCCCAGGGAAAGCAATGATTTTACAAGAGAAAAGTGCTTGCAATTGCCTCTAAAAATAATGAAAAGAGGTTTACTTGGCAGTCTTTCTACGCTGGGACATGCTTGGGACCCAAGACTCCTGCCCTTCCTGGCTTGGATGACTGAACTCTGACTCTGGGTTTAAAGAGCATCACAAAATAGAATTTGAAGATAGTGCTATAAGGACAAAGGGGGGGAGAAGAGTAGGAGAAGAAGCTGCATCTTCTCAAAGGCTTTTGCTTTCGTTTTCATAGACGTTCGTAATTTAGTTGAAGACGGGAACTGGGCACGTTTGAGGATGCTGGAGTTGATGGGGGGTGGTTTATGAAAAGATGACAGTGGGCTTCCTGAGGCAGGTGGTTGCTTCAGGGATTTTTTGTTTGGTTTTTTTTTTTTTGTTTGTTTGTTTTGATTTTAATTAATATTTTTCTGGTTTTATTACTTGCTAAAATACTTCAGGCAGGCGTGTTCGTGTGTAGTTTCTGTGCACCAACAGAAGGTCTGTCAATGCAAGCTCAGGGCTAGCATGCTTTGCCCCCACAAAGTGCCTCAATGGAGACACCTGAATTAAGCAGTTAATTTAGTATCTATAACAAAGAAAAGGCAGGAGGAGGAGAAGCAAAGGCAGAGAAGTGAAATGAGTGGGCAGGACAGAGATGGGGAAAGCTGCTTGTCACAGTTGCAATCAGCCTACTGTGCTGCAAAGAGAATTAAAGAAATGCTGGAGAAACTTGATCCCAAAGGAAATTAACTTGTGCCTCAAATCCATTTCTTATGTTCAAATTAATGTTGGGCTACCAGAGAGTAATCAAGTTAGCTCAGCTCTGATCAGGAGCATCAGAATCATTGTCCCTAAAGAGAACGTTGCTGAAGTAGCACCCAGATGCTAATGAAGATGATGCTGCAGACTTCGCAGCCGTGGAAAGGCTGGGTGATGCTGCTTGAAGCCACCCCAGATCTTTTCTTGCTCTTTTCCGAAAAAATCCACTAGGGCAGTTATGGTCCTTGCATCCATGTGTGTGGTGAGCTTTGCCACCTGAGTGTAGCTCCAGTGGTTTCAGTGGCATCTGAGAAACAGATAATAAAGCCAGAAGGAATTGCTGTCATTATCTAGTCTGAGCTTTTATATAGCAAATACCTTAAGTCTTTTTTCCTTCAGTTATTTTCCTTCTGAACTAAAGCGAATCTTTTAAGTGAGGGAGAGAAATCTAAACTTAGATTATCTCTCATTGCTTTTTAATTTTTTTTTTTAAATCTCCACAGCACAATTTTCAATGGTAATGATTCCTTCTGACGGAAATTTTCACCTGGTTTCTAGTTTGTGACCAATTTTAAAGTTCAGTCTATAGTGAGTTGGCTTGTTTGGCTAATCAAAGTCAGTTAAAGATTGTTTTCATACAATGATGAGGGATACATAAACATTTAGATAAAGTTGCACCGAAATGTGCCGTTGGATAAGCTAAATGTGTCACATTCATGGAAAAACTCTGCATTTCCAATATTTGAATATTTCTCTGAATTCTCTTTGGATGCTTGGTCAACGTTTCGTAGAACTTGGCAGTAGAGTTGGACACAGTGAGGCCATGACTGGGTCACTTGGAGCACTGAGGAGCGTGGAAGTGACCTCCCCGTATCGGTGACCTATTGGCACAATATTTTTAACCAATTCCACTGATCCTTGCGTGACCTTAAACTGTTTCTACAAAGTAATTGATAAAAAATGACGCAGGGCCAGCCAAGAGTCCATCCCCATTGGACTGTTTTGGAAACATGTCTCATCTCTGGTAATTGCATGCGTGTAATAGTAGCCTGGTATCTTGTGTTGATGAAGTTTTTATTCTGGGATGCATAGGTTTTCTTTGATCACTCAAGATGGTGCTCTGCACCACGGGCTTCAGTGTTGTCACCCTTATCAGTGCGACTTGTGATCTTGTGGACAAAAACATGGCACCAAGTTCAATAACCCATAGTTTACATAAATCCATACTGATTTAAATAAATCAATAACTGCGTCTCATGGCTGAGCATTAGGTTACCAGTAGTTGGAGAACCAATGCATTGAGCTGTCCTTTGCTGGAGAGGAAGCAAGGGTTAAATTGCCCATTGTGTCAGGAAATTAAAATATTCTCCTTAAATAATTGAGTCCAACGTCAGCTGTTTCTTCTGTTTTTTTTTTTCTTCTTTCTTCCTCTCCCTGTCTTTTCCCAGATTTGTTGTTAGGTTGGCAGGCCATTAATGAGCACTGTATTATCTGCTTTAGCCTTTAGCTTTCATTCAACGTTAGGTTTTCTTCTGGAATTCCCTTGATTTTTTCCAAATGGTGTCACAAATCAGCACTAATGAGCCAAATCGCTGCTTGCCCTGCTCTTTCACAGTGTTAGTGCTTATGTTACCGAGGCTTGCTGGATTTAATCACATCTGAGCTGCTATTTTTGAACTTTCCTGAGCAACTGATAGGGTGGACAATAATTTCCATTGGCTTTCAGTGAAATTTTGCGTTTGAATGTTTTCCAGATATTTTCCAAAGGTAGAAAAAAAGTTATTCCTGATTTTCCTGAAGTATGTCTGGGTTCAGTCTCTCCTGTCTTGTCCTGTTCCAGCTCCATTTAACCCCCCCCCCTTTTTTTTTTTTTTTTTTTTTTTTTACTTATTTTGATTTTTTTGGCAGTAGATTTCTTGTACGGTTTATGGTTTTTTGGTGGTGGTGTGGGGGTTTAGTTGGTTGGTTGGTCGGTGGTTCTTCTTTTTTCCCCAGGTTCATATCGGAGCATATGGTTTTGGAGTGTTTTGTACAGTTCTTTACACCATGGAAGAAGGGTTGCTAGTTTTCCTAAGAATTGTGGACATCTGGGAAGGTTTGCCTGTGAAATTCCTGCATGTTGTTGTTATTTTTATCACCTTTTGCACATCCAGTTACCCTTCTCTTTTCGTACTTATAGGCAAGGGTTTATATTACTGTTCTAGATTTTTTTTTTTAATACCTCTTTATTATTATTTTTAAGTGAATGAGTCACAAGGACCCAAGCAACCACTAATTTTCACTTCTTTGATCAATTCCTCTATATCAAGATGAGGTCTAACACAAAATTCCCTTGAGCAGCGCACAATGCTTTCTGAGGTAGGAAACTTGTCAGCTGCAATATTAAATAATTCTAGGGATGTTTTAGTCCTGGCAGCAGGAGACTTCGAGCATCTGCCAGTCAGACTAAAGTCCCTTAAGAGAACATTTTTCCTTACACTTCGTAGACAAGTGCTGGTCTTCTCTGGTGTGTCATCTTATTCTGCATGCTGCTTGGTTTGTCAGTGGTGTGGAAACACTGTCACGTGTGGTTTTGAATGCTCTTGCTTTGTTAATCCCTCTTGAAGAGGTTGTGGCTTGGAAAAGTCATGTCCTGAGTATGCAAAGGCCTCTCCATCTTTTGGTGGTATCCATCCATATGGGGCTATCAGAGCTTCTCTAATGGGAGAGCTGACCTTCACTCTAGACTGCGAATAGAAATTGTGACCATCTGATTGCTCTTTTGAGGAGCTAATGGGTGAAATAACTCAGTCGGGCCTGAAAGGTTGGTGCTGATCTACTGAATCAACGCTTTTTCTGAAATACTTTCCTTTTCGTTGTACCGAACTGTCGTGGAGCTTGCATCCCCATCTACAACAACGGCTGAAAAGGTGTAGGTTGACTTAGTCATGTCATGCATCAAAAAATTTATTCAAATGCTTTAGAATTTTACTTCATTAAGTGAAAAAGTTTGATGGATTTCTTCAAAGGACAGTGGATGTGGTTTCTGCTTTTCCCCAGGGATAAAATAGCATGAGTGTTTGGGCTGGACTGCGATAGTGGAGAATTCTGGCAGAATTAAGAAAGGAAAAAGCTCTCTGGAGACCCTGGATTGAAATCACAGGCTGGTGTTTACCCTCTCCAGAGGATTTTGGGTTGTGCCTGATGGGCCTCGTCTTTTTCTGGGATTCTTGTGCCTCTGTGTGGTTCATTACAGGCTTGTTTTAAAGAGGAACAAATCCATACTGCGGTTAGAGTAATGTATTGAGACTCACGTGAGAAATCTAAGAATTTTAAAGAGATACTGAAAGGTGTCTCATTTTCTGGATATTTTAAAAGTTATTTAGGTTATAAAGTTGAAATTAATGTAAGCTTGTATGTTGCAATTTTAAATACATAGATTCACATACATGCAAACCCAAAATGCGTTTCACTGAAGGAGAAACCTGTGTATGCAGAACTGCTGGAGAAGAGCTAGAGAATTAAATGCCTGAAAGCTAAACAGGTCTTCTCCTTTCAGAAAATGCAGCTTTCAGACTGTGCAAAGTAAAACCACTTTCGAGTTTTCAGATCCTGAGAGTCCTTCAAGTTTAATTTATCTGTGTTGGCTTAGTGACAGAGAGGCTAGGCGTACATGAGCGTTTTGTTTTAACTAATGCCCTTTCAGAGCAGCACCTGGGTGCTACAGCGGTGTCGAGGCAGGGTGTGAGGCTTCGTAAAACAGTGAGCAGATACAGGGAGGGAGGAAGAACAGCATCTTCTCTGAGGGTCTGTCATCTGCCTTGACCTTAGGACCGTGCAAGATGTCTGTGTAGGGAAGATTTTAAACCCTACAAATTGAAAAGCTAGATTTTCTGTCGGTGTTTTTGTGGTTTTAGTAGTTGCTAGTAACTTTTGAACCTCAAATTCTCAGAACTATCATTTGAGCTTGAAGAGCTTTCTATGTATACGGTAGGCACTGTTAGCTCTTATACCTTTTTGTTTTTTTTTTTAAAAATTAAATAGCCACTGAAGGAAGGCTGTGCACACTCTCTCAAACTGCTGAGTATAACATTTAGAATATCTTAGAATATCTTGCTCTTATTGTATTCTCGTTTGGGCTGTCACAGAGAGAAACACCTCAAGGTTTTATCTGTGTTCTCTTTATTCTTCTGTGTTTATAAATATGTACACAACTAGGAAGACAGAAAGAAAAGGGAGGTTTGCGAGAGAGCGAACTAAATCACTGAAAAACAATACCATGGAGGAACACGAGCAGAAGCAGCAAGGGTCAGCCTGCCTTAATGAAATTACATCGTTTGAGGCAGTTGTTTCAAGAGCTATTCCATCTTGCTGTGCCTGAGTGCTGGTGTCACGCTGTGAAATCAGGGAGGCTGAGTTGGTTCGGTGTGCTCTGAGACAATACCCTGATACAGGAGGGATATCTTAATGGTTTGGGTTGACTCATACCAGTAGCTGCTGTTATGTTTTGATAGTTAACATGGTGTTCACTGTGCTCTTCCTGCCCTTACATAGGGGAACATCATAAAGTGCTTAGCTAAACTTGATGCTTTTTTCTTTTTTCTTTTTCTTTTTTTTTTTTTTTTTTAAAGTGTTGGTTTTGAAGAAGTGCACTTGAATTTGGTTGCCATGGCATGTGACTGAGGTCTAGTACAGCTCCTAGAAAGCACAGCCTTGACTTTAAGGATGGATGTTACAGCTGGATAGCTGATGACGGCCCTCATCTGAAGCATCTCTGGGGAGCAGGACGCTCTCCTAAGGAGACCATGCACGCCACGATGGGATAAGGAACAGCTCTGTGCCTTTCTGCGTGTAGCCAACACATAGAGACATCTCTATCACTGTAATACCCCTTTCAAGATAAATGCCATGGAAAGCCTGCAAGGCTGGACAAATTTGCACTGCCATATGCTTGTGGAGGAGTATTTTTCTGAAGCTTTTATGTATGACTGGTAATCATAGATTGGTTTAGAGAGACATTTCTGAAAGTGTGAAGGGAAAGGAAGGGCAGCATGCTAATTTGAATTAATTGTAGTGCTTGTCAAGTCAACATCCAGTGGAAACCAATTCATGCTGTAGTCTCTTCTTCTGCTTGTAAAAAAACATAATGCTGCATTGAACAATGATGGCAAGGTCAGCTTCAAAAAAATGTGGATACACCCCTAACATATAATATGTTGTAAATTCTTATCTCGTGTGGTAATACATGAAATGGGTTTGGAAGCAGACCACAGTGTGTTTTTTGTTTGTTTGTTTGTTTGTTTGTTTGTTTTCACCTGTTAATCTGCAAATATATGAGAGGAGGTGGTTCGTTGTGTTGCACAGAGCTGAGAACACCCGACAGAGACCAAAATTCAGGTTTAATGCATGCATTGTTACGGAAGGAATTTGTGTTTTAAAATCTTTGGCTCCCTTACTGGGGACAGAGAGAACAAAGATGCATAGCCTAGAGCAAGAAATCTGAGAGACATGACCGGGACCTTCATCCCCTGGTTTCAGCTGACTGCCTTCACCTTCTTACCTCTTACATCGAATCCACAAGTACCAAGCGCTGCCTGGATGCACACCCTGAAACAAAAGGGTTGAGTTACTGGTATCGTTGGTGATGCTCACTCACATCCTTCTCCAAAAGTCCTGCCAGGACCGACAGGAGTATTTGCAGTTTTAAGGGCTGCTCCATGTTCATCTGCTCTATCATCTACAGGACCACAACAAATATAAAGTCCATCTGCAGGTCATGTAGATATAAACTGCTCACTCCTCCTTCAGGAGCTGAGGCCTGGCAGTCTGGGATGTTGGCGAATGGAACATACATCTTCAGGAGCAGAAAACCGAGAACTTTTTGGCTGATCTTAAATGAAAAATTGGGTACTTCACCCGTATGACATATGATGAAGTGTCTTTTGGTATCTAGAGACAGCACTGTCATGGGACTAGGCTGTTAATTCATTGTGTGAATGATGGCGGTATCAGCCTGTGCTAAGCCTATTTTAATGAACAAACTCTTGAACTTGGAATTTAGGGAACAACTTTGGGCTAAATTGAGCAAAGGGACAATATGTTTTTTTCAAATAATTTTACAATCAACATTGATTAATTGAAGTCACTTGCGGTAATTACAGCGGAGACTAAAGTCTGTTGGGGTTTTTTTGGTTTTTTGTTTTTTTTTCAACATAAAATTATTGTATCTTCTGTGAGGGTTTTTTTATAAAAAAAAAAAAAAAAAGACAGGTGGAAAGCCTTTGGTTTCCACCTCATCAAAAAGAAACGTAAGTTTTGGTGACAGAAGATCTGTAAATATTTTATAGAATTCAGCGGGGAATCCATCTGGACCAGATTTCTTTTTTTAGCCTTTCGTTCTTTTATAGTTTCTCTTAATTTTATCTGTAGAGAGTGGCTATCTCAACTTTTTGAATTGAGCATTTGAAAGTGGATTTCAAAACGTTTCCCTGCAAAATAAACGGCCTGGTAGAGGCCGGTATTTCCTTAGAACAATTTTAAAGTGGGACTACCTCTCCCTGCTGGAGCTTGCACATACTCTGTTTTGCAATGAAACCATTTATTCTGAAGCATCTGCAATATGTACAGTGCCTGGCAAAATTTAATTGATGCAGTTGTTTATGATACTTAGTTGAAAAGGCAACAATATCTTCTGATTTTTATGAGCATGTAATCATTAGGGGCTGGATTCTCATACCTTTCATGGATAACAAATGTAATCTTTGGATTAAGACAGCACAAAGAGGGAGGCACTGTTCAATTTGAATAAATGTTTCTGGTCTCATTGTGGAGTGAACCCATTAGACACAACTTTATGCACCCTCCCTGTGCTCCCATGAACTCAATTGCCTGAATTGTTTGGGGTTTTATTTGACCTTAAACTACTTCAGTTATGCTCCAGTTGCAGTGTTTTCATTTCCTTCCATATAACATAGTGAGATTGGGTTTTGATGTGGAAGGTACAATGGATTAGCTCTTCTATCTTTTTTAAATTTAAAGCCAGTTTTCATCTTTGCATGGCTGACTTGTCTTTTAAGGTTTTTTTTTTTTTTTTTTCCAAGTTAAATGTGATTTAATCAGGTTATTTACCAAGGGGAATATAAATGCTGGAGAAGAGGAGCCATGAGCGTGTAAGGAAGCTAAGAGGTGTCCTTGGATTTTCTGTAATGGGTCTTCAGGAGAGCTTTATGTGCTTTGGGACTCACCAGCCACTGTGTTCCCTCCCCCTGGCCTCTCCTATGAGACTTCCAAAGAAATGCAAGTTTTCAGGGGAGGTGGGAGGGGATGTGGACCTTGTACTCCTTGGGAAGATCCATGTTGGGGAGCTATGCCCTGTGGCTGTGGTAAGTTCAGCCAAGGATTTTTGTCTGGTCTGAAGCCACATAAGGCCCATACGGTCTCCAGTTCTCTGCTTTCCCTTGCTTTCGGGAGTTTGGTCTTTCCCGTGGCTTATTCGCAGAGGGAGGAAAGTGGCCAAACCCACTAGAGATCTCCTAGATCCTCCACTGACATAAGAAGGGAAATAAAACCAGAAACCTGTGGAGGGGATGGAAACTTCTCCAACATTTGTCCAATTAATTTTTGCACGGGGCTTCTTTTGTTCCCTTTGTTACTTTTTTTTTTTTGGGTGGGGGTGGTGTCAAATCTCTGTTCACCATTTCTTTTTTTGATATTTCTCTTCCTTCACAAGCTATTCCATGCTTTTCATCTCATCCTTGAGCTTTCAGTTTCATTTTCCAATGAAAATGCTCTCCGCTCTCACTGGCACCTTGCAGCTGTAATTTCTGTGGATTATTTTGTGTCTGCGTAGGTTTGGATGGCTTCCCAAAAGCTTTGAATGTAACACAAGCAAATGGTGCAATAGGACATTTGAAATACAAGTTCTTTTGGTCCATGTCCCAACTCCAATGCAGAGTCTTCCTTCATTTTATGTTTTATTTATTTCATTTTCAGAACAATGCTTTCTTCAGGCTGAAAAAGGTTGTGAGACAAAAAATGTAAGTTAAAAGCTGACTGCATGCATACAAAGAGCAAGAGGAAACAATTCTCCTCAAATGTGGATCTTATCCTTTATGCAGAATCAAGTCACTAAAACAGAAACCCCAAAGAATAAAAAATAGGGCTAGTGAGATTAGACAAGCTTGAATAGAGAATAAAAAAAACCATCATGTGTGGGAGTATGTATTTCCACTTAATATTGCAGTTCTGTGTAACGATGCTGTAAAGGGAATGCCTGCATGATGAAAGTGCTGTGGGCTCTACCGTCACAGGCTGAGAGTGGATACGGCAGAACAAGGTCCATCTCTTGCCTCACCTTATTTGGGACCTAAATATTTTTATATCTTATAGCCACCTTGATTGACATGCATCTTTTACAGGTGTGCAATGACACCACAGAATTGCAGTATTTCTGTGAAGAGCAGTAACATGAAGCACAACACAGATGCATCTTTTGCACCTTTTTCATCAAGATGTGAACTTAGCAGCTGTAAGTTCCTTGTGCCTGTTCCTGACTGTAGTCTCCAGAGGCTGTTTACCTTCATAAATGCACGGATGGATTCAGATTTGGCCTGAACACAGAAGGATGCTCAGCCACCAGCCCTTGGTGGCTGATGGGCCCCTGGCAATGCTCTTGCTTTCTTCTTTCTACTAAGTATTTCTCTTTTCTCTTGGGTGATAGAGATTTGGTGATTCCTGATAATATGGTTGTCTTGAAATATGCCTTTTAGGGTTGGGTCTAACCTAGTTTATAAGGCCAAGACACTGGGGTTGAGTGGAGGCCGTACTCACCATGGTCATGGAAAGAGGCAAGACAGCTGACCCAAAGAGGTGAATTTCAAGTACCCTGGCAGCTCTTAAATTGTCTGTTTCTTTGCTTACCTGAAGGATCTCCTTCTGGTATTGTCATATGAAGAGACAAACTGGGTCAGGACAGAGAGTGTGCAAGGTGGACCTATGCAAGGTGGGCCAAGTCCAGTCCAGTTATGTGATTACTGGTAGCTGCTTTATGAAGAGCAGGAGAACAGGGCAAACAGAGCAAGGCTTCTCCCAGTGTTTTCCCATGTTCCCTGAGACAGAGGTGGTACATTTAATACCACACAATGGATTTTTTTTTCTTCTTTTTTTTTCTACTTCTTATCATCCTGTGGCATTTTTAAGTCCGTGTAAGATTTCAGCACCCACAGCAGCCTGTGTCGTGGAGTTCTTTACATGCAGGACTTTATATGGAGGACTATCTCATTTCTTTCATCCCTTTGTCCTCCTGGATTAGATTCATTGCTCCCCAGTTCTTGCATTGGAAAAAGCGGGAGTGGTTTGCCTTTTCCAGGTGAATCAGGACTTCATGGGGTGTTATTTTATGGGCTTTTTACCCGTCCTATCATTCTTCTCCCAGGCTGAAGAGACTTCACCTGTTTAGTTCTTCTACTGTATTAGAAGGAAAGTGGTAGAATTAGATAAAACAAAGAAGAGAGGTGAAAATGAGTAATTTAAAGGTAAATTTTAACTATTTTTTTAATCTGTTGTATGCTTATCCTTTCAAGGAGCTGCCATCTTCCTCCACTGCCTCTCTTTACTGAAAAGTAGGCACCTCCTGTGTATTTGGGCTTGCTCTTCAGTCTTCACTGACTGTAGTAGCCATGGGTGCTCAGAGACCTTTTGCACATACTGAAATCTAGGTGCCTTAATTTGAAGCTGGTTCCCATTTTTCTGCCAGCCCAGGAGGCTGTGCATCACCAGTCAGGTCTACCAGCCCCACATATCCCTCACAGGGCATCTCAGATGGTACTTGGCACCTATATTTAGCCCATTGCATCCCACATCACGTGTCTTCATCAAGCACTTATAGGTGGCTAATTGTATAAAAAATGCAAACTGCTTTTTTTTTGGTGGAAAAAATATTGCAGTCTGTATTTTTAAGGGCAACTTTGCAGTTACGTGCAGGGTTTGATAGTCAGCTGTTTTGCTTTGGCTTGTTCAGGGCTTGGCGTTCTTGCATGAGTCACGCGCTGAAGCGAGGCTGCTTTTTCTGCTTGATATTTGCACTTGGTTCCCTTTGGTGCCATCATGTGATACACGAGCTTATCAGCAGGAAGGAAGAGTCCCAAAGTGTGCGGTGAACAGTAACAAAGCTGGGGAATGAGCTGAAACAGGGTTTTTTTATGCTCTCTGGTTCATGGCTGATTGGAGGCCATGTCAGAGCAGAGCTGACCGATACAGTTTTCTCAGCATGATGGTGGATATATCTGTCATTAGGGTGAAAGAAGGCTGGGAAGGTGATGAGTTTAGCTCTCCACAGGCTGCCTTGTGCTGTTAGCTGTCTCTGACATCTTCTTGGCAAACGTTTTCTGAGCAGAGCTGGTCTGGAGAAGACAAGCTCCTTTGATAACATGTATTTACACATCCAGAAGCTTTGTGAGTGCTTTCTTGTCGTCCTTGCCTGTAAGCCTTCAAATGCGGTGAAATCTCTTTTCTCCTGCTATGCTAATCCTGAGCTTGCCTACTGTGCTCTGCTGCAGGCAGGAGATGTGGCAGAGGACTCCGCTCTGTCGTGAAAAGCATCCCCTCCCCAGCTGATGAGAGGTTGTTGTTAGCTTGTTTTCCTAGGATTCTGACAAATTTGTCTTTTGTCTGCTTCCCTCTGGTGAAGGTCTGTGGTCAAAAACATCTCTATTGCTTGTTCCTCTTCAGTCCATGTTACTTAATTTTCATCCTGTTGCCTTGTTACAAGCAACCCCAGCAATTCCTTGCCTGCCTGTGACTTTGCACCTACTGAGGAGCATCCCTCATTTTAAAAACTTCTTATTTTTTGGTGGCTTTTATTTGGGGAGGGGGAGAGTTGAAATAAAGCTGTTCAAGGCACTCCCCCTCTCTCCTGACTTAGCAAGATTGTGTTGTGGTTTGAAAATACAGACAGAAAGTCCTTCTGTGAACAGCAGATTGGTGTGAAATTAAGGACCACTTGAAATAATTAAGCAATCGACCATGGTCTCCACTAGTGGGGGGTTCTTGGCAAAGGTGAATGAGTTGGATAATTGAACATGGTTGGTTTTTTTTCTCCTGCAATGTGTACAGAGGTTCAATGGATGTTTTTTAAGCAAATTCACTTTAATTTGGCCGGAAAATTGGCGCACAGCTATTGGTGACTCCAGGCTGTGATTCGCCATGGGTGGCCACAGGACCCAGTGCAGTCCCAGGGATCTGTGTGCGTTTTCTCGTTGTTAGAGCACATGTATTTTTACTGCTTGGTTTTATTTTATCTCACAGCATGGCCATTGTTTGGAAGTCTTTTGTAGTCTTGTGTGAAGATGCATCGTTGGAGTAACTGTAGAAGCACAATAGGCAAAGCAAGGAATAGAAATGTCAAAAGGGCTCTTGTCAGCAGAGGCCGGTGGCAGGTACAAGCTGGCCCTCCCTGCCTCTTCACGAGCTAGATGTTTGTGTAAAGAGAGGAAGGCGATGAGTGCTTACTTGGATGCAGTATTCCTAAGGTGTTTTGCGTGGGTACATAAGTGAATGTGGCCACTGTGGTTTTTTGACCAACCTTTGAGGTTATTCTGTGAGAAGGCAAGGACCAGTGATTTCATAGATAGGTGATGGTTACACAGTAATGGGATCCATGCCCATGTTCCAGCTAGTCACTGCTTGGGATTGTGTTGAACTATTTTCTGCTCTCTATATCCCTGAAATACTTGCAGATACCTCTATTTCTCACCTTGATTGCATGGGTTTGTAGCTTCCTCTTTCTATCTTTTCAAAGGTGGCCTTTGCTTCCAGGGCATTCTGGGGGTGCCCTGAACGACCCTTTGGCTCCTGCGGAGACTCAGCATCTTGAGTTGGTGGTTGAACTGGGCGGGCCATGTTCACTGACATTTGACTTCTGAACATGTTTCATTTTGCTTTCCTGAGTGCTGACGTCTCATGGGGAAGAAACTTGGAAATTGCTGCACAGCATCTCAGTGGTTTTCTTTCAGTCCTCACTTTAAAAACACCTAACACCAAAAAACTCTATCAGAACACAGTCCCCCCAATCTTTTTCTTCTCCAGAGATTAGGCTTTGGAGACTGCTGTCCATCATATGGCCAATATGGTAGTTTTTGAATTCTCTCCTCTCCACAGCCATCTGTTGACTTGATTTACCCTGAGCTTAACTGACTTCTCTCATCTCCCATGGTCTTGGTAGGAAACCTGAAATGAAGATACCAAGTTGTTTTCCGTTTCTTGAAGAATCGCTGCCAAAGGCAGAAGTAGATTCTTGAACTGTGTACTGTGTCTTTTCATTAGACTGTGCTATTTCTCATTTAGCCTTCTGCAGGATTTGTTTATGATACAACAACCAGTGAACATTGGTGTAGTTGAGAACTTAGGCTTATGTATATTCTGATCGTGTGCGTCGAATAGCAGTAGTCCTCCTTTGTGAAGTGGTGCATAGGAAATGAGTGATGTTGGGTTATGGGGGAGCAGGATCCCCGGGTTTTGGAATCTATTACCTGATTAATTCACACATCCCATTTTATCCTGTGTCTCCTTCCCCTAAAGCATTGCAGGTCTCGCAATCAACGTGTTCTTGTGGACTTAAAACTGATTGCCAACCTCAGATGTATTTTTCCTTATTCTGTTGAAATCTGATATAAATTTATAAATGCTTTGTCTTATTTTGTTAAGGTGACTTGGTGTGTTGCAGTTGGTCTTTGTCCATTCGTGCATGTACATCTTTTATAATTAATAAGTTTGCTCTAACTTCACAGTAGCAAACTAGACACCAGTTTCCTCTTCTCTGTGTTGTTCGTCCTTATTTTTTTTTGATAGTGAATAGACATTAATATTCATCTTTTGTAACCAGTGAAAAGGCAGATGAAATCTGGATTCCGAAGTGACTGGAAATTTAATTTTGCTGTTCACTGAAATATGCAATACTTCAGTGTTTGTCTGGCATATGGATAGATTAAGACTGTTCTACATGCAAGGTTCACAAAAAGTAGACAGCGTGGCACAAAACAACAAATAGAATAAGGCAATACAAGAAGAAAAAAGAAAGAAAACCCTTGGTGGATTAAAACAGGCACTATTTCAGAGCATTTGTGCTGAGGAAATTCAGGGTTGGAAGCTGTCTAGATCATCTCCTGCAGGAGCCAGAAGAAATGGTTGTTTAACTGCTACATTAATGTCAGTTTAAAAAATAGGAAGAATGACATCACATCTTGATCAAAATGAGCTAACAGTGACCTGGCACTAAGTCACCTAAGCACTGCCATCCATATAGCCTGGAGCTGAACAGTAGAAAATGTTACATGCAACTCAGTGGCAGTAGATTCCAAAACATCTTTGGTCTCCCAAAGACAGTCTTCCTTCATTTCTCTTGATCTAAATACCTCAGTATGAAGGAAGCATGATTGCTTGTCTAGGTGAAAAGATATTTGGGTCCTGAGGGTTGACCTTGCTAGTGCAATCACTTTGTCATTTATCACACTTGGCTGCTGCTGTTGGAACCAACCTGTTTCAGTGTGTACTTTGAAGATGGAAGGTATCCATCTTTCTGTGGCATCTGTGATCCTTTTGATGAAAGACTTTTTCTAGCAGCCCTAAATAGCTACTTTTGCTCTCAGGAAGCTTATACAGCTTAAACAGGGGGTCTAGGCATCTGAGATTCCCAAGCTAAACAAAATATATCTAGTCCTTGTTCTTGTCATTTGCCTAAGGCCAACGTGTCCCTGGTGCCACTCAGCAGGATTTGAAGACTGTTTGGTCCTTCTGTGAGAAGACGTGCAGTCAGGTAGATGTGGAAGAAAAGTCTGTGTATTGAAGTGGCAACTGGGACTGACATGAAAGGAGCACAACAGGCTTCCAGATTGCTTGCCTTACCTCTGTTCTTCGTGTCTGATACGCAGACATTTGTGTAATGTGAAATGTATACAGATGATTTGCAGGCATTCATTCCTTCCCATCTGTGTTGCTTATGTTTTCCTTCTCCTTTGTGTTGTATGGCGGTCCATCAGATCTTAAGTCTTCCTACATCAATAGGAGGTCTTAGATGGAGCCTTCATGAGCTTGGTGGGGATGGAGGTGCCTTGTGATTGACCGGAAAGGGTCTGGTGTACCTGATGGATGCTGTTAGCTGCAAATCTTGGGAATGACTGACTGATACCAGAAGGGGTTAGGCAGAAACTATTCGTGGTGGGTTTGCACAGTGCTACTGAGCTGGTGGAAGAATGAGATTAAGTGAAGGTTGTGATCGAGTGTGCTGAGGCCAGCCAGAGCTCTTAGTGTCATCTCAATTAGAAGCACAGCAAACCAGCTGTCTCCATTGGTGGCTCAGTATATGCCTCCATAAAATGTCATGGATGTCTTATGTCACTATCTCTGACTTAGCAGCCTATCCTGGTGGTATCTGTTCCCAAGACAAACTGCTCGGCACCTGGAGACATCTGCAATGTCAGCTATATCGCAGGGAAGTAAAACTAAATCTGTTAGAAAGTGATCAGATGCTTTCCTGAAAGAGGAAGAATGCAGAAAGAGAATTTTTCTCATTGTTTCTTAGCAAATCGCCAGAATAACAGAAGCAGCTTTTTTCTGAGATAATCCGTGCTGGTTTTACTTCACACCTACGATGCCGTAAGGCTGTGGGCGTTCGCTTTGCTCTGTAGTACACTTCAGCTGGCGGAGGGTAGACAAGACGGTGCTTTGGTATGTTGCATCAGGTTGTTTACAGTCATAAGTGATGTTGCGCCTGTCAGTTACTACATATGTGTCTCTAGAAATTTCTGGAAGCCAATTCAATTTGTACAAGGTCTGATTATAAATATAATCTCCTGGGTTTTTGTTGTTGTTGCTGTATTTTGTACCATGTCAACCTAGGCTAGACAGTGTGCTCCTCAGGCCATGGGGACGGAGATGACTTCACTCTCCAAGGACCTTCCATCAACATTAAAACTTAATTGGGAAGCAAAGTGGGAGGAAGCATCTGTATTGCTGCATCCCTGGCCCCACTGCATGCAGGGCGTCGCTTCTGGACCACTCTCTTGCCAGTCATATCTTCAGCTCCTGAGCACTGCTTTCCTCACCTTGCCTGCCCAAAGCCACCCGGGAACATGATGTTAATATTACAAACATCACGAAAGATCCAGAGGAGCATAAATTACTTCAAAGGCACAGACTGTAAAAGAAGAAAGTCATCCCCTACAGCTATTCTGATTGACCTCCGACAGTTGTGTTACAAGGCTCAGCGAGCACGCGGGAATTTGTGCAATTTCACCAACTCAATGTTAAAACCATTGATAAAAAAAATAAAAATAAAAAAAAGCTTCAACAGCATAGCCCGTTCATAAATTCAGGCTCTCTGAGAAAGAGGAAAGAGGCATTTTTCCAGGTGAACAGCATAAAGGTTTATTGCATTTTGGTTTTGATAATTAAGAAGAACGCTGTGAAGAGAAGCTAAAAAGCACCATGATTGTGACACGGGTGACAGAGTTGAGTCTGGGGAACAAACTGTTAGAGGGGGATTTGGAAAAGCAGCATGCTTTGCAAATATGCCCTTTCATCTCACAGCTTCAAAAAACTTCTGTATTAACCAACTTAATCCTGTTCAAAAAGTAAGGCTCTGTATCTGTCCGTTTTACAGGCAGGGAGATAGAGACAGCTGTGTGGAAAGCAAGAAAATGCTGAGTGTTCTCCCTTCTCTTTGTGAATTGTGTGCTGGTAAACAAGTCTCCTAGCGAGAAATGAAAGGGGGTCGATCTGTTTAGTTCATCTGAGGGAAAGTTAAGAAGCAATGGAGAAATCAAGCAGCAAAGTTCAAGGGGTGAGAAGACACAGCTTTCTTAACAGAGTGGCTGGGGCTGATGCTTCATTAACTGGAGCCTCAGAGATGCTCTTATGGAAAGAGGTGACCTGGTCTGACCAGAGGCTGTAGGGGTTGATGCATAAAGATGATTTGTGTGAAACGATCTTCTCTCTCTTTATGAAGAAGGCCAGACTGGTTGGTACAAGGATTTTATTTGGGTTAAAAATCTTGGAAAAATGTATTTCTACTTGGTCATCCAGAAGTGAAGGTGTTGTCATTGCTAATTACTTCTGAAGCCCTCAGTGAAGCCACTTCTCCATCAGCAAGGTGCATCTAGGAACAGAGTACAAGAGTTCCTTTGCTCTCACCGTCACCTGCATTCATTAATGGCACGTAGTTATTATCCAAACTGTCTGTGATTTTATTTTTGTAAAGTTGAACAGTAAACAGAAACAGTCTGATTATTGGTCGCAGTGCCATTCCCCAGGCAAGAGTAATCCTGGTGAGAAGCCTCGCAGCACCAACAGCTCACTGTGAAATTCAGGGCAAGGAATTCACCTGGATGCCTGGTCTCGGCTTCACCTGGCTATTACCCTGCCAGAAGGTCCCACTGAATCCTCAGCCAAGTTCTTAGTGCTCTTTCCTGAGGAATCTGGAGGTCCTCCCTGTGATGTGATGGACCTGTCCTGAAAAGAGTGAATGCTCAGGCTGGGATGCATACAAATGCAAGACTGGAGGCTGTTTGTGAGTCTGGAAGTTCTGTGTCTGTGACCACTTTTGTGATAGATCACATTGCCTGTGTGACCCCTTCCTCCTATCCCATAAACAGCTACCACTTACGCTATGATGATGTGGCTGGTTAGATACGAAGGAGGGACTCCAAATTCAAATGCCAGAGGTTTCCTGGAGAGGTACTGTAGTTTCTGTCCTTGGAGAGATTTAAAATCCACCTGTACACAATCCTGGGCAACTTGCTGTAGCTGATCCTGCTTTGAGCAGGGGAGGTTGGCCTTGATGGTCTCCTCAACTGTTCTGTGATGTTGGCCCATTTCTCCAGCCTGTCCAGGTCCTTCTGGATGGCGGTACAACTCTCTGGTGTATCGGACACTCCTCCGAGTTTTGTGTCATCAGCCACCTTTCCCATCATCCAGACCATTAATGAAGATGTTAAACAAGACTGGACCCAGTATTGGCCCCTGACCAGTGTTGTCCAATCTTATCACCTCCAGGTGTAAGAAGACCTTCCCAAGTTGTCTGTACCCAGAGTTGCTCTGTCCTTCCTCCTAGGCTTTCCCAATGTCTCATTTCATCTTTCTTGCTTTGGTTTAGAGCTATTCCCTTGTCTTGTCCAACACAAATGAGGAGAATGTTTTCCTCCCTGTCTGTTTGCAGCAGCTTTGCAGAGATCTGAAGGCTCAAGTTTTCCCATCTATCTTCCCTTCTATAGGCAAAGCAACCCCATTTACTCAGTCTTTCCTAGCAGGTCATGTTTTCTTGACCTGTTGTCATTCTTCAAGTTCCCTCTAGACTCTCTTATGTCTCTGACAAAGTCTTTGCTGGAGCCTGTTGACTACAGCTGAGGTCTCTGCAGTGTGGGGTTAAGCAAAAGGTTTACTTCACCTGCCTAGAAGTTTGTAAGCCTGCGGTGATGTCTGCCACTTTTACAGGAAATGTCATTACAGATTTGTGTTCAGCTTGCAGTCCTGTAGCGTCCCTCCGTCCTTCCGTGCAGCACTGGCCAGTTGTTACCCATCATTTGTTAGTGCACTTGTTTCCTTCTTCTAAATTCAGGCCCCTGCAATTGACCTGAATTGTTTAGCATCTTACTTGCTTTGTCAAACATCACTTCTGGTTTGTTAGGATTATTCTGAATGCTGAAGCTGTCATCTAACCTCCCTGTGTGGTGTTGTGCGTGTGTGTTTAATGAGGCTAATCCCAATTCCATCACCCAGCTCACTGCTCAAAATACAAATGGAGAGAGCAGGGTTTGGTGGACCCCACAGAGTTTCCTCTTTGGTTATGACAACAGTCCACTGGGAGCATTTTCTGATTAAAAAAAATTCACCTCCATCTGCAATCCATTCCTTCTGCCATGCAAGGAAACCCCTAATAGCATAAAGCTGCAATACCTGCTGGTTTTCTGCTGACTACACTGCCTGCTAACTTGTTGCATGAAGAAGTTAACGTTGATTTGATATGACTTGTTGCCAGATGCTTGCTGGCTGTTATTCTGGTTTTTACCATCAGATACTTCCAGTGAATTTATTCCAGTGTTTTGCAGGAGGTGGAAATGAAGCTGATGGGTTTGCAATGTTCTCACTCTTCCTTTCTCCATCCATTTAGTAAACAGGCACAGTAAGGGTCCTCCAGTCTGCCAAGGAGGCCGTGAATGGCTCTCAAGCTGCTTCAGGTAGTGCTTCAGGTGGCACAGGAGGAAAACTGCAAAATCCTAGAACCACCGAGGTGGGAAAGAGCCTGTGGAGGTCCTTTTGTCCAACCCCCCCTCCTCAGAGCAGGATCACTTAGAGCTGGTTGCTCAAGCCCATGTTCAGTCAAGGCTTGAATATCTCCAAGAATGGAAACTCCACAACCTCTGGGCACAACCTGTGCCAGTGTTTGACCACCCTCATCATAAAAAAAAAAAAACAACCCACCAAACAAAACAAACAGCTTGATTTTCTTTTTTTTAAAGTGGAATTTCCTATATTTCAATTCATCCCCATTGCCTCTTATCCTGTCACTGAGCACCACTGAGAAGAGTCTGGCTCCATCGTGATTGCTTCCTCCCGTTAGACATTTATACACATTAATAATCCGCCCCTGAGCCTTCCCTTCTCCAGGCTGAACAGACCCAGCTCCCTCAGCCTCTCCTCCTATGTCAGATGCTCCCACCCCATAAGACCCTTTGCTAGATTTGTTCCAATATATCCATGTCTGTCCTTCTCTTCCATTCCTTTCCAGTACTTCCATGTCTTTCTCGGTCAAGCTCAACTTAAAAAATATCTGACTTGTCTGAAGTACTCTAACCTAATTATGCTGGCCAGATGAGTGTCCCTCCAAATGGAGACTTTTGCATGTAGGGGAACTCTTTAGCTAATTTTGCCTGCTTGGTTTTGCCTGCCAGTATCTTTCCTAATCCAAGAAACATGGACCAACCCTTTCTTTGAGTTCCTACATCCTACTATTATATTCACTGCACGATTAACTTCTATGGGATATACAAAGCAAGAAGGAGTTGCATGTCATTAAAATACAAATTCATGCCTCTGGCTGAAGGATGTCCTTTTAGTCTGGTTTAGGTGTGGTTGTTCCTTTATTTGTATTTTAGCTGATGAGGATAAAGCTGTGATAAAATCTTATTTTTTTTTTCTGCTTCTAGTATGTTAGACAACGCTTGTTTCAATTTGTACAAACTGTCTTCACAGTAAATTGGACAAGTCTCCCTGAAGAGCAGTAGACAAAATACTTGGGAGGTGCCATGAGGTGGGGAGGGAAATGCTTTTATTGCCAATCAAATTAAAGGTATTTAGATCTGCTGTTAAATTTTGCTGTAAATATATTACTATGGGGTAGGAGTGTGGTTCTGGAGCTATGTGGATAAGGGATATTTAAATGGGTTAGTAGAATGGGGTGGGAGGTGGTTGTTTCTAAAAAGGCTGGTTAAACTAAACCAAAATATGTCATTTTCCGTTCTTTCTTTTCTTTTTTTTTTTTTTTTTTTTCCCCTTACGGGGAGAAAAAGTTATAAAATGGAAGCATGCTTTGAAAATTGTGAATCAACATGAAACATTTGGAGTGCTCTAAAAGCCTTCCTTCTCTTCCCCTTTCACACCACTCTGTTGGGGAAAAAAATAGATGCATTCACTGTTTGCCAAAGAAACAGTTGCCCAGTTGTGATCAAGTCATTTTACAACACGGTGTAGACTTCCACTCTGCGTTTGTTGGATGTGGCCTTGGGGAAGTCGTGGCAGCAAATGCTTCTACTTGCTTATCTCTAAAAAGGAAGGATTGGTCAGGATCAACCTCTATACAGAGGCAGTTTTCAAGCTGTTTGATTGTCCCACTTCCCTGCTTACAGCAGTCTTAATCTGTAGCCGTGCTGGGAGGCGAAGAAAATAAAATAACTCCTTATCCCTGCCCATAAATTTTCTTGTAACTGTCTTCAATGTGCCCTTATTTTCCCAGGTAAGAGTTTTGCTGGATCTTGGGTTGTATTTTGCAATGGAAGTTGTATTACTGTGGTAGCTGCGGGCTAACCTGACACCTGGGAGAGGCAAAATTTGTTCCAAAGTCCACTGAAGACTTCCCAAGTGAATCTTCATCTGTTTCTTGTAGTCTTTAGTGGTTGTGATGCAGAACTTCCATCAAGACATCCTAGATTATAATTCTGTGGTGCTTATAGGTTTTCATGCTTGACTTGATGGATTGTTGTGTTGTTGAGTGTCTTGGAAACCCTTGATTCACAAATGGTTTCTTTTAACTTTCCCTCATGTTTACTTCATTATCTGTCTCCTTGATGCACACACAAATACACACACTCATCCTCCTCTCTATCTGCTTGGGCTATTGTGGGTTGGCTGCCACAGGTTTGGACTAAAGGCTGTTTTTCTAAAATAAAGGATTTATGGCCTAGGGCCACCTGCAGCCTCAGATGCCAAGATGTGTGTACGTGGTACACTGAGGCTGGGTGGGGAAGCTGTACTCTGAATTTTCTCCACTTTTAATGGATTTACCTCAAATCCCTTGCTTCCTTCAGGCAGTTGCACTTTCATCCTCTTTTATGTGTCTGGCCTAATTAAGGGAGTATGGTCAGTGATTTCTTTAGTCCTAGAGTTCCCCTGGCTGGTGAATCTCAGCAGTAATTTTTCACTTGGTTTTGAATCTTTGACAGAAAAAAGGAAAACGAAGTACAGGAGGTCCCTGAGACGATTAGACTGTTCCCAGTACAGTCCAGACCTGGGAATTTCTGGTGACTTGCTCTCCATGGAAGACAAACCAAAGGAATAATTGCAAGTAGACCACTGCAGTAGTGCACCCCAAAAGAGACCTCAACCTTCTGCTAAGGTATCTGTCAATGCATCAGGACATCATTCAACATGTGGCCATGTAGCAAGAAGCTCTTACAAACTGGAAGACATTTCCAGCTTTTTGCACATCAGAGGGGAAGTGGCCGGTCCAGGCCGTGTGCAGTTTGAGTATCCAAGCCCAGGACAGAGCATTGCATCTCACATCATCCAGCCTTAACACCCCAACATCTTTCACAGTAGAAGAAAGACAGACCTGCTGGAACGGGTCCAGAGGAGGCCACAAAAATGATCCAAGGGCTAAAACACCTCCCCTGTGATGACAAGCTGAGAGAGTTGGAGTTGTTCAGCCTGGAGAAGAGAAGGCTTCAGGGAGGCCTTGTCATGGCCTTCCAGTACTTAAAGGGGGCCTACAAGAAAGATGGGAACAGACTTTTTAGTGGGGCCTGTAACAATAGGACAAAGGGTAATGGTTTTAAACTAAAAGATGGTGGATTTAGACTAGATATAAGGAAGAATTTTGTTATGATGAGGGTAGTGAAACAGTGGAGCAAGTTTCCCAGAGAGGTGGTAGAAGCCCCATCCCTGGAAACGTTCATGGCCTAATTGGATAAGACTCTGAGCAACCTGATCTAGTTGAAGCTGTCCCTGCTCACTGCAGGGGGGGTTGGACAAGATGACCTTTAAAAGTCCCTTCTAGCACAAACTGTACTGTAATTTTATGACACTGCCATCACATTGAAGGGATTGCACATGCTTGTTGGAGAGGATGGTTTGTTGGTCCAGTTTTTTTGATTGTCCTTCAGTTAACAAGTGACGTTTGTAAGACAGGGCAACTCCTTACAGGGAGAGCATGTGGTATTCCCAGTCGTCTCATACTAGCGTGTCTTCTCCGCTGGACTCTCCCATGCTGCTATACTGCAGCATCACTGCTTGATGAAGGGCTACCCAGTAGGCAGCGTTGCCATCTGCCTTTTTTGGGGAATGAATCTCTATCTTCAGCCTCCAGATTTTCCCTGTTTGGGACATTTTTTCATAGTCTCAGTATAAGGAAGCGGCAGCTGGGTTTGGTCCTGAATCATGCCCCAGCTGATGCAGTACCTTTATCTCTTGTCTTCCTTTGCAGTCATCATCTCCATGCCTTGCAGTTGAACTATTTTTAATATCAAAGTCCTGGGACCCTGCTGATATGCTGGAGGGTATCTGGGGCCCATGGTGAGACAACGGGGAGGTGGAAAGGGGGAAGAAGTAGTCTTTCTCTGACAGTGCTGCATTGATTTAATTTTGCTGCTGCTACCTTAGGCCTTGGAGCTTTTTTGTTGGGTTAGTGGTTTTTTTTTGTTTGTTTTTTTTTTTTGTTTTTTGTTTTTTTTAAAAAAAAAACAAAGAAAAAAAAAAACAAAACAAAAACCAAACCAGCAAGGAGAAATAACTCTGGCTCTAATATTTATACTAGAGGCCCAGGAGCTTCTAATACAGCAGTAAACTGTCTCTTTTGAGAGCTCATCAAGACTACAGTATGATGGATAGACTCCTAGCCAGGTAATGTTCCAGAAGACAGCATTACCTTTTTTTGATTGAGTGCCTAGCCTTTGCCTACCAGCTCAGGGTCTCAAAGCACTTCGTGATCAGTGAGGAATTAAAAGTCTTGCCATGGCTGAAACAGATAAATGGTTGCCCTTTATCGCTAGAGAAAATAAGGCACAGGGAGGTCAAATGACTTGGTTGCCCCCAAGATCATCTGTAGTCCAGGAGACCTGGATTTTAGTGCTTTTAATTTTTGCAGGTGGGGATCCTGAAGCTTGGAGATAGTGGAGATAGTCCTGTATTTTTTCATTTGCCTTTTTTTTTTTTTGCTCCTTTTTTCTTAGAATGCTGGGATTTAACTGGCTTTTAACAGTGTTGTATCTTTTTCTCTGTTTTCTTAGGTTTGAAGTATAATCCTGCATCCATTGCTATCTAGAAAATGTCTTATGGATCCATTGATGGGAGTGGATTTGGGAGCAGGAATCCATTTGGAGGCCCTTCAAGACAAGGCTATCAACCTCTTGGTAAAGTATTGATCCCTTTCTGTAATTTATTCTACTTGCCTCTCTGGGGACTGAAGTTTTACTTGCTCATGTTCAGTGTGGCTGTTGTATAAATATCACACTCTCTCCAGAGCTCGTTTCTGATGGTGATTTTCAAAAGCAAAAACCAAACTTCTGTTGTATTTTATTTGTGTGATGAGTCTTACTGTGCTGTGGTGGGTTGACCTTGGCTGGATGTTGGGTGCCCACCAAGCCACTCTATCGCTTCCTTCCTCAGCAAGATGGGGTGGGGGAAAATGGAAAAAATCTGGTGGGTCGGGATAAAGGCAGTTTAATAAAGCAAAAGGAAAGGCTGTGTGTAGAAGCAAAGGAAAACAGAAGATTTATTCTCTACTTCCCATAAGCGGGCAATGTCCAGCCACTTCCTGGGAAGTAGGGCTTCAATATGTGTAGTGGTTGCTCCCAAAGACAAACATTAAGACAAACATTGTAATAACGAATGACCCCGCTCCACGTGTTCTCCTAGCTTTTATTGCTGAGCAGACGTCATAGGGTATGGAATATCCCTTTGATCAGTTTGGGTCAGCTGTCATGGCTTTGCCTCCTCCCAAGATCTTGCCCATCCCCAGCCTACTGGGTGAGATGGGGGAAATGTTGGAGAGACAGCCTTGATGCTGTGTGAGCGCTGCTTGGCGGTAGCCAAAACACTAGTGTGTTATCAACACCTTTTCTAGCTACTGATACGAAGCACATCACAAAGCCACTATGGGGAAAATCAGCTCCATTTCAGCCAGACCCAATACTCATGCTCAGTGAGGCTACAATGTGGAAGAGCAGCACTGATGAGGATTTTGGAGGTATTTTGGGGGACTAGGAGAAGAAATGTGGAATATTCTCTAGACCTGCTCATGTCTTTCCTCATCTCCCCAGCGTCTTTGCAAAAAATTTGTCTATATGTCTGCTCTGTGGCTGGCTGTAGGTGCACTGATGATGGGAGTAGATGTGAAGATGGGCAAAGGGCAGTGGGCTGTGCTTCCACAGAGGGTAGCTTAATGGCTGTGGAGGGTGCTTGAGTCTGGGAAACATGCTTGGATGTGGTAGCAGGGTCAAAAACTTGCTGAGGAAATGCTGAAACCATAAACAGTGGCTTGCAAATGGCTGTGGATTCTTTTTTTGAGGCATGATTTTAAGCAAAGACCAGAGGTGCTTTCCTTACTTGTTTCCCCCTTGCCCCAAAGGACTCTAGAAACACTAAATTAGAAAGAGAAAAGCATCTAGGTGCCAACCTGTGTATCTGAAGTGGTCCCAAATGTGCAAGTCAAAGCTGTGCTTCATAAAAGCAAATTCATAATGTAACTGCTGTAACGCGGAGCGCAGCTAATGGTTATAACCTGCTGCTTGCATGTATTGAAGGTGTTGACTCTACTGTGTCTTGACATAGGCAAGTTGTAGGAGGCATCCTTTGCCAGAAGAACACTGGGTAGTGCAATGGTTGTCCCTGTTGACATGGGGCTGGTTTATGCATGGAGGTAGAAGGTAGGTCTCAGCCTGCCCACTTCTGAGCTGCTGTTGCAGAGGCCAGCCCATGTAGGCAGGCATGGGCAGATAAGACCATGTTTCCAGCTGCCCAGGTGTGTTCCAGATCCCAATTCAGATGGGCAATTGCTGTAGGGCTGGATCTGGGTTAATCTAGTCTGGCTTTCAGCAAGCCTTGTTAGATGGAGTATGTTCTTATATTTAATTTTGATCCTGGGTCTGTCTTGCACTGCAGGGTGAGGCTGTAGTGGCTATGGTGAAGGCACAGCTGGAAGTTGAGACCTCTCCATAAGCATCAGGCAAAGGGCTGTGTTATCATTTTGCACCAGGGAAGAGCATCACCCTTCTCTTCAGTTGCCTTTGGTTTTGGCTAGGCTGTTCCTTAATGCAGCCTGACTTGGTTTTAAAGTTTTGAGGGTTGCCAGTGTTCTTTGGGAAACATTTCATTGTTTTGCAAATAACTGTTCTCCCCTGGATGAAAATATAAAAGTAACGTAGAGGTTTCTCTTGGTTTTCTATTTTCTTATGAGTTTGAGTGTAATTATGTTTTTTTTTCTTTGAACAGGGAGAAAGTATTGAAGTAAGTGTGAGTTGTCTGTTAACTTGTAAATAGTGATTTTTAGGCTATTCTACAAGGCAAAATTAAAAGCATAAAAGCAAGGAAGAATGGGGTACTTGAGCACAATGAAAGAAGCATAAGAAAAGAGAATTCAAATGTGGACTAGACAAATGATGAATCTCAATGCATTGTAGTTTGGGTTAAAAAAACATGAATACTTATTGCACTGTATGAAAGGACTGCTATATTTAATGCAAATGCACAGAATAATCCAAGACACTTGCAGTCCCTAAATATTTGAAGAGGTACTTCATTGTGCCCAGCGTGCCCGTCATTTGGCGGTTACCAGTGTGACACTGAAGCCACCCTCAATGAAGTGCAAAAAGCAGCTGATGCAGAAACATCGGCTTTCTCGAGACAGCCATGGTCTGTTGGCTGCCTGGTCGGAGCCTGTTAACACCTTATGTCTTGGACTTGAGTGCTGGCTTCACCTCCATGCAGGCACACATCATCTCAGGTGGCGTTGTGATGGACACGTCTCCAAGGTCCTTCAGGGCTGATTTTCCCAGCAAGCCAAAATTGGTTGTGGATCTGCTAAATGCTGGGTTGGCTAGGCATCCCGTGGAAAGGATGGCAAGGGAAGGAACCTAATTGCATCGTCTAAGGGCAATTTGGAGAAACTTTTCTCCTTTCTGTGTGTCTCAATCAGAAACGTTACATCTGAACCTGCCTAGCTCCCCATGCCCTATTGCCATGGAAGACTGAGTAACACACACCATGTGTCTTTTGTTGTAGTATCCCCAAATATTATCATTAATTAGGTGTCAGGAAAGGGTAATGCAACACTAATCGTCTGCCTCCTGCTTCTGAAAGACGGATGACTGGCTGGCTAAGAAAAACTGCTTGCTGTATTAGATCATGGTATGGCTGGAACAAAAGAGCGTGGCCTTCTTTCCGGCATATGTATGTCTGCTCACAGAGGGGATGGACCTTGATGGACATGTTCTGCGTGTGCTCTGAACCTCTTATTCTCTTTATGTCTAATAAATAAATAAAAACAAGTATCAGCATCCCTGCAGATAGTCACTGTTAGACAGTAGCGTGTCGTCCAGCGGTAATATTTAGTCATCCAACAGAAAAACCTGGGATCCTGCAACAATAAAGGTGATGGGAGTGGCACCGCTTAACAGATTTTCAGTAATAAATTGGCATGGAAGCAGCCCCAGCTTACCCAAGGAGCTGGAGGCTTGTCCCAGCAAGTGGTCGCATGGTGGGATAGGGGGAAAAAAAGAACCACTAGGACTTCATTTTTGAAGTCTTTACTTTCATAAAAGACAGCAGAGAAAAGGGGACTCAAGCTTTGTTGATGTTTTTTTAATAAAGGATGGTACTACCAAGAGGGTATCCTCTGTCCTAATAGTCGTCTGTCCATCTTGGCTGTGTTTCCTCCACGCCCGATCCAAATGCATTCCCCAAGCTGGGAATGATGAATGACTTGAAGGTCCTTCCCTTAGCCCCGGGCTGACATGGTGATGGTGGATGGACTTACGGCCCATCATCAATCCGTGCGGCGGTTGCCCTTGCTGACCAGCTTAATTAGAGAGATCCACAGGCTCTGTTTGCAGCAGATTTGGGAGGAATCCTGGAGGCTGTTTTGGGGGGAATTTGGTTTGCCTGGGACTCCTGGGGTCAGACAACTGTAGTTTAAACTCTGCTTTTGGTGATGTTGCTGGATATCCAGGATTTCTTAGGGAAAAAACAAGTATACTTATTTATTTATTTATTTATTGTCAGAAATTGTTGGGAGGAAAGAGAGGTCATGCTTAGCAAAACTTGAACATTCTGTAGCCTCAACCAGGGAGCACCCTAAGGTGTGTCACAAGGGAGACCACCAGACTGCTTGGACTATAGGAATTTTGATGATTGACAGTGTCATCCCACAGCAGCTGAAGAACAGCAAGGAGTGGCAAGTGGAGGCATAAGCCATGTCCCTGCTTTGCAGTTGTGAGTTATGTCTTCCTCCAGCAGCATCTGCATTTCATATCCTCATTCAGGTCCCAAAAATTCATGTAAAACCAAATGTTCCCCTGTTTCCTTGTAGGGGCTTCTCTGGGCTTCAGCTGTGCATTGGTGTTACATCGAGAAGTTGGAAAGTAGGTAATTGAAAGTTGTTGGGTTTTTTTTTCTTTTTGGTTTTATTATTTAACCTGAGAAATTAAAAAGATTGACATGACTTAAAAAGTTGGTTTTTCTTTAAAGTAGTGTGACGTGTCTGAAACAAACAGAGATTAAACACTGTACAGCAGTAGGTAGTAAACCCTGAATTCTTACAATTTTGATGGCCTCTATACCATGTTCAACCTTTCTTTCCAAAACCATCTTTGTGGGAAAAATGAACAAAACCTGCTGTACGCAGGAAGGCTTAGAGGTCAGGGAATTCAAATAGCTTGAATTAAAATTCCACAAGCCAGGAAATTTTTAACAGTGCTTTTATTAACCTTAGTGTGCCCTGGACAGTAAATGCCAGATTTGGAAGGGTGAGGGTAATTTCATATTGCAGAGGTGCAATGTTTCTAGGTGTGCTCAAGGGCCCGTTGTGTCAGTGTTTAATTTTACTGTGACCTCATCTAGACCATTTTTCCTTCAGCTGCTTGTGAAGATAGTGTGTGGGACACTGGCCAGAGTTGTACTCAAGATATATCACACATGTGTCTTTCTCCTTCTCTGCTAGCTTGGTTATCTTGTCACAGAACGAAATTAGATTGGTCCATGCAAGATGTTCTTGGCAGTGTTCTCTGGGTATATATCACATAATTATCATTTTAATACTTAGCAATTGTTAAATGATTTGTTCTAACATTTTTCCAGGAATCGGGTCTATAATTATCTTCACCCTTCCCTCTCTACCACCTACCTGCCTCTGTGGTGCACCAGCCAACTCTTGGGTGGAAAGTCATGTGTAAGTGCTGGCAGTGCTGTTTCTGTCCTGTCTTATCAGCTGGACCATCCTTCTGTCCTCTCCAATCCTATTTTGCTGTTTTCCTGGCAGTTTGGAAAGTGATTTGTCCTTAAGAATCCCATCACAGGATTCATTTTTTCCTCTAGATTGACAAAGTCGCAGAGCTCATGTGCTGCATGGGAGAGAGGTGTTCGCACCGGTTGTGACCCCTTTGGTGGGATGGGGATGGCAGGAGCTCTGCTGGAGACCCAGATCCAGTAGCTAAAGCTGGGGTAGATGTTTTGTAGACAAAACTCACTCAGAAGCTGTGGCCTGACCACCACGTGATCTCATTGCAGCTCTGGGTCTGATGGCAAACCGTGGGAAGGAATCCACTGCCAGCTTTGCATTTTGAAACTGCGAAGTGCTGAAGCACATAACAAACTCTTAAGCACAAAAGGAGGCCCTGTGAGGTTAATTAACATTAAGCAGGTGGTTAATCCTTTTCCTATATTGGGGCTTGAATACTGCTTTGGTTTTGCATTAATTTCTCAAATTCCTTCCAATACTTGCAATGCTATTAAAGGCACAGGGAAACCCTTGGTCGTGGCAGTATGCAGCATTGTCCTAAGGGTCTGGAAGATAGTTTAGGTCTGATCATGGTAAATTATTCCTCACTGGAGCAACGAGGGACCTAATGATGCACTTCAGTGTCATTAGCGTAGAGTGTTAGAAAGAGTTAAAAGCAGTGAAGCAAAGCAAGAACATAATCTTTGAGTCTTTGGGGGGGATTCAAAGCTACAGTACAGTAGTAGCATGTGTTTATATAGGGGATGCTTTTTTTTTTTTTTCCCAAAAGTTAAAGCCTTTAAAACTGAAGGATTCCACCTTGTCTTGGTCACGTTCAGTAATATAACCAAAGCGTGAGTTTGGGATGGAGTCCCATCAAGTGTAGAATGGAAGGAAGGATTCCTAGTGCAACCTTCTGTACCGTCTTTTATCTGCCTCATGTAGAGCAGTTCGCAAGTATTCCTTCAGGGTTACCACCTAGACTGTAAAGAAAGTGGTCTTGCCTCTATTTTATACAGCACTAAAAAGACTTATCAAACATTGTGTAAAAAGTTTCTGAGAATCTTAATGATTGACTTTCACTTCTAGGTCTTAGGTCCTGTCCTATTTTCTTGAATTTATGGGGACAGAGAAGTAGAGGAGTCGGCTGTCATATTAGATAAGTCATTAACTGTCCTGAAATAAAGTGCAGGTCAAAGCCTAGATGCAAAACCCACAAAAAATCGTAGTAAGATGATGTCTCCCACCAGACAATCTCAAAAAGCTGTTTGTGGCATTTACAGCAGAATTATTTCATTTTGTTTCTTTGCTATCGTGCAAGACTTCCAAATGTTATATATTTATTTCCTTAGTCCAGTTTCAGTAAATTTAGATAATATTCTCTGTTTTAGATCCCGTTCTTAGAGATCCTAGCAGTGATTTAATGAATTAATAAGCCTAAACATAAGAAAACATATTAAAGAATAATGAACAACATGTTTTATAGCAGAAGGAATTGCCAGGAGAATTAACTTTCATACACGAATTAACTTTGAAACTGTTTGTTTTGAAAACCTCTGCCCTATTCCTTCTGGCAATTTTAACGTTATAATAAATGTTTTGCTATAATCTCAGTATTTCAAGGAAGTTAAGTGGTTATGCATTTATTTATATAAGCAGCAAAACCAGAACACACCATTGGAATAAATAAGTATTTTAATGAAATATATGAGGGTGAGCTGACAACTTCATGGCATTTAAAAAAAAAAAGAAAAAAAACGGAATAAACAAAAAAACAACCAAAACCTCTTATGTAAAGATAAACTTTTTTTTTTTTTTCTCTACCAATTTTGTTGCTAGTCTTGATCATCCAAAGTGATTTTACTGTAAACATGTGAAAGTCATGCCAGTGCTCCCAATCTTTAAGAGAAAATCAGAAAGCAAAGACACTGGCCTCGCCTTAGGCATCGTTCAGCGGGAAATACCTTTAAACATCTCATCCTCTCAGAAGAGCTTGCTCCAGTTTCCACTCCATTACGGTCAAATTAGGAGTAGTTTAAGAAGATCTTCTGCCCACAGTCTGCTCGTCGTGTGGGTAGAAGGACCTCAGTAGGGAAAGAGGAGCAGAACGAATGTGCTGGTGGTCCCTTTAGTTTCCCAATGGGTGTCTGGCTGTGAATCCCAGACCTCAGGGCCTCCTCCTGGGATGTCTTTCCAGGTGGATCTATTTCCCTAAAGGAGAAAAGACTGTCCTGTCCTTTACTTTCAGCTCCTGAAATTACTGTGTGCCAATACTTTTTGCTGCTGGCTGATCTCTGGCAGAGCCAGTAAGCTAAGGCTTTGTCTCAGATGCAGAGCAAAGAAAAGTTAACTTTTACTAAACCAATAAAGCTCGGCCATCGCCTCACACTAAGTTTGTATCGGTTCTTGTTTAAGCAGATCAGACCTGGACAAGACGTCAATGCTGCCGAGATTTCGTTAATACTGTCAGTTCAATCAATTTTTTTTTTTTTTTTGCCAATAGTTGCTTGAGAGCTCTTCTGCAGTTAGGAGAGCAGAGAGGTTTTTGCTTTAGAGCCCTTGTCCAATAAGCCATGAGTGAGTGCTTGGCTGTATTATGAAATTCCTTCAAGTGCTGCAAGGCTTCCTTCGTGTTTTCTGTACCCCTGGTCTTGCACCCCGTGCTTCCCATCCTGTCCTTTCCATCTTGGCAGTAGCATGCTTGGATCTCGAGCCTTTTTTTCCTTAAACTGTGCCTGTAAATAAGTCTACCTGAAGCTGAAATCGAGCAGCAGGATTACTCCACGACCTTGTACCAACGTCTGTCCATGCATGCTGAAAGGGGATCCATGGGAAACAGGCTGAGGTTGGGGCTCTTCTTCTCCAGCTGTTTGCTTTTCCACCAGAGCTGTGTCACCGTGCATGTCCCAGCACTCACCTGTGTCTTGCTGTGCTAGCGGGGAGGTTATGGCCTGAAATCAGCGGCAGATCTGGTCAAAAGTTCATTCCCAGGTTTGCTCTCAACATGCCACGTCCAGGGCTGCTGGGGCAGTGTCTGCATGCCAGTTGGGTTCATCCAGTCGTCTTCCCAAGCAGAAAGCAGAATCAGGCTCCAGCCAGGCTAAATGCTCCAGCCAGCATTTTTCCTGAGGTTCTGCAACTCCTTGGCTGCAGCATGAAGGGGAGAGCCCCCAGATTACACTGGAAAAGGCTGTCATTGCTAGCACAGGTTTATCCACACCGTGTCGTGTTGTATTGCCTTCTTTGGAAGGTGCTGGCAGTTTTTACTGCTCTTATGGCTTGCTAAAAGTTTTCTTTTTTTTTTTTTTTTTTTTTTTTTTTTTTTGTTTGTGTGTTTGTGCACATCAGGAAACCAAGTGAGAATGAAATGAAGTTTGGCTTTGTCTGTCCTAGGTTGGATTGCAAGGATGTTAATGTTCAGTAAGTGGTAAAGTGCATGCTCTATCTCCTTTGCTATTGCTGTAGTGACCCCAGTAAATTTGGGAATGGACATTGGGCACTGGAAGGAGAGCTAGAATAGTACCTGGTGTGATTTTTCTTTGTCCCAAGCATTCCCCAGGTACAAATCAGACATTGGCACAGCTCACATTGTTAGCATGGGTGAGGCTGTGCTCCAACACCCTCATCTTTGGCTGCAAAGCAAACTTTATATTAAGTGTATTGCTTCAGGGATCTTTTTGTTGTTGTTGTTGTTGCAGAATTTCTGTTTGGGGTTTTGGCTGTAAAAATGAACAAATCCAAAGAATCTGAAACCGAGGATAAAGTTTAGGAAGGGGAAAATTAACCTCTGCTGCCTGTGCTGTGGTGATATGGAAAGTGAGTGCTGCAGAGCATACTGGGTGAGATGGAGCTTGGTGTATTCACCAGGTTGGAGTGAATACAGTGTTACAGGCAAAAAAATAAAGAAATATAAACCAGCAAAACGTCTGTGCGTGAACGCAGCCCGTAGCCGAGCAAGTCGTTGACGTTTTGGAGCGTATGTATGGATCCAGGCTCTGCTCCATCACTCCTGCTCCCACCTGTAGATCTCTGATCCCCCAAGGAGGGGCGTTTTTCTCCTCATTTGCTTGCACAGCCCTGGAGAAGTCCAGAACATTGCTTGGGAATATCCAGCTGGTATCCTGGCTGATCACATGCTTCTCTTAAAAAAAAAAAAAAAAAAAAAAAAAAAAAAAAAAAAGGAGAAAAAAAAAAAGGTTATGTATGTCTTTACCTGTCTGTAAGGCAGAGCTAAGGTGTATGTTTTTAAATGGATTGTCATGGCTTAACCCCAGCTGGCAGCTCAGCCCCACACAGCCACTCGCTCACTCCCCCCACGATGGGATGGGGGAGAGAATCAGAAAAAAGGTAAAAGTCGTGAGTTGAGATAAAGGCAGTTGAATAGGGAAAGCAAAAGCTACACACTCAAGCAAAGCAAAACAAGGAATTCATCCACCACTTCCCATGGGCAAGCAGGTGTTGAGCCATCTCCAGGAAAGCAGGGCTCCATCACACATAACAATGACTTGGGGAGACAAACACCATCACTGCGAACGTTCCCCCTCACCCTTCCTGCTTCTTCCCCCAGCTTTATATGCTAAGCACGATGTCATATGGTATGGAATATCCCTTTAGTCAGCTGTGTCCCCTCCCAACTTCTCGTGCACCCCCAGCCTACTCGCTGGTGGGGTGGGAGGAGAAGCAGAAGAGGCCTTGACTCTGTGTGAGCACTGCTCAGCAGAAATTAAAATATCCCCATGTTATCATCAACACTTTTTCCAGCACAAGCCCAAAGCAGCTACTATGAAGGAAATGGACTCTATCCCAGCCAAAACCAGCATATGGATAAATACGCATTTGTTTTAAGCCTAGGTGGTGCCTAATAGACAATCTATTGTAAAATTTCTTCTGCTGGGAATAATTCCTGTTTGACATGTATATTGCTATTTCTTTCCGGAAAGCACATCCAAAATACTGAGTCTGGGAGCTCCAGACCACTTATTTTTCAGTATTGAATGAGAAACAAGGGTTTATTTGACATGGGAGAATAAAGCTTTTAAAGCTGTGAACTTCCAAGTCTTGGTAACCGCTGCCACTACTCTGTAGTGTGGCCAGTGCAAATCTCTTAACTTCCCTGTTTTCTTGATTCCTTCCCCTCCTGCTAGTATTATCTAATTAATTTAATTCTTATGGATCTAGAATATGTCTTTTTTAATTGATTAAAAGAATAGAATTTAGCATCCTTGGAGTATGTGTGCTTTTTTTGTTTTCCTCTTTGAAGATGCAAGTGGAGTTTTATAATATTGGCTTCTGCCAGCAAAAAGGGAATGGAGATTTATATAGACACTGAAATAATGTAGTTGTGGATTTCTGTTCTACAACCTAATTATAAGGATGTATTTATTTGCAGAATGTATACAAACTCACTTCTGTACGTTATGGAACGGTAGACACAGCTGACCCAAGTATGTACGACACAAATAGAATTGGAATTCAGTGGAAAAAAAAGGAATAAAGCTTTATCCATGCTGTCAGTTCAAAAATATCATTGCTAACTGTCTCTGCTTCCAGGTTGACGTTTGCTTGGAGGCAGGTGCTGGCAGCTAGAAGTGGGCAGGGATTAAAGATCAACAGTGAGGAAGGACTCGGCAGATGTAAGCAGGTAGATTGGGGATTAGGGTGAATTAGCGAGAATGGAAAGCACTTAGGAGCAAGGAGGGATTTTAAATTAGGTGCTGCAGATCTTCCCTGAATTTCTCTGTTAGACTTGGGTATAAATGGTTGGGATTCACGAGCACCTTTAGTAGCTGTTGGCGTGGCTGACGGTAATGACAAGTCCTACAGATGGTTGTAGTGGGGTGGAAGAAGAGGCTTGCGTAGGTTTTGAAGGTGCACGAGGTGTTTCTGAAACAGATTTCCCATTGCTTCCTGATCCCAAGCTGGAGAAGACAGGATGAAGAAGGAGGAATAAATCAAAGCCCTGCTGATTTGTTCATCAAGGACCAGAAGCAACGAGCTGAACCAGGAAAATGGCGGGAAGTCGGTTGCACTTTACAGCTCTCCTCCTGCTCACCCCTTGCGCTGCTGAACCGTGGCATGGCGGTGGGAAAGGCAAGCGGAAAGCTCATGGTCTCTTGCCCCTGCTGTGGCTGGAGGACAGCTCTGCCCTGTCCCATCCCCAGCAGCATTTCATCCCCTGCAGAAAACGAGTTTTAGCCTCGTTTGATGGGTGAGGGATTTGGGTTGTGGAAGGATTCCTGCTCAAAAACTGAGCTCGCTGCCTGCTCTGTTTCCCTTGGGGATTATATCCTAAGGTTTGAAGCTGGCGTGATTTCCATGGAAGAGGCTTTCTCCTCCCCATTCCTGAGCCACAGGGTTTTTCCTTAGCCAGACTTCCTTGCTGTTAAATCCTGGTTATTCCCTTAAAATAGGGGCTGCTTTAGCCACTGCAGTTTCTTGGCTTGTGATTCACAGGGCTTGGTCTTCATCTAGCACTGGCTGTCCTTTGAGCTGAGCTGTTTCTGTCCTGGGCTCATCTTTCATCAGAACTGTGCATGAGCTTTGATACTGGCAGAGTAGAAACCAAACAAGGTGGGGTAAACTTTAAAATTTTAAAGGAAGTTCTTAAATAAAGCAAAACTTGCCAATGGACAGTTAGGCAGATGTAGATTAACTTTCTCTTATTTTAGCACAACTGGTTAGCAGCTATCCTCTATGGACGCACCTTTCTCCTCTGCCTGAATGGTTTCTTAGTCTGGAAAAGTACTTAAAGCATAATTTCTTCTGTCCTGTAGCTGTGAGAATTTGGTACAGGTTATAATCACAGACACTTTGACTTGCCTGCAGCTTCTTCCCTTGGCTGAGATGGAAATGAAGCAGCTGGAGAGGGAAGTAGGGCAGGTTTTGCCCTTCAGGGTGCTGCTTCTGCATGCATGGGTGTCAGGGCTGGAGAAACCAATCCTGAAGACTCAAAGACAGTCTTGAAGAACCATAGATCACGCTGTTAGTAACGGCTCTTCAAGCTCGGAAGAGCAGGGCCCATGACATTCCAAGCAGTACATGCATTTTATTCTCTGGTTTCCATGCCTGTCTGCAATGCACATGCTTTCTTGCCTCAAATAACTAATTTTTTTATAGGTGGTCAGAGTCAGAAATGTGACACTTCTTGTTGTTTCATGACTATTTGCCGTTGTCATCCATGTCCCAGTCCACAGAGTCACGGGGGATGGACAGAATGGCTCTTGTCTGGTGACACTGGGGAATGTCCCCAGTTCTTCCAAATCACAGAGCAGCTTCCCTGGGCTAAGGTGCTATTTTTAGTTTTAATTGTGCTTAGTCTATCTGAAAAACTTGAACTATTTGTCCCTGGCAAAGACATCTAGCAGGCGGGCACGGTGCCATCTCACCGCATGGCCTGCAGGGCAGTGGCCAGCACAGCTCTGTCACATCTCCTCTCCTTGGCAGCACACGTTCCCAGGTGACAGTCACCATCCGCTTTGAACTTAAAACATACCTAGGGACCGGCCAAACTGATGTGCTGGCTTTAATCCAGTAGTACTGCCCCACGTAGCAGGAACTTTATTGAACGTCATGGAAATAATGCCCACAGGTGCTTCATAGGAGGTGGGACTTTCTGAGAAGGTCCTTAGCTTTGAGACGTGCTGGGTAAGCAGGAGGTTGGCTTTGGGGCATCCTCTTACCCAGACCCCGGGCTGGTTTCATGCTGGTTTTGATGAGCTAAGTAGAAACATGTTACTGGGATGTCTGTGTTTCTTACCTTTCTCTGGCTGCTGAGGGCCGTAGTGAGATAATGATACTTTTTTTTTTTTTTTTTTTCTTTCTATATGAACACATCCCAAGTACATTCAAGATGCTTTAATTCCTTCTACACCCAGTATTTTGAACGGGAACGAAGCCTGCAGCACACTGAAGCGGCAGGCAGGTGATAGTTCTTGGCAGGTATGGTACCAGGATTAAAATATTCCCAGTGGGCTTTTTTACAGCCTGTATCCCATCTTCAGAAACACTTTTAAGTTCAGATCTCAGAGGTCTCCAGGTACTTGCTGATGCAGATGGGGATAGTCCAAGGCCCCTTTCTACTCTGGAAGACTTTCAAGGATCTCTTGAAATACTGTCTTTCAGCCAAAGGCTCTTTTATAGCCATCAGACCTGAGAGATCCTAAATCCCTTGGTGCCCAGAAATGTGCTGAAACAGGGTATTTCACAGAAATATTTCTGTGTGTTTGGCCATTCCTTGCTTTAAAAGCTTCACCCAGAGAGATTGGTAGTGGGTTTTCAGAGACCAAGATCTTCCCATAGATGTGGATATACATGCCTGTTGTGCAAACACATACAAGGCCTTTGGTTAGGTAGGGAATTTTGTTTTATTTTTTTGCCAAAATACTTTGCTCAGGTCCTTAGTGGAGAGCAGAAGACGACTGAAGAGCTGACCACAGCCATGCTGCATAAAGTGCTATATATCCTCTAATCCTTCTTCTCTCCTAATGGAGATACAGCTGACAAAGTACAGGGAAAAAGTTATGTAAAGACTCTTAAAAGTCATAAATCCATCTTTTGGGGCTGCAAATAGCACATACCATGAACTCGTGTGTGAGACGGGTCTGTTGTGTGTGAAGCTGTGTGTGGGGAAGACCACTAGGAATATTGTTCCCCCAAAAAAGATGTTTTGAAGGGGAAAATCAGTCCTGGGTGCCTGAAAATTTCAGACATACTTGTCCGCATGTATGGAGGCAACTGAAGTGATGGGCTGAGCAAAATGAGACTTCTGTATCATTTTCTCCCACTCATCCCCCACACTTTTTTATTATTATTTTCATTTCTGTAAGATGGTATAGAGCAGAGATTTATAAAGAAGGTTTGCTGCAAAGCAGAGTTTGCGAAGAACTTGGGTTTATGACAAAATGCAGCAAAACCCCCTTTATTGCAATCATGTAGTAGACAATATTTTAGATTTATTTCAGGTACTGCAAGAGTTAAGCAGGTTGGGGAAGAGGAGTTGTCTGCTGCTTTTGCTGAAGTGCTTTGCCAGCCAGACAGTAGCCAGATGGCTGTGCCTTTGAACAATACATAGATAGTACCAAGCCAAGATCTAATAACAATAAATAACTAAAACTATATAGAACATGTTTATGTACCTACCTAGGCTGTATGCCTGTGCAGTGTATGTATTTGTGAGTGTAAGTATGTTTTTGAAATGTAATTTGGAGTTTTCGATCATACTGTCATTTCATATCTCTCCTTTTATAGTCTTACTGCTAAGATGAAGTGCTGTCTATTCATATTTTTTAATTTTGGATTTGTTAACAGAATTTCAGTATTTTCACAGAGATTTTTTTTTTTTTTTTCTTCTTCATGGGATTTTCACACTTATTGCTCGTCGGTGAGGGAGAAACCAGGCCTTGCTGACATTCTGACAGGGAGAAAAAAGTGCATGATTATGTACAAGATTAACAAGAGAACAGCCACTGTTGAAAACAAGTTTCATTCTGGGAGAGTGAACTTCCTGGAAGTCAGAGAGTTTGGATTGCTTTGGATTTGGGGGATGCCTGGCATCCCTCCCCCCAACAAGATGAGGGATGTTGAGTTGTTTGTGTATCTTATGTCAATGCTTCTTTTTCCCACCATACACCCAGATTTGACCTGGGGAGAATCCAGCTTTTCTTAATTTTTGTTTTGTTTTGTTTTGTTTTGATGATGAGAAGCTGGTGGGAGGAGGGCTGCTCATCTTGGTGCTGCTTTCCAGCCCTTTTGTGTCTGGTTTCTGGTTGAACATCCTATGCTCTTTGGTCCATCTCTTTTTTATTGCTATGTTTTACTTCTTCCAGGCATGTCTGAGACCTCTTCAAAGCTGAGCCAAGAGGGGATGAGGAGCAGGCCAGCATTTCAGCATCACAGTAGACTGAGGCAGTGCCTATCTGCAGCAGAAAGCCTTACAAGCCTCCTGGTAGCATCTCACCTCCTTAGCATTTGCATCAGGGTGGCTGTGAGTCAGGCAGAAGGAATTCCCTGCCAGCAGCAGGGGGGCTTTCTCTGCTGTAGCACGATGTAAATTCCTCTTCTTGGCTAAAGACAAAAGCCAGCCTGCTTTTGGGGAGAAATGCTGGGTATTATGCTTGATTAGCTATTTCTCTCTTTCCGTATCCAGTAGTTTAGGCACAGCAGGGACTCAGCTTCCCACCCCCAAAATTTTGGGTTTTTTCTTAATATCTTTTTTGACTCAGTTGTTTTCTTCCTTCTTCTCTCAGTCCCTTTCTCCTCACTTGCCTTTTCTGCTTTTCTTGGCAAAGTTTCCAAAAGTGAAGACAATTACATTGTTTTATAGTGCCGTGTAAATACTTTTCCTAGTTTGGCATGAGCATATTTATGTCCGCATCCCCATCGGTGCAGACTGCAGAACGGCTTCGTGCTCCAACACAACCATTAATCTGAGATCTCCTGGAGCAGGCTCCAGCTCTGAGGTGCGTCTCCATGGGATGGGTGGGTAGTGCCGTCCTCGACCACCAACACAAACCCTTCCCTGCACTGAAACTAGCACTTGTGTTGGTTGGTTTTAGGAAGCCAATTCTGTCTAAGATGGGGATCATTACTTGTAGGCTTAGACTGATTGTCCCAAATTAAGCTGTATGTGGGAATATGGTGTTGTCATCCCTTGAAGCCCTTGCCCAAAGGGGGTGAGTATTGTTGGTATTGCGAGTGAGCTGCATTTTTAGAACAGTAATTAGTTTTTCTGCTTTGTCTACCTACTGAAGGATATGGGTATTGCTGTCCTCCAGAGTGTGTCCTCTTGGCTAAGGTTATCGTGATGATTTCTCGTGAAACTGTAGAAACCCTAAACATGGTGTTTACTGGCTAGTTTCTTGATGTGTTTTCGACCATGGCTCACTGGATTACCTTCAATAAGTCAAGCAGAGAATCACAGAATCATTTAGGTTGGAAAAGACCTTTAAGATCATCAAATCCAACCATTAACCCAGCACTGCCAAGTCCATCAATAACCCATGTCCCTGAGCACCACATCTACAGGGTGCCTTCAGGGATGGTCACTCAACCATTTCCCTGGGCAGCCTGTTCCAGTGCTTGACAACCCTTTTGGTGAAGGCATTTTTACCAATGTCCAATCTAAACCTCCCCTGGCACAACTTGAGGCCATTTCCTTTTGTCCTATCGCTTGTTACTTGGGAGAAGAGACCGACCCCCACCTCACTACAACCTCCTTTCAGGAAGTTGTAGAGAGTGATGAGGTCTCCCCTCAGCCTCCTCTTCTCCAGGCTAAACACCCCCAGTTCCCTCAGCTGCTCCTCATAAAACACTTCTCCTCCAGACCCTTCACCAGCTTCGTTGCCCTTCTCTGGACACGCTCCAGCACCTCAATGTCTTTCTTGTAATGAGGGGCCCAAAACTGCACACAGCATTCGAGGTGCAGCCTCACCAGTGCCGAGTACAGGAGCACAATCGCCTCCCTACTCCTGCTGGCCACACTATTTCTGATCCAGGCCAGGATGCTGTTGGCCTTCTTGGCCACCTGGGCACACTGCTGCCTCATGTTCAGCTGGCTGTTGACCAGCACCCCCAGGTCCTTTTCTGCCGGGCAGCTTCCCAGCCACTCATCCCCAAGCCTGCAGCGCTGTGTGGGGTTATTGTGACCCAACTGCAGGACCCGGCACTTGGCCTTGTTAAACTTCATACAGTTGGCCTTGGCCCATCGATCCAGCCTGTCCAGATCCCTCTGTAGACCCTTCCTACCCTCAAGCAGATCAACACACCTGCCTGACTTGGTGTCATCTGCAAGCTTACTGAGAGTGTGCTTGATTCCCTCATCCAGGTCATTGTTAGTTATTAAGCAGAACTGGCCCCAATACTGAGCCCTGGAGGACAGCACTTGTGACTGGCTGCCAGCTGGATTTACCTCCATTCACCACAACTCTTTGGGCTTGGCCATCCAGCCAGTTTTTCACCCAGCAAAGAGTACACCCATCCAAGCCATAAGCAGCCACTTTGTCCAGGACAATGCTGTGGGAAATGGTGTCAAAGGCTTTCCTAAGGCATCTTCACCTGTGTCTTGCTTCCTTGACACAGAAGAGGGGAGGAAGGAGAAGGTTATCACCACTTGCCTGGAAGGTTTCCCTCCCTGCCCAGCCAGTGGACAGGAGAGTTGCCAGGAGACCAGCTGAAGGGTTAGGAGACTTTACATTTCTTCTGCTGTTCTTTTTAAAGGCATATTTATTTGCCTGGGATGTTTTTTGCATGCTGATCTGCCTTTAAGCAGTGACTGTGTCAGATCTCCTACGTTAAGCAGGAGGGGAAACCTCTACAGAGAGTAGGAAAATGAAGGTGGTTTAGTGGCTGCTGGTCCTAATGAGTTATAACAAAGAGGTCCTGACAAATACTTAAAGGAGCAAAGACGTCAGATTCCAGCATGAGAAATATCTCAATTCCTGGGAGGAGGCTCTACCAGGCCTTTTAATGACCCCCAGTGGCCAAGATCAGTTTTATCTCATCTGCAGCTTTGCAGGAACATGTAGCCATGGATGAAAGCCGTTGCAGCAAAAGTCACATACAGAATTTGGCTATACAGGAGCCAAACACCGAGAAATAATGTGGCAATTAGTGCAAGCTTGGGACCCAGTCGGAGTTTCCTTGGTGCATTGCTGGTTACTGGGCTGCGGCATGCGAACGCTTCCCTGTCGGCTCGAGCTCGGCTTCCTCTGCCGGTGCCTGGATTTAGAAGATCAAAAAATAGATCAGGATATTGGCTCTGTCTTCTGGGAGGAGCGTCACCGGGTTTGAAGATGCAATCATTTAAAAATAAAGAAATAAAGGTTGGTGTGCTCTAATGCAGGAGCTGTTCTGCAGGGTTTATTTTTATTTTTTTTTTTTATTTATTTTCCTTTATTTAATATAAATGATAACTAGCCTTCAAACTCCAGTGCTTCAGAGGAAGCCTGAGAGTAATTCTGCATTTGAATGTTCTGGTGGGCTAAATGCTTTGCTTTTTTTTAGAAAGGATGTTTCCAGTCTGAGGTTAAAAGTTAGAAAAGGTAAAATGCCTACTGATACCTGCAGACACCATGAATTTGCAGATTTTAGCTCATTTTCTGTGAAACTAGACTTTTCGTTAGCTCAAGGTGAGGGTCAGCACAGCTGGAAGTACAGCGGCAGGGTTTTTGGTGACTTTTCATTGTGAAACCACCCCGTGCGTGGCCAACAAACCACCTTAAGTGTGTCAAGGGTGGCTGTGATCAGGAAAGTGGAGATATGGGGACGGGGAGCACAAGGAAGCACATTAAAGCAGCTCTCCTGGGACACCCTGGTTTCTGCCTTGCCCCAAAGCTCTTTGCAGAGGTGGATCTGGCAGCAAAGACATCAGCTTACCGCCTTTTCCATTTATTTCACAACCCCATGATGGGAGATGGTGCTTACCCACTGTAGAGGAAGAGCTTCTTGCACAGCTTCACCTTTTGCTCTGCCCAGCGGGAGAAGATAGGGTTTATTCACTAGTTGTCTGTGCCTCTTTCTCCTCCACAGCTATCATTCCCTGATAAAATAGATATCAAACTTGTGATTGCTCTGCTCACAGATAGCTTGTAAAACTTGCTGCGTCAGGCATCGAGAAGGAGTCATTTGAGCTGGAACGGGAAGGGTAGAGAAATACATGGAGGTGCTTGAGTATGTTTGTAGACACCTTGTTTTTCCTTCATGACTTGCACACATGAGGATCCTTAAAACACAAGGCTCTATAATCACGTAGTCTAATATTAAACAATGTGGATAGCTTATTTTTTATGCTTTGGAATACAACTGTTAGGGACTTGTTTTTGTTGGTTGATCCAGAGTTACTCATGGAAGACTAAAGCTACTTGTCAACATGTGAAACTTGCTATGGGAGGACATCACTGTGGCCAAAAAGTCGTCTGAGCACGAAGAGGCACAAAGTATTTTAGTGTCCCCAAAGAATATACATAACTGTAGTGCTGAATATTTAATATTAGACCCTTCTGCTTCAAGGTGTAAAAAAACCTACTAAAAAATGAAGGCTTTGAAGGACCATTCCCGTGTAAATCATCTCTATGTTTCTGTAGCTTCTCCATAATACCTGGAGGCAGGTACTGAAACACATGAATTTCTGATCTGGTCCATTGGCTCAGATCTTGTATAATACCTGTGCTTGCCTTGGGAAAAGTTTTGCATGTGGAAAAGTTTTCTAAATTGTCCACTGGAAGGTGCTTTGGAAGGGCAAGGAGGACAAAGAGGATAAAGATTCAGTGGATGTCTGCAGAACAGCATAGTATAAATTTAGGGAGGTTAGGGACGAGGCAAAAAAAAAAAAAAATAGTCTTTTACAGAAGTGGTTACAGTATCTGTTTGGGAGCTTATCAATGAATAATGAAGCAGGCTGCAGAAGACCTCCTCTGTGGCTTCATTGGAGATTTATCTTATGGTAGTTTATGAGACTCACTGGTGTATTCATGAGGAGGTTTAGAAAGGATTTCACATTAATGCTGTCTGGGCAAAAGGAAAGAAATGGGTATGGAGGAAAAAAAATTGAGAGAATGGGTATGGCAACCCTATAGTGCAGTTCTATAACTGTTGGGAAATGGGACTGTCGTCCTCAGGGCAGAAGGAGTGGAGAAGAGCAGGTTGGCTTGTCTGCATATTTTAATTTCTTCGCAGTAACTAGGGACAGATCAAGGTAAAACTGTAGCCCCGCTTGGGCAAAAATAATTTTCCTGGACAAACTGTGCAAACTTTACCCAATGTTAGTGCAACTACCCGGAAAATCAGAGGAGAAATACTTTGTGCACAGTGAGTTTTCCGCCCCGGAGACTGGAGCAAGAATAAATCACTTATTTCACTAATAGGAAAACAACATGATCTCCTGATATTCCCAGTGATTACATTCCATGCAGGATCAAATACTGACCATTTTCTGAAGCTTTCATAGCAATTCTTCAAGGTCAACTTCTTCTTGCGTCTGGAAAGGACTCAGCTGAATGGTAAATTTTGCTTGATTGAAATCTGCAAAGCATAACCCATGTCCTTGTATCTGCAGTGACATAATTTTGCTCTGGGATTTTGGAGCAGGCACGCACAAGTAGATTGTAATATAGCAGGCATGTTTGATGTCCTGTCTTAAATCCCAAACTATTAACTTAATTAATATTGTAGGCTTTTAACACCTTTCCCTACTCGCGAGCTACCTTGCATGAGACTAGAAAATGATGCTGCTTCACCTTTCCTGGCCTTGTAGAAGCAGAAATGTGTGCTGTTTGGTCTGTATTAATTATTTCACTCTCAAGGTCCTGATCAGTCTTTGATAGAGAGCTCTACAAGGGCTTTTAGCTCTGGAGTTTAGCAGCTCCCTCACTTTATGCCAGGGGTAGCTGCACTTTGCCAGTGAATATAGTGGTAGATGTGTAGATACACAAGACCAGATCCCACTTTCTGACTGTTAGAAGGGTGTTTTAAAGGGTAAATGAGGGTTTTTTTCCCTCACAGTAAAGGTGGATAATGTAATAGTGCACTGTTTAGCTACAGTAGTGCTGTCTTTGGCATAACCAGCCTAGTTATGCACAAGTGAGAGTGCAAGGGTTGATTTTTCTTAGGGAGATGTTGGTGCAGAAAAAGATGCAAAATTACTCCAATTGACTTGCTGTTTGTGTGGACAAAGAGGAGGATGAGATGCTTAAGCTGCCATCTAATGTGGAGATTAAATTCAGTTCAAGCAGTGCAGTGATCTGTCACTGAAGATAAACTGTTTTGAATAGGCAATTCCTTAGTCAAATGCTTTTAGGCAACTCCAGAGTGTTCAGTTTAGATCTGCAGCTTGTCTGAAAATATTTAGGGCCTGGAAGGAGTCTCCCCATTTTTCAGTGAGAAGGTCTCCATCTTTTCCTCCATCAGGAGAGGAGAGAAGGGGGTGGGAAATGCAGAAACTTGATTTGTCCTGGTGTTCAGGACAAGACTGAAGAATTGGGTGTCCCAAAGTCTTGCCTCAGCCCCTGACACTAACTCCTTCACCATTTCTGTGCAGAAACAGAAGCAGGAGTTCTTTCCCTAATGGTGTTGATAACTCAACGTGTTGCTGTTTCATTTGTCATTTTGAAGCATATTGAGGACCTTGTTATGATTATGAAAATTGCAAAGAAATATTTATGTGTTTCTAAGCTGCCACACTGGGCAACAGGGAAGGAGGAAAAAGACCTACCTTCTACTTCTTCTTCTTTGGGATCTCAGGGCTGATAGAGGACGGGAGAAGAACTGGGGTGTCCAGTCACGTGCCAGACATTTTCCCTCTTGTTAATCCCCTCGCTCCCAAGTGCATTTCATCATCATAAAGGTCTCGTCGCAGATTTTGGTTTGAGTGCTAAAAGCTTTGCTCTCCTCTGCCTTCCTCCGTGATTTAAAAGCCACAGATGCTGATACATCTCTGAGACAGAATCTATTACACTTTTCCTGCCAAGCAGAGCTATGGCGCTTGCTTTATTTCCCTCCTCCTAACACTCAATTTGTTCTTTGTCGGTGCTCAGCTGGCCGCGTTGCTGAGCACCAGCAGGGCTCCCTCTTTTCAGTGGTTCCTATTAGCTTTCCCCTTCTTAACTTCATTATCCATTTCTAATGGCTTTTTAATGTCTGAGATGAATTTACAGTACCGAGGACTTCGTGCACCTTCTGTTTCTCCAGAAGTGTTTCAGGGAGGGCATGACTGCCCATCCGCCGCTTTATTCATGCCATAGAGAAGAGCTGGTCTCCAGGGTTGGAAAGGCATTTATTGGTCTTTTTTATCTATTTTTTTTCCCCCTTGAATGTGGGTTGTGGAGCATTCACATGTGTGTCCTGAGCTTCCTACCAGTTTGTAGCAATTGCTGTTTTTCCTTCTTTGACTCTCAAATTATTGAACACTAGATTGCATGTATATTGTGAAAGTCTTTGTCCACTTGTATCTATTTGGGTGTAAGTAGCATCTTTCTCAGACTGCTCAACAAGCAAACATTGCATCATTGTGGTGGTTTGACCCTGGTTGGATGCCAGGTGCTCACCAAAGCCGCTCTATCATTCCCTTCCTCAACTGGACAGGGGAGAGAAAAATATAACAACAGGCTTGTGAGTCGAGGTGAGGACAGGGAGATCACTCAGCATTTACCTGCACGGGCAAAACAGACTCGACTTGGGAAAAATGTAATTTATTACCAATCAACTCAGAGAGGAGTAATGAGAAATAAAACCAAATCTTAAAACACCTTCCCCCCGCCCCTCCCTTCTTCCCGGGCTTAACTTTGTTCCTGATTTCTCTCCCCCCTCCCCTCAAGTGGCACAGGGGGAACAGGGAATGGGGGTTGTGGTCAGTTCTTCACACTTGTTTCTGCCGCTCCTTCCTCCTCAGGGGAGGACTTCTCAGACGCTTCCCATGCTCCAGCGTGGGGTCCCTCTCACGGCAGACAGTCCTCCATGACTCCTCCAGCGTGAGTCCTTCCCACGGGCTACAGTTCTTCACAAACTGCTCCAATGTGGGTCTCCTCCATGGGGTGCAGTCCTTCAGGAACCGACTGCTCCAGCGTGAGCCCCCTCACGAGGTCTCTGGCAGCAAACCTGCTCCAGCGTGGGCTTCTCTCTCTCCACAGGCCACAGTTCCTGCCAGGAGCCTGCTTCACTGCAGGCTTCCCACGGGGTCACAGCTTCCTTCAGGCATTCACCTACTCCGGCGTGGGGGCCCTCCACGGGGTGTAGGCAGTCATCTGCTCCACCGCCCATGGGCTGCAGGGGGACAGCCTGCCTCACCATGGTCTTCACCACAGGCCACAGGGGAATCTCTGCTCTGGTGCCTGCAGCACCTCCTCCCCCTCCTTCTTCACTGACCTTGGTGTCTGCAGAAATGTTTCTCTCACATATTCTCACTCCTCTCTCTCGCTGCAATTACCACTGCACAATAACTTTTCCTTTTCTTAAACACGTTATCACAGAGGCACCACCACCGTTGCTTATTGGCTCGGTTTTGGCCATTGACGGGTCCATCTTAAAGCCGGCTGTCACTGGCTGTATCTGACATAGGGAAGCTTCTAGCAGCTTCTCACAGAAGCCTCCCTTGTAACCCCCCCGACTACCAAAACCTTGCCACACAAACCCGTTACAATAATTTACCTTTTCCTTGGTTTCTCTTTACAAATAAAGAATTCAGTAATTCTAAAACTCAGTTCCCACTTTTTGTTTTGTTTCCTCTTGTATGCCCCTGGTCTTTCTCTGAGCATCCTTTGGCCCTTATTCCAGACATAGAGTGGGACAACAAGTTGCCCCTTGGCCTGGGGAGCCACCACACCTCTCTGAACAAGCTAAGTACATGAGATTGTCAGTGCTGCTATGGTTTTGCAGCTAATTTGTCTGGGTTTTGATGGAAGCAGAGAGTGTGTTTATCTCCAACTCTACCCCAGGGTCTTTGAGAGCCACAGACCTGCCAAGACGGTCAGTGGCTCCCAAAGTCACCCTGGCACCACGCAGGGGTCGCATTGATAATGGTTTAATATTTATATGGATGTATGCTATTTTTATTAGTCACTAAATCTGTTGGTGGTGGAATTGAGGTGCTTTAAAGACTGAGTGCTTTATGAAACATTATGCAGCTTGTGAGGTCCTGGCAAGGCACTGAGCCTTGCGTGCAGTTACCAAAAGGATACCGCATGTTGATGGGAAAACCAGGCTCTTTCTCTTCCCATGTTCTTCTAGACTTCAGTGAGACCTGACATGAGGCCTGAGAACATGAATCTGACAGCAGGGGACAGGATGAGTGCAGGAGCTTGGTGTTATTCAAGCTAAGGCATCTTCATGGCCAGGAGAGGTCCATCCCCACAGAAGTTGTCCATTGCACTTCTACATGTTCCTCATCAGCAGCCTTCAATTATTTCTCCAGGGAGATTAGTGCAGATCTTAGCTTTGAGAAATGCTCCCTGCAGTATAATTCAATCTTTCCTTTAAATTTTGTTCCTTCATATTTACTGTTCCTTGCTCTCATCCTCCCCAGGTTACTTCTCCATAATGTTGGCCACAAAGCATGGCTGCAGAAAGGTCTTGGGACTCACCTTTTGTCTCTAATGGCATTAGCCTGAATTAGCCTTGTGCGCTGCAGAAAGCGAGAGTGAACATCCCTTGGCAAGATGAATAAATGTGATAGTTGTATGGCATGACACAGGGATGAGTGTGCCTGGGAATCTTAATGGAAAACAGAGAAATCTTCCAATTTTTTGAAAAAGAGACAAAGACAGCAAAACCTTTTGCTGTTAGACTTCTGACATGGTGAAAGAGCTACCATTGTAGTGCCTCATCTCTTCCCTCTTTCATCTTTTGTCTCATACAAAGCAAGAGCAGCGGCAAAAGCATAGTTTCTCAGGCATGAAACCTTGCGTGCCCATATTTTATAGGGTTAAAACAAGCAAACAAATAAAAACCCGAATGACAGTTACTTACTTTCTGATAACTTCTTACTTTTAAATAGAAACTGTTAATATTTTTGCAAACACCAGTGACCAAAGCTAACGGGGGGATCAGTATTCCTTCCCTGGAAAATAGGAATTGTAGCTGCTTCTAGCTGCTCTTAAGCTAATACAGGCAGGGTTGTTTAGCCTGGGCATGCGCTCCTAATGTGCCTGCAAGCCTTCAATCTGCATCTGGCAGGTTTGTGTCACTTCGGTGGAGAAGAGACCACGTTTAGGTCTTGTCTGCCACCCAGCATATTTAATAGTTATGATAATTGGTCCATTCAGAGCAGTGAGACATGCAGCCGTGTCTGAAAATAGTGGAAAGGTGATGGATCCCAGCCATTTATCACATATTTTAAGGAAAGAAAGGAGGGAGGTAAGAAAAGCAAGACAGCTCAGTACGGGTGCTTCCTCACAGTCTGCATCAGTGCCACCAACTATGCCAATAACAGTAAGTCGTTGCCCTTGGACCCTCAAGAGGAGTTGCTGAAGTTGGCCAGTCTTCGTCTCCATGTTTTAGCAATGCAAGAAATGGCTAGACAGGAATCCCAGCTACCTGCAAAAAAATATGAGGGGTCAAAAGAAGAGCTAAGTTTTTTGAGGCTTAATTTGTTTCCAGCACCGGGCGAGGAAAAATTGCCATTCCTTGTAATTCGTGCACATTCAAGAGGCGTTCAAAGCAATGTATGTAATGCCCATATTTGGGTATTTCAGCTATTAGGCTTTGTTCTTTGCTTAGAGGGACTCATAGGGTTTAAATGTGCTCAAAATAGAGAAGGTCACTCATTTCTTCAAAACTGTAGTTTCCAGGAGGTAGTATCTGTCCCCTCTCAAGGACACCAGTGTGGCATAAGTATCATTTCCATTCTGAGAAAAAAACAGATTTCATAGGCTGGGTAGAGAAAGACAGGCCTGGCTGCCTAAGAGAAATAAATACTATATTATTGAATGCCTGCCTTTAATCCTGTGTATTTGTTTTGGGGCTCAGTCTTGCTTCACACACGAGTAAGCTTGTTATTCTTGGAGGAACTGTTAATAGACATATGTCTGCAGGATCGGGCCCCCCCCGAAAGAGCAGATTTAATTATACGCATGGCAAGTTCATGTACTTGCTTGAACAAAGAAACATCCAGTGTAAGCTCTTCTGGGGAGGAAGCGTTTAATCATGCGTGTTTTGTGCAGCGCTCGGCGTGATGGAACGTCAGGGAGCAATTCATTCCCAGCACCGGTGCAAAAATGGTGATTAATAAAATTATAACCGTTTATACTTCTAATACTAGGTTTTAACCACTCTGGTTGTGTCTTTCCCTGATTCAGGAGATAGTACAATTATTTTCATATATGTGAAGCTCGGATAATATGATAGCTCAAATGCTTACTCTCTAGTTGCTGATTTAATTATATGAAATGTCAAGTTAGTTTAAGAAATACTTGGGGAAACCCCTACCTCTGTCAACCAGGAATATGCCAAGTGTTTCAGAAGATAACTTGTACCTTACTATTAAAAAAAAATCAGGCCAGAAAGCAGCACATGCACAACTCCTGTGTGCTGTGTAAGGCATCCTGAATATTACAGCAAAATTAAGACAATAGTTATGGTTTTCTTTTATATTTTGAAAGGTGAATAGAACAGCTTTGTGTTGCTCACAGTGTGTCTCATAGATGCCTTTGGATTGCCACTGAGTTTCAAACATGGTGAATAAAGGTGGGATTCAGGACTTTGGTTGGAGGGAAAAAGCGCTTGCTGGATGGTTAGTTGACTTCTCAGCAATGCGAATCCTTGTATGCATGTGATCTCTGCCTCAACAAAATGACTTCTGATCTAGAAGAAAGGCCTGGGTGAATAAAAGGAATGGATATGCTCTTTGCTGGGATCAAAGAATGTGGTGGGGATTTTTTCCCTTGCGCTCGGAAGGCTTTGAAGCGCAGGAAAGCCACATCAGTTTAACAAGTTGCCGTTTATTAGCGGGACTGTGGTTTGTCCACTGAACCTGATGCGAATGTGAGATAAAACACACTCGCCTAAATCTTTCACATGGGTGTAAGCAAGTCTAATTTATCATGGTTTGCTGTTGGCTAAGAGCACCCACGCTGTTAGTTACATCAGCTCAGCGATATAGCTTGGTTGTGCATTGAAGTTGCGGTCCTAAGTACGGACAGTGATGGCTCTCATTTCTCAGGAAGGACTAACTCCGTTCAAAACTGCACAAGCTGTTCTGCAAATGGCCCCGCTGAGTCTGATTTTGTAAGGGTGATTATTAAATTTTAGATGTGACTTTATGGTTGGGCGTAGCCTTGTGCAAGATATGGATGGCGTCCTGGTCACGTCCTTCTGCACAAGCCAGGCGATTCCATCAGCCTTCAGAAGTATACTTTGATGTAAAGCTACTTTTGAGATGCAAAATATTTGGAAATCTCTTCTGAACTCAAGGCTGAATTTAGGGACATCCTTGTGGTGTTATTGGATAACAAGCACTTTATGCACCAGTATCGTACGTGCTTTTGAAGAAAAAATTGATTATTATGTTGAGGTTCAGCTTAGGTATAAAAAAATATGAAGTAAACTTTGTCAGTGTTTAAGAACTACCTTGCTAGACTTGGGAAGATAAGTGTCCTGTTAAGAAGACCAGACAATAGCTTCTTTTACTAATTAAGGACAAAGACTGTCTGAATTTTAAGAAAGCTATCTAGAAAAATTAAAGACTTTCACATAGGCATTAAGTGTAATTTGGGTGCTCTTTGAATAACAGTTTTGCCTTCTCTGTAGTCCTTGCAAGATCAGCAATCTCTGGATGGGGGCTGAATACAAGGAATATTGCAATATCATTAACGGTGGAATTCTGCATATGTCCTTATATGAGACAAAAGTGGTTACAAGGCTCTTCAGCATGCATTGAAGACAATAAGACCAACTCTGGATGGGTATTTTAGTCAGCAAAACCTGGAAAAAATGTCTATCATCAGTACTGATAAGGAAAAGATGTATTTCTTATTACAAGCCAATGGTACCATTGCTGCTCCTCTGAAGGCACAGATTTACTTGGAGGAGCTGAGGAGCCCTGGTTTCTTTTTCTCAGATCTTCTGTAGTCATCATTTTAGCAGGTTCTGAACATGTTGTAATATAAAGAATCAACAGTCTCTTCTAGTTTAAAATATTGGGTTGTTGGACGTAACAGTGAAATTTCTGGTGAGTCGTTTAAGGTTGTTTAATAAGAATGAATTTGTGTTCTTGGACTTCTGAATGAGTTTGGGTTGGAACTTCAGTTCCATAAATCAGGGTTAATTTGACACATTTATGAGAAAGTAAGTTATTTGTAGAAGCACAACATACCTCAGCCTTACTTTCACTAGCAAAAAGCGTTCCCAACAGAGGAGGTACGTTTTGCAGGTCTGGGCTCAAATCTGGGAGAAGGTGCCAAGAGCCATCACGTGATGCAAGAGGCAACATGAATGTCATTGAGAATTGCACTAGGTCATCTGTGCTGCTGTGTGTCTGTGTGTATATGTATGATGTTAGCTGCTCTCTCACCTTAAAGTTCTTTAATCATGATCATGCAGCTGTCTCTGGTAATCTCCTTTAGTAAATATGTGATGTGGAGAATCAGTTCCCAAAATTGACATTATAAAGCATTCCTGTGTGTATATAGTTATGTAATATGCATATATGTATTTTTTTTTCTTTGTTTATCATACATTTTCTTTTTTCTTTTTTTTTTTTAATGTGGATTTGTTTAGGGTGCAATTACCTGGAATGCTGTGTTAGAGCTCCTGTTTCTAGTTCTGCAGACCCTGATGGGACTTTGTTTGGCTGGCACATGGGCTGAGTCATCCTCCCAGCCTGTGCTTATGACCAGCATCACGGAAGTCAGGCTATTTGTACAAGCAGCTTCAGAGGGATAAAAGCAATCAAAGATCTCTACAGTGGAAAAATTTAAAAAAAAAAAAAAAAAAAAGGAAAAAAATAATTTCTTTCAAGTCTTAAGTGATGGGAAAACCTGTAAAAAAATTACGTGTTTTTATACCTGGATTGTAGATAGATAGTAATTTTGTCGGTGATCACCTGAGTTCAATCAAGAAAACACACAAAAAACCCCCTCGTAAGACTTCTATTACCTCCTTGCCCTCAGCCCTTTTTCACTCCTTTTCCCATCAGGCCAGTTTTTGTGGTAGCTGAGAACCTGGTTAATACCTTTAGATGTTTCAAGCCACATTTGTGGACTAGGGTGTGTCCAACATCTCTGCTCCTACAGCCATGGGGACTTGCAAGTTTGCTTTTCTTCCAGCGATTGGAGAATTCATGGTGAGCGCTTTCGTAGTCTCAAAGTGCATTTTGGATGGATCTGCAAACCCTTGGAGGAGCCTGGAAACGTGGTGTGCTCATCACTGCCACACTCCATATTTAATTGCATGACTTCACTTGCATCACTTTGACCTCAGACTGACCCCTGAGAAATTCTACCATGTTTTTATATGTGATTGGCCAGTTTAGCTCTGGAGGTTGTTCTCTCTCAAGTGAGCACTGCAGTATGTGGCTTGCACCTGAGTGTTATCTTAAAGCACCAATAAAAGAGAGTTTTAATGAATATTTTGGGCAGTGACTGGCACCACCTGTCTGCCCAGGGGGCAAGCCACACCAGTGGGGCAAGCACGTGCTGGAGTAAAAGGTGTGTTCTCCTGCCACTCTTTGCTTCAGTGTGTGTGAGTCAGAGCCTTTAATTCTCTCAGCTACATTCCCCCCAGTAAATTAGGGATAATTATTGCCTTCCTCACAATTTTGGGGTACGTTGGAGAGTGAAATTTGGAAAAACGTTTTGTTTTTTCAGACCCAGATGTTACAAGATTAGAACTTCCTCCTACTTTTTGTTGTCATTCCTGCAATTATTGTTGCAAAGTTATTGCACCGTCACCCTGGCAGTCTCCAGTGCTTGCTCGTCTCGTGGTTTTTGTTGTTTGTGGAAGGCTATATTCTTTTAAAGGATGGTATTCTGGAAAGGCTTTGGGAAGAATCTAATGGGGAAAGGCTGCACTCACTTTCCCTGGGTGGTGGTAGCACAGACTGGAAGTCGAAGCTGAAGCTTTTTTGTTTGCTGTGCACTTTAAGTGGAGCTTATGGCTGCTAAAGGCAAACCAGAAGGCTTTACTTTTAAATAGTTACAAACTTCATTAGGTATTTCTCCTCAGTAAAGTAGTCAATAATGAAATGAATGTTGAAGGTGTTTCTTGGAGGGGAATGTGCCCCAAAGAGAGAAGTGGAAGATAGAAAACTTTTGCTACTGATCAGGCTACAAGTCAAAGTGTAAAGCTTCAGCAAATGTGCTGAAATTGTTCGTGAGGTTTGTGGCTAAACACATAGACACACACTGATGAAAGATGAGGTGGTTGTAAGCATTTAATTAATAGATTTTAAATGCTTTAATATTGATAGAGAAAAATAAACCTTTCCTTGATGTTATTGCATTACTTCTCTTGTGGCAGCAGATTCCTCAACTTGTCTATTTTTTTTCAGATATGTAAGTATTGAAGTATTGATTTCAATATTTCTTCTTTGGATCCAGTGTATTAGCAGCAAAGCTCACCTTCATGTGTCAGATGCAGGCCTCTCTGAGGGACCTAGTTAGGAAATAGATAGCCTGCCTGTATCTGAGGAATTAGCAAGGATGAGCTGGCTCCAGTGCCTCTATTTCAGCAGGCTTTGGTCCTCAGGGCTGTCCGTCCTCGAGATGGAAATTTAACATTCCACAGCATTTTCCGTTGGATTAAGCACAATCTGTAAAAGTACTGGAGTGGGTATCAACTGTGATGGGTTGACCCTGACTGCATGCCAGGTGCCCACCAAAGCTGCTCTATCACTCCCCCTCCTCAGCTGGACAGAGGAGAGAAAATATAACATGGGTTGAGATAAGGACAGGGAGATCAGTCACCAATTACCGTCATGGGCAATGCAGACTCAACTTGGGGAAAATGAATTTAATTTATTACCAATCAAATCAGAGTAGGATAATGAGAAATAAAAACTAAATCATAAAACACCTTCCCACCTCTCCCTTCTTCCTGGGCTCAACTTCACTTCTGATTTTCTCTGCCTCTTCCCCCTGAGAAGCACAGGGGGATGGGGAATGGGGATTACAGTCACGTTTTTTTTCTGCTGCTTCTTCCTCCTCAGGGAAAGGACTCCTCTCGCTCTTCCCCTGCTCTGATGTGGGTCCCTCCCATGGGAGACAGTCCTCTGCATCTTCTCCAGCATGAACTGCTCCATTATGAGTCCCTTCCACAGGGAGCAGTCCTTCAGGAACAGACTACTTCAGTGTGGGTCCCCCATGGAATCACAAGTCCTGCCAGCAAACCTGCTCCAGCATGGGCTTCTCTCTACATGGGGCCACAGGTCCTGCCAGGAGCCTGCTGCAGCGGGGACTTCCCACTGGGGCACAGTCTCCATCAGGCACATCCATCTGCTCCATCATGGGGTCCTTCACGGGCTGCAGGTGGATATCTGATCCAGCATTAACCTCCATGGGCTGCAGGGGCACAGCCTGCCTCACCATGGTCTTCACCACAGGGGAATCTCTACTCCGGTGCCTGGAGCACCTCCTCCCCGCTTCTTCGCTGACCTTGGTGTCTGCAGAGTTGTTTCTCTCACATATGCTCACTCACCTCTTCTGGCTACTGTTGCATTGCAGTTTTTTTCCCTTTCTTAACTATGTCATTACAGAGGCACTGCCACCATTGCTGATTGTCTTGGCCTTGGCCAGTGGCATGTCCACCTTGGAGCTGGCTGGCATTGATTCTATCAGATGCAGGGGAAGCTTCTAGCAGCTGCTTACAGACGCCATCCCTGTAGCCCCCCGCTACCAAAACCTTGCCACGCAAATGCAATGCACCACCACCAAATGCATTGATCATGCTTTACTCATTGGTTGTCCACCATCAAGCTGCAAGTCCCCCTGGGAGATGGCTACCAGGCAAAGATGGTACTGGGGAGATTTGTGCTCCAGTGTATGAACAAATGGACACACCGTTATCGCTGCCCATCATGAGTGTGGGAGGGGAATTGTACTGCCGAAGCTTTGCTTTTGTCTGCCTCTGCGCTGCTAGTTATTTGACTTGAGCAGGAGCGATGTTTCTCCAGCACTGCAGGATCTTAGCTGGGAAGACGTCTGTCTACCTGGGAATACCAGTAATGATTTACCAGTCATGGTTTGCATGAACAAGAATCAGGCTCGTCACTGCAGAGCTCGGTTGTTCTACGAGGAAACTGCGCTCCAATTCCTTTTTCAGCACTTCTGACAAACTGCAAAGAGTGATGGATGCTCAGTTCTGGCCTGCAGAAAAAACAACAGTCCCCTGAAAAAGTGAAGAAGTGATGGTGTTGGCTATTGCAATGCTCTGTTGTCCCCTTTAGTGGAGAAGGGAATATATCCCATGTTTACCTCTGCAAACTGATGCATTGATAATCCGGTTTTATTTTATCTGCCTTACTTTTAATAAAATACAGATAAACAGCTGAGAGATGCTCAACAGACAGAAGTAAAGCTCGGCATTGCTGATCTGCATTTGGTGAGCCTGAGAAGTGGCAGTGTGGCGTGATTATATGATTTATCAGGAAGAGACCTCAAACAGGAACAGCACTGCACGCCGGAAGACCCGCTCCAAATAATGCCATGCTGCAGAGTCTGATTTTTCCCTTTGCTTTCAGGTTTTTTTCTGCCACCCACTCAATGTCCTTCAAAAGCTGACTGCTGGGAGCTGACTAATGTGATGGTGTTTAGCCTTCGCTATGTCATAATGAAAAGTAGCTTCGGTTCATTGAATCAGGAAGTTAAGTTCTCATCGGAGACCTGAGCAGGCTCAGCGTTCCTCAAAGATCTTCTCATTTGCTGCACCTCATGTTCACTTGTTGGTTTTGATGAATAGTTTAGCAGCAAAGTTTGGAGTCCCGCGATGCAGGCTGATGTTTTGCCCAAGGCAGAGTACAGTCCAACCCCCTGTGCAGGAGAAGAGATGAAGATGGGCTACACAGTGGCTCGTGGTGGAAACACTGCCTGGGGAGGGAAGGACCTGCCATCTGGCATTAGGCCAGGGGTCCATCTAGTCTGGAAAGACTGTTCTACTCTGCGGGTGACTGAGCACTGACACAGGCTGTCCAAAGAGGTTATGGACTCCATCCTTGGAGTTATTCAAAAGCCATCTGAACATGGTCCTAGGCAACCTGCTCTAGGTGGCCCTGCTTGAGCAGGGGGATTGGACCTCCAGAAGTCTTTTCTAACCTCAACCCTTCTGTGCATCTGTGATTCTGCTCTTTGGACGTTGTTCTTGTGGCATCTTGGCAGAAGATACAAAAAGCTGGATGTTCCCCCTGTGGAGAGATGTTTTGCTGGTGAATGGTCACCAGGCTGAGAATTACATTTCTGTTGCTGTTTCTTAATCTGCTCCCTCTTGCACTCCGTGGGGGTCTTCTCTTGTCCATGGAACCACACAAAAGCAAACTGAAAACAAGTGTGAAGGCGAGTTTCCCAGTGCCGTGCAGTAAATCAGTGGCTGTGCAGGAACTGGTCTGGGAGTGCCCAGCTCTGCCTGTTCATGGTAGCAGGGCAGTCTCCACTCTTTCATGCTTCATATATTCTTTTCAATAGCATGATGACATCTTTCTCTTTCCAGCTGGTTATGTCTCTTGCATACCTCTCCCTGAAGAGCTGAAATACATCTGTAGATCAAATGTAATCTTGCCATTCTGCATTAGACCATGCTGCTTCTGCTGGGACAACAGGCTGATCCCAACTGAGGCCAGCATGTAATTTCTGCCTGGTTTCTGTTTCAGAAAGTGTTTTAGACTCCGTGCTGAGCACGTACAGGATCTGGGAATTGCAGGGGTTAGGTTTGCCAACACTTACTGTAGAACTTACATCTTCAAGTGGAGTGAATGGAGCTGTGATCTGCCCCTGTGAGAATAATTAATAGTAATTTTCCCATGGTTAGTGCCTTTCTTCCAAACATCTCAGCCACTCTACAAACATTAATGAATTTAACCTTCATCCCACCCCAGAGCAATAGTCCAGTATTTATCATCACTGTTTTATGGATACAATAACCAACTCACAGAGAAGTGAATCAATTTTCCTGAGGTGCTATCAGACAGGAATAAAATACGGGAGGTTTTGGCTTATAGGTCTATAGACTAATACATTTTTGTTTCTAAGACATTCAGAAGGGGATTTAGTGGTGTGTAGATAAGGAAATGTTTGATTTCAGGTCTTGACTGGGAAAGAAGAAGGTAGCTGTGAAGATTTCCAGAGAGGATGCATCTGAACTACCAAGAGGGCCATGGCAGACCTGTAAGCAATAGCTTGTAAGGAGTTTAAGTCTATTTTAGCGTTTAGGACATGAGGCACAAAAGGTTTTTTTGAGGTAGCACCACAACAAAAATGTTAAGGCCAATTAATAAGAAAGGCCCTCAAGCAAACCTAGAATTCTATGGAAAGATCAGTGTCATTCTCCATTCTGCAGTGAGAATAAATCACTGCTGGGATGTGTTACACTGGAATAGTCTTTCAATAAATGAAGAACAAGCTTTGCTGTTTGAATAGCATTAAAATGAGAGTAGGCAACAAGAGTAGGTATGTGGAGGGGCATTTCTGTGCTGCCTCCCTGTGTGGGAGTGGACTAGATGACCTGGAAGGTCTCTTTCTTTTCTTTTTGTGATTCTCTGAGTAGGTTGTTCAGTTGGGATTTACATTGTTGACCTGTTGGCTCAGAAAGGCGTTGAGTCATCTTCCTTCAGGTGATTATATCGCTCACCCTACAAGCATGTGCAGAGCAGCAGCAGTATAGCAGAAGTAGTAGAAATCTCTCAAAAAGCTGCAAAGAGCCCTTCATTTTGAAAACCTTTTTCTTTCATTCTTTCCTTCATTCTCTTTTTTTCTCCCCTTAAGAGTTACTAAGGATTTAGAGCTACAAGGTTTGTGGCAGTGATATTTCACTAACAAAGTGGTTCTCTGCACAGTCTTTCGTAGCAAGTTCATCTTTATTCTGATATTGAGCCTGTCCCCTGGCTGTGAAGACTAAGAGCCATGTTCGGTCTCCACACATCATGTGAAGGTAGGAAGGTGTCATGTTCAGAACAAATGGAGGGGAGCCACAATTGGCTCCAATTATGTCATTGAACCTCTTGTTGTAGCTTGTTACAGGTCCTGAAAGTGTAAGTGGCTTTGAGGGGAGACTAAAGATGGTGGGGTACTCCACAGAAAGTACTTTTTGCTCAAGAAGTCCCTGAAGTGTAAGTGGTTGGTAGCTGGGAAGGCACTTGTGCCATAGCATGTGTCCTTTCCACCTTCTTACTCTTTCTAGACGTCTGCTGTTCACCACTGCTGTAGACCTTTGATCTTCCCCAGCATGCCTGTTCTTATTTTGTAGGTCAGGTGAATCAGTTCTTGGCCACCTGTCCTCAGAGGCAACCAGTTGTGCTGAGAGCTTTACTGGTGTGGGTGCACAACCTATGCCCATTTGATGCAGTAGCTTGGGCACAGCACTGTCTACAAGGGGAGGTAGCATCAGGAGGAAAAGGTGCTGCGAGGGAAGATTGGAGTCAGCCAAAAGAACCTTTTTTATACAGCTGTTTCTCTTTTACTGCCCATCCACTTGCTCTTTGACCACGAGAAAAGGCAGAGTAAAACTAGACTTTCTCGGTAAGGGGATGGAGAGGAAAATACTTAATTAGCAAGATAGTATGCCCTGGAGGTCACTGCAGTAAAATGTTAATTGAGCAAGCCTTCTTCAGAAATCATACCTATTTAGTTAAATGTTTACTGCTCTGTGTTTTTGTGCTAATTAACAATGTTCAATTTTGTGCTGACTAATAAAAATGTATTTCAAGAAAGCCAAGTGGAGAGATGATGGTCTTGTCTGCAAGCACAACTTGTTACCACGCATGTGTGCGTGCCTCCCTAATGAGGAGATGCTGGACAACACCTAGATTCAGGCCACTGGCTTCAGCAGCAGAGATTTGGGCAGCAGAAAGTGGGAATACTCTCCATAGGTCATTTTGTTGCTGCCTGCTTAGAGTAAATTACCTTCCCTCTTGGCATCCCTACTTTAATTTTGAACAAAGCTCCAATCAAGGTTAGAGAGTTAATACTTTCATGGGACAGGGATGAAGGGGAAGCCTTTTGTAACATGTACAATTGCCAAATAGAGGTAAGAAGGTCTAAATTTTTATATCTCTTCTTGGCAGGTTCCAGTAGAGTCCTTCCCTCCATTTGGTTTTTTGTTGTCATTATTACAAAGGCACTATTATTTTGCTATACAATGGCATGGGTGGGAAGGGACAAAGTGGCTCAGACAGCTCAGAATAGGAAGATTAGCTTTACAGAATGCTTATTATTTTATTATTTAGCCAGGCAAGCATTGTCATTTGGAAGGCGGAGGGAGAGAGAGAAGAGAGAGATGTTATCAACAAAACTGATTGTGTTTTTTTTTCTTTTATCCTTTCCTCTGTCAGAGTAAAATAAATGTCTTTTCTTGAAGAAATATATATTTTTCTTGATCTCTAGAGGATAAACTTGAAGTTTAATTAGATTCAGTGGTGCAGTATTACTTCTCATCTGCTGATCACTTTAATTAAATTATTGCAAGGATTGGAAAGTATTAATCTAGTGGAGAACTGAGCAAGCGCTTGGGAAGTTTTGCACAGTGGTTCTGCATTGAAACAATTTCTCTGTAACCACACATGGCTCCATGATTCTGTTTTCCTTCCTACTTGTACTAATAATCTGTTTTCCTGGGATATCAAGAAGAACGTAAAATACCTAGAAGTGCATGAAACATGTAAGACATTATGGTAATGATGTTCTACATTCATCAAAATGATGATAACGTACGTTAAAACCTCAACAATTTCATTAACAGCACACTTTGGATTTTCATGAGAAATTTCGAGGTTTTAGCAAAGATTTAATAGCAGGTGCTTTTAATGTGCTCTCATTCTATGACATCTCAGGAAAATATTTGCAATGAAAAAGTAATATGCTATAAAACATGTTTTAAGTGTATCTGGGTGTACACAAAGCCACATGACGTGCATATAACTAATGTAAGATGAAGAATTATCCCTAAAATTCTACCATTAATAAAATGAACAGAGGAATTTAGATATTTAATTTACTTCCTAGCTTTAAAATTCATGAAGTGTTTGGTTGGTTTTGGGGGGTTCTTTTGTTGGTTTTTTTTGAGCAGTGGGAGGTGAACAGGTCCTTACTTCATAGTGGCAAAGTTTCAGTCTATATGGGTGAATACTGCTGTTGAATGCAAGAGTCTGTGCCCTATGCATGTTAAATCCACTGAAGCTAATGGCAATATCTCCAGGCACTTCTAGGTTTATCAGAATATAGAGCCTGAGAGACTGTACAATGCCTGGTTATATTCTCACCGAGAATGATTTGTCAAGGTTTTCTGTTTGGCTTTTCATAGTTTCGTGCAGCTATTGGATAGGGCAGATGTCTCACAAGTCACTAGAGTGACTATCTATAATGCATAATTCTGTCATATACAATGCAGTTTTGGTTGCTTTGCTGTCTTCGTATGTATTCTGCTGAACTCAAACTCCTGTTGTTTCACCCATTTTCCCTCTACTCTTATGAGCTGCTCTGTGTTGCGGTAGAGGAAGAGTTTGTCCATCCCAAAGGAGGCGGTAGTTTGCCAAAAAAGCAAGGGCTTCACATGTCTCGAGGAAAGGGAGCTGCACCTGTAAACCAGATGAATTATTGTATATCTATTGATGTCAGGTGCCAGGAAATATGGTTATTAGTAGTGATTTGGACTACAAACATCTGCAGTGGTTGCTCCTTCACTGCCCTTTGCCGTTGCCTGCTGTCAGTGGCGGGTTCCTTTCCAGTGCAGCTTCTCCTTACGGATTGGCAGCCAGGTTGGAGTGACAAGCTGCGAGAGACAGTCAGCACGGGGAAGTTTTTGCCTCTCTGCTGCAGCTTTATTTAGCTCACTCTCTTGAGCCGATTGCCTGACAGCAAATCTCCTACATGGGCTTGCCTCCTAAGTTGTGTTCAGATGGACATGATGGGCAGATGTGCTTGGCACAGTGACACCTTTCCAGAAAGGTGGTTGGTCGTTGCTGTACAGGGTAACTGAGCCGTAGGAATAAGGGGCGGCATTTGCTCATGAGCAAGGCTGCCTAATCTAGGAAAAGCATGAATGGGATCTTGACTGAATACTCATTTTGGCACATAAAGGACCATTTCCCTCAGCACGTGGCAGATGGGTGGTGACCTTTTCTCTGCCCCCACCCCGAGGTCTCCCTGGCAGGCTGGAAGCCTGCATCTCAGACAGATTGATTGGTCTGTCCCCTCATCAAATCAAGCTCGAGTCAAAGTTGCTTTATTGACTTAAACGTAATGTAAGTATTGCCAAATCTAATACGTGGGAATTAAATGGCAATTAGCCATTTATTTGAGCTGGCTTCTTCCTCTCTCTGTGTTTCAGCTCTCTTTCGGCTTGCAGGCTGCTTTCCTAATTGCATACTGCTCAATGAGGAGCTGCCAGCTCTGGCTGGGGGGTGGGGGGCATGGGGGGCAGCTCTTGACCCCCTGTGGTAAGGGGAAGGCTGCCCATACCAAGCCGAAGGCACGTTCACTTGGAGGACTTCCAGACTCACCTTCGTGGTGTGAACATCCCGACTCAGGGAGATTTGCCTTATGGTCCTTATGGGTTCTCTTTAAAAAAACCCAGCATTTGTTACAGGTGTTTGAGTGCTGGAGCCTGGGCTGCACCACATCACTGTCCATTGGGTTGTCCAACCTTGACGTAGCTAACATCTAACCTGGGTTCAGATGCCAGCCAGGGGTTAGGGACGTCTTCTTTCTCATCCTGTGTCTTAGAGCTCACCAGCTGCTGAGAGTTATTTTTTAGCAATACCAAAATGCTCCCAAGGAAGGTAGGACTGTGACTCCTTCATGCATGCAGCAAACATATTTCTTCTTTTGCAATGTGTTTTTTTAATAAGCTGTTTTCCAGGCAGTGCCTCACCAGCATATAATCATTTCGATTCCAGGTGATTTTTACTGTGGCTGCTGTTTGGTTTTTCACTGTTTAGAACAGAGGCACTGGCTGTTTCGGGAATAGTCTGCTCTCCATATCCCACCATCCCTGTCCATATCCTAGGCTTTAGCATCAGTGAAAGAAAAACTAGTTTTGTCATAACTGTAAAAATCAATGCTGTGATGTGTAATCAAGCACCAGCTCAGGAGCATCCCTTGAGGTCTTCTGGAGCACCTTCAATAACAGATGCCACATCCCAAGGGCATGATTTGAAAAGAACCAGGGTAATCTAGTCCCCTGCTAGTGTGATGCTGTGGGCTGCTGGTGTACACTCGGTTTATGAACCTGTTTCCCATAGGAAGAGGGATTTTTGAGGATTCCTCACGTCGCTGTGTAGTGGGGGAGTACACAAAACTTAGGGAGAATTTCGTCATTGCTGTGCGAAGTATTGTTAATAATGGCATGACAGGAGCTCGGCGTTCAAAAAGAAATAGGACTGTGCCTTTCCTCATGCTGTGGCTTATAGTGCAACACTAAATATCTGTGCTGTAATTATTGTCTGCAAAATACTACCCTGGAGCAGATAGATGAATCTTGCTTATGGCCATTGAGTTTGAACATTAAGCAGCCAGTTCCTGTGTGAGGCTGGAGTGAGTGTAAGAGAGCTCTGATTGAATCAACAAGCTTACAAAGTGTCCAGAGAAGGGCAACGAAGCTGGTGAAGGGTCTGGAGAACAGGTCTGGTGAGGAGTGGCTGAGGGAACTGGGGTTGTTTAGTCTGGAGAAGAGGAGGCTGATGGGAGATCTTATTGCTCTCTACAGCTACCTGAAAGGAGGCTGTAGTGAGGTGGGGGTCAGTCTCTTCTCCCAAGTAAAAGCAATAGGACAAGAGGAAATGGCCTCAAGTTGCACCAGGGGAGGTTTAGATTGGACATTAGGAAAAAATTCTTGACCAGAAGGGTTGTCAAGCACTGGAACAGGCTGCCCGGGGAAATGGTTGAGTGACCATCCCTGGAGGTATTTAAAAGACGTGTAGATGTGGTGCTTAGGGACATGGTTTAGTGATGGGCTTGGCAGTGCTGGGTTAATGATTTGGCTTGATAGTCTTTTCCAACCTGAACAATTCTATGATTCTGTGATTCTATTTTGTCAGTGTTTTTGGATCACCTGTACACTAAGAACTTACGGCACTATTATTTGATGTATATTCAGGTCCTTGCATGTCTGGATTTATCTGCAGGATATGTGTGGTAGCACAGAGACTGAAGTGGTTCTGCTTTGTGTTACCATGGGTGCCTGGCATAGGTCTGCAGGGAGGGAAGGGCACACGAAGAAAGCCCTCACCACTCAACTGAAATCCCAGTCAGGGTCGTGCACACACATTTTAGCTGCACCGAACCCAGCAATCAAGCAACCGTGGGTTGGGTGTCAGTATGAGCATTTTGCTGGCTGCAAATCCCCAGCAAGCACATCTTGCCTTGTTTAAATGTTTGGGAACAGAAGAGGTTTGGTTTCCTAGACCAGAATGCTCTTGGTCTGGAGCAACAGCGATACTAGCATGGACCAGAACACTACTCACTATGCTGTTGGCAAATCTCAACCTACGTAAATTTACTCTAGGCTTGTTCCCATAGGTTTCATGCCTTTGCACTGTAAACAAGTCCAGTGTCTGAAGAGACTATGCTTAGCATGTTGGCCAATATTTTGGTTATTTCATACGTATCTTTGATTAAGCAGAGGTGGCCAAGTTGTGTGTGTGTATGTGCACCTGTGTGTGTATGTGTTTTTTCTTCTCTTTTCATGACTTGAGACTATAAGACAAAACCAATCAGGTTTCTAGTTAAGGCCTAGTGGCCTCCTCACAGAGGCTTTCCTCCTGAATATGCAAGCTTTTCCCTCCTGACATGCACACAACACCTTTCTGAGAAAGATGCATTTTGGAGATGTCATTCTCCTTACAAATTGCTTCTCTCTTGGCATTCTCTAATTATAGAAGCTGCAACGATGTGTGTGCATGCGTGAAGGCGGCAGCAGGAATTTCAGATAAAGTCAATTCACTTAAACTAACTGATGTTAACTGCTTGGGCTGCTCGTTACAATGAACTGGAAGAGAAGTGCTGATTGACCTCCTCCTCAGTTCTCTGGGGGATATTAAACCATCTCAAGTGTGGAATTATCACAATGCAGGGAGTGGGACAGGAGTGCGAGTGAGCGATACTGCCAAATTCTGATTTCCACCTGTTTTGGGGGAATTTACCAGATGATGAACTTTCCAACCAGACCGTGAACTCATTGGCACTGAATGGGTGCTTAGGGGCTACCTGCTACTAGACAAGCCTTCAAGACCTTCAAGACTTCTTTTCTTTTTATCCAACAGGAGATACTTTCTGTTTCAGGGAGAATTGGCTACTGTGACTTTTGTGAGCGCAGTGTGTTCTTCTCCATGGTCTCCTGGACTTCATTCATCCAGTGCTGACCAGCAGCAGAGAAGTTGATCTGCAAAGCATCTCCTTTCCCAGTGGATACATGTGCCCCACTTAGTCTACATGATCTGTCTTGTACTCACCCAGTGGGGGTGGTGCAAGGGTAATATCTGGGAGCTGCAAGATGATGAAAAGCCTGTAGAAGGCAACTCTTCACCACTTAAAGATCGCTGGCTGCCCCTGAGCAGCACCATTTTACCCAGTTGAGACTCAGCATAGCCCAACTCCTGCAGAGTTTCTGCTGCAAAGTATCTGCCCCCTCTGCACAGTGCAGTGCAGTGGGAGGATGTGAGACAGATTATGATTATGAAATAAGTCTATAACACTCCTGATCCTTGGGTCTTCATCACTGTTTCTTTTGAGGAAGAAGATGAATGGCTTCTTTAAGAGCCATGGAATGGCTGACATTGGAAGGGACCTCTGGAGGTCATCTGGCCCAACCTCCCTGCTCAAGCAGGGCAAGGTTACTCAAGACCATGTCCAGACGGCCTGTGGAAGGATGGGCTGAAGCTTACTGCAGCTGAACATGGGCACTGGGGATGCACCATGCTGGCAACAGGAATGGGGGTAGTTTTGAGGGCCCTTTAGTTTCAACCTACTCTTTCCAGGGAGCAGTGAGGAGGGGATTTTGCCCAAGGAGGGATGTGGCACATCTCCGTCTCCCAGAGCTGCTTCATGACATCTGCATGGTGGTGGCTGCTGCTGACTTTACAAGTGTTAGGTGGAAAAAGCATTCAGTAAGAGGCCAAGGGAGTGAAGGAAAGGAGGAGGAGGCAAAAGGAGATGAAAGGAAGAAGAAGGCAGTCCAGCATCGACAGACAGGCACCCGTGATCAGTCCTCGTTGGGTGGCTGCTATTGGTTTGTGGATGGATAAACCCCTTGCCCCAGCCACGCTAGGCACAGGCTCTAGCTGCTTGTGCCCAACCATTTAAAGCTGGTTGATGCAACAGCAGCACGAAGGAATGTAGGGAAGCAGGTACCTGACAGCAGTCCCGTCTCTTCTGCAAGAACGTTGTATTTTATTATTGTAGTCCTGATGTCGATGAAAGTCCAGAGAGCCATTGCTGGAAACAGGCTGCTAATGTGTTCAGATTTCCCATTAATAATGGCAACGGTTGTATATGTGCAGAAAATCAGGGTGTTGTTGTCCCTTTTATAGCATTTGATAGGGAGTGTGCACGGGGAAGGGTTTCTTTGACCTCAGCTGCAGCAACATATCATGGAAAGAGTGTCAGAAAATGATTGCAGCACTTGTCAAGGATGTTTGAAGAGAGGCTACAAAAGGAAGAGGGACATGGAGGAGTTCAAAATGGTATTTCTTGGGTTTGCTAACAGAATGACTGCTACAACCCTAGAAGGAATGTCCACTTTGGGTTCCTTGAGATTTCCAAAAGAACTAAAGGGTTTGCTTCTGTGGAGGTTGTGCATCTCCAGCAGTTTTGCCCTTGGAACCAAAACCTTTAAGATGTATTTTGGTTTTCACCACTTCACTATGTCTTGTATCTGCATTTCTCTCTGCATAAGCAATGGTATGGGTGTTCCCTGGAATGATGTAAATAATTGATTTTTATTTACTTTTTAGGTTTTTCCTCTCTCTGGCTGATAAATATGTTTTAAAATTATCGGGAAAAAAAGAAAAAAAAAAAAAAAAGAAGAGTTGCGCCCACTGAAATATTCAGGGAAAAAAAATCCCTCTTTTTTTCTGGTTTTCTTATTCTTTGGGGGGTTTAAATACAGGCAAATTTTGAGAATACACAGTATTTTGGATCAAAATATCAAAACATTTTCCCCTGAAAGCTTGCAATGGCCTGCTTCAACTATGGTAAAGGGAAGAAGAAAAAAACCTTTCAGCTGAAATCAACTTACTGAGCTTGGCGTTTGTATCTGTTGACCTAAACCAGAATGTTTTAGCTAATAAACCAGTTGTCTAAAAAATGTAATTCAGCCCTTTCTTCATCAGTTTCCTGTCACTTCCACTTTCTCATACTCATCAGTATCACTGTGCCATGGATTTTTTTTTTTTTTAGGCAAACACTTCAACCCATGTCTCAGTTTTATTTTGGAAGAAAGGGAGAAAGTCTGTGTTCAAGTACATAATAGAGTCTTTTCGATTAAGATGAAGAGCAAAATCTGGTCTGCAGATATTTAATGAGTCATGCTGAGAATGAGAAAGAGAGCGAAGCTTTGCTGAATTAAACAGCAAAAGGACAGTTTTTGTCTCACAAATGAATGCACAGATGGGCCCGAGGATGGATCAGTCCCCCTGCACGTTAGGGCTGAGCCCCACTGCGTTACACATGCCACTGCTTTACCCCTAGGGAAGGGATAATCTTGGTTTTATGGAGGTGCAGGGGGTGATGTAATAATCTCTAATGAATGTCAACACCCATGCAATCTCTTTTTTTTTTTTTTTTTTTTTGGTGTAAGCGTGGGTATAAAGTTCATTGTCCAAATCACATTACATGTGGAGCAACTACATTTCTTCTGTAGCTTTACATAAACTTATAATGAACTTCTCTTTTGTTTTTACTTTCTTTTTTTAGCACTGTAATGGGCTGTGTTATTGTGCATGTGTTAGAGGTTGCCTTGTACATTAACAAATCCATGAGATTATGCCTGAAATTGTCTTTGAAAAAGCAAAGTATTTTTTTCTAATCAACAAATAGCAGTAAGAGGATGTTCCCCTCTAATTCTGTCTCAGCAGATGAGGAAGGACTGTTACTAAGCGTGTGTGTGCCTTTGTATATGAAAAATAAAAGACTAATTCTGTAATGTTTGCCCCACATTGACCATCTCAGTAGTGATGAGCAACACGAGGGCTTGCCAGTAACTTGCAGAGGGTCAGAGAGCGCAAAATCTGGTCCATGTGGATCCCAGGGAGAGACAGCTGAGCCTGTGCTTTTTGTACTAGTTTTTCCTTTCTAGTGAATAACTACAGCAGTAGCTGTGTTACAAGAAGCAGGACGTTTTATGGCCATTGCTACTACCTCTGCTGACCACCTGCAGATCCCATCAACTGTGGAGGACCAGATCTGCGTACAATGTCCCACAGAAACAAACCCAGGAGACTTCCAGAAATTATGGCAGATGGTATTTCATCTTCCTCCCTGCATGGCGTGTGGGGTTTTTGTATGTATGGATTATAAAACCCTATATGGGTTTTATAATTTCTTCCAAAAGACCCAGTTCCTTCAGCCAGGTGGTTTCTATTATGGTTAATCTTAGGCAGACAAAAGTAATTTTGCTTCCTCCATTCAGTAAATCTTGGGAAGGTGCATAGATTGTCAGTATATTGCACAGATTATCAGTATATAGATCATGCATAGTTTATCAATATATTTTTCTTATTTAAATATCTAGATAAAGACTAGCAATAAATGGCAAAGGGTGTATTGCACTTTTAAATTTTTCTTTAGGATGTCTAGTAAGTTACCCTGCTCCTTTTTTTTTTTTCCTGGGGAACTGAAGCTCTCCAGAAGAGGCGGGTGCATCGGTTGGTACTTTTGGTCTGAACTTGGAAATCGGCTCCAGCACTTGCAATACTATCCATCCACAAAACACGCTTTCTTTTTTTTTTTTTTTTTTTTTTTTTTCTGTAGATAGTTGCCAGCTGCTGCATTGCTCAGTTGCTCTTTCCCATTGCATCCACTTTGTCTCTCTTTTGGTAATTTCTGCTATCCCGTCACCCCAGATTTCACTTCATCGCTCTGGGGCTTCTGGTTTGTAAAAACTCCTCATGCAGATCACAGTAATGCTGCAAGGACTCTCCAAGAATGTTATATTTACTTACTGTGGGTGCAATTTGTCTTCTGTATCCTTGAGATGGTCTGAAATTTTAGTCCTGACCAACAAGCAAGTGTTGAAGAGGAAGGAAAAAAAGGTTAAAAAAGGTGTTTTCTACACCACACCTTCTTTAACCTTGTGCCGGAATAAGTGTGGTTGACTCTGAAGCAAGCTTGAGGGTCCAGCATCCCATCTTTTTCCTGCAGAGCTCTCCTGTCCTCCTGCAACTCTTCTTCTGTATGGAGTTACAAATGCCAAGGGGCTGGAGACAGGTTGAGATTGACTTCGTTGGGAGCCAGTGGCCAGAGCAGTGAGGGGAGCACCCCACTGTTCATCAGAATGTCACACTATTGATGCACTCAGTGTCATCTCTGTCATTATTCCTGTTAAATTAGTGACTGATCTCAACCCTGAAATGGTAGTAGTAAGGATAATCTTATGAATTATACATATTATCTGCTGGGATCACAAATTTTTATTCATTTTTATTACTAACCTTTTATCCAACGTGCTTTGGGGGACTTTTTGGTATTCAAGTTTACATTTCAGGATTTTGTTTATAGAATCCATAATTTACAAGGAGTAAAAAAAAAATAGCCATTTGCTTGGATGTTTTCAAATGGAAAGCTGTGGTAAAGTAATATTTTTAAAGGTTTCTGTCTTTCATTCATGTGGCTGATTTTTCTGATACCACTTCCTTGCATCCCATGGACTTAATCAGAAAAAAAAAAAAAAAATCTCCATTTTGTCATTAATAGCCTGGATCTTTTAAAAGATATTTTCTAAGGCAATTAGTGCTGAGTGCATTAATAAGACCAGAAGAGAGACTGATTAAGAGCTAGTTTAAAAATAAAAACAGTATTTTGTAATTTATATCACCAATAAATCTTTAAATAACGATGTTTCAAAAATATTTGGCTGCTTCATCTTATTTTTGGCTGTTTTCATGTGGTGTTTCCAGCAGCTCGGGCAGTGAGTGTAAGATTAGTCCTTTCTATTTTTTTTTTCAGTCAATTCCTTTGCATTTTCACATACTGTTGTTGCTGGTGTCTGTGTTTGCATTAGCACAGGACTGCAGACTATCCTAGGAATACAGCAGTGCAAACAAAAACCTACTTTGACTCAGATTTTGTTTATATACTCCTACTGCATTGTCATTAAAATCAAACAAACCAAAACTGTCAGACATCTTAAATTGCCTTTTTTTATTTTAATGTCTTGGGTATCCTTTTAAAAATACAGGCAGGCACTGCCTTAATGCTTGCTTCTGCTACTGCTTTGGAGCATGAGGAAGGGAACACGGTTAGACTTTCCATCTTGGAAAGCAGGAAACAATGAGATTTGATAGGGAATTTTTTTTTGCAAATGAATTGGTATTTTCCAGTACATTGATTTATTTCAATCAAAAATGAATTGTCTTTTAAACTCGCTCCTAATGCACTACCAGCAAAATAAAAAAAAGTGAATTGGAGTGCTTTGTTTTATTTAAAAGCTCCTTAACTGTGTCTTGGTAATACGTCAGAATTATGCAAAACCTTTTAAAGTTTGTCTCCTCTTTGCTTAAAAACGGAGAAAAACTCTTAATTGTAAAATTGTCCAACCAAAGCCAAAATTCCACACTCTGCCAGAATTAGCAGCTTCTTAATCTATTGCACTGTTCCGCTCTGCAGTTGTTCTTCATAAAACTGTACTTAAAATTTTAAGTCTACTTTGCGGTTAACCATCATGGAAAATCAACATTCTCCCTTATTCTGCTGTCTTGACAAGAGCACCTCTGCAAACGGGGATGTCTGTTGCAAGTGTCTCCATCATTCTCTGAATTACTCGATTAATTTTATAGGATTTGAGCAGGTGAAACAAGACTGAGAATCCCACCAACTCATTTCCCATGGGCTGCCAAACTTGCCTGACCTTCAAATCACTCTTAGCCATCATGTTACCACCATGAAGTGATGAGCTTTTTGTTCTAGTAACGCTCTTGTGAGTCTTTGACATTTTCTTCTGCTAAATCAACAAGAGCTGCTGTTTTTCTTGTAGAAATTAGAAGGCAGTGTGGGTTGGGGTTTTTTACTTAGTTGGTTGTTTTGTTTTATTTTTATTTTTTCCACTGCTGCCTAAAAAGGAGTATAGGATGAGAACAGTGTTCTAGCAGCAAAGTGGTTTAATGCAGACGTACAGAATATCAGGTTTTGTGCTGCAGGCCACCATTTGCTTTCTAGCATCTTTAACAAAATCGAGAAGACTGGAAACCACAAACTGTAACTTGCTGCTGAAAAAGATCTGATATATTTTTGTATTTCCTTGCAAAACCAAGGAACTTGCTAAAAACAAATTAAGATAAACTGTTAGGGTAATAATGTAACGAAGTTGGTTGGTCGATTGAGACTTGCTTGTTGAGTTTTGTTGGGTATTTCCCCCACTACCGTGAGCTGGTAGCAGCCTCTGTCCAGCATCTCTGCTTCATCTCGCGTCCTTTTGTTTTACTATGTGGTGTATCCTGTCTTCTGTGTGACACTTCATGCCAGCAACTTTCTCTAATGCCATTTCTGATGCTGTCTGGGATGTCTCTGCTTGTTGTCAAGATTTTACCTGCAGTTCCTCCAGGCTTTCAGTCATACCTTTGCCGTTCAGTCGCAAAGTCTACCTTCAGAGCTGGAGCAAATTGAGACAGGGCAGCTCACGCCTGTCCACATAGAAGGATGCGGTGCTCACCAAGGAGGACACCTCTCCACTTGGCCAAGAGTTGTTTCCTGGTGAGGGCAGAATGAATGTGTGTGTCCTAGGGTTGGTTCTAAAGACAACTCCTTCTCTTGGTGGACCACTTGGATATTTGTCTTGCTTACCTTATCACTGTGTGGGTAGGTTTGGGGGGATGTTTTTTGTTGACTACTGCTGTGAGATTGGTGGAGACGTACCCTCTGGGACATGGATCCAAAGTGGTTTGGCAAAGCTGAACAATGCGTTGTTGGCATGACTGCAAGTCCTCTTGGCCAGGCTTCCTGTATGCGAGCTGATACGCTGGCACTGTCTGCTCTCCTGGACACGCAGGGCGAGCTGCAGGGCTGAGAAGGTGCCAGCACTAGCCGTGCACCTAGTCTGTCTCACTTCTTCAGCAGCTGCTTATTAACATACATGCTAAAGAAGGAAACAAAAGAGAATAAAAACATCTTAACTAGGAATAACACAAAGCAAATCTGATTAAATCTTGATTGCACTGTAACAAACTAATTCCTTTTCTCTGTGAACCTGGGCGTACGCAGATTTGCATTTTGCTGGCTGAAGACTTGGTGTTGTGTTTGGAGTTGCAGGGGATGGTTTCCCTCATGGTAAGGGTAAGGAAGATGGGAATATGGCAAAGCACCCCAGGATATAATGCCTCATCCAAGTGGCTTAGGAAAATCATCTCTAATTTTGAACATTGACTGATTTAAAATGGGAACGCATAGATTACGTGCAACCCTTTTCCTTATCTAGGTAGTGGAGGAGATTGTGTCTTAATTGATAGAATCATAGAAAGGTTTATATAAAGCATAATTCTGTATCTTCTTTAATTTCTGAGACTGACTTTCACTGCAAGCTAATGCTCACCCTTTACCTTTTCTTGATTTTTGTAAGGGATGCTTCTCCGTGCCTGGGCTGTCTCCTGCAATGCCTCCTGTGCCACCAGAGCACAGACACCTGCCAAGCTGTAAAGTTTTGATCCCATTGCCCTAGACCTTACCTACATGGGAATCTTTTGTCTGAATAGTCTCTGTCCTTGGCTGCTTAGGCTTTCCTTAAAAAAGAGAGCATTCCTTAAGTGGAGAGCATTTTCTTTAAAACAGAGCCTGCATAGGCTCTGTATTTATTATTCCTTTCAGAGATATGTATTGTATCTATATTTATAGCTTTATTATTTTTTTTCCTAGGATCTTCCAAGAAAGAGCCGTGCTGAGCTCCAGTTAAAACTTACTAGCTCTACCAGGAACACTTGTGCTGGGGACACCATGTGCTGCAGTTGCTTCTCTGGGGACACGTTAACTAAAGCACAAATCTCACAGGCTTTAGAAAGGTTAATGTATTGAAACTCTGCTTCAGAGAGCCCAAGAAGAAAATGTTTCTTGGATCCTTACCAACCTGAAATGATTCTCCGTGCCTTCTTTACCTCCTTGGTCTTATCCACTCATTGAATTTGGGCCCTGCACTTAACTCTGCTTAGAAATTATAAAATCTCGTGTCTCCTCAGTTCAACTTCCTATAGCTGCAGTAGGTCTTTCAAAGAAGAAAAACCAATTCTGTTAAAAAAGATGGTTTTTTTTTTCCTCTCATTTTCTCTATGTTTTTTCTGCTAGTGTATCTGGTGGGGAAGTAAGGTGGGAGTAAGGTACTTCTTCAGGGCAAGGCTGTGGGGTGAGGCACCTCCTGGCTTCTTGCTTTTCCCTTGGGGAGAGGAGGAGGAGGAGGAGGCAGGTACTTTGCTACCTAAACGCATCTCCCTTTCAAATGAGTGGGACAAAATGGGTTCTTCCAGCTGAGATGCCTTCGGGTAAAGCTTCATTTCTAAAACTGGAAAATTTTATTTTCTGTGTTCGAGAGAACTTGGCCAAACCAGGAAGACAATTTCAAAAAAACACTTAACATGAGTGTATAGGTGTTAATGCAAACAGAGACCCCAAGGTAACCCATAGGTAATTGAGTTCTTGAATTCACTGAACCCACTGTGTGAGAACGGGGGTTGGAAGAGGATTGATGCCAGCACCAGCTTCCTCCCATTAGTTAAATGTATAATACTCTCAGTGCCCTCTCTTTGTGCTGTGGCCATGCCAAGGAGACCCAGGTCTTTTGTCCAAGTCGCTGCATAAATCCAAATCTGAAGCAAAGAGCTTCAGAGCACTGGCATGTGAAACAGCATCATGTTTTCCAGTGCTGATGAGAAGCGCGTTGTCTGATGAGTGTGATTTTTGCTTACATTTCCCTTTATCACTTATTTTACTCAAACTTCAACAGGAGGAAATGATAACCTCCTAAGCTTCCATGCCCGGAGCAGCTTTGCAACATTAGATGTGATGCTGCTTCTTTCATTCCTTTCCATTTCCCTTTGCTCTTTTACTAGAAGAAAGGAGCCTTGTCCAAACGTGCTTTTGGCCAGTCCTTTCTATGCTAGTGTTCGTTGAAGCTTTTTTGACCAGTTTCAACAGAAGGGCAGAGGTCATGAGGATGACTGAGGTTCATGTGGTTTATATGAAATGGAAAGGCAGCTGAAAACCAAACGGTGTTGTTGCTATGGAAAAGACTGAGGGCTGGTATGAAGCATGGGATCAGACATGACAGAGTCCACGGGGAAGCTGTTGAGTACTGGTGGCTAGAGGACTTGTCTGGGGTAGGTGTAGGTGGCTGTGCATCCACCACTTCTTGCTTGTCTGTTTTCTGTAGCATTTTTCATTTTCTTATGCCAATCTGCTTCTTTGTCTTTACTCTTTCTATTTCCCCCTTTGCCTCCTTCATCTTCTTCCACCTCTTGATTTTTACGTCAATTGCTGTGGAAAAGGAAAAATAAAGACATGAATTTAGCATTTTGCTCCAGAGCAAATCTCCGACTCCTGGGCCAGCAGCCAGAAATCAATCTTATTCTCTCCCTTGAGTTCATTTCCCAGTGCCAGAGGCACATGGCTCTCATTGTGGATCATAGTCTTCAACAAAGAGTTACTCTCTTGGATAACATAGGTCAGTGCTTGGATAACATAGGTCAACTCTCTTGGATAACATAGGTCAACCTTGAAGAAAAATCTTCAAGGCAGGCATTGAAGCATTGCAATGGCTCCCCTGGTCCTGGGAAAGCAACAAGGTGCTTGACGTGTGAGATTTAGCCATTCAAATGGGTTGTGAAGGGGTTAAACCACAGGGCTAAGTGTAGTTGTGCTTCGTTCTTATTGGTAGAGGTGAACTGAAAGTTCAGGGTGGATGGTTTGAAATCATAGTGAACAGGTTGCTCCCTACCTGCACTTTACTCCTTGCAGGAGTTTTGTGGTACAAAGGAGGAGTTTGGATACCAAGTAACTTCCTGCTGGAAGTTCCTTTGAGCATAGGATGGTGTTATAACTTCAGTTAAAGCTTTCAAAGGAGCAAAGATGCAGATGCAGGAAATCTGTGACTATCTTTTACAGAATACAGCTCCTGCTGGTGCATTGGGGATAAATGCATTACAACTGAGCTAGTCTGATACAGCCATGTTAAGTATTATAAGTAGAAAGATTGAATGCTTGTCCTGTTTTCCTCTTTTCCCTTTTTATTTGGGTTACTGTCATTATTGCTTCTTCTTTTCTGCAACTTTGGAGTTATTTTGGGTTTGCTACAAAATTGAGTTCAGGGAGGCAATTGACTTCACCTGGCTGCAGAAAAGCCATTAGGAGCTTCAAATTAGTGTGAAATAATTAATAGGCAAGAAAGATTAACATGGGGAACACGGGCAGTTTCCATTAACATTAAGCGAAAGGATGTTCCTGTAGATATCTTTACCATGTGTGTTGTCCTAGACCTCTAGCTATTCCCTTTGGACATTAATTATATCCAGATCACTAGAGACAAGACCTTATAAGCCTGCTCAGGCTTCACGTTTGTCTTGTCTTGAAGAGGAACTGAAAGACATTTCTGCTTGCCAGCTCGCTCGGGTTTCTCCTTCCCCTGCCATGACTGCTGTCGGTGGTGGTTGGAGCTAATGACTGTCACAGCGCCTGAGAGCCTCAGGGGTGGCCACGTGCATCAGCAGTATTTTCTCCCTCCTGAGCACGATGGGGGGAAGCAGACCAGCAGTTCCCAGGTTAGCTTTTTGCTCCAAGCACTGGCACCGCATCCCTCCGCTGGCCAGTCCTCCCGAGTGTCTCCCGTAGACAAAGGTGTGATGAGTTAGAGATTATCATTGCACTGAAACGTAGAAAGCAATGCACTCTGAGTCTCCACTGGAATAATGGTTGCAAAAATCATGTGTAAGGCTTGTGTGGATTTTTAGGGTTCTCAACCACTCTCTACGACTACCTGAAAGGAGGTTGTAGCAAGGTTGATGTTGGTGTATTCTCCCAAGTAAAAAGTGGTGGGATAAGAGGAAACTGCTTCAGATTGTGCCAGAGGAGGTTTAGATTGGACATTAGGAAAAATTTCTTCACTGAAAGGGTTGTCAAGCATGGAACAGGCTGCCCAGGGAAGTGGTGGAGTCACCATCCCTGGAGGTATTTAAAAGACATGTAGATGTGGTGCTTAGGGACATGGTTTAGTGGTGGACTTGGCAGTGTTGTTTTCAGTTGGACCAATGGTCTTAAAAGCTTTTTCCAACTGAAGTATCTATGATTATATGATTCAGTTTCCTTTTTTTTTCTTCCTTTTGGCATTGGTCCAAAGTAATAGGGGTAGCAGAGAGGTCAAGATGCCACCTCCGCTTAGCAGATAGGTGTGAGACGGTGTTGCGTGTCTGGATTTAAACATGGTGCGGTCTTGCTGATTTTTGCCTAGAGGAAGAAATTTCTGAGATAAACTATCCCCAGAACAGCTCCTGAGTGTGTCTTGGCAATACAGAGCTGGGCAGCCAGCTAACAATAAAACATGGTTTGTTCACTCACTCTCTCTCTTTTATTTACTAGCAGACATATTCTCTTCATGTTTTATTCTGAGGCAGTTTGCTGGGATGACAAGATGGGAAGGGTTAACACCAGGGAGAAGGCAGCAAAGCTTGGCTGTGATGACATCCTCTCCTCCTTCTCCCTTTCTGTCCCTTCTCAGTGCACTGTCAGCATCATTGAAAAAAAGGAATATCTCATACTACGCACATGAAGTTATCTCATCATGGGACACCATTTTCAGCAGTGGTGGTTACAACTATTTTTCTTGTGAAGGAAAGGGGTTTTTGGTGCCACAAATAAAATAAGCACGTGAACAACAATAACAAACAAACAAACAAACAAAACCACAGAGAAAAGCCAATGTATGCATTTCCAGGGCTGCAACAAGGTGGATTACAAGGCAGTGGCTCTATAATGTATTGGATTTACATGGTGAGGTTTTGGTAGCGGAGGGCTGCAGGGGTAGGTTTTGTGAGAAGATGCCAGAAGCTGCCTCCATGCAACCAAGAGAGAGGAGTGAGAATATGTGAGAGAAACAACTCTGCAGACACCAAGGTCAGTGAGGAAGGCAGAGGACGAGATGCTTCAGGCACCAGAGCAGAGATTCCCCTGCAGCCCATGGTGAAGACTGTGGTGAGGCAGGCTGTCCCCCTGCAGCCCATGGAGGTTAATGGTGGGGCAGATATCCACCTGCTGTCCATGACCCTGTGGGAAGCCCATGCTGGAGCAGGATCTTGGCAGGACCTGTGGCCCTGTAGAGAGGAGCAGGTTTGCTGACTGGGCTTCTGACCCTGTGAGTGACCCACGCTGGAGCAGTCTGTTCCTGAAGGACTGCACCCCATGAAAGGACACATGGAAAGGACCCACTCTGGAGTAATTCATGAAGAAGAGCAGCCCTTGGGAAGGACCCGTTTGTGAATGACTGTCTCCTATGGGAATGACCCCACACTGGAGCAGGGGAAGAGTGTGAGGAGGAAGGAGTGGCAGAGACAACGTGTGATAAACTGACCACAACACCCATTCCCCATCCCTCTGCGCCGCTCACTGTGGAGGCAGTAGAGAAAATCAGGAGTGAAGTTGAGCTCAGGAAGAAGGGTAGGGGGAAGGTGTTTTAAGATTTGGTTTTATATCTCATTACCTTACTCTGACTTTTGATTGGCAATAAATTAAATTAATTTCCCTGAGTTAAGTCTGTTTTGCCTGTGACGGTAATTGGTGTGTGATGTCTCCCTGTCCTTTTCTTGACCCACGAGCCTTTAGTTGTATTTTCTCCTCCTGTCCTGCTGAGGAGGGGAGTGATAGAGCCACTTTGGTGGGCACCTGGTGCCCAGCCAAGGTCAACCCACCACACTCAAGCTGCGTGGTTCCTTAAGATCACATTTGTAGCTGAGGTCTCCTGTTGCAGTTGGCCAGAGCATGTGCGAATGCAGAATCACAGAACGGTAGGGGTGGGAAGGGACCTCTGGAGATCATCTAGTCCAACCGCCCTGCTAAAGCAGGTTCACCTAGAGCTGGTTGTCCAGGACTGGAGTCCAGGTGGGTTTTGAATATCCTCAGAGAAAGAGACTCCACAATCTGCCTGGGCAGCCTGTTCCAGTGCTCTGTCACCCTCACAGTACTAAAGTGTTTCTTCATGTTGTGGCGGAACTTCCTGTGCTCCAGTTTGTGCCCGTTGCCCCTTGTCCTGTTGCTGGGCACCACTGAGAAGAGCCTAGCCCCATCCTCTTGACACCCAGCCTTTAGGCATTTATAAGTGTTGATAAGGTCCCCTCTCAGTCTTCTCTTCTCCAGGTGTCTCAGCTGTTCCTCATAGGAGAGATGCTCCAGTCCCCTCATCCTCTTCATATCCCTCCTCTGGACTCTCTCCAGTAATTCCCTGTCCATCTTGAACTGGGGGGCCCAGAACTGCACACAGCACTCCCGATGAGGCCTCACCACGGCAGAGTAGAGGAGGAGGAGAACCTCCCTCGACCTGCTGTCCGCACTCTTCTTCATGCACCCCAGGATACCATTGGCCTTGGCTACAAGGGCACCTTGCTGGCTCATGGTCAACCTGTTGTCTTAACACAACTCCCAGGTCCTTCTCTGCAGAGCTGCTCTCCAGCAGGTCACCCCCAGCCTATACTGGTAGTTGGGGTTATTCCTCCCCAGGTGCAGGACCCTACACTTGCCCTTGCTGAACCTCACCAGGTTCCTCTCTGCCCAGCTCTCCAGCTTGTCCAGGTCTCACTGGATGGCAGCACAGACTTCTGGCGTGTCAGCCACTCCTCCCAGTTTAGTATTGTCAGCAAACTTGCTGAGGGTGCGCTCTGTCCCTTCATCCAGGTTGTTGATGAATTTGTTGACCAAGACTGGACCCAGTACTGACCCCTGGGGAACACCACTAGTCACAGGCCTCCAACGGGACTGGGCACCAGTGACACACTTTGCTTTGATAGAGCATGTGCTTAAAATCTTGTCCTTTCGATTTATTCCACCTACCTGGGCGTCTGTGTAGCTTTTCAGGCAAAAGAAAGAAGAATTAACTAGGAAAATACCAGAAATGCCAGTGTTGGCAGCTGCTGCTTTAGCAATTACAATATATATAATGAGTCGGCACTATTTGCTAGGTGGGGATTAGGTTGAGCTGATAGCAGAGGAAGTTGAGTTGCCTTGTCTCCTGCTGAAGCGATTCTGCTGGAAAGCAAATGAGGAAAGTAAGTGGAAACTGTAAAAATATTTTTGGAAATGTCCAGTTAAGGAAGTGGAGGAGAAACGATTCGCACTGTAACATATCCACTGAAAACTCCTCACAGCATTCAGGACCCACTGTGTAAGTAAAAGTCATCTTTTCCCAGTTGTGGTCCTGAACTCTCTTGCCGTTGGGGCATGCAAAGTATTTACTGGATATTGGCAACCTCATACTTTTTCTTGGGGAATCGTAATAGTTTAGCAATTGCTTTATGTAGTTGAAGTCGTTTAATTTTTTATTAGCCACAAATATACTTCACATTCACTTTCTTTCACCGTCTTGGTATGTCTTCACTTAGTTTGGCAGTACAGATGAGTTTTTGCTTTGCTTTCTGCTGCTGTTTTTAAATTGTTTTACTTGTCTGCCTGAACAGCTGAATCCTCCGTGAATAGTTACAACATCTCTGCTTCATGTGTGGAAGCTTGGAATCAGAGCAGTTAAAACCACCTCTTTGTTACTATTTTTTTTTATTTTCTAAAACCAAAACAAAATAAACCCAGAACTGGCAGCATGCTGTAATATATATATATATAAACTGTCCAGGGGCAGGAAACTGCAATCAACATTCAGTGCAGTTTTCTCAGATAAGCCATTCTCCAAGCCTTGCATTTTCAAGGTAATAATTTGGAAATTCTGGCCAAAGGTTGCATCTGCCTTGTTTTTTCATTTAATTTGCACTTGTTTGAGGTGTGGGGGTGATGTGGCACTTCTGTTAGATATTTATGGATCAAGATCTCAGGCCTTTGAGGGGAGAGGTCATCATCTCACAGTCCTCTTGCATTTGGCTAAAATAAATATGCTGAGTCTTAAAAAGTTAAGTATTTCTGTGTCTTCAGAGTGTGATCATTACATATTGTCCTGTTGCGTTTGGCTGTTTTCCGTTAGGGAAGTGTGGCACAGGGTGAGCAAATTCGTCTCCCCATGGCCACCCAGGGGAGGCTGGCTACCTCCCACCCTCCCAAATTAGCACCTGAATTTCTGGGTAGTTTTTAACTATATGGACCAACTCTAGACATGCAGTGTTGGTCGGTGTTTCTTTCTCATGCTGTTGCAGGGACTCTGAAGTGCAGGCGTGCACAGACCATGCAATGGAATTGGTGCTTCTCCTATCTTTTGTGACATTTGGAATATTTCAGCTTTGCTTTTGGGGTGGTTTTGGCATTTTAAATGACTCCCCAGTGGTACCTGCTGGATGCTATGAATCTGCAGGGGTGTCCCCATGTGGGAATGTGTTGAGGTCTGCAGTCCATATTCTTTGGGGGGTTTAATGCAATACTATTCCTAGCTGGGTGCTTATAATTGAGGACTTCAAGGAGTTTCCAACCCTTGGCTTGATTGCATCATGGTTCATCTGAGGCTTCGTTCATCAAAGTTCCTAAGTGCCAGGCTAAAAATCTGTTGAGGCAAATTTAGTGTTTCTAAGGAAAGAAATGAAAGAAATAAGTAAGTAAACTCTTCTCTCCTCCACAAAAAAAAAACCAACCAAACAACAAAAAAACCACAAAACCAACAACCAAACCAAACCCACCCATCCAAAAAGCCTCTATCACAAAACGTGGGGACCAGTCCTCTTAGCACATGCAATTGGAAATTTAGCCAAGCTGAAGCCATGTCCTGCCCATCCATCCTCCCATATTACTAACCCAGAATTTGTTGACACACTGAAAATCCAAGAAAATCCTCCTGAAACTGGGGTCAGCACAGTCTGTAAAGATCTAAATATCTTATCCTGTGCTGCTCTTTTGTCAGTGGTTTAATGAAAACTCGATCTTGTTACTAAAAAGTGAAATTCCTGGGGGACGGGTAAGCCCAAGCTAGTTTCTTGTGTTATATAGCCTCATATATAAAGCAAAGGAAAGGAATGTCTGGGATAGCTGATTTAGGAGGAACTGCAAGAAGATAAGAGTGGGAAAATCTCTAGCAATGAGCCCCTATGCATTTGGATTAAACATCATTTAATGCCCCGGATTTGTGTCAACCTGACAGACTGATCCAGGACTTTATTTGCGGCTGGTGCAGGACTGAATCGTCTCACACGAGTGCTGCTGCGGGTGAGACGTGTGAGAAGCAGTGGAAAATCCCCTGATTGCACTGTTTGGATGTGGAGCTTGTCCTCAAGGACTAACCAGAACAGTGCTTCTCATTTTGTTCAATATTCATCGTTTTCGCCTTGCTCCGTTACTGACTTTCTGCTCTTCCAAATGCAGGTTGGGTGCATGGTGTTTCAGCAGCTTAGGGAAGTCTGGTTAATGCAGAATATGTTGATCTGAAAATACAAATCGTAGCTCCTGTTTGAGTTTCTGTAGTGTTTTGGCTCAAAGGAGCGGCTTGCTAATAGCAGTGGCTGTTTGAATGCACTGAGGTGTCTCATGTGGACAAGCCCTACGGTGCTTTTGGACTTGTCTAAAGTTTCAGGTAGAGCAGCTTCTGAGAAACCTGCAAAGCTGACCCAGGTGGGAGGCAGAACAGGGCTAAACCATGGGAAAATCTGCTATAAAGCTGCTGCCATAAAGCTAGTGCCAAAGACATAGGTATAAACGAGTGTTTCTCTGGTGATTATTACCAATCAAAAAACCAAACATCTGTTTAAAGCTTATTTAAGTGATGTATTCTTTCTCTGTAATATAGCCCAGTCCAACCTCACGTCACTCCTTTTCTAGGGATGATGAAGCTGTGGAGGAGCTCGGGGTAGTTTCATGGTGTGTAAAGTTGGGGAATGAAGCTAAAAAAGAAACCCAAACCACCACCAAACCTCAAAACCCCAAACATTCAAACCCTCACTTCAGTGTTCTCCCTGTAGGGCAGATCTGGGTACCTTGGTGAAAGCAGGACCTTAGCAATGATGCTGAGTGTGGTTGTCTGGGCAGTGGCAGTAGCAATTCCTGGCACCGACTCGTTGACCCTTGCAGTTGGGCTATCAGGAAAAAAGCGGGAAGAAGGGAAGCCTCTCTTGGGGTCTGGAAGATGAATGTGTGGAGGACCCATCTGGGCTCCTATCTGCCTCCTGCCCCGAAAGCTTTGAGCCCACGGAGCGGTTGCTCTCTGCTCGCTGCTTCCTCCCCTTTTCTGAAGGCAGGACCTGCTCTGGAAAGCGATGGTTAACTGTGCTGTTGTGTCTGCAGTGTCCTGTTCATTCATGGCTCTGATAAATGAGCAGAAACAATTTATATTCCTATTGCTAATAATTGCTACAAGTGCTGTCTCAATCTGCCATATTGCAGCAGCAGCTTTGTTGTCCTGAATGTGCTGGAGTAGGTATTTGCCTGTCCAGCACAAGTTGCACGATCAGACACTGCGTAAGGCTTGATCAGAGACTGTGTAAGGCTTTATCAGACCACCTACTTGGGCTAAATTTATGCAGTGAAGAGGAACCTGTATCCCCTTTCAAGTAGGTGAGCCCTTTTCAAAGTGATCCGTGGTCTCCAGTATTAATGTATCTTCCCCCTTTTTGTCTTCACAGCTACCCAGATTGATCCCAGCGAACTACAGGAACTTTTTCAGGAGACTTCAGCCAATGTCTTCCGAATTAACTCCAATGGTGCGTATAATGAAGGATTTCCTAGTCAATTGTGTGCTGTCCTGCTGATAACTCGTGTCTGTGTACACGGTGTATGGCAGCTCCTGTTGTCAGGGAGCAAATATTAATGCAGTTTTTCTGCTGCTGCATCTCACGAGCACCAGCACATGTCCAATACACAGTTCTTTATAAGATGTAAAAATATTCCACCATATGTTCCATTAAACAGGCACAGATATATTCCAATCCTTGCTGGGACCACATCCTTTTCTATTTTTAATTGTGTCATCTGTTACAATAGGGAGTTAGAGCGCAGAAAGGTGGAACAAGCCAAACTCATTTTCTAATGTGTTGCAGCACTACTGCGTTCAGAGCCTGTCATATGAGCTTGCAAAACATCTATCTCTGTTATAAAAACACCAACACCGAAACTCTTCTGTTATTCTTTACTCTAGATTGAGCAGGGATGCTATTCCTGCTCATGTCTCCCCAGACCTGAGAGATGCAGAGTGCTTCCCTTCTTTGGAGAGATGCTCTGGCTCATTAGTTTTGTTGGTTTGGGCTGGAGGTAGATATGCTTTGCAGGTAGATATAAACTAGCATTGCTGAATGGTAGTCAATGTCATGACATCCCAGTTCTAAAATACACTAGTGTCAGGTAGTTACTGTCATGTCACCTAAAATTTTCAGGTGCTGATTTTACAGTGGACCTTGAAATTGCTTCTGAATCACCTGAACAGCTTCTCTGTCTGGTCTGTTCTGTGTCTATGGGGTTTGGGTGACAGAGAGGGCTGGCCTAGGTGTAAAGAAAGGATCTTAGTGCCTCCTTATTGATGTAATTATTCCCTCACATGTCCCAGGGGGAAGGCCCCAGTCATTGAAGCAAGGAATCCTTGCTAGAAGAGGGATGGGAAGTAAAACTTCTAAAACATAGTCGTCTTGTCTTTAAAGGAATTGTGTATGCTCCATCTGCCAGGAACATTCAAGCACCATTTTTTCTATGACTACAAAGGATTGGTACGTTTGAGTTTACTTTTGACAATCATCACCTTGAGTTCAGGACCTCCTGCAACATGGATGTACCTCACCCCAAGCACTGTGAGCCTCATTGCTGCTCTCCACTATCCCAGAAGGTGAAGGCCTGAAACGTATGTAGGCTCTGGGTGGGCTCCATTAAGTTGTTCAAGTGCTCAGCTGGCTGTAAAATCAGAAGGAAAATAATTATTCACACTTTTCTTTGTGCCTGGGTATGGAATAACCCTATGCAACAGGACAGGATGGGTGCTGGCTGGCGATAAAGCTATTTTGAAGAAAAAACCTGGAGGTAGTGTTCAACCACAAGTTGAATGTGAATTAACAGAAATCATATTCTTGTCTGTAATTATCTAATGGGAGACTGTAGTGTAGGTGGAGCCATAACATCTCAGATGTGCGTGGTGGAAGGATGAGAGGCAAAGGGAATCTGATACGAAAGACATTCCAACTCAACGTGAGGAAAAAGCTTCTGACCATCAGGCTGGTCAAACAGTGCAACAGGAGCCCAGAGAGGCTGTGAGATCTTCATCCTTCAGGATATTCAGAGCTGGACAAGACCCTGAGCAACTTGCTCTTAAGTGGACATTTTCTGAGCAGAAGGTTGGACTAGAGAACTCTAGAAATCCCCCCCAACCTTCATGAATCTACGACTCTGCAGTAATTGGTCATTTTGTCAATTTCTGCACATACAAGATGGTTCCAAATGGGTCAAAAGCAAAATGGGAAATGCATACTTCATGTTTGTTTTTTGTTATTTTTCAGAGGAGTGACTGATAGATGCATTATACAAACAGTTGTTTAAAACACTTGTTATTCATAACTTTTTGGCTTGGATACCACAAGTTTGACAGCTTTCTTCACAGAGCTGAATCTGAGAAATTCAGCCATTGAAAGTTACCTTTGGGTTGCCAGAGATATTTTACCACTAGGATACTGGAGAGCAATGGTGGGATTGATGGTGCTTGGGGTGAAGGACAACCATGCGCTGCAGAAGGTGGAGAAATTTGGAGTCAGAGAATGATTGAAGTTGGAAGGGACCTCTGGAGATCATCTTGTCCAACCCCTTTGCTCATGCAGGGCCACTTAGAGCTGGTTGCCCAGGACCGTGTCCAGACGGTGTTTGAGTGTCTCCAAGGATGGAGACTCCACAACCTCCTTGGGCAACCTGTGCCAGTGCAAGATCACCCTTACAGTAAAAAAGTGTTTTCTGATGTTCAGAGGGAACCTCCAGTGTTTCAATTTGTGCCCGTTTTCTCTTGTCAAAAGAGCCTGACTCTGTCTTTGCTCCCTCCGTTCAGGTATTTATACGCATTAATAAGATCCCCCCTCAGCCTTCTCTTCTCCAGGCTAGACAGTCCCAACTGGCTCAGCCTTTTCTCACAGGACAGATGCTCCAGACCCTTAATCGTCTTTGTCACCCTTTGCTGAACTCTCTCCAGTATGTCCATGTCTCTCTTGTACTGAGGAGCCCAGACCTGGACACAAGCACTCCAGGTGTGGCCTTAAAACAGTGATGAGTAGACGGGAAGGTTCACCTCCCTTAACCTGCTGGCAATACTTTGCCTAGTGGAGCCCGGGATACCATTTGCCACCTTTGCAGCAAGGTGCCATTGCTGACTCACGTTCAGCTTGGTGTCCACCAGGACCTCCAGGGCCTTTTTCTTGGTCTTTTCTTTGAGAAAACTCCAATGCTGTGACCTGAGCTTGTGGCTGATCCCAGCTGTGATCACTGGTACTTGCCTTACAGATCGGTGTATAAGCATATTATAACTGACAGAAATACCTGGGTTAGTATCAGTCTTGGTTGCTCTAACACTGAGAGTTTTACTTTGACGATGGTAGTGATGAACAGTAGGAGCACTTCTGCTACCAAACCAAGGGCTCAGTGTGAAGTTGTGCAAGCTGCTTGCAAGTCTGTGTGTGCTATTAATATCCAAACTAGCCAGGTTAGGGCTGACTTGATATGTCTATGTACTGTAATCAAAACTCCTGTTGTAGTGGAGTTTAACCTGAGAAACCCTTAAGATGAGTGGTGCATGTTTTCGGAGAGGCCACGTTCCAATCTCTATTTTTATTCTTTGTTAGAATTGCATTACTCCATTCAATTAGGTTTGGAGCAATTTCTGGTGGTCTTTGTTTCCCCTCTTGAGATGGTACAGAGTGCCTGATGATGTGTTTTCTGTGAAGAGTTGCTTGTACTGAGTGCTCTGTGAAGCAGGTAATGACAGCGCCTGTACTTAAAACTATTTTGTGAAATTGGAGAGGGTACAGAGAAGAGCTATGACAACTGTTTGAAGTCTGCAAATCAGACTTTAAAATGCATGCCATCCGAACTTCTGTTTGAGACATCTAAGGGGACTTGATCATGGTGTGTAAGTACCTCTCTGGGAAGAAAGACATCAAATAGATAGCGTAGGGCTCATTAATCTAACATTCTCGCACATAACGAGATCAGGAGATAGCATTCAAAGCTAGACAAATTCAATCTTTCTGTAGGAGGATAACCAGCCATTAGAACTGCTTATTGAGGGGACGTGATGGATTTGGCTTTGCTTCGAACCTTTAAATCAAGATTCGAATGTCTTTTTATAAGATATACTTTAGTCCAGCTACAGTCTACAGTCTTGATGTAGGAGTGATGGGACAAAATTTTATAGCAGGAAATCAGATTGGATAATCAGAATTGCTCTCTCTGGCCTTTAAAATCTATGAATCTATGAATTTATAATGCTTTTTAAAGTGCTTTTAGGTTGAAGAAATGCCCATGAGATGTTCCACCGTTGCTCTGTTCACCACCTATATTAATTTTCGTCTGCTAAATTCAGTTTCTTTCAGTTTGTGTGTGGCTTCTTCGTAGCCTTTTCCCCAAAAGTGCGTACAGCTTTGCAGAAGAGGGATGCTGAGTGTACTGCTCAGCTTCGGCAGAACTAATCCACGTTAGGTAAAGAACTTTGTAGGGCTATAAAATAGGAAAGGATGCCCATGATCCTTTCTGCCCCATATAGCTGTACCGTACAGTCTCTTCAGGAAACTCAGTAAGCTCTGTCTCAGAGCATGTAGCAAAAGTCAGTGCTGTTGTTGGTGTACCACCACACAAGAAGATGAGCAAGGAACGAACGGCTGCATTGCAGATGCTCACCAGATGATGATTTGTAGTCCTTTTGTGCTGGGCGTGGTGTGTGGAACGTCCTACAGGGTTGCATAAATCAAATCACAGCTCCTCTTTTCCTGTCTTTACCCAGCCTCTTTGGGTTTTTTCAGGTTCCCCATTGTGTTTGGAGACCAAACTGTGCACCTGAAATGGTCTTCTCCCTCTTGGGATGCTAAAGATGTCATGGACTCCCCATGCTATGCTTCTGTGGTTTAGATTCCCAAAATGCCACGTTGTGGGCAGTCTCGCTGTGTTTTTTCTGTCTTTGGGGAATTACTATTTTTAATGAAACAAGAAGTTTGTACTGGGACTTCAAAGCACTGTTGATTTTTATTGAATAACACTACAGAAGTGATAAACACAGCATACTTTGTCCCTCTTTGCTTTCCTTGCTCTTTTTGCAGAAGTCTGACCTTTTGGGGTGATTTAAATTCTTCTTGGGCAGTTCAGGACTTGCCTCTTGACCAAGGGGGATCTTTACAGCTCTGAGCTGATCTTGGCTGATCTCATGTATAAATGCCTCCTGCTCCCTTTTTCTGCTATGAACATGGAAATCTGCCTCATGTGTTGAATAAAAACCTTAGCTAGGACAGTTGGTTCTGTTTACGTGCTACTGGATCACTCTCCTGCCAGGTCATGAGCTTACAGCCTTTCTTTTATCCCATCTCTTACAGAAGTGTCAAGGGTAGAGGGAGATTTTTTGTATTATTTGCGTCTACTTTCTCTCTCTATTTCTTTGAGGGCTGTCCCTATGGGGCATAGGTAAGGTTGTCTGATAGTGCTTTGACTTATGCGAGGTTTATGGGGGTTTTTTGTTCAGTTGATTTTTCCCTTCAGGAGAAAAAAAAAACAAACCCAAAACCCACAAAAACCCCACAAAATGAAGCTGAAATATTGGCTGAATCTGTGTCATTGATGGCTTTTTTTCTACTTATATTTATTAAGGTTTTGCATTTCTTTCAGCGTACAGATTTTAGCTGCCTCTCAGTAAATGCCTTATAAGTAAGTAAAATAAATAACACTTGTAGAAGGGGTTGGTTTGGTGCATCTTGTCTAGAGGGCTGATCAGTGGAGGATGTACTGGAGGAATCAGACCTGTTCTGGACAGATGGAGAACCTGAGTGCTCTAATGGATCTCTTCCCTCTCTAATTCCTGTAACTCGCTCATTAATGGCTCCCCGTGACAGGTTGGTGCCATGTGCAGTCCCATTACCTTGATCTGAGAGGCTGAGCAAAGGATTTTTCAGCATCCCCCAGGTATGATAAAGTCTCCATTGCCATCTCAGGATGGTTTCTTATCCCCCACTGTTTTTAAGGTTTGCAACGTCACAGACAGCTGGTGCCAAACTCTGAGTTTATGTAAATTGGTGCAGCTTCAACAGCAGTGATCTCTTCTGAATGTGCCTCATCCTGGAGAACTAGCTTATGCCTTTTAAAAATTAAGTATACAAGTCTCTTAAAGTAAGATGTCTGTTTTAATATTGGCTTCACAGCATCTGTCCAGCATAGCTTGATGTGTTGCTCCTTTGGTAGAGTTATTGCCCACAAGGTCAGAACTAGTAAATTGAGAGGGATTGATCACATCCAGCACAAGAACTACACAGATTTTGCTAGAGCAATTCTTGGTCAAAGCAAGCTAGATTTACATCAAAATAGCTCAGTCTCCCTGGGATCCAGGAGACTCAAGTTGGAGTCTCAGTCCTGCTATTTCCCAGGTAAAAGCCGTATCAAATGCCGATCTTTGGCTGTTCCAGAGTGCATATCTTGTCATTTTGCGATAACTGACCTTTATATAAGTGTGTAACTATTATGCTCGAATTAGAATATTAGATAAAATTTTAGGATAGGGACTTAAACCTGAGTCATTTTCTCACCTGACTGACAAGTGTTTTCGTCTTCTATTGCACTCCTGTCTCAGATTCTTTTGCCTGTACGTGTATTTTCAAAAATATTTAACGAATGTGGAAGCTCTTGGATTTGCCTCAGTGTAAAATGGCATGTGTGTGAACTCTTGAACAGCTTTGTGCAATAGGAAAACTGCTTCCTACTCCAATCTTCTCCAAGTAGTAGCAAAGGTTAGTGCTGGTTTTTGCAGAGAACCGCCTGTATATCAGATCTGTCTTCCATCAACCTCGTCTTCATTCGTAGGGAGATGGTGGTTGAGTAGCTTTCACTTTGAATTGTCCTGATTTTGCAGTTCAGGTTAGAAGGGTGCCTGGATGCTGTTGCTGCTGTTTTCCCTTCTGGAGTTGCACATGTGACATTTACACGTTCTTAGAAATTCAGTGTCTGTACAAGTGCTTCCTCTACCTTGACTTGCTGTCCGTTCTCTAAGGACCACGCTCTGCTTTGTTCTGAAGGGTTAATGGGCCCAGAAGTATTTTTAGATGATGCAAAATTTTGTCTGTGAAAAGAACAGTATATAGGTTGCATGGGAGATTGATTTGTTGGAGAGGGGGATGAGAGAGAATTATAACATCTGTGAGATCTCTGCAGGATCAACGTTGTTCTCCTAGAGAAGAAAGTGGTTATTAGTGCAGCCTTTCAATTTGTTCTTTAAAACATCATGCATTCGGCAAAGGATAATAATTTTTATCTTAGTTATAGACAATTCCTTGAGGCTTTATCTTTCTGAATCGCCAAACTCTACACTAAAATCTGTTATTGAGATCTAGCAAGCGGGGTGAAACTACATGGTGGTATCCAAGTGTGTTTTGAGTACTCATGTTGTCCAGGCACAATAGTTACTTTTTATGCTGTTTAGTGACTTTTGATGTCAACCCAGAGAAGCCCAAAAGAGAAAAGGGGATTTTGTCTGCCAGTGGAAAAATAATTAAGCGACTTGTTCAAAGTTACAGTCCAAGTCCAAGTCTGCAGTCATTAAAACAGAAAATTTCTTAAATTTCTGTGGAAATAATTGAGCCATGTTTCTAATATGTTCTTTTTTCCTTCCTTAAATATTGAAGCTTGACTGATAATGGGGTATGAGTTTTTACAACTGGAAATTGAGGAAATTTCCTGAGGAAATTCCGTATCTAAATCTCAAGAATGTAATTTACTTAGCATCTTTCATTGTGGAAGATCTTGAAGCACTTTGCATACTTGATACTCTTAAGTCCAAAAGTAGTGACCTGCTAATTTGAGAGTGAATTTGAGACAGTGAACATTCAAGGGTCTAAAAAGGCAACAGTACTCCTGGATTTCTGCTATTTTTTATACATGTGCGCCGACACATACATTTCTTAAATCAGAAGTCACCATGTTTCCAGCTTCCAGCTCCTCTTAGGGGAGAGTATTCTCCTCTCCTGATGGAAAAGGCCAAGAAACTTTCTAGCTCAAACACAGGAGGTGATCACAGCAAAGCACTCCATTTGTCTGAGCCAAAACATAGAAAAGTTTTTGAGTGTTGAAGTCCTGAATAATGAGATGGAAGATACCAGAATGGACAACAATGTTCTACCTCTTAATCACTACACAGAAAATGGATAGTCACGCAGTTTCTTGCCTCTCGTTGAGGGCATGTTTCCACCTGGAGGTGCTCTATGGGCAGTTTGGTGGGGCCTCAAGGCATGGATCACTTAAGGAGGAGAAGCAGTGTTTTCCCGCTGCCAAGAGTGCTGCCCTGATCTCCTGGCAGAAAGCACAACTGCCTCCAGCCCTGGGAATTTCATGCAGTTTCATAAAGACTTGCAGTTGCATAGGAAGAGTTAGAAAGTTTGGGGCTGGAAGAGTCAGAGACCTGCTCGAGATCCATGGGATGGAGGTTTTCCTGCTCTTACAAGGAGTCATACCCCATCATGTTATGGCACATGATACGTGGATTCACCATTTGTACATCCAAGGGACCAAATTTATCCAATTTTGGGTAATGGTTATTGCTAGATATTGCCCCCTTTGTCTCATAAGTTACTTGTCCAGGCACTACTTCATTGTATTGTTTAAAAAATAAAGTAATATTGAGAGACAAACAAATGAGTGAAAATCCAGTATTTTTTTTTTCCTCTGAAGAAGTGTACTGCTTCTTTATCTTTTCTTTCTCTGCTGTTGACAGTGACCTCTCTGGAAAGAAGCCTTCGATCTCTGGGGACCTCAAATGATACTCAAGAGCTGCAGGATGGACTGTGAGTTTGTTTTGAACTGCTGCAGATCTCTCTTTGTCTCAGCTTTTTCATTTTTTTCCTCATCTATCCTCCCCCTTTCTTTTGTCCTTTTTTTTATTGCTGGACACTTGGTTTGTCAGGCTTACTTTATTTTTTTTTTCCTTTCTGTTGGTGATTAATGATGGTAGGATGTGTATTGATTGTATAAAGCTTTTCTTGTGCTGGTTTCAGGTGGCAGAGAATGTCAGGTAGATAACAGAAAATGATGGCCTACACTGAAAGAGTGTTTTCTGTGGTTGTGTATGTGTTGTTATTTTTTGTTGGTTTTGTTGTTGGGGTTTTATTTATTTTTAATATGAAGCCAGAGTAGGATGCTTGTGTAGCTTTTTCATTTTATTTTTCCCCCCCTCTCACACTTTGCCAAAGACCATGAACCCAAGAGAAAAAATGCGAGAGGAGGAGCAAGAAGATATTTTCTAGGCAGAAGAGTGTGTTGTGGTGTTGAAACCTGCATCACACAGCACAACATTGCGAAAATGAAACTTCAGTTTCACTTGCAATAGATACAGTTCATTAAATTCTCTCTCCTAGATATGCATATACACAAACACGCGCAGTTAGTTTTCATTGTACGCATGCTAATTAGAGAATTAAAATGGCTTTTCCAAATGTTGCACAATTTATTAAACCTGCTTCTCTTAATGCAGCTTGCATGCAAAATTCAAGCACTTAGGATGTGGCTCTGATTTCGTGTATGACTGCAGCTCCTGCTGAGATTCGGCTGTGAATGAAGGGGAGGATTTGGTTCCTCTCTTCATATTGTCTTTATACACTGTAATTTGCCTGATGGACTTGACTGACCTTCTTAATGCAGTATAAACTCTCAGACTGGTTTGCAGGCTCTCTCCTTCTCCCTCCAATGCATTGCTTTCATCAGTGCATCAGATCTGCCCTAATTCACATACACTCTGTTTTGCAAACTTGAGGCTCAAAAATAGTAACAGTAATAATAGTCGGAAGATTTGGAGCTAAATTTAGGAGAGTGGAGAGGATGTAAAAGTAAAAAGTCAGTCTGTGGAGATCGATGTGATCAGGAAAGATGTTTACATGTACAAAATTATTTGTAACATAAACCACCTTAGTAACTGCTGGAGATCCTTAACCCAGGAAAGCCTTTCTATCAAGCAGAACAGCTATTGTGCTTGCACTCCTAAACTATTCTTTTTTTAATTTAAGAATCAATTCCTTGACTCTTCAGTGCACTTCAAAAACATGGCTAGATAATTTTCTTCTTTCCTGAGCAGTTACATAAATAGATCCATAATGCACTAATTGCAATAATTATTTTTCATCTCGGAATTATCATTAATTGTCCAGATAGCTAAATGCAGCTTATTTTTATTTTAATCGTGCCTCCCTGCCCCTGTTGTCAGCCTCAGAATTCCTCCAGCTGTTCCCTTCCACCCTCCTGGTTCATCCACTCTCCCCATGCTCTAGCAGAAGGTCTCTCCTGGTTTCTCCCATTTTGGCTCGTTGCATCTCCAAACCAAACAGTTCCAGGGTGCCAAGCTGAGGAAGACCAGCAGCTGTCTTCCCCTCAAGCCTTCCATTCTTTCACCCTGTCCTAACACTGATGCCTCCTCTGCATTGGGCCCTATTTCATCACCAGATGCATGCAAGTAGCCTTGGACGTTCTTACAAGCATCTCTGCTTGTCTCTCATGACAGCCGCACCAGCACAAAGCAGTATGCCATGAATCACGAGAGCTGGCAGTGCTGCATATATCTCTGTGTTCAGGAGCAAGCCGAGGGTCAGCTCTTCAGGTGAGACCTTTGGGGCAGCATTTTCTGCTTCCCCGACTGCAAATCGTGGCTTAATCATCCTCCTTTGCCACTTGACCCCTTTCCTTCAAAGGCTGATGTGTGTGTCTCCTTGAACATCCTCTAACTCTGAAAATGGTTGGGGAGCAACGAGTGAATATTTGGTAGGTTTATAGCCTTGGCTGTTAGAAAAATGATAGTGTTTGTGGGGAACTAATTAGTAAAATTGCCACATTTTCGACTTTCGTACTAACCAGGTGACTATCCCTCTGCCTAAAATGAGACTATTAGGCAGGTGAGGGGAGGCAGAGTATTTGGGAACAGGGCTTCATGGTGAATAACGGTCCTGCCATGTAGGACATTTATCTACCGTACTCTGTATGTTGCAAAAGCATTTGCTTACCCAGCTGAGGGGTCCTGCTAAAACAGAAAAAAAAAACAAAGTTGCTGGACTCCTTTTCAAATTCATGCAGACTTTCTGCCTCTTGTGCAAAAGGAATTGTAAGGGCATCAGATAAGGGCAGGCTTCTTACTGTCAAATTGGGTTATTTCCTTTTCTGAAACGGTTTCTCTTCCTCTGATAGCTGAGTCATTCAGAATAAGGACTGTATCTGTGGCAAATGAATTTGGGAGAGTTAATCCCAAATGGAGTGCCATCTCTAGTCAGCGAGACAGACTTGGCTGCTGATGTGTGAGTAGGGTATATATGAGGCAGTGAATAATCTTGGTCAAAGCTCTTCCCAGAGCCAGCACAAATACTTGTGTGCTACGTGCTTGGAGCTGGAAGTCCCGGCAAGTGAAATGTAAATGCCCATAAGAAGGTCTGGATGGAGTCAGCTGAATGCAGCTCAGCCTGGATTAACTGGGAAGGGAATGGGAGCAAAAGGAAAAAAGGTGCAGAGAGCTGGGGTGGGGAGCTAGGGCCAGTAGGCAATGCAGACAGCTTTCTCCAGTGATGCGTGGCTACAAACAGCTTGTTGAGTAGTGATATGTTGCAGGAAAAATTGACTGATTTTTTTTTTTTTTCTCCTGACCTTTGGTTTAATAATCCAAGCTCCCAAGGCATTTATCTGCCTCCTTAGCCAGAGGGTGCGGGGTTAGGATGTTCGCCGACATTAGGCACTGAAGGTAACTAGCTTTTAATTTAGGCAAATCAAATGAAATGCCCAGATAAAGCACTCTCTCCAAGAAACAGGGAAAACCATTCTCTATTCATGTGAGCAGGTATGTTTGGTTAGTCTACCAACACCCTCAAAAAAGAGGCTGGAAATGAAAACATCCCTGTAGCCTGGGCAATGCTCTCTGAGAAGTATGATGTGCTCCTCTATATCAGTCTGGCCCACATTTGTTCATTACTGACCCAAGGGGTGAATGATGCCTTTTCCCAGCTGAACGCAGAGGCTTGAGTACAGAGGCATCCTCTTTATAATGTTAGCATGAGGATAAGGCTTCCCTATGTACCACCAGAATTTTTTTTTTTCTATGAACAAAATTTAATTAAAAAGAAAAAGTAAAGCTAGCAATTCTTTTTAGGGAAAAAAAAAAAAGAAAAAAAAAAAAAAAGTCTTGCCTTTTTTCACAACCTGACCCAGTCTTATTGTGACCTCCATAAAAGAAAGGTGGTCGTGCAGGTTGCAGGTAGCATTTGATGGCTACCTCGAAGTCATGAGACTGAGTTTAGTGGCATGAAGTGTCCTTAATGCCCTTTCTGTGGAGGCTGGTTGACCATAGCAGTGATCTGTGCTCTCCAAACCAGTCTTCCTGCATTGCTTACATCACTGAGGAGTACATCTTCTCGTTGGGCATTTGACCTTGGCTCCTTGGATGTGCAAGGTTGCATTGAGTTACAGTCATAGTTACTATCCTTTTTTGAGTGTGTCTGGGATGTAGCCCATGAGTCTTCACTCTGTGGCATTTTTGGATCCTTTACCAGTCACTAGCAGAAGAATTTTCCTGTTTAGGGAGGAGTTATAAGAATGATATTTTGGAGGCTTTTAGCACTGATGAGATTTTTGAGTATGTCCATGCTGCAAAATGTGTTGATTTCTCCTGATTTGAGGAAAAGCACAAATTTTAGCCTCCCTCTCCCTTCTCCCATTGGCTTTTTTTTTTTTTTTTTTTTGAAATATGTAGGGTTTTTTCTAGAACTGAGAGAGGGCTCAGCTCTACACTTATACAGTGTGAGAAAATAGACCTGCTTTTCTGACTGAATTGAAATGGCAATTCTGGTTAAGGTGGTGCACGGCAGAGAATTCCTGTGGCCACAGCCTGCGTGTCCCATCTGAGCAGTATTAGTGAATATATACCCACAAAGAGCTCACTGTCTGCAGAACACTGCCAAAGTGCATACTTTTTGATGTATAATACTTTAATGTTTTTATTAGGGCTATGCTGCAGAACTGGTTACGGTGCAGGCTTGCAAAGGAGTTCCAAAGTGTTTTCCAAATGGAAAGCTCAGTTTCAGATCTGGGCTGCTTCGGGGTGAGACAAAGGCGATGGTCGAGGAAGAGGCCAAAAATGCAGGTTTTGGATTGCTGCTCATACCTGTGTTTTGGCCAAATATGAACCTCACAGGGCACCTGTTTTCTCTGGGCATGCAAGTTGTGCCAAAATGCATATATAGTTTGCCATATTCTTTGCTGGGATTAGAGGGAAAACCGTCTTCCTCTCCCTTCCCCAGGTGATTTGCCACATCACCAGAGCGATTTTTGGGGGGTGAGTAAAATCACTTTGTCAGTTTATTTTTCCACCACACAACCCCGAAATCAAGCGATACCTATAGTGAAGCCAATGTGACATATGCAGGGTGCCCCGTTTGGGGTGCTCTTGGGAAGAGCAGCATCCCTATCCAAGCTCGAAGCCTCTATGAACAGTGAGAGTCAACTAGAGAATGGCAATGAGCTCTTCAGTGCACGCAGGCGCAATCTAAGGCTGGACTGAAATGGTCTTTGAACATACCCAGCTTTCTCTGTGTGTGCTCCAGGGAGGTGGAGTTGTTGTCCTCGTGGCTAGGACCCTCACCAACCTGCTGGGGAGGCAGATGAATCCATGCCCCTCAGCTTTTCTGAAATGATATAAAACAATAAAGGCTTTTTTTCTCAATTCATTTTATCATTTATGCGTATTGTTTCCTTTTTCCTTTCCTATCCTACCCTTATGTTTGATAAGTTGGAGGTACAGCTTAAAAAAAAAAAAAAATTTTTTTTATTTTAAAAAGCTTATGCTTAAAAGGTTTTAATTCCTCTGGAATTAAGATTCATTTAGAGCAGAAAGGTATTTTAAAGTCCTAATTCACTGAAAGAAGATTTTTTAAAGTAAATCAGACAGAAGCTTTTAAGTGTCAGCATGTTTAATTAAGGGTAGGATTTAATAATATTTTATATGGTTTTGTTATACTGCATGTATAAGCTTAAAAAAAAAAAAAAGATTTCCATAAATATTTTGAAATGTCGTTTTGATTCTGTTAATATGTTAAACCCTTCAAAGTAATACCTTCCCTGTTCAACTCAAAGCAGTCGGATTAACTTTATCTATCCTCCATTTATCGTTGCTGGCATCAATTTCTGACATGAAAAACCTTCTAGGTTTGGCTGTAAAAATGGATTGCCAGATTGCAACATTTGCATTTAACTGTATAATACACTTTCTGCATTAATAACTGTATTTATGTGACAGATCTCACCCATAAGAATCCCAGAGCTCCAGATAGATGACATCTCTGTGATAAATTACAAAAGCTGGTGGTGAACTGCAGAACTCTCCAACAATGATAAATTCATCTGCTTTTGAGCACCTTCTCCGCTTAGATAGGTCCTTGGAGTATCCCTTCACATGCCTGAACAGTTTCTAATGGTCACTACAGATCAATCTGTCAGAGGAGTTTTTCTTTTCAGTGTTTTCCTCCCAGATTGCCCTTGCCAGAGGTCTGAGGTGGCCAGAAACCTTGGCCAAAGCAATAGCATCTTCCCACATCAAGATAGCTTTTGGATGTAGGGTGTGAACTTTAAGCCATGAAGTGATGGAGCAATGATTAGTTTTTTGTGGCAAGTGATGGATGGTCCAGGGGATGCAAGCATGGGGACAAGGAAAGAAGGCATCCGAGGGATAATGACTATCTCCTCTTGAAGGTCTCTTACTGCTGCTGCTTCTTATGCCGTATTTTTCATGCTTTCATGTCTCAACTCGTGGTTTCTGATCTCTGCTTTGTGTCATGATGAGTCAAGGAAACAATACCATGGGAGCCCAGTTGCTGGTGGTGTCTCTACGGATGAAATTTGGGTTACACGGGCCTTCCGGCATATCCTCGTTCCTATCTCCAGTTTTCAGATTTGCCCATCAGCATTAGGTCGAGCTGGTTAAGCTGATTAAACACCATGGCTATAATGTCTTCAGGGGAGGTGAGGAGCAGAAGTCGGTTACCACAGCATGAGCACAGGTCCTTGCTCATCCACTGCAAGGAAACAGGGTCTGCAGTAGCTTCCCACGGTCTTTATGCCATTCAGAGCACAGCTCTGGGTAAACAGAGGGATGACTGTTCTTCCTCCAATGACTAGATGTTGTAAAAATGAGCCTTCTCGCCACCCCATGCACCCCTTTTGATTTGGTGCCTTAGGTATGCTCCTGTTTTGGAACCCAGCTGCATCCTTCAGCAAGCACTCTCTAGCAAGAAAAGTTTATACTACCAGAGGTGTAGTTGGATATTGCTACATGTAAAAATGCTGTCAGGCTTGTTCTTTTCATAAATTTATTCTAAGATTTTTATCTGGGAAATACTGAACTCATACTGATGTTATTTTTTGTTTGTTTGTTTTATGGGTGACAGCAGGAGGAATAAATACACAGAATAAATCTCTCCCTCTCTTTTCATCTCTTGGACCACCATGCTAACGCTAATACTTTTGCTAATTTTTCAGAAGCCTTTCTGAAATTAATCATTGAAAAATATCTCAGATCTCCCCTCCTATTATTACCTAAAATACCAGCTTTTTAATTTTGAGTTTACTTCTTTTGCCATTCTTATATGTTAGAAATGAAATGTGGTATTTGACTAGGTTGAAGATTGGCATTTTGAGTCAACAGAGCAAAAATCATCCTCCCTCACCTTGAAAAACAAACCAACTTAAAAGATTTTGCCTCTTTCCTCCCACAGAGTTAGAAATAGTGAAAGATGAGTTCACATTCTGCTAGCATAGCCTGCGAAAAAAAAAAAAAAAAAAAATTATTTAGGTTGAAATATCCATGGGCAGGAAGTTTATCTAACGTCTTGAGAACCTGATTGGAGTGACTTGCCTTCGTATTTGTAAGTACAAGTTTTGTAAACTTTTTAGACCAAAAAAACCCCAAATCAAATTCCTGCAGGGTGGACAGGATGGCTGCATGTTTACAGTAAGTTTTTATGCCCATAGTTACACATTCAGTGATGCAGTTCGTATTGATTGACTGGGGGGACCTGTGGGATGAATTTTGTTTAATAATTCATGTATGCAAGCGTGGAGTGCGCGGTTGTCAGGGCTGAGCATCCATTCTGCCACGGAGTCCTTCAGGGGTCTGACACACTAATCCAAACATGCTAATGTTTATTGGAATACTTCTATTGGCCTTGTGTAAGGTCTTGTTTATTCCCTGAGTCTTACGCCGGCCATAAAGCCAGGAGCAGCAGTCCCGTCAACAAGAATGACGTTAGTTGTGATCTGTGGCTTCAGCTGATGCGTTCAGTCGCATTTCTGCAGGCTATCTGTGGAAGCAATTAGCATCATCTGCAAGGTTTGCTGGATTTGAGGGGGAAAAAAAGTAGAGTCCAATCTCAGAGTGGAGTACAAGGATCTGCCGAGCAGTTGCTTGCTGGAAAAGTCACTCTGGCTTGCGAATCTCACTGCATTCTTTCACTGCAGTGCTCTAGTGGATTCTTCCTTTCATACTGTGCTCAGTCAGGACCATAATAAACACTCTGTGCAGAGACACCTGCCCGTCGTCCGATTGCAGGAGGCATCACCAGGGGTTAAACAAATCTTTGGGCAATTTATGTGGACATTGGATATTTTAACTGAGTAGGGAGATGGGTTTTGGCAAGTAACACTTCCACAGAGTAATAATGGGAGATCAGAAGGAAATCTCATAGAGGACTGGGTTTTAACCCCTTTCCCTGCCTTGTCCAAAGTGAAACTAGACAAGCCTGATGAGGGTGCTCTTTCAGAAAATGTCTTGGTGAAGAGTGCCCAGGTGGTCAAGATGGCCATCAGCATCCTGGCCTATATCAGTAATAGCGTGGCCAGCAGGAGCAGAGAGGTGATCGTGCCCCTGTACTCAGCACTGGTGAGGCTGCACCTTTAATACTGTGTGCAGTTTTGGACCCCTCACTCCAAGAAGGACATTGAGGTGCTGGAGTGTGTCCAGAGAAGGGCAGCGAAGCTGGTGAAGGGTCTGGAGAACCGGTCTTGTGAGGAACAGCTGGGGGAACTGAGGGTGTTTATCCTGGAGAAGAGGAGGCTGAGGGGAAACCTTATTGCTCTCTACAACTGCCTGAAAGGAGGCTGTAGCGAGGTGGGGGTTGGTCTCTTTTCTGAAGTAACTAGTGATAGGATGAGAGGAAATGGCCTCAAGTTGCCCAGAGGAAGTTTAGATTGGACATTAGGAAAAATTTCTTTACTGAAAGAGTGGTCAAACATTGGGACAGGCTGCCCAGGGAAGTGGTGGAGTCACCATCCCTGGAGATGTTCAAAAAACATGTAGACGTGGCACTTTGGGACATGGTTTGGTGTGTATGGTGGTATTAGGTCAAAGGTTGGACTTGATGATCTCAGAGGTCTTTCCAACCATAATGATTCTATGGTTCTAAGAGAAGTCAATAGTGCCAGATGAAAACTACAAAGAAAAGAGAAGCCAAAGCTGCTTTACAGAAATGATAATTTTAATACAGCATTGACTGGTTGTTAGTAATGTCACAGCTTTTGGAATTTAGACTATGACTTAGTAGATTTATTCCAGAAAATGCTTGTGATCAGCCATGGGCCCACAACCTCCTCTTGAATAGCAAAGCTGAAGGTCAAGTGTTTGACAAACATGCATGTTTTAGTTTGAAGAAAGTTAAACCTCAAGGGAATTATATGTGTTTACCAGGATATTTTATATTCCTGTCTCCTTATATTCTCTCTCTGTTCACAAAACACAGATTTAATTTGTACATGGAGATCTCGCCTGTTCGCATCCTGTGATCTTCATGCATTCAATCTTGCAGAATAATGAACAAGTAATGTCATGCTTCTTTCCTAGATTGCAATGTCACAAAAATGGGAATTTTCTTACTAGATTTCAGATAATGAGGGGGAAAAAAATCTTAGTTGTCCAGTACATGTCCTTAGGGGTTAAACTAGCTGAGGAGGAATTTTCATTCTCCTTTAAAAGTCATTTTATTAATATTAATACAGTAAATAAGTCCAGAAGGTTAAGATTCTACACGTGACCCCCTGAACTTTGCAACAATAAACAGTTCGATCAAGTTGGAGTGTTTGGGTACCACGAGTGCTGTGCCACTTGGTCCCATGGCAACAACCACGTTATGAAAGGTACAGACAAAAAAAGCAAACTTGTTGAAATATTCAAAAGGTAGAACATTGAATAAGTGTTTTGTTTCAGCTGTATTTCTCCATTTCTTTCTCTTAAGCTGCAGGAAACGGTAACCCTATGTGCCAAAGTCTTGTCTAACACCCTTTGAGATGGTGCTAAAAATGATAATATCTTCCCTTTTTGGGTGAAAAATGGCAAAGTCTGTTGCCTTGAGAGGAGGTGATTGTGGCTGGAGTCCAGTCTTGCTTCTTGGAGGCGAAACTAGGGGTGGGGGAGAAATAAAAACATAACAGGAGAAGAAGGAAGAGCAGCTTTTGTTTGTAGTGGTGACTCCCAAGAGGTGCAAACTGAAAAATCCTGGGTATGGCCAAAACCAGCATGTAGCCAATCTGTGCTTGTACCATCCATGAGCCAAAATGCTATGTCTAGATGCCTTTTTGAGCATGGCTTTGTGCAGGACTTCAGAGGAAGCGAAGATGTGAAAGGAAAGGGGCGATATAGGTTGCCGTACATTTGATCAAAACAAACAGTGCTGCCTGTGGATGGGGGGAAAGAAATTAATGTCACTCATCCAGGTGAACCTGTCCCTGCTGGAAGGAAGGAGATGAGAGCAGAAAGACAGCCTTGCATTCCAGAGGCAAGTGCAGATTCCGTACCTTGAATACTGTGTTCAATGTTGGGCCCCTCACTACAGGAAAGACATTGAGGTGCTGGAGCGTGTCCAGAGAAGAGCAATGAAGCTGGTGAAGGGTCTGGAGCTCAAAACCTATGAACAGTGGCTGAGAGAACTGGGGGTGTTTAGCCTGGAGAAAAGGAGGCTGAGGGGAGACCATATCTACCTGAAAGCTGGTTGTAGCAAGGTGAGTGTCAGTCGTTTCTCTCAAGTAACAAGTGATGGGATGAGAAGAAACGACTTCAGGTTGCGCCAGGGTGGGTTTAGATTGGATATTAGGAAAAAATTCTTCACCGAAAGGGCTATCAAGCACTGGAACAGGGAAATGATTGAGTGTCCATCCCTGGAGGTGTTTAAAAGACGTGTAGATGTCATGTCTGGGGACATAGTTTAGTGGTGGACTTGGTAGTGTTAGGGTAACAGTTGGGCTTGATGATCTTAAGGGTCTTTTCCTACTAAAAGATTGTGTGGTACTGTAACAGTGCAAACTCAGATGAAGCAGGAGAAGCTGGGGTTGTACCGGCAGAGAGTGGTGCTGACGTGGGATGGGCACTGTTATAACTATAGTCCATGGATGGACTAACCAAGAACTGAAAGAGGTTTGTGAAATCGATACTTCAAGGGCTTTCTGCAGGAAAGGCAGTGGGTTTTTCCCATGTGAAGCTCTAAATGCACCTGTTTCCTTTGAGTATAATGGCCCAGTCACAAAGGCTGATGCCTGACATTTCTGTGGTGTGTTTATGGTACTGCACGTGATTGCAGTTGCATTATTGTACGGTAAGGTCAGAGATAAAACCATCTCAGACGGTTCAACTGGTGCTGATGGATCATTTCTGTACATAGAGCATTTAACCATCTGAGCTAGCAGATTGCAAATGGGATTTAATATGTGTTAGTATTAGCTGCTGAGGTGTTTGAGAAGGTGGGCAGAACAGCTATTTGCCAAAAAGCAGGTTACAGCAGCAAGTTGACAGGAGATTTAGATTATAGTATTGATAAAGCTCCTCAGCCTATCCTGTTTGATTTGCACATGGAGTAGAAGGAAAATCCAGCTATGTCACATTGTCTGAAGAACAGAAATGAAAGAAAGTAAGATTATTGAATTGCTGAGCATGGCAAATTCCCCCAAGCCCTGTAGAATAATGTATTTTAGCAATGCTGTACAGTTTATAAAGGTCAGTTTGCACTTCAATTACAAATCTAGGTTTAAAGGTTGTAAAGGACACGGGAAAAAATAGTGGTTTATTTTTTTTTTTTTTTTCTTTTGTAATTACCTCTTGGAATGCTGATGATATTTCAGACTCATTTGTAAAAAGATTTCACACTACTATAGAAACAGACATTTTAAAAGCCTCAGTAGAAATGCTGAAAATCTAGGTCCTAGTTTTATTTCTCCATTTTGCAGATGGACAAAATAAGCCTTGTGAATTTTTAAGATTTTACAGTGAAATAATCACAAAATTGAGAAGCAATCTTGTATGAAAGGTTCAATCAAATAGCAAGCGAAGTTTAATTAAAAAGAAGCCACAATTTTTTATTTTTTTTTTTAATTTTTCCTTATCCTTTTTTACCAGCATTCTGGTTGTTAATCTTCATTTTTGAATATGATTTCACACAGAGCTGGGAGCACAGGGTTTTTGGATCCCAGTTAAATCTAGAGTTGACAGGGATGACAAGAGAAAAGGTTTCCGACAACGAGGAAAAGACCAGAAAAAGGAATAACCTTTTCCTCCTGTATAGATAGAATTGGAATAGGACACAAAATGTTAGTTTTAAGTAGGTGTGTAGATGCCTGTGGATTTTATCCAGGTGCTCCCTTACCAGGGATGGCAGCCATCCTGTATATGTCTCTTCTTTTTCTTGGCTGTGCCTGAATGACCACGCTGCTAACAAGACATAAAAAGAGAAAGCTGAGTCACAGGGTAAAGGTTACTCCATTATGGGACCAGACCACGCTAATTATGGCACTGAAAAGTGAATTTGAGTGGATACAGCTAAATGATTGCATTTCTCAGCCTGGTAGATGGAGGTTGTTTTTTTTTCCCTCTCGCACCAGCCGAGGAAAGCTGCCTCCCTTGACACACGTGCTGCAGTCTATTTTATGTGTGTCTTCGTTCTACCAATTACGCCTGAGAGATGGACAATTAAAAAAGCATCTGTTTTTATGGCAAAAGCACTGCTGCCTCTGGCATTTTACGTGACATAGTATTTTTCTACATAGGGGAGGAAGACGAGTGAGGGAAAATGGGGTCATAAGGAAATAAAAATGAAAAAAGAAAAAGAAGAAAACTTGGAAGATGCTCTTCTGAAAGCTGTCGGCTGTGTGTGTGCCTCCTGAGCTGTCTGGCTTTGTTTAAAAAGCAAAACCTTTGACAAATGGGTTGACAATAGGATTGATGGGAAGCCGGTCTCTGCAGGTTGCTGCTGATGCTCTCGGTATGAGCGGTGGGATGGTGGCGCTGGAACCGCTTTTGGGTGTCAGACTGGGCACCCAGCATGGTTCCTGCCACAGGCACACACCCTCTGAGAAGAGTCAGGGTGCTTCTGCCCATTCTGCCTCCGGCAAAACAAGGGATGAGTGGATGCTTTGGGTGGAGGTGATGGACTTCAAGACTGTGGCTTTTCCCTATCCTGCCTTGTAGGAAATGTCACGTGGCTCGTTGCTGTGGGAGGAGAGAGAAGCCAAAAGATGCAGGGCAATATTTTTCATGTATTTTCACATATCCAAGCTGCTTTGGTCAGATGGCTGGCACGTCAGACAGCTTAATGCCAGGAACCCATCTCAGCTTTGACAACTGACTCTAACCAGAAGTCATGGCCAAACCCACCTGTTTCCTATAATACAGCTTTTTACGCTGTGCTTTATTTGTATAGGCAGCTGTGGGCTTTTGAATCACATCTCTTCCCAAATCTAAGCTCACTTGCATGCTGAGCCAGGAGAATTTGAGAGATGGGGTGTAGTGTTGCCACCCAGTATTCCCAGTCACACTCATAGAGCTGTAGACATTGCCTTAGAGAGAAGTGCTCCAAGTATGCATCGTATGTGCTGTTTAGGGCTTATTAGTCACAGACAAGGAAATATCAGCCGTATTTCATCCTGATTTTTACGAAGCCACTGGGGCTCAGTTTCTTTCTGCTCAAGCAGTGTAACCAACAAGAATTATTTTAGCATTGAACTCATTTTTTCCAGGTATATAACTATAGATAAATTCTTTATATATATGTGTGTGGTCTATGTACACTACGTAGACACTGTTACATAAATATGTAAAACATTTTATTAGCTATATATAATAATCATTTTGTGTTGTGTTTCCAAATGTCTTGTGTGTTGGCGTGAGGATTGTCTGTCTGCCAGACAGATTGAGGCATGGAAGGAGATGAAATGAAAAAAAAAAAAGTTGGGGTTTGGGATTTTAATTTATCTAAACCTGCATTCAGCAGCTGTCATTTAAGGGACATAGTTTTGCAGCCAATGGAGCAGTGACAGTGCCTGATGCTACTGCAATAGTTTCCGCTGCCACTGAGAAGGTTTTCTCCTGCTCCATCTTGCATCATACAGGTAACATATAGAAGAATAAGAGCAGAGACCTCTGTGTGTGAATAACCAGGATATACAATCATAGAGTTATACACCTCCTCTTCCCTTTCAAATGTGTAAATTCCATTAAATATTGAATATTTTAGTATTGGGATCTTCTCTCGTTCGAGACTGCTGACCCTCTTTTATTTTCTTTGTTGTTCAGAAATGAGTATGTGCAATGCTCTTCTCCCACTTGTCAACTGGCAAGATGATGGATAAAGAGGAGGAAAGAGATGCTCATGCTTGTCAGTGATGCTTGTATCCTGCAAAACACATTATATTTGCTTGTGAAGGTATTCCTTAATCCAGCTGCTAGATCACAGAGTGATTGTGCAGCTCTTAGAAAGCCAGAGCCTCTCTTATTGCAGTTATCCAGATTTCCTTTTCAGAGAAAGTACATTTTCCCTCGACTGCTTCGAGCAGTTTTTCCAATCTACCCACCCAAATAATATACGTAAACCCATATATGCACCTGCTTCCCTCAGTGCATTCAGCAGGGGCTGCAAGATAGAGAGTGCTGAGAAGATCTAGTTTATGCATGAGCTGCTGTGCCTGCTCAGCAAAAGATTATTCCCGTGCAGATGGGTCGTGTTGCTGAAAGGTGCACCTTGGTGGTCTGCCTCTCCAGCCTCTTCCCCTGGTATTTCGCAGGACCCGAGGAGAACAAGTACCCCTGAGAAAGTAATTTATTGCTGTGTGATTGCATAGAGTGTACTTCTGCTCTTTAGAGGTTTGCTGCTCGTGGGGAATTTTGTCTTGGCCTGCGTTCAGTTGATTTTTTTCCTAGATTTTTTAGGAGGAATGGTCAAGTTCAAGACATAACTCTTTGTTGGCTCAGCTCTAACATCTTAGTTTTTCTGAAGCATTAAGAAATTATTCAGTGCTGACTAGGGTTAAAGAAAAAAAGCGATGGGAATAAAGACGTGGTCCAAAGAGCTGATTCCTCTGTTGTATAGTGCAGCATGCTCTGAACAGTTCACCAGAAGCAGCCCTCGCTGGGTCGTGTCCAAATCTGCTGCTTTTGCATGTTGATTAACTCCTGAGTAGGTGTATTTATGGAGTCAGATGGAGCTCAATGGGAGCCAGAATATACCCTAATTCCATGAGGGTATAGCAACTTGCTCTCCCCACCCCCTGCAAGAAGAAAATGAGAAGAGGAGGAGTATAAGCAGGCAAGTTTACCAGCTTTGTAGTATATGTGAATGTTGCCCTAGAAAGGAGACTTCACTTGAATCTTCCCTGGAAAGCGCCACAGTTCCTGATGTGACGTTCCTCTCTGAGGTTTCTCTATACAGACAGTGTCTTATTAACATTACTATGAGCTGTTGGACCTATCAAGAAAACATGGTAGCTTAATAAATGATGATACAGGCAGCATTTTATTCATAAATGATGGTGTGGATGGAGGCACAAAGACGGGAGTAGGAACTGAAGGAGGCATTAAATCTGGCATTTGTAAAGTGGGAAAATCATCAGTGTGAGGGGGAGCTGGAACATGATGGACTGTTTATTGTGAGAGAGAAGAGATTTATGACAAGCGCGTGAACGGCTCACTGTTTTCCCCATCGCCTGCTTTTTTCATGGAGGAATAGAGTTTCTAGCTGAAATCAAAGTTTGCCTAAGCAAGAACAAAACACTGTTCAGAGCAACGAGGAAGAATAAATAAAGTAAGTAAAGAACCTCATATTACATTTTAAACTACCCTTGCACAGTGCAAGATGATTGTAAAATGGCAAAGTTGCCTAGAAAACACAAACTCTGAATAATTCCTGGGTGAAATGAAGAGCAGGTTTGACTTCAAAAGAATGCTATACATAATAAAGTCGAATAAAATACAGAACGCTGACTCCATCCTTTCATATGTCCCCATAAGCATTCATGTTTGCTTCTTTCATGCCTTTCTTCCCTCCCCCATCCATTTGCTTAAGAAAAATTGCTCCCTTTGTTCATGAACTTTGTTGCCCCGCACAAATATGACTGCATAGCTTCTATAGCCCCGTGCCTTCCACCTTGGTGGATGCAATAGCACATGCACGCTCTCATCTACCTGCCTTGTCATTTGTATCCTCTGCATCATTATTTATTATAGTTGTGGATTTGCTTTGTTTCCTTACGCACCCGTTTTGTTGTTTTCTGACCCAAAGATTTAATGTAGTCATGTCTTACAGATTTCTTAATTAAATGCCAATTTCATAGATGCAACGTATCTAACGGCTCCCTGTCACCACTGATGAACAGTGTCAGAAATGGTTCACTTAACTAGAACTTTAATTTCTGATCAAAGCATATGCATATCGATATCGGTAGGTGTCTGCTCACCTGGGGTTTGTCTGGGGTTTGTGTGCATCCATTTGTGCAGATTAGTAAGGTCGTTCTGCATTTGAAGTGGTGCTGCTCGGTATAAATGTCAGAAGGCTTGAGAGAAATGTACGCTGTTTGTAATGAGTTGTATTTTTCTTCAGCTGTGGGTTAGGGGATTTTTGTGTGTTTGTTTTCTGTGGGTTTTTTTTTAGGACTGGAGTAATTTTTAATCCAATTTACTTGTCACAGCTGTGATTAGTCAATATGGGAAACAACAATGAACAGATTATTTTTAATCCTTTTTAAATTATTTTACCTTTCATTTTGTGGTGTTAACACATAGCTGCAGAGTCTGAGCTGTGTCTGTATGGTAGAACATTTAACTCTGACTTTTGTAATCTAGTTTGGTGAGAATAAGGGCAAACACAAAAATACATACAATCTTTTCTGTTTACCTGAGAAGCTTGCAGACTGTCCTCAAGGCCATCCCAACCCCTATTTTATTCAGGGGAGAGGTGTTAAGAAAAAAAAATAATTGTCTACCTCTATGGTGCTGGAAGATAGTAAAGCAATTCCTCTCTGAAATCTCTTTGACCTGATGCTTTAGTGCATCTTTGTGTATATCCTGAAATTATTTTATTATTAAGCAATTTGTAACAATGCCTTAAAAATGCTGCAAGGCAAAATGACTGATTCGGTGTGTCACCACCTTCTCTCTTGCTCTTGACTTTTCAGGGAGAGAAACAGAGGAGCCTTGACCACCCCCATGCCCCTAACAAAGCATGTGACACCAGCACTGATTCAGTCTTTAAGCTTTTAGATGATGTTGAAACCTCCCTTTTTAAAGATGTAGGTACAATAGTCCACATTATTTTAGCCATTCATTCTCCAAGCACCTTTGTAAGGGGAAAACAGGAATGCATGGGTGAAGGAGGACGTGTGAAACCCATTGTCCCTCCGCCTGATCATTCCCAACCTCCAGATTTGAGCTCTTTGCCTTCTGACCAGAAAGCATTACCATGCTTTCAGCAATATTATTGTAAGTTATCTGAGAAGAGACTCTTTTGCCCTGTTCTGCCAGACTGCATGGGCAGAGATGGTGCAGGCGGGAGTTCGGTATGTGTTGCTATATACTCCAGCAGCGATGTGCATGGTGGGTGGGCAGCACTCCTTAATGTGGTAATTAGGGGATGCCCAATTTAAACATGCTAAAAAAGGCCTGCTGTCATTTATTTGCTTATTATTTTGGGACTTTATTCATTTGTTTCCTTTGATAAATTACCTGACTAGTTTAAAAAATACACACAGCAAAAAGCCTGTTTGGCTGCAGGCCCTCTGGGGAGTCCCTGCCCCATCATGAGTCTCTGCTATTCCTCAGATAAAAAACTCTGTTATTGACAAATAGTTTGTTGTGTAAATCTGTATTTAAAAAAAAAAAAAAAAACAAAAAACCCACAAAAAACAAACAACAACAATGAAACAAACAACAAAGCAAACAAAGAACATTTAAATTGAGATAAATTGTATAACAAAATGGCAATAAATATTCTATAAAATTGATTTGTTCTACCCTTCAGCCTGGTGAAGTAGGTGGGCTTAAATTTGGTCTTTGGCTTGAGTCCTTGACTACAGCCGGTGTTTCTGGGTGAAATATTACAAGTGAATTCCAAGCCTAAAATAATGCATTGCAGCCTGAGCATTTAGGTTTGACACATACCTAAATTTATCCCTATCCTGCCTTCATTTCAGTGATGTCCAAGCTCCTGGTATTTATTATGGTTTTAGTCAGCAGTCCTTTGCATATCGAAATCAGGTATGTAAAACTCCTACAATGTTTGCTTCACTGGGACAGCAGCTATGCTAGAAGCAATTGTAATAGTAATAAGGCTGAGAAAGATTGCTGGGAGGTATTTTAGTCACTGTCAGGATCAGTATTTCACTTTCAAAACAGAGCTGCATCTCTTAGGTCAGCACTATAGCAGAAGTCTGGAAGCTGAAGTATGTAGCAGAATACAGCGAGCATCTTCCAGTGACCCCAACCTTGCAACACCATGATATCATGCATGTTGTTATTCCCCCAAACCTTGTTGGGGCAAAAGGAAGCACACCATTTATGTGGAGCCGTGGTTTTGTTGTTAGTCCAATTAATGTTTAACAGTCTGATTGTCCAAGGTACCTAATTACTACAGAAAGGTTCATTAATAATAGTTATAATTGTTATTGTCGGTACTTTTGCCTTGTTGGTTCCCAGTTATTCAGGTTTTCTGTTCTCTTCTGTCTCTCTAAAGTTGGTTTTACCTAGTTCCCAAGGTAGCACTGCTGTCATGACCACTGATAAACCATGGTGAGTGGTGTTTACAGACTAGGATGTCTGATACCGTCTCATGTTTGCACTTGCCCATACCTTATTTTAGTCTAGAGTCATACGCAGAATAGCTGCTTGTTATTACTATAAACTGATGGTAAACCAGAACAAATGTAGGCAGTGGCAATTGTCCATTCAATTGTTATTTCAGCTAAAAAAAGCTCAGAGGATCTCAGGTTCAGACAAGTCCTTGAGACTCTGCACTGTCAGGTCAGGCCAAAGCCTATGGCTTTTTACTAAATAATAGCAAAATCGTATTTACTGACTACCTTTCTAGTCAGACCAGCAAGCAGAAACAACAGATATTGGTGTGACTAATAAAAAATGTGACCTGTTTGTTCGTAACTAGTAGGCACATCACAATAATGAAGATTATCCAGAAGACAGGATTAAGGCTAATTTTGAGACTGTGTTAAGGCCAGTATAATAAATGACACTGTGTTATGCCCAGTCCTTCCAGATTTGGGAACTGATTTTCAAACAGGGAATGAATGACTCCGAGTGGCCAATGTGTTCCTCATTAGAAATGTCTTGTGAGAATCAAGCAATATAGTTCTTTGAAGATGTAATCCTGTTAACATACCTGGAGTGTTTCAGGGTTATCCATTAGATCTGAGGGCAAGAAACAAGTGGTACTTGCTGTTCAATATGTGGCACAAACAATCAGAAAGTCTTCCTTTATTGTCAAAAACTCTTCAAGTGGGTGTAAGTAATACTAGCACATGTATGAATCCATGAACAAGAAGAAGGGTGTGCACTAGACAAAGTGTTGAGAACTTGGTTTAATTAAGGCTGGATTTTATTCTTTTTTTTTTTTTTTCCATTTGGGATCAGGCAATGCTCACCATTTTTACATGCCTAATAAACTTCAAATTATTCACACTAAAAATATGTATATCAATGGGAAACAGAAAAATTCAGCTCTATAGTTTTTCTGTATTAGAATTCCCCTCATCCTGCCTGTTCTCCTATTTTCTCTGTATCAGCTGGAATTAGATATGGCCTCAGTCTGGTATAGTCATGAAGGAAATAGGAGATATAAACCTCAGTATGTACTTGTGGTTGCAAAACCTAGCTTGAACTTGACTTATCTGTATTCTGTTTATATTTAGGTCATTTAAACTATGCAGCTAGAAGGTGGTGTGAAGGCAGAGGGGGGAAGGAAGAGGTGAGGGGGAAGAGAGGGCAGGCAATGGATGCTGTGTGCTGGTTTTCCTGCATGAGAGCCAGATCTTTACGCATGTGTCGCACCAGGATATTTGATAGCTGCTTGTAGTTTAGCACCCAGCCCTATCTGCTCTGGTGAACAATGCATGGGGATGGTTGCAAAGCCCTGAAGAACCTTAAGAGTCTTTGAAGCTGGCCGTACATCAAGCTGAGAGCTTGACCAAATGACCACCAGTGGATGCGTCTAACCTAAATTATGCCATGATTCTAAGATAAAGTATCAAATATTGGTATTCTCCTATGAGCTCTCATCTCTGTTGCCCATACACACGGACAACTGTGTTGCAGAGAAGCTCTGTCACATGGAATTTGATGAGGCCACCTTAATAAAATATTTTCTTGACCAAAGGGTTATACTGATCAGTCATGTCTGAGGTATGAAGTTGCAGCCAGAATTTTGTGGGGGATTAGAGATTATTTGTCACTTTTAGCTTTAATCTTTTCAAATCTATCCCATTCTCCTGAATAAATTTATATGCCTCATCACTGCGCTGTCTAACCCTTGTTGAAATTCTCACAAGGTGTGAATAAGGATTGGGAAGGTTGTTGAAGCACTCTGAAGAGGTACACGGGTTGTGTTGGTTTTGATGACAAATTTTGCTTCAGATTTACCTAGATGATGTGTACAGAATGGGTTTTAAGATGGTTTGGCCATTTTTTATTATATATAGATGGGGACAACAGTGACATTTAGAGGAATTTTGTAAAGTTTTAATGATGTGTATGGTGGTCCTTGGGTACAAAGTGATAGAGGGTGGAGTAATTAAAGCTTGTCATGTGCAACTCATAGTAAATACAGATGTAACCTCATTTATCCCCACCCTTTAGTTGTGGATTCAGCTTTGTGCTTTCTTGTGGTTTGTCATACCTTCCCTGACTGGGCTTTGTCTTTGCTTTCAGAAATGGTAAGTAGACATAAGATGATGGAGATGCTTGATGGGGATGTTTGGGATTTGGGCAATAGACTGCTGCTCCCTCTTTCACACAGTTTCTCATTCATCCCTGTTTTAGTTCAGTGTCGGATTCCTTTGCTTGTCCCAAATAGACCCCCCCCAGAAGTAAAAGAAGACACTATCCTTGAGCTTTCTCCTGTCACCACCAGCTGATGCTGATGCTTGTTTAGAGAGGTTTATGGGGTTTTTGTTGTTTTGTTTTTTTTTTTCCCCTTCTGGGTGACTTCTGTAGTTTCCTTCATTTTTTGATGCTTCTTCCAATTCCTCCTGTGTTTCTTCATTTACTCCAAAGGATCTTTCAGTGTCCTCTCCTGGGACTTTTGATTGCCCTGGCACTGAACTAAACTATTAGGAAGTTATTAAACTAATGAGAGTTAAAACATTTTGTCTGTCTCTGCCTGGCAGGGTGGTATTCAAACTCCATATAATCGTCTGCACACACTGAATCTTAAATTTCATATAAAAATATAATTTGTTAATTTGACTTTCTCTGTCACGTACATTAGACTAATGCTTGCAGCTCATTAGCCATCTGAGGACAGTCTGGGTGGGGATCACTCACTTTGGGATGCAAACGGGCTTGTGATGGCTGGCCTCCATAATCCAGTGTTTGAGTGATATGGGAGGAGAAGGCTTTGCCTCTCCAGAGGTTACTTGAAAGCAAAGCGTAAGCTAATGCAATGCTGGACTGAAAGCCCTGGTGTGTATTCACAAAAGACAAATAAGAAGGTGTTGATCTCTGAAGAGGAGGGAAGAGGGACACTTCTGCAACCCAATTAGTCACTGTGGCTTTTTTCAATGAAGAAAAGTCTCTTACTGAAGTCACAGATTGATAAAAGCCAGCTCCAGCCATGTGAATGTTGAGTTGCGCCTGGCACAAGCCCTGTAGGCTGATTGCAGCTCTTCATGGAGTAAAGCTTGTTTGATTTGAGAGGGAGTGATGAGGATTCAGCCTCTGAGGTTTTAACGTGTTCAGAGTGGTGAATACAGCAAAGAGAAATCAACAAGGCTAAAGCAACCAGCCATGCCTGCCTGAGCAACTAGACATTTCCCTCATCCACCATCTCTCACAGTCTTCCATTTCCTTGAAGGTTGTGAGATGTCATGGGCAGACAGGAGGCCATAAATTCTGTGGCTCATCTGAAACAACCAGGTTTTATGACCTCGGCTGCATTTCAGAGACCAAATCTGCGGTCCTCAGCACGCAGTGCCCCTTCTCTCCCCTTCCTGCATGGCTGAGTTGTGTTGATGTCCCTGTTCCTCGCCTTGCCACCCTCCTGCGCAGACTGAATGGGGGAGAAGGCAATAGGGGGGACCTGCCAGTTTTGCAAATGAGCTTCCTCTGAAGAGCCTCAGATTAGAGGCAAGTTTTCTTTTTACCTTTTTTTTTTTTTTCTTGTATTAATGGAAAGGGAAAGAATAGTTGTGATGCTGTGTATGTTAGCGGCTTGAACGCTGGATTTGCAAAGAAAGTCATTAAAGTAGTACTTTGTGCTGAGCATGTAGGGGTATAAAATGAGAAAGAGGACTGTGGTAGCAGACCAAGCTTAGGCTTTGCCTTGTAAAGGCAGGTGTTTCAGTACTGGGCTGTTCAGCGGGACGTGATACCCATATTACCCATATTAAAGAGCTCTTGTTGCTTTCTTCAGATGTACAAGACCTGTCTTGTAAGTCTAATGCTTCTTCCAGCTCTGCCACTCATTTTGATAAAAGATCATAGACTCATAGAATCATAGAATGGTTTGGGTTGGGAGGGACCTTAAAGATCATGTAGTTCCAACCCCCTGCCATGGCAGGGACACCTCCCACTAGACCAGGTTGCTCAAGGTCCCATCCAACTTGGACTTGAATACTGCCAGGGATAGGGCATCCACAACCTCTCTGGGTGACAAGATGCTACCTTTGCCTAAAAATGTTGTCTTATATTTGTTCTCAGACCATCACAACTACAGCAAATTACTACTTGTTACTTAGGGAAAAGAGGGAGATTGTCTGGTTTATTCTAGGAGAAAAACCTCCTTTTTCTGCAAGTGGTTGGGGCTGTTGTTTTTACTGGGTGGGATTGTGTTGAGATCCCTTTTGTAAACCTCTGCTTGCAAACTGCTCTGCTAATACGTCCTTCATATGAAATGTAACTTATAAGATGGGAAACCTGAGGCAGGTTTTAGATTTTAAAGCTGTAAGCATGTCAGCTGAAGTATTGTGTGCCTCTCTTCTCTGGGACTAGGTGGTTGAAGCCTAGGGGAGGAGTAGGACAATAAGTTACTGGGGGGCATACATTATCTGAGGGAGGACAGGAGATTGTCTCATATTAAATGGCAGAGGGAAAAAATAACAGCTAATACTTGCTCTATTGAGCAGAGACAGCTAAGGTATGTTTACAGGGAGTGGTGACAAGTATAATAACCAGTTACACCACACTCCCAGGTATGAGTCCCTCAGTCTAACGTCACTGGGATATTAAACGGTGGAAGAAATAACAGTAACTATAAGACATCAGCATGTGAATCTCATGCAGCGTTTTTCACTGCCCCTTCCCTTCCCTTCCCTTCCCTTCCCTTCCCTTCCCTTCCCTTCCCTTCCCTTCCCTTCCCTTCCCTTCCCTTCCCTTCCCTTCCCTTCCCTTCCCTTCCCTTCCCTTCCCTTCCCTTCCCTTCCCTTCCCTTCCCTTCCCTTCCCTTCCCTTCCCTTCCCTTCCCTTCCCTTCCCTTCCCTTCCCTTCCCTTCCCTTCCCTTCCCTTCCCTTCCCTTCCCTTCCCTTCCCTTCCCTTCCCTTCCCTTCCCTTCCCTTCCCTTCCCTTCCCTTCCCTTCCCTTCCCTTCCCTTCCCTTCCCTTCCCTTCCCTTCCCTTCCCTTCCCTTCCCTTCCCTTCCCTTCCCTTCCCTTCCCTTCCCTTCCCTTCCCTTCCCTTCCCTTCCCTTCCCTTCCCTTCCCTTCCCTTCCCTTCCCTTCCCTTCCCTTCCCTTCCCTTCCCCTGCTTTTCGTAGCTTGTATTTCCTTGTGTTCTTGAAAGGACTTCTTCAAATAAAGGGTTAATTGTGGACAATTCAGAAGACATTCAGCGCTCTGTTTTGCATTCACTTCCAACCAGTCCTGGCAGCTGACCTGTGTCTCCTTTGTCCCATGCTGCTGTCAAAGCTGGCAGAGGAAAAAGTTTTTGCTGCTGTTGCAAATGATCACATGTCCTTTTAGCATGAACGCAATTAGTTTAATTCTGTCTTTTAACTCAATCCTGGAGATGCTTTTCTGTCTCCTTCCACCCGTGACCTTCCAGAGGAGTGTGCAGGAACAGGTAGGGCCATGAACAAGATGAACTTGTGGAGTTGGTCAGCCTAGTTTGTTCATCAGGCTCCTCCTGTTGACTTCCATTATCCTGTATTATGTTCTGTTTACCTGCTGCCATTTTAACTTTTTTGGGAAATTCCATGGGTAGTATTTGCTTAGTTTGTTTAAGGATGTCAAAACATGAAGACTCTCTCAAATACTGTATTTGCTTCAAAAAAAAATCCAACAGATATGTTCTTTATCTTCATTCTGTGGGGGATTGAGAAACCCTACTGATGTTGCCAAAGCTATTTTAAGCTGTGAGAACACAATACATTTGAAAGTTTAATTGCTTGCTGAATAATGTAAGCTGTCAAAATAAATACTCAAGGTCTTGTATAAGGGAGAACATTAAAAAAAAAAAAAAAAAAAAAAAAAAAAGAAGACAACGTAGAAATGTGAAGTCAATGAGAAATGGAATCACACTTTACCCCAGTGTTCGCAGCACCTTTATTTCTGCAGTCAGTAATTGCAGCAACACAGAGCCAGCAAAGGTTTCAGAGGTAATACTCTTTATTTCTAAAGAATTTAGAAATCTACTGGCTGGCTCCCATAAGTGTAACTGTTCAGTGATAACCCCCTCTTTCCCAGAGCTGACGGGTATGCAGGCTACCTTTTCTACTGGTTAACCAGAAGGAACGGTTAAGCTCCATTATGCAGATGATAAAAGCTCTCACCCTGCAGAATGCAAATGAAAAGCAACTGGAGGGGTGGCCGTGGAAACGCTCAGATGGCCAGGAAGCTCTGGGCCACAGAGCTTGTCAGAGAGGCAGATTGAAAAGAAACCAATGGCTGGTTCAGTGGGTTCAATTTTTTTTCTCATTTTATTGCACTTCAGGAACAGGTCTTTGTGCACGTTCTTTCTAAAGAAACAGAATTGCATCAGCAGCATACCAGCTCTTAAAACAGTTTATTTTCAGTAGGCAGAATGAGGAAAACCTCTCCCTGTTCCTGCAAAATCCAGGGAAATACACACATTGAAGGTGTTGGGGGTTTTTTTTGGCGGGTTACTCCAATTTGGGCTGAAGTTTGTGAAGAAGCACAGCAAAGTTGGCAAGGATTGATGCTCTCAGCTAATAGCAAGCTGAGGTCAGAAACATTTAGCAAGAAACACAGGTTTTGAGTGATGTTCATTAAGACTCTTAAATTCCTTTAATTAAGCTGTATCGGTGGGCTGAGCTGGTGGTCCATAATAATAGCACTTTTTGACAGTGTGTTGTGCACAACAAGAAGTGTTGTTTTCTCATCCTGTTGATGCCATTAGCAGACACTTTCAGTTATCTCATTTGTACCAGGAATGACACTCGTGTGTGGAGGGGACAAAGTGCCATATGTTCCTCTCTGCCTGCTGCAGGTAAAGACATGCTACCAAGGTGTCAAGTCCCTGACACCGTTGGCAGCAGAAGATGATTTCTGTGAAGCTGAGCACTCGTGGAGGATGTTCAGCCACTTATGTGCCCAGGAAGAGTCACTTTGAGGCTGTGAGGGCATTTGGCCCTCGTGGTGCATTATGCGTCAGCAGTCCTGTATGGCTTGTGCAACAATTAGGGTGTCCCACTGTATTCCTCTCACATTCATGGAGAATTATGTCTTAACTGAATTTTGTGGTATTTGTTCATAAGTGCAATTATAAATAAGTAATTTGTAAGCGATTATATTGTTCAGGGCTGAAATTCAGGAAAGTTGTTGTGGTTTTTTGGGGGTTTTGGTGTTTTGTTTTGTTTTATTTTGTTTTGAAATAGAAATGAATTGAGGGTTTTCTCTCTCACAGAGCATCTAGGAAAGGTTTGCACTGACTATTTCAGTACTGGCAGGTAACGTGACTACTCACCTGTGCTGAAGCCTGCCAGCAAAAGGACTTACTCTGCATTTCTCTTCCTCTCCTGACATCACACCCTTCCCTTCTGAATTCCTGCTGGGAAGCCCAGGTGAACTTCATTGGTGGAGAGCATTGTGAGGCTGGGTGAGGGTCTTATCAAGGGTCCATCTGGTTATATATAGACCACATGGGAGGCATTGCTTCCATACATTGCCTAGTTGTCCAGTTTAGAATCTGACTGGCATATACTCTGTCTTCTCTGGCTTATACAGCCTGCTTCCCTTTTCATGGAAAAGAGGACTCAGGGGAGAATGATAAATGCCCAGGTCTCACACTGATGAAGAGCTAAGTGCTCCCTTGTCACCTAAAAACATCATCTCTATTTCCCAAACCTCTCTGCCTCCTCTCCCCGAGTTCACCCGCAGACACATACACCCAAGAGTTTTCCTCCACAGTCTGCTGAGTTTGAAGGGCAGGATAAGGGCTGTGACAGCTCTCTGCAAAGTTAACAGGAATCAAAACTGAGCGTTTCTAATGGGTTCTCTCTGTGTTTGCTATCAGGCCTGATCATAATAAGTGATTTCACTAGTTAGCACTAAGTGCCTGCAAAAATATTTCTGCTAAAATTCAGAGCTGGGACGAAGATCAGTGACGCTACTGAGGAGGCTGGCGGAGCCGTACACAGTGTTAGGCTAAGCCCTTCCTATCAGGATATTTCTGTACAGCCAAACACAAAGTTACTGCTAAGAGAAAGCAATATGAACTGTGCTTACACACCAGGGATGCATGTTCCAAAGCAGTGACCTGATGTGGGTAAAGGAACTCGGCAGGAATTCCCAGGGTTGGCATTCACAGGTGTATGAGCATTTAACTTGTGAGTTTGGACTGGGAAGATGATTTTTGTTGTCTCTCTGTATAACTGAGGAATTGTGTGCCAGGACAGAGCAGAGAATTTTTTCGGCATTCACAATTTTAAAGGATTTAGTGAAATTATAAAAAAGGATCCAAAGGAAACACAAGAAATAATTGAGATTTAGGGGGGGGGGGGGAAGTGTTTTTCAGTGAGCCTTGTAGCACAGTCTGTTTTGTTTATCAGAAATGGGCCTGAGAAGTGACTTGATTACAGAGTACACGCACCTTCAAGGGCGAAAAGTAGTGGCATCTAAAGAGCTCTTAAATCTATCAGGAAGAGGAGCCATACAAAGAGATGATAAGAAAAATTAAAAGAAAAAAATGCAATTAAAAATATTCTTGAGCATGCTTAACCAGAGAAACTAGCCACCAAGGCTTTGGTGTGCTACATTTGACTCCACTTGGGAAATAAAAGAGAGGTTGGGCAGGTATCTCAAAGGCTTTTGAAATGCTTTTTCTGAGGAGATGTTCACAGAACAGAAGGAAATGCTCCAACCCTGTGAAGATGGGCAGATGCTGGAGGTGAGCAGGTCTCCTCTCCCACCAGGAGGGATTCACGCATTTCAGTAAAGGTGTTTTCACTGAGCTGGTCACACGTAAATGCTCTTTAGTCAACAGACACTTCCATGACATATAGTTGCCTGTATTTGATTGGATTATTCCTATTTAGTGACTGTATCCAGGCATATTCAGTCCTTTATTTTATCCCTCTCCTTTCTTTTTAATTTACAAAATTAATCCGCCACTATATTGCCAAAAAGTAAATAATTTAGTGTTATTTACAGAGTGTGGGTAAGATAACTGGAAGCCCATCTCCCACCTCTTGCTTTCTGACCACACACCAGACCACCAGTTATGGTTTCCCACCCGGACCGAACTAAACTGGATGATGTAAAATGGCTCTTTTTGTTTCTGCTAAGCCAGACATTTTCCGGGTGCCTCTTTGAATCTTCCTTTTAGTAGCCATGAAGTGGGTCATGGGAAACTACAATTAACAGATAGCACACAAATTTCAGGAGGTTAAAGGAGAGGCTATGTGCAGAGAGCACCTGGAAACAAGTAGGAAAAAATGTAATAAGGTCGGAAAGGTGTATACTGGAGAACCCCGTCCCCTTTTGTTCTCAGACATCTTGGATTATAAATAGAAGATAATGGAATGCAACATCCTGCAGGAGCCGTGAATAGTTAGATGGCTGATATACAAGAGCAAGGGGAGGTCACACAGATACACTAAAATAATGCTTGAATTTATTGGGGAAAAAAATGACATGGAAATTACTTTGGCTGGCTTCTTGTTTTAATGATAAGAAAACAAAATATATAAATCCTGAAAAGCAAAAGCTTAATTCAAGGCACCAGTGCAAATCGAGAGTAATTCCATTAAAGCTAATGGAATTACGTCAGTGTAAGACCGGAGGTAAGTTCAGACCCAATTACATCTTGGCCCTAAAATGAGATTTCGATATTGTTTGCTAGTATTTGTATTGCAGTGAGAGCCCAAATGAGAGCCTCATTTTGCTGTACTGGGTGACGCTCCGAAGAACCTCCAGTCCCAATAGACGAGGTACACAAAATAAGAAAAAAGAAGCAGGAATTGGTTCTGTGCATAACAGAATGGGGAAAGAGGCAGAGAAGAAGCCAAAATGAGAATACAGAGGCAACCTGGCTGATGAATGCATTTTTTAAAATAGTACTTTAAAAGGAAAGACAGATGCCATGCTCTCTGCGGGAGCAGTGTGCACCTGGCCAGTGATAGCAGTGTGGAGGAAAGCTTGCCCTTGGAGTCAGTTATGAAATAGAAAACAAAAAAGAGTGTAGAAAGGGACATCTGATGTGAAATGCTTGCATGTGTGGCTGGAAGGTAGCAAGTTTTGGTGACCTGAGTTTTTTGATCTTTGTATTAAAGAAGAGACCAGCAGAAAATGCAGGGTCCAAAAACATCTCCTTGAGAAGGTTATTTCCTCCTACTGTTTAAAAATCCTTTTGTTCCTCCGATCAACATCTGAAGGAATACTGACATCATCTAGTACAATCACACTGTTAAATGTCCTGCAGGTAAGGAATAGTTATTTTCTTTAACACAAGAAATTGATTTTTGCTGGACAGGGAACATAGAAAAAGCCAACATCTATAAAAGAGGGTTTGTTATGGTCAGTGCTTTCTCCTGAACCCACAGTTTTATTACTTTATTATTAATATTACTTCTTAACATCTGTGTGGCTTCAGAGGGACATTAAGATTCTCTTCGTTTTTAACAATGAACTGAAATACCTTGAATTTTCCCCAACCATCCCATCTGCAAACACATTTTCTCAAGAGTCCACAACAGATGTGACTGAGCTGTTGGGCCCTCCTTCACAGAGTGTTTAAAAGTTTGCCAAACTTTTTATAATCTCTCTAATTTACTGTCCTGGACAGTACCAGGCTGGTTGGGGAACAGTAAAGGAGTTGTTTTGACTTAAATGACTATCAGGGCTCTCAGTGGGACACAGGAAATGCAACATGATATTTCAGTCCGATTTAATAATAAAATTATGGACTTCCCTTAGCGCTGCATCACTGTTTCTTGGTGACTAATTCCCAACTACATAGATAGAGGTAGCGACTCTTCTAGCTTGGACTAAAGCCTAATGGTGAGGACTGGTAGGCTGAGCCGAACAGATGAAATTTTGGACAAGTCTCATCTTGCCATGCCGGGTAATGGAGCTGGAGTTGTGAGCCAAGGGAAATTGAAGACATGCTGTCTTTGATATTAAAAAGGGAGTTGATAAATTACTGGATTGTCTGTTTTAAAGATTGATTCTATTTTGGTCCATGAGAGAGAAAGAGTAGGCGATTTGACTGGTAGATTAATTGATCTTTTTCTTTTCAAGTAATTTCGCCTACTGTTTTTCAACCACTTCATATTTGGAGAGCTACCACGCCAACACTGAGAGTGTTAAAGAGGCAGCTATCCAGGGAGGGGGGCAGAAGGGAAGAGGAATATTTCTGCAATATTTTTCTCTCCATTAAGAAAAAAGTCTCTAAAATGACATAAAGTCTGGTTGAGAAGTTGAGATAAAATCTCCTTCCCCATCAGGTTTCCTGCTACACATCCAGACATTTGACAAGTCGATTTTGTAGCATCGCTCAAAAACTGCTGCTGTGCATTTCTGGTTTTATTTTCTGTTCTCAGGGATGCAGCCCCAAAGACCTTTCTTTGCAGTTATCTCTGACATCTTTCAACGTCCAAAATAGTAAAAATGAAGCACACTTCCAAAGTGACATTCATTTAATACAATAATGTAAGGGATTGATATGGAGTAATCAAGTTTTTAGGACAGATAAGATCCCTCACTGATAGAATTTTTTTAATCTTCTGTAACAGATAGTAAAAGAGTCCCTTTCTTTAAGTCTGTTTGTTAGGGAATGTGTTTTAGAACTAAAAATGAGATCCTGCCAGTGTGACAGAGGAAATATGTCAGAGAGGCACATCCAACCGTCGTACTGTGAGTGAGATGACACTGGTTGCATGAGGCTCCGTCGGGCTGTTGGCTTGAAGAGTGCTCTCTTCAACAGCCACCAAAGAAAAAGTTTCCTCGTTGCTGGAAAGAAGAGGAAGAGGAGATAGGGCATCATGCTGCACCATGTCTGCAAATAGATGAGAAGCAGGTGATAAGGACCCATCTGGGTGACAAGTAGAAGCACAGATTATGAGGCACCTCTATAGCAGAAAATTTTGTCATGCAGAGGGTGTAAAGTTTGCCAAAATCTTGCTGCACTGAAATTGAGATTGCCTGTGGCAGCAAAGTCACAGTAACGTCCTGGATTGTGAATGGCTGCAGCTGCATTCAGGACCACCATAGGCTACCTTTACTGCAGGACTGCAAGGTGGGCATAGAGAAGACTCGGGTCTGGCAGTGTATTTGATCTAATGAAGCGTAAGCCCATGGTCTTACGCTTCATTAGAGGAGCTTAGAAGAGCCTACAGCCACAAAATATCCAGCTGATGTTAGGCTAATGGGATGAATGTGTGGGCAGAATATTTCTGTATGGCAAGTGCAGCTGGAAATAGCCAGTTCTCGTAGGTGTTCCATGTCTTAGCAGTGAATTTGTTGTTCTTTTTTGCCATTAATACAGGAAAGTAGATAATCCGGAAGCAATGCTTTTTTAAACTTTTTTAATTGCATGATTGCTTCGAGGCTTTCCAAACATCTTGATAAACTCTATGGACTGACCAGATACAGTCCTCAGAGGCTGGAAATTCCCCTTCGACTGAAGCAGTTGGGAAAAGAGTGATAACTTCTGGAAAAGCGTCAGTCCAGTGAACTGAGCAGAGCTCATCAAGTCGCGAGATAGTGTTGGTTAGAGTGGTCTTCTGGATGTCATCTGCTCCAAGCCACTGCTCAAGGGAAAGGCCATCTCTGAGCAGGTTGCTGGGGTCCTTGTTGTGTGACATAGATCTTGGTTAAGGAAACCAGAGTTCATTAATGTATTATAATTTACTCATGCTGACTTCATGCCTTCAGCTGTCTTACCTTCACATCCTGTCAACAACTTTGGGATAGGGGTAAGACACCCAACTGAATGTTCCAGCCAGAAGATTTGATATAACTTGTGGGTTGGCAGCAGCAGAACTGTTTTTGAGGGGTTCTCTGATATCAAGAGAGCTTTGAGAGCAGGAGCTCTGGCTGTGTCCATGGAGCAGGTAAAACCTGTGGAAGGAACAGCCAGTGAGTTCCTACAGGCCTTTAAGTAAATAGAGCACCATACTCTGTAATTTGGTACCTAGAAGGTGATGCAGTCCTGGATGACAGGTGATTAGATGACTGGCTCGGATGTCATGTACATTAGTGGTTATGAATCTGGATGATATCTAGTATTTATATATTGTACAATTGGACAGAGTCCTGAAAATAGACCCAAGAACCAGTTTGGGATATCTGGCTGATTTGATGTCAGTGCAAGAATTAACACTGGATGGTAATGAGTCCCATTTGGTATAACATCAAAATGACTTAGAATCCAGTATATCAGAAGTGCACAGTCCCCAAAAAGCCAAAGGACTTAATGAATGTGGCAGTACTGTCCGATAGCCAGTCCATGACTGAAGGTACACGGACAGGAGACATGTTTCTTTTCAGCATGAGAGTGTCTGTTTCCTAATGTAATGGATTATCCTAACACTTTCATTTTAATGGTTTTATTTAGACAATTATGGGATTATTAATTCAGATCGCTCAAAAGCAGTCCAGGAGTTTGGAGTTGGCATGTGCCTGCTGGTTCTACACACCACCTGATAGATTTGAGTTAGCTGGCAGACAAATAGAAGGGAAAAGTCTATTTCTGCTCCTTATGAGCCAAGCTAGCATCATTTACCCAAGCTCTCATGTCCCTGAAGTTGTCCAGATTTCATTGTACTCCAGAAGCCAGTTTTCAGCTGAACAAACTCTCTGTCCATTTGGGAAAGAAAGGGAAACAATTATATTTAGGATGTCTCTCCTTAGTTTCTTGCGTTTCACTCTGACCCTGTTTTGCGGTAAGATCCCTTTATTTTAAAAGGAAAGGTAAGTCACATGCTTCAGTAACACCTCTCCTGTGGTGCATTGGGCCTTTTGTGGATATTGCTGCTGTATTCATTTCAGTAACTTGTCAGCTGGATCCATGTGCACAAGCCTCTGGCAGCTATTGCATGAGCCTGGCATACTTACTGTTTTGAATGCAAGTCTGTGTTTAAGCACTGAGACTGCAAGGAAACCTGTTTGGGCTGATTTGTCTGCATTTATGGCGCACTAAGTGTGACTTTCTCTGTTTTGTTTTCCTTTCTTTTTGTGTCCCTACCTGCGCAAATGCAATGTGATTTTCACAACATGATCATAAATGTGTAATTTCCTGGCTTAGCCACATTTACAATAGCTTGCGTTGAAGCAAGGTGACAGAGAATCAGTCCCTGGAATATTTTATTCTGCACATAAGCCTCAGTTCAGAGAGAAGAGAAATATTATTGATCGTTCATCAGGAATTTTTCTTCTTTCAAGTACCTGCTTTGGACCCTTAACAGCGGTTCTTAAGCTGAACCCATTTTCCCGCTAGAGAACAAATTTGCTATCAGGAGCAGAGGTTTCTGAAAACGGGACTTAACAGTTTTCACGTTTGAATGGATTAGAACAATTGGATATTTCCATTGTCGCTCACTGTAAACAGAGAGTTGCTATATCTGGGTTGATTATATTCTTGGGCCATTGCCTTCAGCCGACGGAAGAAGATAGTCTTGCCTTACCTGAAACAAACCTCTGAGCCTATTGATTTATGATGGACTTCCTCAGATCTTTTATTCTGTTGGTTTAACCTTCTGTTACATTGGTTTATCCTTCTATTACGTATTTGTGCCCCATTCTTACTAGGGAAATATCTCTTTGAAGTTTAATTTTTTGGACCACTGGCAGTACATTTTAATTGTTGATGTCCCTCTGGAGGTACATGTCCTTCTGGCCACAGCCTGAGATTCTTTGTCATGGACCATGGCTGGTGATTTTCAGAATTCCTGTAATAGCAATGCCTTGTGGGTGCTGGTGCAAAATTTATTGCCCCGCAAAATGGGGTCTTCATTCACATGGCCGCTCTTGCGCGTTTTATTGGCCAATAAAGCACCTTGTGTTTTTGTAATCTAACTGCTAGGCTGCTTTATGATTTGATGTCAGCTGGAAGGTGGTGGGGAGGAGCGACTTGCGGTACGTTGGGAATTATGCATTGTTGTCACCTGAGAGTCTGAAGGATCTTTAAACTGATGAAATGTGGGGCTGATGAGCAGAGAAGCCTCACCAGTAGCACTTCTTTCAAATTTTTTTTCTCTTTTTTTTTGAAACTTAATCATTCCTAAAAAGACAGACATCCTTCTGCCTGCTAAATTAAAGTGTTACTAGAAAGGTGATGCAAGGCACAGTGAAACATAACTTGAATGGAAAGGACAATGAAGGAGATAGGAAGAAAAGTATTTAGAGATCAAGAACTCTATATTTTGAGTGTATTGCAGTCTGTACAGCATAAATATATTAATTTTCCTTGCACTTCACAGCTTGCCCTTATGTTCAGAAAGTTGCAGAGATGTCAGATTTAAAGAGGCACATGAAGTATATGGGATAGAGCAATAGGTGGTAAGTAGGCTGCTGAGATCCATTTCTCTTCCCAGCACAATTCCTTTTAGTCATCTCAGTGCTTTTTGAGAATGAAGTGCAATATGAAAACAAATAAAGCCACAACAAAAAATCCTTCTCTCAAGCAAACATATTTTAAAGCTGTTTCTGCCATATATTATTTTCACTTTTTTCTTTCATCCCCTCTCTTGCCTAAAAAAATCAGCAAAAAATAGATCTTGGCATAAGTGCCTCAAGGTGATGTGTTCATAAAATGCCAGTGCTGTTACCAACTTCAACTTTTACGCTTCACTTTGTACTTTAAAACAGCTCTTTCTTCCAGCTGCCTCCCCTATCTGCTTACCACTGTCCTCCCAAATCCCTTCTAGGACAGGAACAGGAGGAGAGAGAGAAAACAAGGCCAAGATGTGCAGCATTGAAGGCCACTGTCTTTGCTCTTGGCAGGGAGTTGGTAGAGCTGGTCACAAAGGTGAAACATGTCCAGTATCACTAAAAATGCCGTTAGTTAGCGCAGGGGTTCCCAACCTGTGCTACATGAAACAGCCAGATGTCACACTCAGGAGCAGCGGGAGCGACCACCTTGGAAAGGAGCTGTGAAGGTAACGGTGGTTGAGGCTTCCTATTCTGATCCCAGTGTCATTGCACCAGGGAGGTTGAGCTCTGGCTCCGGGCATGGGAGGAGGTGTAAAAGTGAGATGAATTTTAGGTAGGTGAGGAGGTGGTTTAGGCATCCCATATCAGAGGGAATGTGATCAGAGGACCAGGGTGAGAAGTCCTGATATCTTGCACTCAGTTGCTGGAGTTGTGCAGGTGAAGGGTGTGAGTGGCCACACCTCACAAGTGCATGGAGATGTCACGGGGCAGGAGATCATGTCCTAGCTCAGAGATGGGGTTGGGGTTACGTTTTGGGAATATATGGGTTTGTGATAAGGCATAGGAGTTTAGAGAGATGGATATATAGTAGAAATATAGTAGTTAACTGTTGGTGTGAAACTGTTTTTTGTTTTAGGAATTAGAGAACATGAGGATGGTGTTTGGTTTTGGTGAAGTGGGTATTGTTCGGTGTGTGGAAATGGTAGGGACATAAAATTTAGTTCCTGCCTTGCAGGACATGTAGGAGTGATGGTTGAGACCAGGAAGGTGAGATGTGGGGTGAGAGCATGGCAGGTGTTACAGGGTCTGGTTTGGGAACATGGGCACGTTTGATCACATAAGAGAACCATAATAAGATCATGGGTTTTGTGGACAGAAAGGGGGGTGTATATACTGTTTGATACATGAGAAGTCCAGAAGGTGCTTATCTGTTTAGAAGAATGTGGTCTCGCTGCACATGCACTCTACAGATCAGCCATGTTTGAAGTAGGCTTGTCTGGGAAGGTGTACTGAAATCCCAGGTGACTAAACCCAAAATCGTAATGTCTCGTCTGAATGAAGTTTCCAGGTGTAAAGAAAGGGATGTCAAGAGAAACACAGGCTGTGACATCAGTACATGTCTGTCCTGGACTTGTAAGGCTCTGTCACCACCTCTGCCAGTGATGGTACTGAAGTAAATTAAAAGGATCAGGAGTTTGCCAAATGCTCTGTTCTTTTGCATGATACTTGGCTGTTAGTGGATTATGCATCCGTCTTCACCATCGATTGTAACTGCCAGTCCGTTTGCATTGTCCAAAGAGCTTAACTAATTATCAATTAGTTAAGTTTACAGTGCAATATGTATTAACTTCAATATGAAGGCTTTCTTTGGTGCCTAAAAGGTGGGGTTCTAACAAACCTGACATCCCACTGGCTTTTGGTGCTGTTCTTTCGCAATAGCATCTCACATTGCCCGTTGAGGAAATCAGCCTGTATCCAACCTTCCTCCAAGCCGTTCCATGAGCTTTGTGGTGACTTTTTCGGTCATTTGTTATCTGGAACGGGGTAGGGGAGGTCTGTATAAATTCATCAGATGTGTTTCCTTTGCTGACCTGCTTCCTTCTGAAACCCGTAGCACTTGATTCCTGCCATGTCTGAACATGGAGCCTTCTTGTTTGTGTACTGCTGCAATGCTTCTTGGATGTTTGTCTGTTGATTCTTAAAGCTGAGCTTCCTGGAGATGATAAACCACCTGGTTTTGCACTTTAGAATGCCGAAGAATCGATTGGACATTTCCTTTCTTTTTAGATTTCTTGCTAGTCAAAGGGTGGACATTTTTTCACAAGTTTGTAAGGCAGCCCGTTTGCTACACATTGACAATTTTAGTGGTACAATCACTGCTAATGCCTGTTCTTTCTCACTTAAATCCTGATTGAGGAACTGGGTTTAGGCACATCACCTGATTCGAGCACACACATAGGAGCGTTTGTGCTGTAATACCCCTAAGTAAAAACAGACAAGTAACGAGCACAAGCTGAAAGGCATCTCGAGCTGTTTGTTTGCCTTTGATTTCTTGCTCACTTCACAAAATAACAAAACACCTCATAGTCGTCTGAGTGCAATGGATTCATTTTTCAATTAAAATTGCCTGGTTTTAAGCAAAGTTAGCTTTTTTAAAAAAAAAAAAATGAAACACGTATTTTCTGGGGTGAAAATGCCTATGTCTCAGAAATTTCTGTGATTTATTCCCTTTTTGCAGAAGCTTGCTGTGGATGTTCTTGCCACCAAAAAAATTTGGTGGCAGGAAAATATGTGAAACAGCAAAAGCAACTTTTAAAACCAGAATAAAGCCTCGAAAGATTTACATCTCTGTTCACTGAAACTTTTCATATGCCAAGGTACAAAGCAGTGGCTCTTTTATTAATGATTGTTTCAGCGTAGTTTCTCAAGGAGAGCTAAAGCAATCGATCACTCATTCACATCAGTAAAGTGCCCTTCATCTTTACTTTTCACAGTGCCATACTGAGTATTAAATGCACATTAAATGCTAAAACCGAGAGCGCGAGTGTGGAAAGGATAATAGGCTAAATTAATCTGCAGTGCAATTTATCTCCTGTCCATTTGTCCCTGTCTTTCCCACATACATGTATGTGCATAGGACACGTTCTTGCACACTCGTGCACCCGCACTCACTCATCAGGTCTATCTGGATTGCTTCATCGGTTGGGATTGGTGCATACAGTGAGGGGGATGCATTGCTCTATCATTGATAACATGACAGCATGTCATATTGTCTTAAAAAAATCCAGCAATGACAGAAAACCTGACACAGTGTGAAGCAGTGCTTTTAACACCACCTGTGACCCAAAAACTGTATCGGACTGCTGGCTAGATATGGGGTTCTAGGTATGTTAAAATATGATAGGTAGGACTGCCGTCTCCTGCAGTGACGTTCAGAGCCTGTGCATGTCCCTGGCTCAGCCCCACACCCCGTAAGCTCTTGCCATAGAGGGTTTTATGGCTGGGAAATTCCTGAATAGGGAGACACTGGCTTCTTTTGTTTCTGATTCTTTTCTGAAATGCAGGAGCTAATTCCTACAGGAGAAGAAATTATGAGAAAATGTATTTAAGCAGGCATATCAGTTATCCTTTTTATCTGCATTAAGGCCTTGGGATTCACTGTATTGTTTGTTGCATTTTGTGTCTGTAACTTCAAGCCCGTGTTCTGTGGCAGGTGAGTTATAGAAAGTTGACATACATTTGAGTCCACATACACAGTGTTTCCAAAAAGATTCAGAGGTTAAAAACATAAGACAGCATCCATGTCTCTGCAAATTTCAGGGAAGGAGGAGAGTTTCTAAAACGCTTTTCCTGTATATAAAATATTTTCTGTGTTTGTGGACTGCATGCAGGACTCAGAAAGTGTGTCCTTCCTCCTGTCCCTCCCTGCAAGCTGACCAGCTCCATTAACTCCTCCTACAGAGACCTAAATGCAGCAACCCTGAGCCTTAGGTGGGCATAACACTTCTGAAAACCCTGGGAAGACAGCTCTGATCCAAGCTTCAGCAAAGAGCTGCAGTAAATTCCTGGAAGAAAGGTGTGGTGTCAACTGAAAGTAGGGTATATGTCACTTGGTTGCTTTCTGGTGTTGTTACAGGCACCTACAGAGACTATACCTCTGAGAACTGCTGCAGGGATACATCCCTGCAACCTCTCTGTGGCAGATGTTAAGCCATGGTCCACTCGTTAATGCAGAAATGCAAAAGGCACGACAGAATTAGAAAGCGCAGGCAAAGCAATCAGAATGGTCTGAGCGTGATGCCATTTATATTAGGGCGCTAAAAAGATTATCGGGGCAATACTGGAAATGCTGGCAAATATGAAGAGCTCACAGAGGTCAGCTGAGGTCCTCGGGCTGGAAAGGGAGGGACCTGCTTGGTTTATGCAGAAATCTGGTGCAGGAAGATGTACAACCTCTGTACAACCCAAGTTGCGAGAATAGTTAAAAAGAAATAAGCAGTTTATCAGCACCTGGAGGAAAAAAATGACTATCATGATCAGTAGGCACCAGGGTTCATCAAAATGAAATTATGGTGAATTAAATTAATTTCTGCCTCTTATAAGCTAAGAGGCTTGCTGGATAATGAGAGAGAGAGAGGTGTAATATACCTCAGTGCTAGCAAGGCGTTTACAAAGGACCCAAGGGGCTCTTTTATTAGCAAATAAAGTGAAACTTGTAAAATTAAAACTTACTTGGGACTAGGATGGGTGGGAGAAGAAAAAATAACTCAAGAGGTGACTAATGGCTGTGACATTGTTAAGCTGCTTCCCGTGGGGTCCTGTTTTGAGTGCTCTCTGAGCTGTCAGTAATGACTTGACAGATGGAGTCTGAAGCGATGCTGAATTAATCGGTAGGTGATGCGGGATTAAGAGGGGGTCTTATATACAGTCCTAGAGACAATTTAGTTGAAAAACACCAAACTGAATATCTGGTAGCAGGTCAATGAGTAACTAGCTGCTTCCAAAGACTGGTCAAATTGTGTAGCAGAGAAATCATTCCCCTTATTTTAGTAATAACTGCTACTTCATTTCTTATTACTTATTTGTAAGAAACAATGCCAAAAAAAAAGTGCTTGATAGATATTGAAAATACCATGGAAAATTTTGCTAAGGTTTGTACTTCTGTGGCGAAATTTGTGAGGACTGCTATCTGACTACAATTCATATGTTTTAATCCAGAACTGCTGAACAACGTAGCTGCTAACCTATAGCCATGTTTGCCTCTGGAGATGACACAGTACCCGTGCCAGGTGGATTTGAAATACCTCACCTTCTCTTCCCACACAACCACAGACCATCCCCTCAGCTCCCTAAAGAAAAATAGCATCATATCTCTTAATACTTTCAAGTGACAGGCAAATTGGAAATCTATGATGCTTTTATTATAGAATACTGTGCAGCTTGAAACTTGGAAGTAGCAGTCCGTTTTTCTCCTGACTTTTACTCTGCTGGATGATCTACACCTATGCAAAGGGGTTTGCTGACAGATCAGAATTAGAGCTCTTATTTTGCTCTGTTGTAAACAATTCCTCAGCATGCAGAATCATGTCCTAAAGAAGAAAAGGGAAAAAAAAAAAAGAGTTTTGAGTTTCAGTTTTGAGCCAGAACAAGTAGATTTAGTCTTTCTTCCTTTGGTGACTGTCACGATAGAGTAAGATACTTCAGGGCTTAGTGAAACAACATTTCCTCTTAGCTCTGGTTGACTTTCCAGCTGACAGCTCATCTTTCTGCTTTGTTTACATCTGCAATAAATACTTATGGATGAGAGATGCCCACTGCGTTCACCATGCAGGAGCAGAGCCAGCAGCCCTGGAGGATGAGGTGTGGAGCTGTCTATGGGCAGCAAGTTACAGCAGTCTAATGCAGCATAAGTTTCCATCCTAAGATAAGTGTTTGCTAGTAGAACTGTTGAACACATCAGCCTGGATCATCTGTTTCTGGAAATATCCTTAGCTGTACTGTAGGATCGTCCTGGCTTTGTAGAAGACACCCAAAAGTAGTGGGTTACTGCTGAAGGGTGGACTTCTCTGCAGCACCTTTGGAGGTGCCCCCATCAACAGACCATGAAGAACCTCTGTTGGCTTTGCCCTGAAGTGAAGTGCCTTGATTAGGTGAAGAAAGGGGGAGCCTCGGGGATTCAGTTCCCCTTGCTCCTCCATGTCCGTCCCTGTGGCCAATGCATAAAGTTTTACGTACATGTATTTGTAGCTCACTGAGGCCCATCATCAGCTCCCACAGACATCAGTCCCTCACAAAATCGAGATCTAAGACAGGGAAGACATCGCCTAAAGTCTTAGAGTGCGAACAATTCCCTTATGCATACTTCATGCACCCTTATGTATTTATGTCTTCAACCACAAACAGTGGAATATATGTAAATGCAGATACTCAACCTATTTCTGCTCAAGCCGTAGGTCATGCAGCTCAGTGCTCTCCTCCACATACTGTAATTTTTACCTCTTTTTGTACAAGAAAACTGCAGTAAGCATTACAGCGGCTCTGCAAAGGACAAGTACATGGTTTAAGTTATACCGACCTACCTGGCTTAACTGTAGCCAAACCTACTTGACCACCCAGCTCTTAAGTGCGTAAAACTACTCCATTGCTATGCAGTTGCACTGTGCCAAAGGGGATACCAAATATAATGAAGTTTAGGCCAGTACAGTAAAGGCTTTTTTGATCTATTCTTGAAAATCTTAATATTGCTTTAATATTAGAGATCAGATGAAAGTAAAATAAGCCATATCCCATACTATAAATAGAATTGCCTTTCTCCTGCTGGAACTAGAAAACAAAGCTCTTTGGGATTATTGTGAGTGGCAGCAGGCATGGTGAGGCAGAGAGAAGTCTCCCCCTTGTCGGTCTTTGCTGTTGCATTTGGGGCCTGATTATTTTTTGTTGACTTGGTCATTCATCAAGTGTCTCAAAGAAACAGCGCAAACAGTGGTTAAGCTCCTTCGTTCTGTCCCTGCGGAGAAGGGAAGCAGCCGTCATCGCATCTGCCTCTTTGCTGCGCTCATTTTAAGACTGGATAAATAAGTTGCAGATATGATCATTCAAAGAACAAACTGTAAGCAGCTGCGTGCCAGGGATTGCAGATTTGGTGGACGGTACTCCTCTGGTAAAGAAAACAGCAGCCATAGGAAACTCTTAGGCTGCAGTGGGTCATCTCTTGTATTATTTAGTGCATTGTCTTTGCAATCTTTGTGCATGCAGAAACGCACAGCAAGAGATGTTATTCTTCCTAAGAGGTGACCTTTTTGTTTTTACTCTTGAAGTGCTTATTTTCAGAGTAGTGCTCCAGACAGATAAGTCTTTTACAACATTTATATTGTAGGTACTCCGTATCTCCATAGACTGAGTATTTAACTTACTATTGTGTGGAGGACTTTTTCAGTAGCAAATTTTATTCATCAGAGACACCCCTTTAATTAACTTCCACACTTCCATGGGGAGAGGAATATAAAGAAAGATAATAATAATAATAATAATAATAATAATAATAATAATAATAATAATAGTGACATATCTTGTTACCATTACATATTAAAATAAAATGCTGCAGGGAGTGGAGTTTCAAGGCCTCTTTTTTAATGAGGATCTTAATAGCATTTAATGTAAATTAAATATAATCACTGTCTGATTCCTGAGCATATCTCTGAGGCTGAAAAATAAGAAGTTAATTGTGCTGACAACATGGTGGGAAGTGCCAAAATCAAGCCCCAGCATGTTGTTTGAAGTGCATTTTGAATTAAGAGATAGAAAGCAGAACTTTTATTTTTTTGTACTTCTGCTCCCAGGTATTTTGCAGCAGTTCAGTGCAAAGTTTGTGCACGGCATGGATTTATTACATAAGATATCTAACACACAATTTTTATTAGAATGCAAATGAAGGTGACTTTATTTAACTTCAGAGATCGGGAAGGATCAGATGCATGAGCCTAACAAGCCATTTTACTTTGGGGATGGGGAATTGCTGGTATGTAAATCCCCGACTTGTTCTGTGGGCAGATAATTTAATGAAGTCTGCAAAAATGACTGGACGTCAACTCCAGCATCTTGCATTGCATGAAGAGGAATTAGCTGTGGAAGTCTCAGTTTTGAAACTGCTGCTTATGGAATTCGTGCATTTGGTGGCAAGATTTACTTGATTAAGAGATTCGGAATCAGGCTAACTGTGTACTCTTCAAGATGTGACAGGATTCAGTTCCCAGCTCCCTCTCTTGTGATGACAGTGTGGAATACCTGTCTGTAGTAGATATGGCTTCTTCCATCTCAAATTAAAAGTGATGTAATTAGTCAGCTGATGCAGTGGGTCCTGGGATCATAAATAAATGAAATGCATTTTGGTGAATGAATACAGAGATGGTATCTTAATTTAACTAAAGAGGGCTGAGAATAACTAGTTACTGGATCCAGCCTTGTCTTCATATGAGATTATTTCTCTCTTCTGTATGGTGCCAAAGGAGTCAATGCCTTCTGTGTGCTTCTTCAACCCTTAACATACATTTGAATTACTGTTCTGCAGTTAAGAGATGTCATCTTCATGATGCACTAAGCTTTCACTTGTATACCTGGTGGGTACAATACATAAAATTAAGTGTACTTTTATCCTAGACACCTTTCCCACCTGAGCTGTCTGCACAGAGATCTTACCCAAGTGGAAAAAACCTGCCAAGATGAATATCACACTTCATGGTGCCTATGTCTATCTTCCCTGACTAGATAGATGGAAATGACTACAAATGGCAGTCAGTGGAGTGATTGTTGAAAGGTCTCAGTTTATTTGTACTTAGGGAGGGCTGCGTTTGGTAAAGGCTGTTGGGAGCTGGCCTCATTACTCAAAGGGGATGCTGAAAGAGTTGACGTAAGTCTTGAAAGAGCTGGTCTCCATCAGTACTGACAGAGAAGCAGGAAGGAGCTGAAGAGCCAGGACAAGCCGTGGGTCTTCAGGGCAGAGTGGCCATAGTCACCTTAACATTTTTTAACCAAAGAACTTCCATTTATTCCTTGTCCCGCCCACCATGAAAAAAGAGCACTGACAAATGAGTCTTTTCAGTACAACCATGGTTCAAATGCATCCTCTAAGGGAGAAAAAAGATAATTTTCTCCTCTTGTTTTCTTGAGTCTTTCTAGTGTTTTTGACTGAAGTATTATGGAAACCCACCCCTTTCTGACTAAAAAGATGGGAAGTGCTCCCTGGGGAGGCTCAGAGGCAGAAAATGCCCTGTTGACCTTATAAAGCTTGAGCACTACTGGATTGAGCTAATAAATATCTTTGGGCAGCATTTATGTCTCTTCCTCCTACTTTGTGTGGTCCTGAACAGCGAAGCCAGTTGCTTACAGGAAATAATGTTACTGGAATTTGAGTTGAAAAGGAGAGGGACAACCATGAATGGAGAGGGGGCTGGTTTAGCTCCCTCTTTCGGTGCTCGGAAAGCAGCACTGCGCCTTTGGGTTCCTGGAGATGCTGTGTCATTAGCAGGTAGATGATCATGGTAGGTAAGTTTGTGCTGCTCAATTTCTGTCTCTTCAAATTTCTCTTCTAAGTACCAAATTTTCCTGGGAAAGCCATCAGGTAACTCCCCAGCCCCATCTCTTTTTGCTATACAACCCTTCTTTCTACAGTTTTAGTGGCAATACCAGCCACCTGTGATGGCCTCATTACCTGTCCACCCTCTATTTTCACCTTATCTTCCCCCATTGGCTTTGCAGGTCCACAGCCATTGTCTTTGTGCTGTTCATAGGAAGAACATTTTGGGCAGCTCCTTGCTAGTATTTCTTACAGCACTCTGGCTGCCATTGCTGGTCAAGACCCTGGACTCGCGTAGCGGTGCTGTGGCTCCATGTGCTGTGTGTTGTCTTGTCTCAATTGCTCTGCAGCTTGATAAATTTCTGTAAGTGTCACATTAAGCAATTAATTTCAATTGCAATTCCCATCATCTCTTCTCTTCTGCAGGCATGCAACCCAGCAGGAGACAAATAAAACCATCACGACTAGCACCAAAGCCATCAAGCAGCTGTCTGAGGTTGTCAGAGGCTCATCCAGGGTACGTGTCATTCACGATGCTGTTGGGGGGACTGCTGGGTCTTTAGGAGGAAGGAATAATGAATAAAGAAGTGGTAGTGGGTGCTTTAAAGCTGTGGAGCTCCTTGTCTTGTTCTAACTTCCTTTCCTGTTATGTAATAAGCATAGCCTGCATTTATAAATGACCAGTGGGAAAACAGCTGCGGAAACCAGTCCTTCTCCTGAAACTGGATCATGTGGAACTGGAAATCAAGAACTCAGCAGCAAAGCCTTGACTAGCTCACACCTATCTCAGGGTCTCACTCAATTTGGGCACTACAGTAATCATCTGGCTCCACTTGAGTTTGGTTAAAGACTCAGTTGCGCAGCAGGAGCGCTGCCTACAGGCTAGTTTGGAAGTGTGTCGAAGTGTCTGGAAAGGGCAAAGCAGTGGAATATATCTGGATATGACATTCATTCAATGCTGTATGCTAGTGTGCAGGCAGTGCTGGGGATAGATAGTTGCAGGCTGCAACCAGATCAGAGCAGGTCTTTGAATTGCAATTTACCCCACAGCAACCCCATCTGGTCTTCTGTCATCAGTAGGTTCAACTCATATGAACATCGTTGTCACAGGGGTATGAATGATTCCCATCCCCTGGTCCACAGTGCAACCACTGGACAAACAAAAGGTTTCTGACCTTTCCACAAAGAGCTTTATACCCTGTGTGTTCCTGCTGACTTTGGCCTGTGGTAGGCATCGTGGGGAAGAACAGAAGCATACTGTGGGGGACAAACTCCAGCTAGTGTGAAAGTTGAGGAGAAGTTTCACCCACATAACAGATGATTCAGCAACTGAAATGAGAATAAGGACAATTCTTTTCTGCTTGATTCTGCCTAGCAGTTTTCTGTCACGTTCTTGCTTCCAGCATCCATAGAGTTTCTGGGTCAGAAACTTGCCTGGATTGGTGTTTTATCCTCACTCCCCGCCCTTTTCAGAAGTCCTGTATTACTTCAACTCTGTTCTCACTGTCCTTCCACCTAGAAAAAACACTGCTCTAAACACACAACCCATCTCTGTCCAAGTGGTTTTTACAGCCCAGATTTATGCCATTTGCCAACAGATATATGGGAGAAGGATTTAAGAGCTGAATCACCCAAGGCTACCTTTGTAACCTGTGGAGGACCACGTGCGGTTCAGCCCACCTAAAAAAATATGAATGGGTGATGGTCTACTCCAGTGGATGGGGAGGAAGCCTGGGATGACTGTTCTCCATACATAGGCATCGGCGTTATGCAGGCATCAACCTTAATACTTTCATCTTTTTTGACATGTTGCTTTGATGAGTGGTGGACTACAAGGACTACTTTTTTCCTTTTTCCTGCATACTCTGAGAATAATTACATCAGAGCTTGATGAAACAGAAGATACTTTCTTGGAGTTATGAGGATCTGGACATTTTTGTGCTGATCTCCTGGCTCCATTTTGTGACATAAATTGGGCTCAAAGGGGAAACAGACAAGGTCACATTAAACGCAATTGTAATGCCCACTGGAGACTCTCAGGAGAATAGTTTTTACTGTGACAAGGAGAAAAATTGCTAAGTTAAAGGGGGAATATTTAAGAGCTGAAGGAAATAGACACACAAACAATTATATTAATATGAGGAATAAACTTGTCGCTCTCTATTGGCATCACATAATAACTTTTTCTGCTCCCCGGTCAATTAATTTGACAGATTATTTTTTTTGGAACTCTTCTTTCTAATGGTGTGCAGTTTACGTAATGAAACCTACGAATTTTGATCTAAAGCCTGTGGCCCTCATCCCTTGCATAGAGTAAATAGTTCTGGTGGGTATTGGCTGCTTTTTTGCAAGTCCCTCTTGGGGATTTGGGTAGCATTGTAAGCTTTCCTCCCATAAAATTTCTCACAGCATGAAAAGCCTTCCATTAATTTAGAGCTTTATAGTCAGTCCTTTCCGATCCATTATTCTGTGAGTTGCTTTGCATGCACACACAGGAAAAAAATAATATTTTTTTAGTTTTCTTTCTTCCTTATTTTCCACTAGCAATGCACTGCCAGCAAGGTGCACTGTGGGAGTTTCTTTGACTTTCCTTGAACTCCAAGTCCTGCGGGAGCTATTTGAGTCAGGGTGCTCAACTGAGCAAATTGATAGTATTTGAGGAGCAAAGATACTGATCTCGGTGGATCAGTGTGATACAGGACAGGATACTGATGTAAAATAGCACATGGCTGTATTAGGGCTTCCTTTCAAACTAACCTGAAAGGACTTAAACAGGCAGGCCTAGCTGGAATTCTAGGTTTTGGTAGGGATGAATGCTGGACCATTAGATCAGCTCTCCAGGATAGCAATCTTATCTCATTTTGCATGTGAAACAAACATAAGTTTTATAGACCTTTAGCTGTAGAATAGGAATAATGATGCTTGCCCTGTTCTAAAAATAGTTTTAAATCTTTGGATGAAGAACTGTAAGACTGGTATATTCTTCTGTGTAGGAAAAATTAAAAATTAAAGATGTTTACCCCATCCTTTATAGAATTTACTTTTGTATTCTTAAGGAGTTGTCTGAAGACACTGAAATTGCTGTAAAGTGAATATTTCTGCTTCGTAGCTTTAGTCTAGATTGGGTTTTGTTCGCTACTTCGTTTTTAAGGTGATGCCCCACTTCCTTGCAGTTTGTTCCCCTCTGTAAAACCTGGACATGTGAGGTCCTACACACCTGAAATCTGAGATGCAGGGGGCAGAATAGTTGCGGGAGAATTTCCATTGCCTTGACACTGTTTGGTTTTGGTCACTCTATCTGAGAGCAGTGATTTTGCAGCATGTTGGATAGTTGCATCAGGCTAGACTGAGGTCTTCCTCCTGAGAACACTTTTGTCTAAAACATAGATGAGTATCTTGCTGGGGCAAGCTCCAGACAGAGAGTCAGTAACATTTGGGTACATGTTTTGAAAAACATGAAGATAAGTTTGTTTCTGACAATCAGGCCCTAGGCCAGGCAGAAGCAGGGTTGTTGTGGCTGATGGACCTCTTAAGTCCAGTAGATCACCCATTGCCATCAAATGAGGTGATGAAATCTGTCATGGGGTATCATTCAAATAAAGGACTTTTTACAGGAGGATCCCTTAGTTTATCATCTCCAGCAGATAATCCAAGGCTGGATTTTAGTAAGTAGAAGCAGGATACCATGCTACAACCATTCTGTTCTTTCGATGACAGTAAGGTATTCATTTACTTGCCTTTCACCGTCTTTAAGAACTGGTATTGGAGTGAGACCCCTTTCGTGCAGTTAGCAGGACAGCAAAATGTCCCACTACATATCCTTGCAACAGAAGATGTCTGGCTCAGACAGGAGACCATGCAGCAGTCATGACTTGAGTGCTATCTTGAATATCCAAGGTGACATTTTTTTAATTGCTTTGGCCTGAAAGATCAAAGCATCTTGTGCTCCCTTCCTAAAATAAAACCTCATAGCATCCTGGCAGCCCCCGTGAAATTGAATTTTTGGAATACTATTTGTCCCCACTTTGTGACCTTGGTGTCTCCCACCAGGACTGTCTCCTGTGGTCACAGACAGAGTCTACTACTTGATTTATCTCTACAGATCTGCTAACCAGGCTTCCTTTTTTTCCAAAACAGCAAGAGCGACTTCAACTGGACAGGCTGAAGAACCAGCTGTCTGATGCCATCCAGAGATACGGAGCTGTGCAGAAGGTGAGGGGCTCTCTTGCTTCCACTCCTCCACATGTGAGTTTGGGAACGTGTTATGCGGGAGCAAGCATGGCTCCCGGGAGCATGAAGCATCACCACAGAGCCACTCACATGTAGTTTCCTCCTTCTTTTCTTGCTTTGTCAGTCAAGCAGTGTACCATTACATAAGAATACGTACATGCATGCATCTGCAGAACAATTCAGCAGGAATAGAAAAGAAAAAAAAGTGTGCTTTTGCCTGCTGTGTATCTGGTAGAACCTTCAATGGAACCCCTGGGTTAGACAGGGTTTATTTTGGTGTGTCTCCACTTTTAGGGGAGAAGGAGAAGTGATCGCACAGTGCCCCTTTCACCCTTTCTGCTTACAGAAAATGCACGGGCAACACGGCTAATTTAAATGTTAACCCACCTTATGGTTCTGCTGTTTTGTACGGCTTTGCCAGAAGATTTCTGAACGCATCTTGTTGGTTGGACCTGTCACCAAGATCAATCTGTTTAATAAAACAAACAAAACCCGAACTTCAGCTCCTTCATTTGCTTCTTGCTCTCCCAGTTTACCCTGGGGAGGCTCTGCTGATGAGCAGATTTGCTTTGCTTTTAAACACTGTGCTAATGATTTAAATTTGCCATCCTCAAGCTGCTTCTCTCCCCTGCAGTGACAAATTTGAATGTATATCTGGATTAACTGAAATACAACCTGGACAGACTCTGTTTGCTTTTCTTATCCTACTTTAGAGAGTTTGACCCATGCCAGCAACACATGAGAAGAATATATTGTAATTATACAGGTGTAATGAAACTTGACTGGTAAAATGCACTTAATAATGTATGTCTATTAGAAACACTCTGTACTGATTGATTTCCCAGCGCTTTCTGCCTATGGTTTAAAAATAAACAAATAAATAAATAAAGAGAAGCCCATAAAATTGCACTTCAACAGCATGTACATTATGTAATAGCGTTGCATTATGTCTAGCACCAGCTCATATTTTTAATTATTTCTCTGTCCTATTCAAAAACCTAAGTGTGGGGTCTTTAAATGAAATTATTTTACCCCTTAGATGAGGATTTGGAAAGACTCGGGTAAAGGGCTCCACCTCCATATACACGCACCTTTTTAATGCTTTTTTTTTTTAATGTTCATGAGTACAATCGATCTGAACTGTACGTGTAGGTTTGTTTTTTTTAAAAAAAGAGTGTCATCAATTCAGAAGTGCCAAAATTAGCCGCTGCAGTTTGTGAATGCCCGGTTGCATCAGGAAACCAATCTGAGTGGTAAATTGCTACTTATCCACGTCCTAGCTGTCATTTCTTAAATGCATGTCTCGGTTTTGATAACTTTGTCATTCTGGAAGCTTTGAAGACTTTTAGTTCCTGCAAGACCGAGCTTTTCAGTGCAGTTTTACTCTCTTTCTTTTTCCAAATAATAAGTTTTCTCTATGTCCTTTTTTAAAAAAGAAAAGCAGAAGGAATAGCTTCATATGATTCTTTCTCTAAATATTTAGACTCTGTTTTCTCAGTCATTTTCCCTCTTTTTTTCTCCCCATTGTTACAGAAAATAGCAGAGAAATCCAAAGCCTTGCTTCCTACTGGGCAGAGAAGTACCAAACAGGTATGTTCATGTGTGTTTCTGTTTGATAGTAAGTACATTGCTAAAAAAAGAGCTGTTTTCTAACCCCGCTAATGATGCTGAAGACCAGGGTGCCTCCCCCACTACTTACACTGAAACCAGTGAGGTCATTTTCAAATAGAGATGTATGACATCTGTCAGGGTGGAAGATACAGGACCCAGGAAAAAAGCCATATGTAAGACCCATTTAATTCATCTCTGCTTTTCTGTTCCCATGGGGCTGTTTTTCCATTCTTGATGAGAGTTTTGTCTACTCTGAAATACATCCAAGAGCAGTCCTGTGCCCCCTTCCCTGGGAGCTGGGCTCACAGGCTAAGTCAAATCACACTCCAAGTGCAATTCCAGAGAAGAAAGTGAGAGATCTTATCAAACCTCTGTTCTCAGTTTTAAGAGGGATCATGTATTCTGTGTTCTCCAGCTACATTACACTGTGGTTAACTATTACATACATATGCAAATAGAGCCTTTTTTTTCTCTTTTTACCCGTATTAGGAATTTTGTCAATGAATAAATACAGTATGTAATCAGACTGTATACATTATAGTTTTGTGCATATGTTTAGTTTCATATGTATATGCATCCATGTGTCCTCATAAAATATAATTAAACATAAGTGTGCCTGTGCTTGTATGTAACGTGATAAAGAGTGTAAAGGTATGTGTGTGTATATATGTGTATATGTATATATATGCATATTTGTGTAGTCTTCCACAAAGAGTAATGCAAAATACTATATATGCAATATGTGTGTATAAGAAATCTCCACAGATTTCAGTGAGAGGTTTGATGCCAGGAGATCAGTTAGCTCAGTATGAGTCCAGCAGAGATTAGGCTGGCCTTTCAAGTCCTACACACTGAAAAGCTTTTAGGTATTTGCAACTGAAATCATGCCACAAAAGCAGAACTCTATGGTCAATTTCAGTGATTGCTTCTGATATTCTTGATACTCTTGTTTTTTCTTTCAAGGGGCAGTCAGCAGATTTTCTGCTTTCCTAATGAATCTTCATTCCCTACCTTGTTGTGCTACCTGGTTTTCTATATTCTCCTTAAGGTGTATATAAGAAATATAAATAAATGCTTCTCTATAAGGAAGAGTGGAATAATGCCACCAAAGACCCTACCATTAGGACAAGTCAATGAACCAAAGCTTTAATATTGACTAGGTTTCACGCCATTACAATTCTGCATCAAACCTTCTTGTCACTTAGTTGGTTTTAGCTGGTAGTGCCAAAGAGATTAAGGCCTTTGTGTGCCAAAGGGCTAATGTATTCTGTTACCCTTATTGAGAATTCCTCCCGCCACCTTTGGAGTGATTGTGCACAAATGTTGCTTTTCAGCTATGCATTTGTAGAAACGTTATTTTTGTCCAACAACTGGTGATCTGGACTGGACATGGGTATTGTGCATGGTCACAAATAGCATATTCTGGAATGGTGGTCAAATCCACCAGACGTCAAACATTTACTGGTTTTGATGGTTGAGCTCAGAGTTAAGGGGGTTTATTTTGTGCAAATCAGCTGTGATTTGTTTTCATGCCATCTGTGTTACATCACTTCTTGTGCTTTTAACCAACTTGATTAGACTACTGTTGGTGGAGTGGTTGCAGAGGGGGGAACAGATCTGGTCTTGCCTGGTCTACCCCATGGTTGCATGGCCATGGCTATTCCATATGATGTGGGACACTGCTGGCCATACACAAGTTCTAATAGGATGAAGAGGGCTAATTATTGCTAATTATTGCTTAGATGCATCCCTGTACCTGGAGCAAGCCTGGATGCAATGAATATTTTTGGTATATTGAAAATGGTTGATGACTCCAAAAACATCCTTCTGTGGAAGTGAGCAGAGTTTTAATAGGGGGAAAAAACCAAGGTGTCGGACAAAAGTATCTTGGAGGCAAGTGATGGTGGGGCTGGCATTAAAGGGAGACTGGAGGATGAATGGGATAGAGACAAACCCCTTTACCTTGAAACAGGTAAGAATCCAACTATTAGGAGACAGTAGCAGTAACAATGTGGTGTGGGTCAGGCTGAATCAGCAGAAATTGTGTTAAACTGGATCAGCTACAGGTTGTTTCCCTTTGTAGCTGTCACTTGCAAGTGAATGCTGGTAGTTGGCTTCAGTGCATTTTAAAAAAGGGGGGTTGTAGTATGTCCTTGGTGAGGTGCTTCTGACTCAGAAATAGGCTTGATCACGCCCAAGCGCACATACTTTTCATGCAGTGACACTTGCTTGGGCTGGGGACACATGAGGTTTCATACAAACTGCTTGAAAAGAATGAAAGTTAATTCACAGCTTTCAGCTTTTTTACAGTTTTGAAGCTTCACATGTCTTCTTTTCTTCCTCTTTCAAGTACAAAGAGAGAGAGAGACTCAATGTATAAAACCCGCTGAAGGGAATGCAGTGCTGTGATGGTGTTTTACTTATCATTATTTTTCCGTCTGCAGATTGGTCAGGACATGCAAAATTATAGTTCCCACAGCAGCTGTAACCTGACCACTATGTGCATACGTTAAGGCACTGAAGTTAACACTCTATACAGTAATGCAAAATACTACATATGTTCAGGGAACCTGATTTATGGGTCTTGTGAGACTCCCTAGTGAACTTCTTAATTTGGTGCAGAACCAGTCTTGATTCAAATACTGCTTCACTGCAGGGCTTTGTTTTGTTTTATTTATACTTTAGTTTATTACATCAAATTGTAAGAGGTTTGAAGAATGCTGGTTTTTCTATATGGATGCCCCTATAGTTCTTCGCTTCCATTGGTGGATGGGAAATATAAGATACTTGGTAACACAAACTCTAATAATTTCCCTTTAGGGAGTAATTGATTCTTTAGACCCACATAACAGGTAAAAATTGGAAAATGAAGCTTTGGGAAATATTCTCCTGCTATAAGTACTGTTTAATTGATCCAAAATTCCTTGAAGGCTGAAGTTATATAAAGTCTTAATCAAATATGTGTTTGTAGGAATGTATTTTTGTGTAGATAAATCAATGTAGTTTTATAGGTACCTTACTGCATATACCGAAGGATGCAAATTTTTGCTGCACTAAATGACCGTTGTTGAACGTGAGTGGTGGCAACTAGTTCAAGAAAAGCCCTTTCTCTTGAATCTGGGAAAGCAATGTTAAATATTCAGCCAGTGGCCAAAATGAGACCTCAGAAGTCTCATTAATGGAGCACCCAGGGGAATCCTGGAAAGCAGCTTTCCATTTATGAGAACTGCTGTGGCGGCAAACAGCAGCGACAGTGATGTATTTGGTGATAGGGTTGTCTCTGGTTCCTGCTTCCCACATTCTCCTCCTGCACAGACACACCTCGTTGCAAAGCAGCTGTTCCTCCTTCTGGGCAGAGTGCACTGTAGGAGAGGGAGTATTTTGGGTGTCCCCCATAGCAGCAATGCAGAGCCTGGGACAGTTTGGTCAGTGGTAGCAGAGGCTGGACAGCTCAGTAGACCTTAAGCTAAGTCTATCCCAGAGTCTAACAGTTGAGTATAATAAAATGGGATAATGTTCTAATGACACAGAGTAGGTTATCCATAGTATTACAATAATAAATGATAGCCTGCAGAAAATCCGCAAAATAGCCAATAATCCCTTTGAGTATAGGAGAGGAAAAGAATCCTTCTTTTTAATTCTTTTTAATTATTGAGCATCTAATATCATCTGCTTCCCATAGAAAGAAGAATATGTTATTGTGCCTATGACTGAATAACTTCAAGTGATATTAAACCCAGCAGCAGACCAGGCTGACAAGCTGAGGGCTCCTGAGGATCCCTGGCAGTGCCTAGCAGGGACAGCCCAGTTTCTGCATCCTTGTGGCCTCTGCAACATGTCTTTGGGCCACCTCCATCTTTCCTGAATCTTCATTGACCACACTTAGCCATCTATCTCATCAACTAATGAGGAGGAAAGTGGGCTTTCTCACCATGTAGACTTTGTGGGTGGCTCCCCAAAGGGAGTGGGAGAAGGGGAAGCACAACTCTGGTTTAGCTGAGGAATGAGTTCTAAACTAAAACCACACCAAAAATCTGAACAGACTTTTTTTTTTTTTTTTTTTTTTTTTTTTTAAAGAGGAAACTTTCCTGTCAATTTTTAGAAATTAAAATTACAGTAATTGTCATAGTGTAATGGCACCCCTCTTCATTTCCTGCTGCTCACGGGGAGAGGGAAGGATAATTACTGCTCTGGAACATGGCAGTTGCCAAAAGAGATGCCTTTGTTTCTTATTCCGTAAACCTACTTGACCCATCTCTCAAAGGTCAGTAAATTATGTTTCTTAGGAGCACAGAAATGGGCCATAAACCTCTATTTGCATATACAAGCTTTTTTTCTCCTGACTGCATCAATTTATTCATGCTTTAAATGGACTTCCTTCTCACAGGAAGCATCATTTCTCTCTTTCTTCCTGTGTTTATGAAGTTGTTCTTTTTATGTGATTAGAGTAAAATTCTCATTTTGGGGCAGCAAGATCTAATCCTAGTCTTTATGGGAGAATAATTTTTTGGCAGTAATATCTGCATAAACTGCATATATGTATGTGTGTGTGTAATGAGTCTAGTTATTTGGGCTTCTATTTTTACAGGGTCCTTATCATGGTAGATGCTGTATAAGCACAGCTATTAGATTGTGCCACCCTGAGGATCTCTCAGGCTAAGCAAACACCAGCAGGCTATTTTGAACGATAATTAAAGATGAGTTTTTAATGCAGTAGGTGCTTTTCGTGCTGGAAGTCCGAAGCTCGATTTGAAACTGGCTTCAATGTTTGGCAGAGGTTTTGGTGGGCACTTTTCTGAAATGCAAAATTTAATTTCTCACAATCAAAATACTGCTTTTGCCCAGGCAAATGGAGCTTTTTATTTACACATTTATCTTATTGACTCTAACATCTTATCTTAGAACTCATCCCAGTTCCTAATGTTCCAGTCTGGCTGGTGTGTCTTAGGAAATCAAGCCTTAGCTTTGGTGATAATGTATCTTGCATGTGTGGTAGTAATTGCTGTGTCTTTTCAAGGTCGTTTAGTATGCAGCTACTTCTGTAAAAAGTGTTATTTCAATAATGTCAACTTTCTTCTAAATGACTGTGCATCCATTAAAAGCCATATTCTAATCAACCCACTCCTCTGTTCCTAGGGCTGTCAATACGGAGCATTTAAATCACACAGTTATTTTTTCTTGACTTTATTTAAGTGTGGGCTTTTGTTTGTTTTGTGGGGTTTTTTTAAGGTGGTCATTAAAGCAATTTTCCTAAGACTTTTTTTTCTTTTTTTCTTTTTTTCTTTTTTTTTTTCTGACTGTTTTGGGGTAGGGAAATAGATTCTGATACAGGCATTTAAGAAATGGATGGAAACAGATTCATACCTGATCATCTTTATTTGCTCCCTGTATTCCCAAGGGAGGTGGAATTTATTCTGAGTGGCCCAAAGTAGCACCCTTGCACTGCTTCCACCGGGTCTGAGAGGGGAAGATCTTTTCCACTTAGCATGGCCACAGTCTTGCAAAAAAATGCCAGTGGGCTCTATAGACACGATAGTGCACTAAGTAACCATTAAACTCCCTCTCTGATGTGTCAGGGATGCAGCACTTTGCAGCTGTGAGAGTTAAAATGAAGACTCCTCCATCTTTAAGGGCAATAAAACCTGCACCGCAGCCTTTGGGAAAATGCCCATGTTCCTCATGCTTCTTGTGGCTGCACGCGGGTTTTCTGGGGCAACAGGAGTGCTCAGGACTTCAGTGTTGCATGTAAAAATAAGTAAGAACACCGTCCCTTCCAAATCCTGCTATATCTGTAAAACAGGCAATTTGCAAAGGCTAGAGGCGTGCGCTTCCATTAGCATATAGCCCCTTATTCTGCAAAAGGAGAAAAATAAACAAAGGCCAAATGTATATAAAGACCAAATCTGTACAACCAGATTTGGGGGGGGAAGCTTGCCATTTCTGAAATTGCCCAAGCAAGTTGAGCATTGTGGATTTTCCTGAGCGATCTCCTATCAAGTGCCCATCATGGGATAAGCCTGCTTTGCTTGCCAGTGTCTGCTGATGTAGCTAGAAACTGCAGCTGCCCGTATCAGCACCCGAGCAAAGGGGTTTGTATTCATTAGGTGGGTTTTCTGGTTGGTTGGAAGTTTGTTTGCTTGTGAGTTTTTCCTTTCCTTTTTTTTTCCTATTGTTTGAGTGAGAAAGGACGGAGGTTTTTATGTGGGCAGAGGATGAAGGCAGGGGAAGGGTTTCTTTTGTATGAAGCCTCCTCCTCCACAGCTCACTAGCTTCACATGCCGTGCTGATGCCGTTTTCCTCTACCCCAGCTCTGAGTCACTGCCGGAGCCGTCTTGCAAACCAAAGGGTTGTTTTGTCTGGAGTGAGCCAGCCTCACCGCCCAGCTCTGCCAGCACTTGCTTATACGCTCCCAAATCCTGGGGCCAATTGCCCTCACCCCACGCTGGTGAGAACCCTGCCGGGAGGGCTGTGCGGGGGAGATGGTGATGCTGGGGCGGCATGGAGCCGTTTGAGGTCATGGGATGAAACCCTGGCATGAACGTGCCTTGTTAATGGGAAAGAGCACTTTTGCAGAGAACAAATCCATATTGTGCCCAGAGGCTTGGACAGATAACATAACTCAACTGGTACCCACGTTATTATTCTTACATAGCCAGCGACAGCTCTGCAAATATTTTTCACCATTGCTTGTGACAGCTGCCTGGGTAGTTGCGGTGCTCCTTTCTCCTCACAGCTGTTGTATTTAAAGGACGTTGCAAATACCCATGTCTTCCTGCCAAATCAGGGTCCTTCGTGGAAGGGATCTCTGCCCCTGTAAAGATGGGGAAAGCCTTTCTCACCTGTGGCATCAGATCTGGCTGCCATTTCAAGGAGTTCTGGCTCCTATTTCCTCATGAGTATTGCTGGTTGCACAGTGAGTGTGAGCAGCACGTGGCTGTGTGGTCCTGCTGTCATGGTTTGAGGCTGGGCTGGCCACTAACAAATGACAGACTCTCTCAATTAACCCCTGTCCCCTCCCAAAAAGGGAAAAGGAGAGAGAACAAGGGAGAGAGAGACTTTACGGTTTGGAAAAGAAAACTAAAAGAGCTTTAATGAAACAATAACAATAAAATAAAAGATAAGAATAAGAATAAGGAAATAATGAAATTATGCAATATGTACAAATATGTACAAACCCAATATTGAACCCAACTCCCCCCACCCTGATGACAATACATCACCACCATGCTGCAGGGCTGGCACTGGGGCAGTCCCAGCCTGGACACGGCAGCGGACAGGGACGGGATGCAGGAGCTGGACTCAGGCACCAGATTCAGGGATGCATGGGTCAGGATCGACGACAGAAGGACAGACAAAGTCCTCCTCAGATGTTGGCCATCGAAGAAGAAGAGAGAGACCCTCGTGTTCCCTCAGCTTTATACTGAATATGACATATATGGGATGGAACACTCTGTTGGTCAGGTTTGGGTCACCTGTCTGGTTCGCTCCTCCCTGCAGGGGCGACCTTTGTTGTGCTTGCGACTCTTTTCACTCCCAGCACCCCAACATGGAGTACAAGATTTAGCAGTGACCTTGGTCGCTACAAGAACAAGTACAAGCTAGGGCCTCTCTGCATCCCGTTCCTTGGTACTGACTGTAAACATCAGGGGTTGGCACTGCTAGGAGCAGTCACTGTCTGGAAAAACATGCTGCTGTTTCAGAAAGTGTCGTTAGTTAGAGGAAACTTAACTGAAAAGTTAAAGCACTAAAACAGTATTAGTTCTGATTTAGCCCAAACCAGGACACCTGCATAGCACTGCTGACACGGATGTGTTATCTGCAGATACATCTATATATCTGTGTGTCTGTAGATATCTACATAAAGAAATAAATATATGTTAATGTATAAATATAAATATAGTGACAGGTGTGGCCAGCTGAATGGATACTCACCTTGGTTGGAGAGCTTTGTCCTTGCGTGCAGCTTTTCTGGGCAGTAAGGATCACCTTTGGCAGCACTGTCAGATCTGAGCTGACAGCACTGTAAGGGGAGAGCAAATGCAGGGCAAGATCCCAGAGCTGATGAAACGTAGGCTGCAGGACATGTGTGGCTGCCATGGCAGTAGAATAATTATAAAAAATGAACCTCTGCATCCATCTGCGAGCTTGAATTTTGTTCACTCTATGTGCTTTTCTCCCCTATGAATTCCTATTGTTTTGTGGGGTTTTTTTCTGTGCAAGAGCCTGATGATATAAGAGAGCGGTTTTACCCACTGCAAGTGGAACTGGTTTCTGCTGGTGTGATGGGGATGTTCTTATGACCTCATCCACCTCCCCTCCTTCAACCCCACCTTGCAGAAGCTGCATTGCAAAAGTCTAAATTGACTTTTGCCCTGGCAAAGATCACACAGTAACTGGAGAATCAAATGCGAAACCTTACTGAGTGTGTCACCTTGCTCCAAAGTGAATGCAGTGTTATTTAATACATTTAAACCCCCCCGTGGAGACGGATTATTGAAAGGAAGGAAATTGTATTCTTCTAAACCCACTTTGATGGCTGCATTTATCACATGATTAAATGTGAATGGCAATGGTATTTTCCCATGGAAAAAAAAACATATTTAGAAATAGGTTAACCCTTGCTTCACCAGGATGAAGACAAAAGTAATACTTAGTGACCTTTCTAGGGCTCCCTCCGATTTGTTTTCAGGGTCTAATTAGAGAATATTGTATCCACTATATAATTCAAAGATGTTTACCCCCTTTCAATCCTATGTAGAGGCCAGTGCTGTTACCTCCTCTATACTGTGTATCATCCCTGAAATGCCATGTGATGGTCCAGCTATTGCATATACCATGCAACTTAGTAGTTGCATGCTGAGAGAGAGAGAGAGAGAGATCATTGCTCTAAAACAAAATTTCAGCAAACAAAAATAAGTGATCAAAACATCCGCTTTCAAGAACAACCAATTTCTGGTGAGCGAGAAAGGTGTTTTCTCCCTTTATGTGCCCAGCAGTTTGTGATTGGGTAGGTGATTTAAGGAAAAAGAGCGGGAATGTGGCTTTTGTGTGCAGCAGAACGTACTGACCTCTTCTGGAAGCTGAGGACTAGGAAGTTTGGTGGCCCTATGGTGTGAGCTGCTTCGTTGATCCCTATATTCAAGCATGATTAAAAGCACCTCTGAAGAGCCTGATACAGAAAAAAGCCTTTTCCAGCAGTTGCTGGGGATGGGGCGAGGAAGCTGTGGATGCTGCTCACTTTGGAGTGCCATCTGCTGGCATAGGGCTCACTTAATCGGACACAGGAGCCTCATTGCATAGCACTCAGGTGAGAACCGTGATGAAAGCTTGAGGAACCATCGGTGCTGGTTGTCAATTAATACCATCAAGACAAAGAGAAAATCTGTACAGAGTTGGGAATAGGATGTTTTGTACTTCTGTTGAAGGTGGCATCCCTGCTTACTAGATGAGGTGAAAATGCAGTAAGTAGCCACCTGCTACATGTTCTCTGTACCAGGTAGAACATACGTATTAAATAAAGTTGATATAAGTAAAATATTAGTTCATTTGTGTGTATACATGTATAAGTTTTTCCTAATTAGGAAAATTAGGAACTTCCAGGTTCCTAAGGAGGAGAAATTTTAGCTTTAGATCACATCTGCTGGGAAGCATCAGGAGGTTTGCCAGATTTTAGTCTCAGCTAGTCTGGTGCTTATCTGTGGTGGAGTCCACACGGCTATGCAGGTTCTCCCTTTCCCCAGTTCACGTCATTTTGGAACCTCAAAGGTAGGAGTAGGTCTTGCCCATCAGTGCACCTTGCTTAGGTCTCTGTAGGGTCTGTCAGGGCTGTGTGTGTCCATGCATGGGAGAGGGAGACATGGTGACATGTCACTGAGTGCAGCATGGGGAAGGGCCAATCTGCTATCTAAGAGTTTAATAGGTTCAAAATTATTGACATTACTACGAAACTTCAGCTCATCTGTGTGAGTACATGTAATGGTGATACCAAGTGGTGTTCATACATTGGACACCCACCTGCCTGCCTGCCTGGTCAGAGCTGCCGGGCAGTCTCAGGCTGTGAAAAAGTGGTGCATGAGGGAGAGTTTTGCGTAAAAGTAGACAAGGGAAAGGACTTCTTCTTTACAGAGAACCGCATTTTTTGTTTAAATGCATTTTTTTCTTTTGTTTTTATATGTTTTGTCCCTCAGACCTCTCATTTTACAAAGGTTCATCCTTTGCACGTGGGATGTCATTTGTGTTCTTGCCCTACACCATCCTGCTTATTTTGAGATGCGTTTTATTTTGAGCTTGGTGATATCCAACATTATAAAACCTTTTTCTCCTCCTAGCACTGCTTGTTGCTTCCAAGCCTGGAGGCATTGCCTCCCTGTAGAGACCTGAGCTCACACAAAATCCCTTCAATCACCCTTTTGCCTTCTTCACTCTCCCAATTTTCCCTTTTGAATCTCACAGCTCGCCAGCGGTGCTTCTTCCCCTTCTCAGCTGTAAGAGGCTGGAAAACATTACAGGATATAAACTGGCCACCAAAAGAAAAGGGCAGGTTTAAAGAAGTGTGGTGTGAAGGTTTTTGGGGTTTTTTTGGAAAAGCTTTATTAGGCTTCTTTGTTTATGAACAGGTGATTGTGTACAAGACTTGATATGAAATGGGTGGAGATGAGGTGGGAAACTCTCCAATGCTGAATTTTAGTAGATGGCCCTGCAGATCTCAAACACTTTGCAAATTAAGATATTTCAACTCTATAGGGGGAAGAATTCATCCCAGTTTTACAGAAAAAGCAGAGGTAGGATGGAGGTTGTAATGCAGCAAGTTATACTGAGCTCAGCAGATTTGCTGTTGTCACTGTTGTAAACAAGTTACATGCCATGGGTTTTCTGCTTTGTTATGTCTTGGGGTTTCTTTTGTTTTGTTTTTCTTTTGTTTGTCAGAAGGAAATGGAGATTGGTGGGCCTGGAGGTGTGTACAAAGAGAAATAGGTTGAGTAGCTGCCAAATGCAAGGACCTTTGACACACAAGGTGTCTGCAGCATTTATGTGTTTCGTGGGTTTGTTTATCCACTGTTTAGCATTGCAGTATTAGATATGGGATTGGGAGTAGACCTGACAAGTCAGATACTTTTGGGTAGCCCCTCAGTGAGTCTGAAAGCTCCTGTCTATGAACAGAGCAGCTGGACCATGGTATCTTCATGGTGTGGGTCTTTGAGGAACCTATCCTGTCGCTTGCAGTAGCGTTGTGTTGTCGTTGACCTTTCTTACAGAGCAGAAAAGATGGAAGGAAGAATGGAAGTATTTCAGTGAGATTGATCTCATATGACTTCTTCTTCATGAAAGTCATGTAGTCATTGCAGACATTGACAGGAAGGCATTTTGCAAAAGGAGTGATACGCCGTGTGGCTCTGTTCATTTCCCTGAGCTTCTACTGAAAAGCCAAGGAATGAGTGAGGTATTTCATATTTATCCAACATCATTACATTTAATGTCTCTGAGCTTTCCTTTTGATATCCTCTGTTAATTCCCAGCATCACAGCAGGAAACAAATCAATCTCCTTGTTCCCTGGTGCAAATATTTGGTGATAAGGTTACCGATAAGCTCTAAATTAGCTTTCATAGTTTGCAAATGCAAAGTTATACATGAACTTCCTTACATACCATAGCAACTGGTTCCTCTTGGCAGGTTGCTCCACTAAGTATGATAAAGATGCCTTTGGCTTCATTTCAGGACATGCGATGTGAGAAGACCACTTGTCTGCAAAATCTTTTCTGTCAGGAAAATTCCTTGCACTATGATTCACTCATGCCATATGTGGGGGAATTAAATTCTGGGTGAGATGCATGAAGGAAACCCCACAGGAGAAGAAATGATTTGGCAGCTGATCCATAGAGCTCTTTCAGCCACCTCTAAAGAAAATGCTGTGATGCCAATATCAGTTTCATTACACATCTGGGCTTGACTCATCTGTTACACTAAAAGAAGAAAGAAACCCAAAGAAATAATTAAAGTTCATTATTGCATGTATATGAAATAGCATTATTAAAGTATCTACCTCACATTTATTTATAACCCTTCTTCCTGACAGAGCCTGACATGTTTCGCAAACACCACTGAATGATTATATATTCTTTGCCCAAAATCTGAAGATGTTGCTCTGCATTTTATTCATCACTTGTTCAGTCAAAATTTATGTTCCTGCACAATCCGTACATTTTGTGAGATCTCTTTGTGTAGTATATTACTCATGAGACCTACCAGGCACATTTATAGTAAGTTGGGGTGGAAGGGCTCAAATTTCTTTCTAAGAAAATCAACATTTTCTGAGGAGTGCCAGACTAGGCACTGCCACTGCACGACAGGGTAAGACTAGAGAAGAAGAGTATCACCATCATCACTACAGTCCAGTAGACATGTTTTGGATAGCAGGATGGAGTTATCAATGATGGCACTTATCCAGGATGATTGAACTAACACGACCTCTCTTGGAAAAATTCCTGAGACTCTGGGTGGTACCCAATGCTCAGAGCCTTTTGTAAAACTCAGCCAAATGTAGTTTCCTACAAAATTAAAGCATGTGTCAACATCCTTGGGAGACTGGCCCAGGACATACTTCAAGGGCTTGTCTCTTAGTTGTGACCAGACTGGTCTCAACCCCTTCTATTTGCCAAATGGGACCTGAAAATAGATGAAAAAGGTATGGATTAGATATGTGGCTTTGGCCTATTAGCACAGCTGTGCTTGAGCTCAGCAGCAGCAGGGGTAGAAGCATGGGTAGTGGAAGCAAATAGAAAGACTCCAGCGGAAAGGTAATATAAACCCATCGGGGACTTAAAAATGCTGAGCCAGATCAATGCTCCTTTACTGATGGAAAGTGTCACTTCCCTCAGCAGGCAGTGTCAGTGGTTCACAGAGCACTTTCCGTGGAGAAACTCAGTGTGCAGCCTAACGATTATGATAAAATATGCAGTGATATTATGGACTCAGTCAGCTTTTGCATTTTGGTATGGAAAATATACGTCCAACATTAACTGTGCCAACAATTTCCTCAGTCTCATCTCAGATCCGTAGAGAGTTTAGTATTTATGTGGAAAGAGAGTTGTTTCCAATGCTTTTCTTTCACCCATTTTTAAAATCTCTATTCCTATAAGTCCCCTGTTGCAAGGAAGTTTCCTTTCCTGAAGGTGGGCAGCATGTTGTTTTTTCTTCAGAAATTAGTGGCAAATAGTTCTCCAGGAGAGGACAGAGATTTCTGTCTACAAATGGGATTTGCTGCTCAACCACTGTGGGCTTTACTCTCCAATAGTTTGCTTGTGTATGGTAAGTAAGGAGCGACAACAGTAATGCATATCTTCCCTAATGGCTATGCTGGTTGCGGAATGATTCACTGACTTCCTTCTCCCATCCTTCCTTCTGAAATAGGTCGGCACTACTGAGGGTTTCATTCCCTCTAAGGAAGATCTACAGATGGTCCTACCTCAGACCCTGTCTTACCTGAGTGGGAGATCTGTGCATTTTGGAAGCATCCTCAATCTGCCTTTGCCTTCTTTTCAATACATTTCCATGCTTTCTTTCCTCTTTGTCCCACTCTCCCCCTTTCTGAGCATCTTCTGTGTTCTTCATTTGCTCTTGCTAGTCCCTGCTTTTTGTTTAGTTGTCCCTCTTCCTCTGTCACTCTCTCCTTCTCCCCTATCTTGTTCCATGCCATTCCCTTCTGTACAAGTTTTGGCAAAGAATTGAGAGCGAAGAGCATTGAAGCCATTTCCTTGACGCGTGTACGCTTTTTATAGTGTGATATGATCAGTTTCATTTCTGCCCATAAATTGTGCTTATTGACATAATGATACCTATTGTAAGACTAACAATATAAATATGCTCGAGGAACAGCTAGGAAAACAAGATAAGAGTGTCTCAATGCCCAGGGGACGTACACAGGGTGGAGAGTAATAGGGAACATTATGTATTTTGCTCATCAACAATTTTTCAATGAAAAAGGATTTAAAAACTGCAGCAGTTTTCAGCATATTAAGTGTATGCGCTGAAGCGAGTTGGGATTAGCTTGTCTAGTGACTCCTTTCTATGTTGTAGCAAACTACTGACTCAAGCTTAGTTCCTCTCCTCAGTGGAGCCTGTGGTCTCTGCAAATATTGCTTCCTTCATATTTGAAAATTTGAAGGGATTTGAAAATTTGAAGGGATATGAAACAGGGTTGATCTGGGATGGGGAGTTTGAATGGCAAAGCAGTCTGTTTCCCATTGATTCTGCTTCTGTGTGGTTCCTACACAGTCCTTTAGGAAAATAGGGTAGTGTCTTTGGAGACAAGACTAGCAGTCTTTGTAACTCGAAAGTACAGTTGTATGTCATGCTAAAGAGTAACCGGCTGAAATGAAACAAACAGGTTCAGTGCAGGTGTTGTGAATAAACAGTTAGATATTATAAAGCTGAATAGAGCCAGTAACAAACTTTTGAGGAGTCATCATGGGAAAACAAAGGATCAAAAAAACGCATTGATATCCATGAGGATGTTGCCATAAGCTTCACTAGGATCAAAATTCAACCCTTAGCAACTAAATCCCAGGAATTATAACTCTGTTTTCTTGCTAATATTCTTCTTCTTGGTCAGGATCCCTCCTTGTTTTAACACGAAAGCTGAGCCTGGAGGTTGGGAGAGGGGAAGGCAGAATTTGTGAGGAAGCCAACTTTAACACAGTGGCTTCCCCACTGCAGTACATCCTTCTTGGGTCCATATTGGGCCTCCCTTGATTGATTTAAATTGACCTTCAGACTTCTTCCTGCCTCTTGCATTGTTATGAGCACTAAATCCTGGAGAAGCAAAGACCTCTTGTCTGACCCGAGCACACTCTGTGTCTGTTCGTTAGACTCTGTAACATCTTCAAAAGACACAGCATTGAGTATCTGCTTTCTCCTCTCTCCCCAACACTGGTTTCTTTCTAATGAAATATTTATTAAGAGAATGATATTTTCAGGCAGAGAAGGAGATAATTCATGCGAGCAATCAGCTCTGGGTTAACTGGAGAATGAAAATGTCTTGGACCGTAGCAAAAACTCATAATCAAAGGGCTCCCCAGCTATCCATCAAACAATCAATTACTGTATCCATTAGTCCCCTTTCACCACACATTAGAACAATTTACTAGACATGCTAATGTTCGGGTCATTGCTCCTTAAGGATGCGCAAATAGCAGAGGCATCTATCAAAGTTTTGATGCAGTGTGATCTCATACAATGTGAATATATAGCTTAGATCACTTCATATCCTCATGGTATTATGAAGTCTATTAAGGACCTGGTCTGTGAGGGAGATGCTGGTTGCCTCCAGATCACACCAGCTGGAGGAAACTTGTCAAAAGAAATTCAGCATTTCATATGGTTCAGCCTTCTGTGTGGTGAGATGGAAGGCCATTTTGTGTGAAACATGGATAAACAAACCACACATCAGTAAAACATTGGTGTTTTTGTCCTTCTTGGTTATGCTGACCGCATAATTGCAAACATGTTTTCTACTCTTAAATGTGCTGTGGGAGAAGACAAGATTTCTCCATGAAGAGGGAGTGCAGGCAGGTTCTGGGCACCACCCCAGGTCTGTCTTGCCTCAGTGTCCTCATCCAGAACCAGATAAATCTAGCAGGATCTCAAACCATGCATGCTGAAGAAGTCTGTCAATTATTCCATGGTGTAGATTTCTGCCTCTGAAGGCAACAAGACTCTTTCTACGGTCAGTTGAGAGAAATAGACACATCTTAAGTATCCTTGTCTGAGCTAGGTAGTATGAATTGTTCTCTAGAGAAAAAAAAAAAAAAAAAGAAGTCTGTGGAGTTTTTGGTGGGGTTTTTGGTATAGTTTTGTTTGTTCTCTTTTTCCATAGTGTCCCTTGGCCACAACTGAGCATGTGAATTTTAGGTCTCTACTTCTGAGCCTGACATTCAAGCCTCCCTTTATAGTCTACGACACAATCTCATGTTAAGTAGCTGTCAGTCTTTTTAATCTGGAGAATAGGGCTCTTATCTCCATTGACTTTATTGACCATGTCTCCACTGAATATAATGGGAGTCTTAATAGGAGCTTGGAGGTCAGTGCTCCCAGTATGGGTATGCAAAACTTGGTGAGGTGGATTTCTGGCAGTTCGATTTGGCTAATGTATTCAAACGAAGATGTCTGCTGTGCAAACGTCTCAAATTAGTGTTAAGAGGAATCCCACTTACATGTCTATGCCTCCAGTCCTGAAGCAGCATCTATGTAATTTATCCCTCTTTCTCTGAATGGGACACTTGATATTCGATGGGACAAACTGGCATCTGACTTTAGGTAATGCTGTTAACAGCACATAGCTCCTTGGCTTTATTAGCAGTTTAAAGCTTCTTAGAAAGTCAGTGGAGAAAAGGGAAAAAAAAAAAAAAAAAAACAAACCCTGAAGCAAGGGCATAATTTTACTGGGTTGAATTAACTGCTGGAGAAGGCCTCTTCACTGTTTTGATTAGACAAGGACCAGAAGGAAATAAATTCCCTGCAAACACCTTTCCTGTAGTTTGCTGTGGTCCTTTTCTCCCCCATTTGTGGCTCCTTGGACAGAGAGAGGGGACAGTGTCAATGGGTGTGTGCCTGCACCCATGTGCACACCCGTCTGTGTTAGTGAGGAGGCTCTTGTGCAGTGTGAAGTCTTCAGTTATGTGATAAAAACTCATCTCCACACACACAAAGGAGCACTGAGGAACAATACTGTGTACCGCTGCGTGCACACATGTGCTGTATGACCTGGAGCAGCTCATTGCTGAGTCCTGGTTTGCAAAAATAGTGAGTAAAAAATGAGAGCATTTCGAGTGATAAGTAGTTATTTCATAAGGCATTATGAAGCTTGAGGTGTAATCTAGTCTTCAAAGGAATAGCAGAAAGCTGTCATCTTTCCACTGGGAGGATCCAGTGTGGTTTTGGAGCCAGAGGTCTATTTTGGGGACTGAAATATGATTTTAATTCAGTGAGTATGTTCTAGCCTTTCAGAATCAGTTCATTTCTCCTTTATTACTGTAGGAATGGAAAATGTCCAGATTTGAGTCCTTTGAGACTAGGTTGAAAGTTAGGAAAATTACCAAGATGCAACCAACCAAAGCCCCATACAGCAGTTTCAGAGTAGACTTTAACATGTGACAAAATTTCTCCTGTGTTTGGGTGAAAGTTTCCGACAGAAATGTATTTTTATGGCACAAGCATTGAAGTCTTGGAGTTTATGGCTTGGGAAGGGTATTGGTATGTACAGAGAGAATAAAAAATATGAACAGGGCAAGTAAAATAACATAAGGTATGTAGTCTATAAACATGAGATGAGAAAATGAGGGAGCTAAATTAAGTAGCCTAGAAGAAAGTATCAATAGAGACATGATTACAGTCTATAAATACTTTCAAGGTGAAAATACAAATGAAGACCAGGTGAATTATTCAGTGAGTTAAATGATAGAAGTCAGAATGGCCTGATGTTAGGAAAGAAACATGTAGGTTAAGTGCTAAAGCTAATAAAGAACGGTTGTGTGGATGGTTAATGCCCCATCAGTTTGGAAAGTCAATAGCACAGTTAAAACATAAGTAAAGTAAATAATAATAATAGTCCAATAAAAATGTGTGGCAGAAATTATCTGAGTATTTATCTGTGGCCTTTCCTGCCTCTGGCACAGTTAAGACATTGTCCTGATGTTAACTGGAAAAATGCACAGATTTTGTACAATTTTGTTACATGTCACATTCCAGAGGCGCTGAGCTGAAAACCTTTCAGCATTTTTTCATCTTAATCCTTTCCCTGAATGTTTTATTTTGCAAACATTTTAGGTAGCTTTTCAATCCTCATGAAAGCCTTCATCAAGCCTGTATGCTAATCGTGCAGTATGGGGCTGAATGCTTGAGCTAAAGAAAGCTTGGCATCTCTGTAAAAGTATATCACAGAGACAGCATGGAGCACATGAGGATAATAAAGCTGGTCTGCATTGCTTTCCTTTGCTGGCACTTCCTATTTCTTGTCACTCTTTGGAAGGTTAAATGCACTTCATCTTGCCCTATAAAGAACTCATACAGGATAAATTAGTGAACTGCTGAATTCTTCCCATTTCGTTCTCCCTGGACAAGCTAAATCAGAAACAAGATTTTGTTCCCTTTAGCAGTGTTTACACTTCCCATTTTCATTATTTCACTTTGCAGGCATTTTGCACAAATGCACAAATATGCATCTGTGACTAAATTTACCTAATACCTTTAGCTTCTCTTTCTTGAGACGTCTAGATCTGTAATAACTATATCACTATTCTGGAGGAAGAATATAATTTTCTTGCAGCTGTTCTTCTGTTTTTCTTTAAACCAGTAAATATCCTGACTTCATTTGACTTGAAATTCAAGTTGTCACTCTTCATTTTTCTTGGGATTGAAGCTCACATCCTCCAAATAAAGTTGACTACTTGTTAAATATTTCCAGTAAAACAGTGACCTCCAATTCATGTCACTCCTTGCTGTCACAGCACGCAGAAATCAGGGCAAGCATTTAATTCCCTTCATTTGAACCTTTTTTTTTTTTTTTTAAGGTCATTTACACATCGGGAGATTAGACTATGTTAGGTAGGGACTATCACTGTTCTGGAGAAAGAATCAGACTCATCCCCTCCTGCATGGGTGTGTCCAGGACAGTTAGGTGGAATGGCCACTAGGAAACTCGCCATTGATGTTTCTGGGCTTTAGAAGGAGCACTCTTAGAGGTACAGCAGCCAACTTAGTCGAAAATGTGATCTCTATTTCACTGAATGTATCTCTTTAGGAACAAATGCTACAGACCTTTTGATTGCAAACGTCCCTGTCTAACCAGACCCTGCTGTGCAGTGCTCTGCCATAATTATACACTTAAGAATACAACACTAGGACCAAATGCTAATTTCCAAGTATCTTCCTTTCCTCTCAGCACTGCCAGTTGGATGATGGTGTCTCATAAGCTGGAACATACCATGTTTGGATGGAAAGCAAAAAAAAATAAAGTTTGGTAGGAAGCATGGGAAGATAATAAAGGAATTCAGCTCTGGGGCCCCAACATAAGAAAGACATGGACCTGTTGGAGCGAGTGCAGAGGAGGGCCACGAAGATGATCAGAGGGCTGGAGCATCTCTCCTGTGAAGACAGGCTGAGAGAGTTGGGCTTGTTCAGCTTGGGGAAGAGAAGTCTCTTGGGAAACCTTATAATGGCCTTCCAGTACCTGAAGGAGGCCTACAAGAAGGCTGGGGAGGGACTTTTTACAAGGGAATGTAGTGATAGGATGAGGGGCAATGGCTTTAAGCTGAAAAAAGGTAGATTTGGATCAGATGTTAGGAAGAAATTCTTTACTGTGAGGGTGGTAAGACACTGGACCTGGTTCCCCAGAGAAATTGTGACTGCCCCCTCCCTGGCAGTGTTCAAGACCAGGTTGGGTGGGGCTTTGAGCAACCTGGTCTAGTGGAAGGTGTCCCCTCCCACGGCAGGGGGTTGGAACTAGATGATCTTTAAGGTCCTTTCCAACCCAACTTCTATGATGTGATATGATATGCTTCCATGAATTTCTGTTTGTTAAGTTTATACACTTGCAGCACACCCCTTGTTAGCTTGAGCTGATATATCTCTTAAGAGACCAAGTGTCTTCCTCCCTAAGCAATTCTTGATTGCAGCACACAGAAACAGCAAGTAACATTGGAAAAAAAGCTGCTTCGTCTTGCTAAAGCCCTGTTTTGTTTTCCAAGTTTAAGGAAAAGGCGGTAAAGGCTGTGCTTTCCTGGCCTTGGTTGTTTTCTTGACCCGAGAGGAACAGCAGAATCTCAATAGTAAGCATAGACAGATGTGCTCTTCCAGATCCAGCTGAGCTGTCTGAAAAAACAAACCACTCAAGCTGTTTTGGGATTGTCTTCATGGCTTTCCTAACAGGATTGGGTTTGTGATTGCTCCCAAGTCCATCTCTAGCAAAACCAGTGGAGAATTATCCATCCACCTGTTTTTAAGGTCACATGCACGTATAAATGATGTGGGATAAGAGGCTTTCACAAAAACTATATGTCACGATCACTTGCCTGCATTTATCCTTTGTTGTATAATATAAAAAGGGACCCTAGAAAAAAGGCAGGCAAATCTTCAATACTACTTGTTTTGGGAAGTAGCCCAACATAATTATCTAGTCTTTGTTAACAATTACTTCCTCTGTCGTCTTCATGGTGTCTTCGCTTTCCTAAATCTCATTTTACTTGAGGTGCTTATGACAGCTTCAATTTTGCCAGTTTTGGTCAAAAAGCTCAGTCTAATTCAGTCTCCCCAAAGACAGAAAGTTTTCATGGAATCTGTTGAAAAGAGGAGCCAGGGTGAGCCCTTTACATGCTGTCTGCCCATTTTGAATGGATTCACCAGAGGCTGACCACAAAACATGTCACTGACACATGACAGCCTATTGTATAGCGGTGCTGCTTAGATAGTCCAGGATTAGATTTTCAACATTTTCATTTTGATTCAGTTGGTGTCTCTTGTTTCACTGCAGGTGTCTGTCATTTTGTATCTTTTTAACATTTTTATTACCTTTGTTTGTATTTTAATTAAAACCAAAAATGTCCTGAAGAAAAACAATTAAGGGTTTGTGTATAGTATTAGTGTAATACGTAACAAGCAGCTGCCTGTAATCAGACTTGGATCAATAGGCTTTATTGTAGCAAACGTACAGGTAAATTAAAAAAAAAAAAAAGGTTTACATGGTATTGAGGAAGCATGAACCTTTTGTTCCCTGTTCTCCCATCACTGCTGTGCACATGTGAAGGGTCTGTCAAAGACACTTTCTTGTTGAGCTTCCCAACTTCTGGTTTTAGTCGGTTTGGCTTCTCTACTGACGCCATGCCATGCAGTGTGTACTGCTGATTTTCCACTTGCTTGGAGTGGTTAATCCCACCCTACGTGCCGCTGACTTGATTTTCTCTCTGTTGAGAGGCTGCATTCTCAGGTGGAGATGCCACATGGGAGTCACCAATTAATTACTCAGACTCTGCCTGGCTCTGACTCTTTTGCTTGGTTGTTTTGAGTAAATCACTTTGACTTTATGTTTTCAGGTTACTAGACTGTGATAACCCCCCTGTTTTTTTCTGAGTTAGTGCTGAAAAAAATTTGCTGTGAACTGGACCAAAGGGCTGAGCATCCTTTGTGACAAGACAGACCGTTTGTGTCTTGATGCCTTATGTTGAAACCCAATGTATAATAGAAGGCTGCTGAGAAAGGCCTGTAAGTGAAAATAGTTTATGTTTTCCTGCAGAAGCATTGCTGTTGTCCCAGTCTTTTCTGTGCTGCAGCATCTTGCTGTTTCCTCAGGGCAATGTTGGCATTATTCAAGATGAGGTTCTTCCGTGCATGGTGCCAGAAGTTGTGCTGGGGTGAACGGGTGTTGTCCCATCCTGCCACTCAAAGCTCAGCCCCCACTTTTCTCCTCCTCTCCCAGAAAGGTGGACCCCACTATCACAGAGAGGTGGGAGCCTCGTCTTGTCTCCTCATCCCCATCCTCACCAAATGACCACTTACCCTGACAAGCCTCAGAGAAGCTTCTTCAGATGGGTGGTGAAAAGTTGCCTCTGATTTTTTGTCCTAATTTGGGATCAGGATTTGGGCAGTAGCTGAAATATTGTGAGCGCAGACAGTGCAGGGACTGTAAAATGGGCAGATATTTTATTGAGCAGTCACTAAATCAGAGTGTTACTTAATCCCAGGCTGTGAACATTTGCTTGTACACTGAGCAGTCCCCTGAAAGCCTGCCAAAGGCCAGCAACGAAAAGAGATTAAAAGATTAATGCCGAAGAGGTTTTGTGGGAGTCAGCCACGTTTCTGAAAAAAAGTGGCTGAGTACTCCAAAAGCAAAATAAAAGATAAAAAAGCAGTCAATTTCTTGAAAGAAAAAGACATACTTTTTATTTCCAGCATCTTCCTACTTTTCCACTTCTCTACACTACAGAGTCACACTGTGCCCATGCTGGGGGTTATCTCTGCTGCAGGAAATCAAGCTGAATTTGTCTCTTACCTCCATGTGAACCCAAGAAAAAGACTTCTCACTTTTTTTTTTTCTCAGTAGAAGGGTGTTAAGAGAGAGCCAGTGACTCATTCCCCTTCCTGTTTGGCTTTCTAGCAGGAACCTGCTCACCAGCTGTGTGGCACATGCATTGGGAGGCAAGGGCAACACGGTCCTTTCTAGACAGCATTGATGTGTCTGTGAGCTCTGGCAAGTGTGGTCCATTTACACAAACGCTGGGTGCTTCAGATGTTCAGCAAGGGAGCTGTGAACAGGGGAGTTTTCTGCCTGGCATCAGGATCCAGGGCCAATGTACAGTACAGCTTTCAGACAGCTGTGCCAGCCAAAACACGGTGCCAGCAGCAGAGCTGTGCAAAGATGAACTACAAGAATGTAATTCAGACAGCTAGGAAAGGGCAAGAATGGCTTTAGGAATGTGATGCTGTAAAAATACCGATGAGTGCTGTCCTTCATGACAATCTTAAAGGAATGTTTATTCACTTGCTTTGCATGTATAGAGATGCCACCTGAAGCTAGCGATAGCACAGGCAGTTGGCTTTGAGAAGGATGGGTGTAGACGTGCGTAATCAGACTTAAGCCATTCAGTTAAATGGATTTGAAAAAAAAAAGGGCTGTTAGATTACAGAAAGGGGAAATGTATACTTCTCTTCACTGTTGCTGTTTTGTTTCACTCACATTTCTATGTGACCATCTATTTGCACAGTAGATAAAGCTGCCAAATCAAGAGGAAAAAAAAGAAGGACTGGAAATGGGAACAGGAAGAACTGCCCCTTCCTTCCCTTATGGGGCATGTGTAAGAATTATGCAGAGTGAAAACCCGTGATAAAATGTAGCCCTCAAGATCAGCGGAATTTGCCCTAGAAACTGATGATCTCTAAGAGCAAAATGTGAGTGTCAGCCCCACCATCTAAGCCTGGTAGGAAGGGCATTCCTCTTAAATTTGGTCTTCACCTTGGGGTGGAAATATGCTGTGCTTCTTAAAATCACGCTGGTTATCAGAGAGCTAAACCTTAGGCCCTTGGCTTATTTTCTTTTTCTACATCTACCACAGCTGTGTCATTTAATTCTCTCACCCTGAGTACAGTAAGATCGACTCTGAACTAGAGCAGCCCTAGGTGATGAGGTCAGGATTGCTCAGAATGAATTTGGTGAAGTAATAAAGTCTTGAAGGAAAAATAAAGAAGAAGAAAACAGTAGGAGGTATGAACTAGGTACTCTGTTACTTCTAGTTCCAGGAAACTAAATGGATTTTCTTAGTCTTCATGACTGCAGAGGCTTGAACGATTAAATTTATAAATGCTGAAAAGCAAACTAGCAAAATAGTTTCTGCTATTACATTTTCCTTAAAATTAGTAGTTTCTTGCAGATTCCGTAGCAGGAAGCTGGTAGAAATGGTGATTCTCTTGCTCAATTTCAGGTTCGTATCATTCAAAAGTAAACAACTTGATCAAGAGTGAAGACAGAAACACATGAGAGATTCTGCTTAATTTAAATAAAAATGCACTTTCAACCCTTGCCTTTATGCTAATTTCCCCATACTGTTTTTTCTCACACTACATTGGTGCAGAGTAATCAAATTTACATAACTTGAAGAAAATACTGAAAGCATTTCTGTATTTGCTTATGTTAGTGATGCATGCAGGAAGGATTGGAAATATCCCCCTTAAAAGTTGCGCTTGTTACGGTAGTTTTAAATGTGCCCGTGTTTGAGTGAAAAGGAAGAGCAAGCGATGGTTAATTTGTGATTGCCATAAGATAACAGAGCTCGGATTACCAATCACTGCTGCAATCTTCTGTGTGAAAGATAATGCAAACTTGTAATATCACTATTTCACTCCTCTAAAAGATTTAGAAGTCCCAGGCTGCTTGTTCTGTGCCTGCCTGAGGCCTTTCTACCTGTAATTGCTTTGGGCTTTTGCTTGGCGAGATACAGCTCTAAATCTCATTGAGTCTGCAAGGTTAGTTGTTTTGGAAGGATGGTTTGAGAAAGATCATGTAATCTGATTTATCTGTCTTCTTAACCTAGCCATACATTGTACACAGGCAGGCCAAACTGGCTGCTCCGTGCCATTTCTGTCCCGTACAGCCTGCAGTGCCAACATGCTATTAAAAATGTGTCAGGCACAGGCAGGCAGCGTAACTACAGCAGTATTCTGCACAGTGGCCCTCTATGTAAAGTATTTTATTGGTCTTTAATGCAGGCACTCCGGCCTCATTATTCTACATGCAATAAAACATGAATCTCTAAGCTTGGATGCTAGTGAGAATAGGATATCCTCATAAAGTGTAGCCTGGCTGTTTATATGTCTATACGTACTATAAAGCAAGAGATAAACATCTCTGCATTTGCATTTTGTTTGAAAGCCAGCGCCAAAATGTTACCCAAGGAGATGCGATAGTTTGCAGGAGGTGTGGGAGGTGGATTGAATAGTGCTTGAGCTGGCCGTGTCCCTGCTATAGGTGCAGAAGGCTTCTGGAGATCAGAGAAGACAGAGCAACCTTCCTTGGTTTACTGCCTGGGTCATGTAAGACCTCTACAACACTCCCATTTTCATGACTGCAGAAGATTTCCTTAGAACAACCTGGAGAATGCAGAAAAAAATTAGCCTGTCTGTCTGAGACTTTTTTACCTGTGGTTATATAAGTGTGGAGATAACAATGAATTTGTGAACTGTGCTGGGCATATCAAAGGCGGTGTCAAGTGTTTTACAGCCAAGTGGTGATAAGAACAGCTCCAACTGCTTGAAATGTGCATGTGAGTGGAGAAGGAGTCAGAAAAGAAGGAACTTGTGTTTCTTCTTAGTCTCCAGAATTAGTTTTTCAGTCCAGTTAGGAGAGCCACCTTCCCCACTTTGATGGTACCAACAACTCTGTCACATCCATCCTAAGATACTCCATTTGTATCCTCTTCCCATGTTTTCACATAGTCATTTCACACAGTCACACACACATTTCAGAGTCAGAAATGAAACCCTCCTCTCTAAGACACAACTCCTGGTTGAAGTTGGAGTGGATGGAGATGGTGTAGAAATGGGTTTTCGTTGTCTAATTTCAGGCACTGAACTCAATTAAGTTTCCTTTTTAACTGCCTTCATGCCAAAGTTGAAGGTAGAAGTGTGTGAATGTCTTCCTCAGCCCGTCATCTTCCTGTCCCTGTAGTGTGTCATTCATCTGGTGGACAGTCTGTAAATCCAGCTCCAATAAATCTTAATTATTTACATCAACTTTTACATTCTTTTTGGAGACAGTGTGAGAGGCCCATCTTATTGCAGCTGACATTGGACATCTTAATTATCTGACTTGTAACTAACCTCCTGAGGCTGGAGGGAGTGTATGTGTGTCTCCCTCTTTCTCTCTGTCGTAGAACTTTTCTCTATATCTTCAGGTTTTGATGAGGTGTGGAAAAGAAATTTTCCTTTGAAATCACTAAACGTTTCACTGGCAGGAAGAGCCATTTCTCATCCATCTCCAGTCAACATTTCATGTCCTTAATTTCTGATAGGGGAACAATTTTGTAATGAGCAATCAGAAATGGTGTTGTGAAAGTTAGAGATGTAAAAGGGAGCTACAGGACTGAGGTGGTACCAGCATGCATCTTACTGCTACAGGAGATTCCCTAACTCTCTGAATATGAATCATGAAGGCTGGTTGATGTTATATTAGGTGGGGTTCATGTTATATTTCTACTTTTGGTTGCAATAAAGACCATATGGGAACTAGAAGATAGGTCATTTCAGTCCCTTGCTTGGTGATTTTATGTGACATGGATTGTAAAACTTGTGATACTGCTGTGTACAAGGGGAAGAAATTGTGTGTGTTAATGCGCCTCTTCTGTCCTTTCTAATATACAAATGGGGAGTGAGGCAGGCACAGGGCTGGGAGGGTGTCATCTTTGGAGTGGTCTCAGACATGCAGCTACTTCTGATGCAAAGATTTTACTGCTAGTAAAGTATAGATACTGGCAGAAATTGTCACCATCCAGATAAAAGCTTTTTTTAGTTAGGTTTTTTTTTTTCCTTGTCTCTATCAGCAGCTGCGTATAAGCATCTCCTCATTGGTGGAATAAATCTGATAAAAAATGTAGTTGTAAGCAGCAATGATTTTATCCTAGTGAAAAGATTTTATCCAATGGAAAAAAATGTTGTTGCCTGGGCATAATTTTTCAGATGTGGTGAATAACAGCAAAGTATGACCCTCAGTCCTAAGAATTTAATTTTAAAAGAACTACTGAACATATCAGATATACTCAATTTTTTTCTCTCCTATCATTTTTTCACAGGCAGAGTTTGGTTTATAGATACATCTTGACAAAAATCTGCCACAGGCAAATTTCAACAAAAGGACAACTTCAAACACATCCAATTAACAATTTATGAAAGGAAATCCAACAGAAAATTACACAGAGGTTCACAGGGCATAAAATTTGGCACTAAATCAAGTTTAATGTGGAAATGCCTGTATAGGGAGTTATGGCCCCTTCCAGAGCATTGTCAAAAGGAACTTTATCTGCAGAGGCTTGGTGAGTGCCCTCCATCATATCTTTTCTTGCTATAAATAAAATATGTTGTCAGACATGGTGATAAGCACGACTCAAAAGGTAATGAAGACCACTGCTAAACCAAGCTCTATGCAGTTTCAGTTAGAAGTATTAAAAGTCGTTAGATTTCTTCACACTTTCAAACCTAGGATTTGTTCACTTTATCACAGAAATAAGGGGCTCTGCACCATCAACAGACAGAAAATCACTTTTAATTTGTTAGCACAGCTGGCCACCGTACACACCCTGATAGAAGGTCATGGTGACTATATTTAATGTTACTATGGAGCCATTTTTATGTCTGGGAGGCAATTTCAGCCCCCCATTGTTTCCTGATTTACTCACCCATTAAGCAGCAATAGTTGGATTTCCTCAAAAGATGTTAAGGATACAAACTCACATAATTGCCTTCAGCAGCTCTGAAATTAACTTAAGCCGGTACATTGTTTAGAGAAAAACATCTGTGTCTAGACTATTATCTATTGAAACACATGAATAGCCATCTTTTGTAAGAGATGACTGAGCAGCCTCACTTTCATTGCACTATCTGGATTATTTGGGGAGGTGTGTTATTTACAGATGCCGGGACCAACAAGTGGGGATGACTAATAGAGTTGACACAGGGCAAGATCAAGTGTATTTGTTGTACAACTGTGCTATGACATGGACTAATATAATTTGAAGAGCTGGTTGCTGTATTGCTGGATCTGCTGTTAATCCTGTGTTCCCACACGAGAACATAAGAGGAAACATTTGAAAACCTCTAAATTTGCTATCTTCCACTGAAATGCGTATCTGCGTAGGAAAGCATGGCTTTAAGTGTCCATTCATGTTCATTTAGGTCCATGGCACGGTGTCCTTGCTGTGCCTGTAGTACAAGAATTTCATTGCATCACGATTTTCCTGCATCTTCAGAAAGCAAGCACTTGGGCTCTTCCAGCCTATTTGGTCTTGTGCAGTAAAACTGCATGTCCTAGTTAGCCCACTGGTGAAGACGAGAGGACACCTCTGTCACTATAAATGAAACATTAGAATACCCTCAGGTATTTTTTTCTTGAGTCCATTAATACATGCTTTTGGCGCTGAAACACTCTACCAGATAAGTTAGTGTCCAAGGCACGTAGTAATTAGTCAATAAAACACCCCCAGAGTATCTTAAGTCTATTAAAATGTGTCTTTTAAAGTGTAAATGAATTTTTAACCTAATTTTAAATAATGATTTTCTTCCTGTAACACACCCTTTCTCTGTAGATAACAGATCCCAGGGAAGCAGAAGGTGAAACAAAGACATTAATGTCAAAGATTTTAATCTTCTGTTTATATTTTTGAAAGATAGGTGGCTGTTTACTGCCAGTTTTTCTGTGTGCCTCTACTTCTTCCATCACCCCACTTCCCTTCATCACATTTTATGCTTTTCCCTGTCTGCAACTCGATGATGGTGATAATAGTAATGAATTAATTTCATAAGGCAAAGTCTAGGTCTAGGCAACTGCAAAAATTCTTCTGTTTCTAAATGCAGATATTATACACTTTTTAATGAATTAAAGAAGACTTAAATAGTTAAATAAGCATTTCCAGATGTCTGATATTTTTCAAAAATCTAACCAGCTAGTGTCTAAATGTGATAACAAGAGTTGAATATTACCCATTTTCTTTATGCCTCCTTCACAGTTCCTCCAAGCCAGATCTCTAAGCAAACAAGCAAGAAGTAAAACATATTATAAGTTGGGTTGTTTTTTGGTTTTTGTTTTTTTTTTCCCATTCCTGTGCTTCCCTCATGCGTGCTTCATTAGGCTTCTCATTCTTGCCATGGTGATTTGGCATTGTTTCCACTGCAACTTCGACTCAAGTCCTCCCAGTCCTTCCAGTTCTCAAGTCCTTCTCTGCTCTACCAGCAAGCTTCCCGATGGCTTTCCTTCCTGTTCACCCTGTGGGAATTTAATACCTTTGAAAACTTAGCCACAACAAGACAGCAAAGGCCTTTATATCTCAGGCACAACTTGTTAAAAAGCCCCGGTGTTTGTGCTTCGGATAAGCCCAGATTCAGAGAACTGAACATCCCCCCGGATTCTTGTGCTTGTTTTCTCCTGTAACTTTCAGAGACTTTGAGGATGTTCAGGTCAAGAATGCACTGTAGCAACTGCCATTTCTTCTTCAACTTCAGAGCACTTGGATTGCTTTTTTTGTTGTAACTTTTGATTAGGAGTCAACTCAGCTCAAGGCCAGTTTAAAGGACCATGTGCCTTGTTTGAAGTGAAATACTCATGCAGTTGCAGGATTGGAGTCTTCAGCAGTGCCTATTAGCTTAGAACTTGAGCTCAGCCTCCTAATTCTCTAAACCAACCTTGTGTCAGTTCATTCTCTGAGTCCAGTCTAGACTGAGCCTAACATCTCTATAGGCACAGAAGCTAAAGGCTGGGAGGAGAAGACCTTGTTAAACCTCTGCCCCTACCTGCAGTGTAGATGCAGCTGGATCATGAACAGGCTCTTAAAGTCTGGATCTAAATACAAGCATGGCTCCCAAAGGCAGTATGAAGACCTACCTAGAAAATGGTACCTCATGTCTCAGCAAAGTCAGGTCAACTCTAGAGTAAACACTGTGAAACCCTTAAGTTGCTCAAACTGATGACTATGCGGTCACATTACTGTAATGATTTTCCATTTTTTTTAATCTGTATTTAGTTTGTCTCATAAATAGACAAGATAGGATCCTTTGTTATGTTGAATGTTGCAAGTCTTCAAGACAAATGCATAAGCTTTATGTCTGACTAAGAAAGTATCTAATTCCAGAAGAATTTGCAGGAAAATCAACAAGGTAAATGTGTCATTTTTCACACGCGTGTAAATGTTTTGTTCTGGCGGAACTGTTGGAAAATTGAAGTTGGTTGTTGGGGCTCAGATGTAGCTCACTTCCTTCAAGACTTGACATGTTCCCTCTCATGTAACTTATTATTCTCTTCACCTTTTCACCACTTAATCTATTGTATTGATATTTTATTTCCCTGTAAGAAGGCTATGTAAGACTGGGCAACATTTACACTTGCTTTGCTTTCTTTCCATTCTCCCATCCCAGCAGAGCCCTAGGACCCCCTTCTCTGACCTACCTGATGATGAGAAGATCTTCAACGGAGAAGATGGCATGTGGCAGAACCAGAGCCAGGATCAAGCCTTGCTCTCGGAAATCACAGAAGAGGATCTGGAGGCCATCCGTCAGCGGGAAGAAGCCGTTCAGCAGATCGAGGTCAGTAACTTTCTCCTGTCATGGGCTTGCAAGATGGAAGGGCAGATTCCTTGTGTTGTGCATTGCTCAACATGGTGAAAGGAATGCTGGTTCATGTTGCTGCCAGTACAGTATCACTAAAAATGGGAGAGATTACCAAGTGTTTCTAAAAATGGAAATCGGTGACAGAAGGAAGAATTAGAAATCCATATGACCTGTGATGAAAATGACAAGAATTAATTTATGTTCATGGACTAATGTTTTGTTTTGTTTTTTTTTCCCAGTAAGTCTTCCATATCAGTCTGTAGTGAGGTAGTTTAACTGAGCTTGGTTCTGCAGCAAAACAACTTTCTTGGTGCATGCAAACTGGAGTTTGTCACAGAAAGAAAATATTCAAGCTTTACCATTAGAGAGAATAATAGGTAGACGAAAGGAAGTAGCTTGTTAACTTTTTCAAATAATTCAATATTTTTGCTTTATCAAAGTATTTGGATGTTCTTAATGTAGTTAAAAGAAGACACACTATTTTTATTCCTTTTTTTTAGAAGTGCTAGAAATAAAATATTATTTTCTTTTTCTGCAGAGGACAGAACAAAAAACAGAACAAAAAGAGGTCTGAATAAGTTAAACATCCCACATTTTTCTTTTTATACTTCTCTTTTTATGCTTTTAGGAAGCTCATGTTACTCAAATTTAAGCAATAAATGAGTAAAACCAGAACATTTAAAATCTTTCTCATTTGTATGCTTTTACAGGCCTAAACTCAAGATGAACCAAAAAAAAGAAGGCTTCAGAATAATCAGAACATTTAATTAAGGACTATACTTTGTCCTTTAATTGGATTGAGCTAATTTTATCAGAATAGATTTTGGTTGCGGTATAGCAGGAGTGGTGATTGAGTTAACGGTGCAAAAAGGAGACAAACGTTCCTGCTGTAGACTGATGCGTTGAGGCTTTGACCTCTATTTGCAAACAGTGATAGCTACATATGATTCAACACAGTAAGTAAAAATTTTGATAGTTTTACAGGAGTGAATTGAGGTTGGTGTATGTCTAATTTCTGTTATGGCTTGCTGAATAGAGATGATGGAGCTTTGCGGACTTGTATGCATTGCTAGGGATGAAATTGTTAAAAGAATATCCTCACACTGAATATCCTTAGGTTTGAATTGTCCTTTCATACTTGAGGAATCTCTTTGCATCCACCAGAACAAACTCTTAAGGAACTTTGTTGCAAGAAAATGTGTGTCCTGGGATGTTCCTGCAGCTTGATGTGGTGGCAAAGGCAATTCTGAAACGGTGCTCTGGACACAAACTATATGGTTGTGATCCTCTTGTTTGAAATAGAGTCACTGCCTTTTTCTTTCTGTCTTTGTGTTGCCCCCTGTCCTCTGCAGAAAAAGAAAATAATAATAAAAATCACACCACATTTAGTGTTTACCCATTAGGCAGTGGAGAATGAGAAACCCCAAGCCAGCCTCAAGCACACCGACTTTGGAAAATAACAAGGTGAAGGTCTGTCTCCTTAGAGGGGTCTTTCTTTGGCTGATTAAATGCCATTTCTGCCCCACAATCTGATCTCTCTGCATCAAGCTGCACTGAACCATGTGGCCATGATGGGGCACTTCAGGCAAGTTAATTGAATCCAGTCCCAGCCCTACATAACTTCTAAGTAAATGCAACACTCACGTACTGTGCAGGTTGCATATCTGTTGGTTTGGTAGATCCCTTATACCTTTCTGCCTAATATTAATTTAACTCTGAATAACTCATTCAACTTAAGCAGTTAATAACTTGTTCGGCTTAAGCAGTTAATGTTGTTCAGCCTTCTGCTTCCTAAGAAGTGTGCACTTTCTTTTTACTTGTTTTTTCCTCGTCTTCTGTATCCATTTTGCTTTGCTATCCAAGATCCATTTTCATCCTGTAAGGGGAACTGCATTCCACAAGAATTATTTCAAATGTAGCTTCAACATTTCCCCTCAGAAGGAAAACATTTAGGACCAATAGTATTTTATTTAACATCTCTTTTGAAAGAAATATAATGAAAACGAAATGGATTTTTGGATTGCATCGTACCTCTCCCCAGCTGTATTTGAATAAGCAGATGGTGCTTTTAAATCATTTTCACTGGATATTGTTTTTCTGGTTTTGGCCCCCATGAACCTATTTCCTGTGAAAGGACTCATCTTGCAAATTAAAACTTCCCTGATTTCATTAGAAGTTGTGGGTATACAGGGAAGGGACTCACTGAGCTCATAGTCACCCTTAGAACTTTTTTCCAGTATCTGTTCAAAACCAATAAGTAACCAAGAAGGTTAAAAGGAAACATTACTCCTAACTGTCAAACATAACTAATCAACTAAATTTATTGCCAAATTGATGTATAGCATTCATTCTCCTTTTCTCTTTGGCGACCAGAATGAAGAAGAGAGCTGTGCAAAACATATCGTATGCAAGTAGACTGGTCTTGCTGGGATTTTTACTTTTCTGCATATCTAGCACCAGAAACAGGTAGATCTTAAGCAGCACAGAAGAGGTCAGAGAGCACTGTTAGAACATCATATCTTCTGGGCCACACTGATTAACACAGAACTTTGGAGAAGCTCATGGTGCTGGTACCAGTAATGGGCCAATTTTTTTTTTTAAGAGATACTGAATTTGCCCTTTTTGCAAGAACAGATATAAAACCTTTTTCATCGCTAAAGAAATGAGGAAATAAATTCTCTTACCGTCTTGTGTCCTGAAAAACAGATATAAAATTGTGCCCATAATAGACATCTTCTTAATGTTCCAATGACTCTTTCCCTCTTGTGTGTTTTCTGCATCTCCAGAATCTCTTCAGAGGTTCAGGTTAATGGGACATTGTTCTCAGTCATGAACATCCCTTGAGGCACTTTTCAGTGTTCATGGTTTCCACCTAGAAAGATAACAGCCATGTCAAAAGTTCAGCTGGCTGTTCATTTTATTTAAATGTGCTTCTTTTGCTATTGCTTGCAGATTAAAAATAGAGAAGTCTGCAAAGGAGATGTCTCGCCAAAACCTTACATTTTGGATAAAGATCTTTATTGCTTGGAAATGTCAAAATCTGGTAGGACACAGCAGCCTTGACACAAGTGTTATTTCTTAAAATATTGCTTTGAACTGTTATATAAAACCTATTTTAACTTGAACTGTATTGGCAGTGAATAATAGATGCCATAACAACTTTATATATAGCACTGTAAAATGTGCCATCAGAAATACATGAGCTGAACTGTAATGTGCATTGTCAGTGCTCAGTGCTGGCACAAACTCTGTCATAGCAAATATATATAATTTAGCATCCCGTGCCTTTCGTTGGCACCTGTGGTCATGTGAAAAATGGAGGGAGATAAAACTTTGAGAAGAAATGGATAACCATTGAATGGAGAGCTTCACAATTTCATCTGGTGACTGGAAATATCTATAAAAAGAGATGCTAAATGCAATATTGATTCAGAAAGCCTCCGGTCACCCTTCCCATGCAGACAGCTTCTCCACAGGTGATGAGAAAGGAAGATGCGACAAACCCCTCCCAGACCCCACCACCATTTCCTCAGAGTCACCTCTGATTCTTCCTACCTCCTCCACAACCATTTTGCCTTTCTTATAGCAGTCTCCCATCCTACTCATGCGCTTCCAGGGCTGGGAATTCTCCTACCACGGAGAGGGGAATAGCCAAGACAGAAGTATACCAGGGAAAGGGAAGATTTGGAGGGCAGGGCTTGCTCCTTGTATTGGCAATGATTGTCCCTGAAACAGCAAGGTTCCCTTCAGCTGTCCTAACTTCCCTACACCCCCTTTTCTCTCTGCCCTTGCAAGAAGAGCAGCAGCAGTGAGAGCTCAGTCTGTGGAGGAAGGCAGCTGCCCTTTTTGTCAGCTACCAAACCTGATACTACCAGGACCACAATACCTCTCAGCCCTGAAAACCAGCAGATAGCAGTCAGTGTATACAGGTAATTGCAGTAACCAAATCATTTAGCAGTCAGGAAGTCAGTCATTCAGATCAAATCACTACAAGGTAAGTCTAGCTGAAACACAGTTTAATGATGAATTGCTACTGGATGGGTAGACATTGCAAACTGGAGACCATCAGTTGCAGATGCCTGTGCAGCCATGGAGAGTCCCTCAGTGGAAGAGTGCTAGGAAAGCACTTGGAGAAATTAGTTCAAGTGTCAACTCTGCCATCAATACCTTGTGTACCCTTGACACTGATCATACTGATCTTAAATCGCTTACCTGTAAAATGAGGCTGAAAGCTTCATCCTACATCTCAGAGGGAACTGGAACAATAAGTTGTTTAGCATGTTCCTTGCTCATTTTGGTCAGAAGACACAGTAAAGAGCAAGAAGGATACCCCCTGCTCCGTGGGGTATTTCCACAGGTTTCCATTTCTTTTCGTATTTATGCAGAAGTCAGGCATTATCTTGGCTGGTGTGGGAAGGTGGACAGTTTTCTCCAGTAATATATGGTCATCAGAACATGAGAGCCAATGCTGCCTGATGATGCTTTGCTAACTTTTGACAAGTGAGTATGTAGTGAGAATACCTCCGTCCAGTTTTTGATCATCCATTGAGGATGTCCTGAAGGAATCAAAGCACATCAACAGAGCTTCATTTTAGTTGATGCTTGTCTTGGCGAAAGAGGAGAGTTGGATAGGATGTAGCAACAGGTGTGAGGGAAATGCTTTTATTTTTAGGAAAGGTTGATCCCCATGGGTCGCTTTTGGGAAATGTTGGTGTTCATTACCTATCTCTTTTGAAGATAAGTGATAGATGCCAGCCTCCACGCCTGTCAGTCAAGCATTTGTAAGCAGACAGAAAATGAAATAAAATAAAAATAAAACAGAAGAAGCCCCACAGAGCCAGTCAGAATGTGTTTGTTAGTTCAAACATGTTCCTTGTTCACTCATTAGTATGTATCATTTCTTGCTGAGGGGTATTTTCAGTAAAATCTCTCACTAGTGCTAGCAGTTTAGAAGGTTTAATGCAAGCTATTTTATATCTTTCATCACCTTCAATAGTGCAGGGTTTTGACTTATGAGGGCTCTGCCTGCCTCTTCACAGAGACTTTTCAACTCAGAGTAATGTATAAATAACACGATACCATGACAAGCACCGTAAGTGAAAGATCTGGTGCCACCCGAGTGTCAAACAGCAGTCTTTCCATGGCAGCATGGTGGAGCCTAATTATCATGAGCAGCAGAGCTGCCTGCAAGGTTGACATGGCCGTCCCTGGGACTCGGTATTGAGTTGTTCCCTGAAGAATCCACACGAGTATTTTGGCCAGTCTAATTTAAAATGACCCGAGCTGTAGGACTGCCACCATTTATTTCAGGAGACTATTTCACGGTCCAGCAGGTTTCCGTGTTGATGAAATGCTTCCGTCTGTTCTTGCTAAAGATCCCTTTCTCATTCTCAACTCTTTACACCTAGTGAAACTCTACTGGTCCCTGCAAATAATTATTCTTCCCCTTTGGCTTTTAAACTCCTCAAATGCTAGCAGTTATCCTCCTCTTCACTAGTCAGTCTGTCTCCCTTGCTTTTCAGTCACTCCAGTGCTCTATTCTCAATTATTTCCCATTTGTTACTTCCTTTCTCCTACAGCAGCAGACCATGTACAGGATCTTGGTGTGGTAACAAAACTGAACAGAAGAAATGTGTAAAAAGCCCCATGGATCCAATTCAGAGGTTACACGTGCCGATGGAAAATTTCTAGATAATTTCTACAGTAGTAAATTACACAGTATCAAGGACACTAGAATTGACTCATTACACTTTGAAACTGTTAGATCATATCCTGGCACAGTTTTGACCCAGATTAGCCAGCGCTTGCCCAAATACTGACACAGTTTGAGAGATAACATGTCCTCCACAAGCGGTTTCGATGCAGCTACCCTGTCCAGAGGGTAAGGGTACTTAATGATGTGGATGCAATGAAGTACATACTTGCAGTTTCAGTGCCTGAGAACAGGCACCTTCCATATCCTTGTACAGCTGCAGCCCTATTGATTTGATGATTTAATCACAAAAGTTTCCTTTATTCTTCACTGACATTTAGGGAAGAGGAGGAGTAAGGCGAATTAAGGGTAAATTCTGTGGGAAACTGTGCAAGCCTGAGGGCAAAATAAGGGATATGTAAAAATAACAGCTGGCCTCTTTGAAAATGTGGAGAAGCCTTAACAAGTATTGAGAACAAAAAGCAGTCTATCCCAGCAGACTCAGGCAGTGACCGTTTTCACTGCATATTGATTTACCCACGCCTCCCTCTCTGTCCCCTTGTGGCCTCCACATCTTACGCATTGCTTCAAACTGCAATTACTTGCCTTCACGTCAAAACCCTTCATAGGCAATCTCCAAATCCTTAACATGTTGCCTTCAAACGGCCAGTGTCATGGCAATCAGTACTGGAAAATTATATTAGCTGGAGTTGCGAAGGCTCTACCCTGGATGGGCCAGTGCTGTTTGGTGTTTTCAGTGCCATTTTGACTCACTCCCTGTTCCACTCCAGATGATGCTCTTTCAAGCATCGTTGTTAAACATGTGCTAGTTAACTTCCAGGCTTCTTTGTGGAGCATGTCTGTTTAAGGTGTATCTATTCAGGTGTTTTGGATTCTATGAGAAAGGCAGTCTTGGAATCATAGAATAGAATCAAAATCATTTAGGTAGGAAAAGACTCTTAAGATCATTGAGTCCAACCATTAACCTAACACTACCAAGTCCACCACTCAACTGTGTCCCTAAGTGTCTTTTAAATACCTCTAGGGATGGTGACTCAACCACTTCCCTGGGCAGCCTGTCCCAGTGCTTGACAACCCTTTTGGTGAAGAAATTTTTCCTAATGTCCAATCTAAACACAACTTGAGGCTGTTTCCTCTCATCCTATCACTTGTTACTTGGGAGAAGAGACTGACCTCCACCTCACTACAACTTCCCTTCAGGTAGTTGTAGAGAGCGATAAGGTCTCCCCTCAGCATCCTCTTCTCCAGACTAAACAACCTGAGTTCCCTCAGCTGCTCCTCATCAGACCTGTTCTCCAGGGCCTTCACCAGCTTCATTACCCTTCTCTGGACATGCTCCAGCACCTCAAAGTCTGTCTTGTAGTGAGGGGCGCAAAACTGCACACAGTATTTGAGGTGCAGCCTCACCAGTACTGAGTACATAGGGATAATCACTTCCCCACTCCTGCTGGCCACACTATCTCTGATACAGGCCAGGGTGCTATTGGCCCTCTTGGCCACCTGGGCACACTCCCTGGCTCATATTTTGGTGGGAATCGTGCAGTTGTACTGACATATTGTGTTTTAGTTCACTTCTCAGAGTACTCCAAGAGCTCCAAATTAAATTCACGTGGGATGAAACTCTATTAAAAGGTGTATTGAAAGCATCTACCTCATGGACTCTGACCAATAATAGACATTCAATCCACAGGAATAGGCTGGAGCTAGTGTGAAGTAAAACTTCATGGATCCTTTGGATATTGGGTCCCCACCAACAGCTGTTTTTCTCTGTACATCTGCACCTTTACTTGCCAGTGCAGCTACAGACTTAGTTCTTTCCAGAGCAACTGAGAGATAATCTGCTTCTCGGTCTTCTCCAGAAAGCCAGTGTCATTACATATTACCTTAAATTTGGCTTTTCCCATCCAAAACAGTTCCCAATGCTGCTTGAAAGTGCCATATACATTTTAATATGTCATAGAGCCCAGAACATTGTCATGCTAGAGGAGTTTCATCATTATGCTAGAAGAAAATTGCTCCAACAAGCTGTGACACAAGTCTCTCATGATACCTACCACCTTGCACAGAGAAAACAAGTATAAGATTGCATTTCAGGGCTAAAGGGGCATCACATGGGACCCAGAGGAGATCCAAGTGAAGTGGTCTGCAGTATAAGCATAGCTAGTCAGTTCTGCTAGCCTTGCACAGTATGGTGTTCAACTGATCCATACCAATGGGCTGAGGAGTCAGGGTCCTTTCCCTGCTGCAGCCTACGGGGTGTGACAACTCAGTAACAACCTGGAGAATGGTATAGATGGCAGTTACATGCTAAAATAGCAAGCACAAAAATCACATGCACCCATGGAGAGTCCTTGCTGTAATTCTTTCTCTTTCCGTTTCCTCTGTGCATTAAATGCTACTATTATATCGGTATACATTCTTCTGGCCCATAAACCCAATACATCCAGACACAGAGGCAAGAGCTGAAATACCACCAGGTAATACATTGTGAAAATTCTTTCATTATCTCCTTTCTGCTCAGACATCATTTTTGCTAGGACTACTTGTAAAAGTCCAAACTTTTTCTTATTGGCTGGCTAAAACTGTATTTCTTCCTCTCTTCACAGAAGTGATTTGAGTTTGTCTGTTTTTGCAATCAGTATTTCATCAGGGACATGTGTAAACCTAGGATCACACTCTGCAAGACAAAGAGCATTCAGAAATAATAATATTTATTTTTCACCCTAGACATTTCTTATGTCTCAGGTGTAAACCTTATGATGATACTGTGTGTAGTGAAGTGGAGAGGTTCCCACTGTGTGCTAGAGATAACTTTCCTTTTCTGACTTGGATTCCCAAGCCTTATCCAAAGTTTTCAGTGTCAGGCAGTCTTGCTCTAAACCCTTTTTTTCATGCACTCTTCCTTTCAGTGAGTTTGCATGCTAGTAATGAAAGCCTTGATTCAGCAGATCACTTACGTATATCTTAAGAGCTTTGCTGAATAGGGACGGACTTTAGCATCTACTAAAAGTGAAATATTACCTCTGCAGAAGGAGAAAATAGTGCTGACACACACATTATTTGCTAATAATATGAATTTTAGGCACACACATATGCATATATATATCTCCGCAGAAATTGAGCTGAGTTAAAGACTCGTATATTGACTGTCAATGTACATTGGTAAGGTAGAGAGCTGGAGAGAGATCACTAGTGCTTGTGATGAAATAGTGTTTAGCTTCTGCAAATCCTCTCGCTTAAGTGTTAATATTTCCTTTGTTAAAAGGATGTGTTACTTTCCTCCTCCACTTACTGCACTTTTGCCTGCTTTTTGTTGCCAGATGATGACTGTCTCAATAAAGGTAATATCTTGCTCCTATTTCTGTTAGCACAGACAGTACCAACACTATATGCCTCATCGATACAGCTATTTTTGTGGATGTGATTTGCTGCCCCAAAGGGGAATTACCACTCACCTATCACTTGGGTTAGAGCAGTTGACTCTCTAGTTCTCTGGTGCTAATTAATAACAATGTAGATCAATAGCCCATCAACAAGCCAACAGCCCCTAGCAATGCTCTCAGGAGCTGTTACTGCAGATTTGACTTCTTGCCTTCCTGAACTGAGTGCTGTGCTTTCTTTTTTATTTCTTTTTGGTAAGGAAATAAAAATTTTCCCTGATCTAGATGGAGAGAATAACAACAGGTGGGTCTTGTGTCACGAATAGATAAAAGATCATGTGGCAAAGCCTTGGAGCATCCCATTGAGACTCTTCTGTTTGGAGAAGGATTCAGCCCTCCCTGACCAGCTCAGGAGAGAGGAGGGTGAACAAAGTGTATTAGAAAGACCCTACAGAGATACTAAGGGGAGAGATCACTGAGAAGGTGATTGAAATCCCCATTTCCCAGCAAGACCAGTTCATGTTCCCTCCTGTGTACCAAAAGTTTCCTGGTTTTTCATAAATTAGCCTTGACGGTAATATTCTCCCATATCCTCACAGAAATTAGACTGAAAATCACAGACAATGTTAACAGTATTAACAATGGATGTCAAATTTTAGAGGCTGATGCCAAAGACAGTATTAGTTTATGCCCTCTGCACTGTGCAGGCTCATCTTCTTCAGATATTCTTTGCTCGTTTATAAAAGCGCCTTTTCACCATCCATCTACCCCGTGTGTCTCCTCTGGTTGGCATTTCCTTCCCTGTGTGGAAGCATCCTGTTTCCTTTGTATTGAGGCTATCAGACAGCACACTTGAGGCAGAAAGACTGTTAAGACTCACCTAGGTGTTATGAAGAAATGCAAATTTTAATTTAAATATTTTAATGTGGGTTTTTTTCAATGCAAATTTTTAACTAGACCCCTGAGCAACCTGGTCTGACCTCATAGTTGGTCTTGCTGTGAGAGAGAGGCTGGACTGGGGCTCTCCTGTGGCCCCTTCAAACCCGAATTATCCTGTGATCCTGCGATCCCATTATCTCTCCATCTCCTCTGACTGCACCACTGAGGGCTACCAAAAGTTCATCTTGCTTCAGTCTAAAGCTAAGACATCTCTATTTCCCTGCTTGTATGAGGTCCCAAGTCGTTCTCGTTCTTCCTATTCTTCTATTTATTGCCACAGCAGGCAGAGGTTCGTGTTTTTCTTCCCCTTTGACGCCACATTTGTCATTTCTTTGGGAGGATAGTTAGGATATTAGGATGTCAGGATCCTTTACTCCATCACGTCCACCACACGGTGGACGGATTGAAGTCAGCAAAGGCTGGTGTACGGGGCAGTGTCCATGCCTATGTCTGCACCTCCCTGGAAGAGCAGTCCTCTGAGGTGGTCCTGTGCCCAGTGGGTCCGTGTCCCATCAATGGGGTTACTCTGTGGACATCCCATGGACGATGTGTCCATATGCTCTGGCTGGTCCTGAGTCTGCACTGACGTGTTTGCTGTGAGCATAGATAACAATGCTGATCTTATGAGTAACCATTGGAGCTGCCCTTTGCTGGTCATACAAACAGAGCTGTCTGTTCTGTAGATCTCTAAAGTATGTCTGTGGAGAGAAAACGGCAGGTGCTTCATGGTGGCATTCTCTTGACCAGATGCAGATATCTTAAGAGTAGGAATTTCTGCATAAACTGTGATTACAGTCTGTTTATAGTCAAGGGAGAAGTAGGGATTAGGGGAGATTAGAAATAGGGTTAGATTAGGCAAATTGGGTTTTCCTAAAGTGATGTTTGTTGATTGTGGATCTCTGTGTGCTTTCAAAGGACACTGAAACACTGCCACATTGTCCTTCTTTCCTAAAGTGTTATGTGTATTCTTTCCAATTTTGCCCCTTTTGCCAACTTCTAGTTGTAATGGACTCTGTGCCTCTTGTGCAACTTTCTCCCCCGTGCTCCTGCAAGCATCTATGGTGAGTCCTTCACAGACCAGCATGCTCTATCTGTGTCCTCAGCCAACACAAAAATCACACTCCCATACATCAAGCTCGCCAGAATTCCTGTAGCCATTAGCAGCATGAGGGGAGAGATACATTAACCAAGACTCAGCAGACTGTTAGTATGGAGCTATCACTATTGAACTTGCTGGATTAGCCCAAATAGATGCATCCTTTCTGAGTACTTCTTTAAGCACTTTTTTCCCTGAGTGCTACTCCTTTTTGAGGAATACATCCCAACAGAGTATGGTGGAATCAGTGCTTTCCTACCATGTTTTTATTAATTCAAGTAGGGAAAAGAAGCAAAGAATAGCAAAGAAGTTGCCTGAGAAATCTGAGTAAATGGCGGCCCCACAAAAATATTTCTAGCCCTCAGGATGGTGTTGCTAGTCTCATAAAACTTGTACAAGCACATGGTTTAGCCTGAAATATTAAACCTCAAACACCAAAACTCAATAGCTTTTAAATATTCCTTCCCTTACTGAAAATGCGGTAAACATACAAGCACCTGGGTTGGTGCAATATTCTCCCCACTGTATTTCCAATACATATTGAAAGTTCATTATGAGCAAAGGAGGGGACTGGCTTGATGCAGAGTTTAAGCACTTATAACCAGGGTCATGCTTTCAGAAGAATTCAGATCTGTCTTCTCCAGCAGTAAGTGGAATGTAGATGTGGTAGAGTCGTCCATGTAGTTTAGTTGCTTTATTTAGGAAGGAAACTGGAAACTAATGCTTGAAAACATCCATTTGCTCATGTAGGCATCAAAACCCACATTTTTTTTAAAATGTGGCCTCTTGCTGATATAAAGAACAGCGTTGAATTATCTTCTAATTTAAGGGTGGGGGATGTCTGTTGAAGGATGGGAGATGGAAGGGCTTTGGGTCAAAGATCAAAACATATCCAGACAGTTTTTTGTAACGTTACTCTCAACATCTTCTCCTCAGCTGTCCAGAACTAAAAGGACTTTTCTGGATCACTGTAAGCACTCTTGTGAATGTCTGAGACTTCCTTCTTTCCAGGTACCTGTAGCAGGGAGTGCAGCTACAGCAATAAACATCTGCTTATCTTTAACTCTGCCTTTGGTGCTGGTGATTTTTGGAGCAAAAGTCCCCAAGTCCCATCTTTCCATGTCAGTTCTTGCCCACACAGCATGCGAGGGATCAAAACTGCTTACAGATTTCTTACCGTGCTCCTATCCCCATTTCACAGCTGGGGAAACTGAGATATTATGGATTGTTTCTCTGGCAGTGGAGCTCCATAGAAATGTAAATGCCTTATCTAAGACACGGGAAAGAGTCAGTATCAGTGCCAGGATTAAAATGCTGCTTGTTCTGTACTTCCACACCAAATTCCCTTCAGAGTGTGCTGCAATAAGAGATCCAAATACAAGATCTGACGTATTTGGCTTTTAATTTTTCTCCCCTTATTCGAATTGCTGGGCAGATGGAACGTGCTTCTGTTCACAAACCACACTGTCATCTATCCAGCTTGGATGAAGCTCAAAGAAGATGCTAATCATCATTTGTAACTGAAGGCAGATCTCCCCTAGAGGGGGAGCTTGCTGTTCCCTGAAGTTTCACCCATGATACCATGACTTTATCAAGAGAAGCTAAATAGCAGCCCATGTCTCCAAGAACGCATAGCAGATTGCACTGTCAAAGAGAGAGATAACTTCTTGCCCTCTGAAAAATCTTGAGATATGAAGATGAGGCTGTACGAGAGAGGGCAGGGAGGAAAAGAGCTGCTTGGATACTTGTATACATAAAACACACCTCTGGGGGGCAACTTAGAGGAGTGTCGACTATGTCAGACAACATGCTGTTAAACTCCTGAAAGATGAGTAATCTCTTGAGTGTCTTGGGACTGATAGACAGATGTCCATGGGGGATTCCGGTACAGTGCTCGGAGCTAAGTGCTGGAAACTTCGATATGCTGATTTTATGAATGACAGTTTGCTGCTGGCTGCATTCACAAAAGGGGTCTGTGTTCAAACCCTTGTACCTACAGGGGCATTTTGCTCCTGTCAAGCTTCTTGGTGGGCACCTTTCTCCCCTGAAAATGATGGAAGCCCAGATAGCTGGCAATGATGAGGAGGAACAACTTTAAATCTCATGCAGCGCTGAGAGCCTTTGCGCTCTTTTTAAGAAGATGACTGTTATTTTCTCATGTAAGAAAAAAACTCATCCTAATGTGCAAGACGAGTTTTTGAGGAAAGCAGTTACTGTCTCTTTGCCTGGCTGGTTTTAGGGATTGGCCATAAATTCAGAGGTTTTGAGGAATTATGAATCTCTTCAGCTTCTCTGTCCTCTGTGCTGACCAGGTTTCTGGTGAATCAAAGTACCTTTGGAAAGCTTCAATTTCTCAGGCATGAAATTAATTTGGTGTCTCAGTCTCAGCCAAGAAATTGACTGTACTTGATCACTGCAGAAGAAGGGGGGTGCACAAAGTAACCCATAGCTCTCACCATTGCCCAAAACATACACAACTGCTCCTGGAGAGCCTCTGTCCCTGTGGTTTTCAGGGATTTGGGTCTTTCTTGACAAAACTCAGATGAGATTTTAGTATTTTGGTATTTTTTGCAGGGGGTGGGGGCAGTGGGGAGTGATATTGAAGGAAGCGTGGGAGGCTGGTAAGGAGGCAAAGTGAAGGACATCTAGATCTGCAATGATTCAGCAGAATGTCATACTTAGACTCATATCGACAGTCCCTATAAACATACTGCCATGCAGATTTCAGCTCTTCAGTCTGATTTGATTACCAGGTGCTGCCAGGAGCCGGGGCCCAAAAGTCACCCTGTTAGCATCAGTCCCTGTATTTGGCTTTGTCCTTTAAAATAGCCCTAAAGGTGGAGCATTTCAGTTGTCACAGGACACATTTCTGTCCTTCCTCTTTGTTCCTTGTTAACGGCAGCCGAACAATAAAAGGAGGGGGAAAATTTAGCGCAAAGCCCATGACTTCTCTGCCTCTCTGCCTTCAGCTCATGCTTATAAATATGAGTCTCAGTGTTGCGATACAAGGACTTTTGGGATTAGGTTCTCCCACCCTGAGTGTACCTGGAGGAAATAAAAGGAAATCCTGCACCTTTGCACGTTGGTGCTGATTGTTTAAGAGGGACTCATCTACTGGGGTCTGACACAGATAAGCCATGTTCCTTCAGTTGTTTCCTCTGTTGTACTTTCTAATTTGTATTGCTGTGAAGGGTTGAGGAAGATGACTTCAGGTGTTGCCATTAGAAAGTCAAATTGCAAAAATAAAGCATTAAAACTAAATGCCACAGCAGAATTGCTGAGCCAGGGAATAAAGAGCTTTAAATGCAAACGGGGAACTAGCCGTGCATTTCTCTACCAGTCACCTGTCTCCCTGTCTAAGGATTAAGGACTCTGCATCTTTTAGTCTTGAGTCTTCCTGTTTAACTCCAAGGGTTGCTGAATGTCACAACTTTTTACAACTCACCTATTAAGATTTAGAGGAACTTCCTTCCTTTTATTTGGACTACACTAGAAAGGTTCTTACTTCTTCAGAGATGTCACCTCATAGGAAAGAGACTCAAGAAGAGTCTCTCATAAATCAGTGGGGTTTAGATATAGGTAGTCTTCCCCCAAACACATTTTAGGAATTTGGTGAGTGAGCTAATTTGCTTATAGGATAGATCCCCAGCTATTGAAAATGGGTATAGATCAACTGGCTTCAATGCTGATTTCTACGAGCTGAAAATGAGCTGGTGTGTCACGTTTTACCTGACTTTCAAACACCTCCAAAGAAAAGCGTGAACAGCATTTCTTTCATGCACAGCTTTCCTCTCCCCTGGGTGTTTTTGCATAAGCACAAGGTATTTTACAACCACGCTCAAATAGATCCTGCCACCCTAGATCCTCTTTCAACATTTTTCTCTCCTTGTACCTCCCTCAAGGTACCATGTTATCCCCCTGTATCTCAGGGTGCAGTGGTCCTTCCCTGTTGTCCCAGCCCCATGTCTGTGACACTGGTACTTTATCCTTGACCTTTGCTGGGAGAGAAAGCAGTCAGATGGAACATCTTTCTGTTTCCTTCCTGCTGTGTGCTACTTGGGCTGGGAAGACCTCATGGGATCGTGGTCCTTGCTGCAGGCAGAGGGCAGGCCAGAAGGATTTGGGGGCCAAAAGCTGTGCAACACAGAGGAGGTCTGGACCAGGCTGAGGGACAAGATGGATACCTCCAGTATCACAGTAGTATCATCACTTGCTATTTGGGGACAGTGCCATACCATGCTTTTTGACAGTTCTGATGTCCCCAGGGCACCAGTGCATCCCCACGAGATGCATGCAGTTGTTATACCACAGTGAACAGTCTTGGCTTCAAATCTATCTCTGTCTGAGCCTTCTTTTCTTTTCCTCATCCCTCCATTGCCCCTAAAACAGTGGTGTGAATTAATTTTGCATCACTCTGTGTGGGAGTGGTGAGGTTTGGGTTAAACACTATTATATTAATATTTCTTGCTAATATTTTTCTCCCAGTGCCTGTGGAGTTAGATCATCTATTGTTGTGTGCCATCAAAAAGACTGCCACAATAGCTTCAGAAGAGCTGTGAGAAGCCAGTGCTTTGTTTCAGAGGTGGGTTTTCTCTGTGGGCGTCAGGACGGCACCATGGAGTGGCAGGTTGAGCTGAGGGGGTGGCTGAGCAGATGGCTTTGTAGTGCAGGCTCTCTGATGCTTGGTGACCTTCAAACAAGGTGAGGCAGGACCCCGTCCTCTGAAACCCGGGGGCAGGAGTGCCACTGAAGTGCCACCTGCCTCTGCCACATTGTTCCCATCTACAACAAAGGCGCTGGCACTCGCTGACCGTATTGCATTAGCACAGAGATAAATTAGTCCTTTCCTTCTAAGCGAGGCTGGAGCTGGTAAGTGGTGCCAGACTGGCAACCTTGTGTTATTTATTGCCTGGTTCATTGTGCTTCCTAATATCTTGTTTGCTATTTTGGAAGGCATCAATGCATTAAGCAGCGGTTTTCCTCGGGCTGCTCAAGTCTGTCTGTCGGACTCATGTGCCAAATGTAGAGTCATGTGAGCTGTAAAGCCATTTTAATTTTCCCCTCTTACACTTACATTCATCAGTGTTGAACATCATTCACTGTCATATTATTGAAAGTGCTAGGGTCTTTCCGATGTTTTTAACAGCCCTTTCCAGTCTTGGCAAGCCTGACTACAGAGGTACACTCTGTTTCTGCCCTGCCCATTGCCCTCAGTGGTTTACATCTACATTTTTTCTGTACCAGGCCTATGCTGTTTGTTACTCCATCTTTTCTAGACAGTTGTCCTCTTGCTGCCCTACACACTGGGCATTGCATTCTGGGTGAAATCTGGCTCTAACATCCATCTGTCCTGCCCCACAAGGTCCATGCTGAGCTGCCCAAATTTGGTCTTGTCAGACCTGGCTACCTGTTAGGGTATTTTGAGACCTGGTTATGATTATTCAGGTCCTCCCTGGAGGAGGTTTGGAGACACCCTGCTTCACACTAGACAGCCAGTTACTGACTCAGCTCTGTGTTTCATTTTTCTTGGCAGGCTTTTCACATCCTCCAGTCTCAAGGCTTGCCCACAGATTTTGGCAGAGGTTTCAGGGTAGTCAGTGGCTCGACCTATAACCCATGTAGTGCCATATGTGCTTGGATAGCTATGCCTGCTCTACCTATGTACCCTCTAGATTGTCCTGGGTTTGTTGATAGCTCTATATCAGATTTCTGCCCCAAGGGGGCTGACCAAAGCTTACAGTCTTCTTCAGCTGAATAGAGCTTTCATGTTAACATGGAATTTGCAGGATTATCATGATGACAGAATGAGATTTTTTGGTCGTTTTTCAGTATTTCTTCCCCACCACCACCCACTGATTCCCCTTCCTGGAGCACTAATAAATATATTTAACAACATGGCATCCAGCAAAATACCTGGAGGCAAATAAATGACTGTTAACCTTTCATCCTGATGAAAACTGACCTACTTTTAGTTTTGGGTTGGTTTTTCAGTTGGTTTATTTTTTTTTTTTTTTTTTAGTCCTTCTTTCTCCTGACCTGCTTTTGCACTTGACCTTGTTTTGTACCTCACTCCATGGTAGTTACCTTCTATAGCCACCTCAGGAGTGACATCACAGCCCTTTACAATCCAAAAAAGAATTATAACAACTGGTTTACAGTTTCTTTCTCATTTCCACTGAGCTACTGACTTGTTCAAAGAATTGCAAGGGATAAGTGAGCTGTGATTTTCCTTACAAGGACCATGCTCTCACAGCCTTGCATGTGTTTTGTTGTTTTGTTCTGTTTTAGCCATTTTACCGTGATGTGTAAGGTTTTATTACTCTATTTATCATTCAAACAGCCGAGACTTTTTGTAAAGCTCAGTTATTTGTAACATGCAAGCTGCATCAGGGGTTGTTCTTAATTGAAGATCAGATGTTCCTGTTAGCAAGTCAGCTGTTGGACACTGTCATCCGTAGGACTTCTTGTCACCTGGAGCAAGGTACCTCTTCCCTAGCTGTAGGTTTCTAGGATGCAGATGTCCCCATCTGACTTTAAGGCCTCAAAATAATTTATGAAAAGACACTTTTAGAACACAGTTTATCAAATGTGACATCTGTTCTGACCCGTGATCAGCCTGTTTCACTTCATTTACTAGAAGTGCTGTTTATCTCACAAGCTCAGACATACATCCCTAATCACTGATACCTATGGCTTTCTTCTTGACCAGCCTGTTTGGACAAAACATTATTTTTGTGGATTTTTTTTCTTTTTCTTTGAATGGCAGTGCTGTATCCCTGCTTCTGTCATCCCCATCTCTTAGATCACCTTCTCACTTTGGGTCTCAGTTAAGAAGCTTTTGTCACTTGAAGCTTTTGTAATTTGGTCTTGAATCTTTAGGTATTTCTTTTTCAGAGACCAAACCTTTTCATTTTCTGCTTTCTCTTAAAAGTGTGGCACAGTACTTTAATATCAGCATTGGTTGATTTAGCCCATCAGTTTCATGATGGGTCTTCTGTAGTAGAGAGAAGAGGCATAGTATTCTCTTTGTAATCATGGACTGAGGACTGCATGAGTAAATGTGTTTATAAGCCATCAGTCTGGATAATGAAATTAAAGAGAAACAGTGTCCTGATTTTGATGCTTACTTTTAATTGAACAAATGAAAAGCTTTCCATTTAGGCATGCCAGGGTTATCTAAGTAATATTCTGGCAAGTTGCCTTTCCACCAAAGTGACAATGTGTTCCAGCAATAAATGGCAAAAAAATCAATTCTATTGAAAAAAACAATAATTGAATCTAACATTAATTGCGGAACAGAAGAAGAAATTTATTTTTACAATTTAGGAAAACTAAGTGAAAATGTGAGTAACAGAATGGTTGGCCCACCTCAGGATGAAATTCATAACTTGTTCTTTGTAGGATGATGCAACACATCCTTTGATACGACTTTGCAAACTAGCAACAGTATCTCGAATCAGGCTGAGATTTCTAGAGCTGACAAAACACACTCCACAGAACTGTGGCTTCGATGTCTAAAAGACTTGCAACCTAAAGGATTTGTGGCTTCTCTTGAACAAATAAAAGATCAATCTGTCCACTTGCACAGCTGAAGAATGTACATATACCCGAAGTCTGGGAGATATACTGGAGAAACCTGTATGTGATTTCCAAGTGAAGCATCAAGGAGGGAAACATATACAAAAGTGGCATCCCTGGTCCTGCCCTCACAGCTGGATTTGGCAGAGTGGCAGAGCCGTTGTGGGACAGTGTCTGCAAGCCGGTCTATATGAATAATATCTACTTCGTGGTTCAAAGTGCAGCCTCTGAGCATCGTTCACTTGCGTAGTGTGCAGCAGGTTTACACCAACCCTGAATGCATGCTCTGGTCCCATCCCCCCAAAGGATTGAGTTTTTATAATCTTCTAAGTCTTATGAAGGCTCCTGGTAGTGATGCCATCTTGGTACTTACAAGTGTCTTTGCTGAGCCATTGGGCAAACCAGGAGTTACCATTAGGGCATAAGCAAAGCTCAGGCTGAAACAAGAATAAAAAATACTTAGCCCCAGCAAAGGGTTTAACCTTGTGGCTTCTTTCATACTGTAGTTCTTGCTTGCTGCTCAGAAGGCTGCAAAACATTACTGCTGTGATAGTGAAACATCTCTTTGTGGCCGCTGGAAAACAAGCTTGCATCTGGACTTTTCTGTTTTGGGGGTGAGAGGTAGGGTGGGGAGAAGCTTACTGAAATTAATTGAAATGTGGCTGTCAGCTTCAATCGGATCAGGTTCAGGTTCCCGTTCTTTTTGTGAAAACAAACTATTCAGTTCTTACTCCCTCATGTTGGTGGTGTTTTTTCTTGGATTGAAATATAAGTGTTTTGGCAAGAAGTGAACGATATGTATAATTCCTCGGGTGAAATTCCTGTTCTCCTGTGGCTTGAGCTGGACTGTAGCATATTCTGGTTTGATTTAGGTAATTCTGGATGGCGGGAGGATCACAGCAAGCAAGATGCAAAGTGCCTTCCCTGGGAGATGAACAATCCAATTTCTGCACAGCAAGGGAGCAGCGAAATTTAAACCCAGTAGCATTAATGTAGAATTTATCAAAAGAAAGTGAAAAGTCTAATAGCCAACTGAAATGCAGCTACACTTTCCTGAAGTTTAAGTTTTCCTCAGTAATGTGACTTCACATTATGGGATTATAATGTCTCTGTGTTAAAAGGGAGAGGAAATCGTTATTGTTCATTGCACTCACCTAACTCCACTTTCTTCCCACAGCCCCACAGATCTTGGAAATAAAGGAAAATAGGGGGAAGAGGGCAAAAAAATAAAAGGAAAAGAAGAAAATTAAGACTGGAATGAAGCCTTGAAATTGGCAGCTGTCAGCAGCCCTCAGGACAAGTGATAAAATGCTGCATTAAAGTAGCTACAGTGTGAAATGCCATTGACAGAATAACGAGGATGGGAAATCGCTTTATAAATGTGCTTACCAGGATAAACAGATGTGACTGAGGGCAACTCCATTCTGTCACTAAACACTTGAAAGGGCAAAATCTATGGCAATCTATTTTCTTTAAAAAAAAAAAAAAAAAAAAAAAAAAAAAAGAAAGCAAACAACAAAAAGGTACAAAACTAAACCCAAAGAGGCTTCAGACAGAGGTGAGGGTTCAGTGCACATGTAAGGGTGGGAATCAGGGCAGAAACACTCTTCTGTAATAAACCATTTTGAAAGTCCAATAAATCGAAATGTGGCAGTGTGTACAGATGCTGAGAAAGGGGGGGCTGGTTCCTGATGGTGTACACTTTGCAAAGGCAGGAGCCACTCTACAGGGATGACGTGGAGTCTTTCAGACACAAAATATGCAAAGGGAGATTAGCTTGATTTTCTGCTGAGCTGAGGCTGGCTGGACAGTAGCTGCTCATGGAGGCAGCTTAAATTTAAAGGATCCTTTAGGCTCTGGTGAGGAGCTGAAGGGCTGTATGGGAGGCACCCATGAATAGAAGGTTTCTGAGCACTTTCATTGTCTCTGGCACTTGGGGACGATGAGCTGCAATGGGCAAGGTGTCTCTCCCACCTCCTCATAACCATGTCACAGGGAGACCTGGTACGGGTGCAAGTGAGCAAAGGTCAGCCAGATTCATGTGGGAAGGACAAAAGCAGGGAAGCAGAGCACATCCCTGGTAGTTTCAGAAGTCAGCTCAGGTGCGGAAAGGTGGAGAAGCACATCTCTGGTATGTGGGACAGCAAATGGGATTTGTTCATTGATGTTCAGTGGGAGCCGAGGACTTATCTAACCTCCTCGTGGAAAGCAATGACGAGCCAGTGTGCCTTGAGGAAGGCATTGGTTGTGTCTTGCAGGGCAAGGGTTTCTGTAAGAGATTTCATCAGATAAATGAGTCTGCTGTCGGTATCTATAATTGTCTAGGCAATAGCAAACAAATGCAGTTTATGTTTTTCAGTTTTGCTTAAGGAAACCAGAATTTTGTTCTGGTTTTGTTCTAAACTGCCTCCTCCTGTTAGCAACTAAGGAAATGCTTTAGTTGTGTTTGACTGTGAGTATACCCCACCAGTACTGCTGGCAGGCAGTGAGCAGTGGTTGGTAAGGATTGGACAGAGAGCTCAGTCCATCAGTTTATGCCAAATAGTCATCAAACAGAGAGAACTTACTGTCACCACCCAAAAACCAAACCAATGACTCTATTTCATCTCTCCTTTTGAATTGTTTAAACTACTTCAGTGGTTCTTCAACATTGTTGACCAAGGCCTGATATAAGCATGTCGATAATACTTCATATTAATAAAAAGTCAAATAAATACGAATCTATGTCATACTCTATGACATATCATAATATGGGGTATGATAAGTGTAGCAGTTAGAGTTCCCTATGCTGGAAAATTATTTATTTTGCCAATCTCCCTTGAATGGAAAAAAAAAAAAAATCTGCATTTTTAACAGTAGCCATTTCAAGGTACATTCAGTCTGAATGCAACCCCACAGTTCCTCCACTTGTCATCCCCCACCAAAACCATCCAGCTTTCTCAATGCTTCATTCTTTGAGCCAGAGGCACCTGTGTGTTGCTGGGAACAAGCTGAGCCATCCCTCATTCAAGTCTAGATCCTCACCTGCCTCATTTGCAAATTAAAACAAATTTAAAACAGTCTATTGAAAGCCAATCTGAATTCAGGGACCACAAACTGAACATGATTGAATATAAATGCTTAAAAATTTCTAGTAAACTGGAGAGATTAATCCAAATTCTTCTAAATTAGCATTTCCTTGGGAGGGAGGCAATGCAGGTGGGAACTGAGGCAGGATAACTTCTCTGCTAAGTGACTAGTGGTTTTATAAGCACAAGAGTATCTGCTCTGCCACTGCAGACGTGCTCGATGGTTTCTAAATGCAGCCGTTGGGACAGGGGTTGGTTGTAGTTTGTTTTTACACACAGCTGATAGATGGCACACTGTTGTAAGGATTCCCTGCCTGCAGATGCTATTGTTCCATACTAAAGAGGATGCACTGCTGTCTGAGTGTTATCTGTCGTTATCTAATGACAGAAAGTGTTTTCATTGCTATTGATAATTTGGTTAAAGCTGATTGAGTTTTGCCTTTTATTTTTGCAGACAGGGATGTTTAGCAGAGCAAAGATTTCCTGAATTTGTCGTAACACCTAAGAGCTGAGGGAGAGGTGCATGGTTTAATCAGTTTAGTGGCTCAAGTTGATAGGAAGTTTGTGGCTGCTGTCTGAAATAGTCTGCCTCTGAGTTTGAGGGTTTGTATCGATCGCATTGAATATTAGACAAGTGGAATTAAGAGCAATCTAACATCAAATCCATCTCTCAGCTCTAAGACAGGATCAACTACCCAAATCATTGACTTCTTGTATGAATGTCTTCCTTTGCAGTTTAAGCCCATGAATTTCTGTCACATAGAAGGTGGATATGGAGAACATGTTATTCCCTTCCTATTTGCACCAGTTGCACTTATTTGAAAAGCATTATCATGTGTCATTGTCATTCCCATCCCATCCATGTCCCCTCACCTTCCCTACACTGGAAAACACACTACTTTCTGGTTTTCCTATCAGGCTGCATTTCTGTCACCTTTTAACATTACTGTGGCTTTTCTATGAACCTTCTCTAGGGGGTCCCCCTGAGATTTATTTCCCAAATTGGACACAGTACTTCCATCTCACAAGTGCCATCTTTGTCCCCAGCAGCCCTTAATGCTGAGGGAGGGGAAGACAGGATAGGACTCTGCCTGGAAAGTTGTTTCCTAGTCTTTATGTCTGTCTAACTGTAGAAATTTCTGTTTTCATTATTTGACTTCACCCTTTTTTCTTATAGAGTTCCCCCAATTTAACAAGATCACTTTCAATTCTATTTGTATCTTCTGACACACTCAAAATATTTCTGAGCTTCACTGCACCTTCATATTTAGTAACTGTCCTTTCTCCTTACTGAAAAATACTGGTCAGTCCTGGATCCAGGAAAAAAATCAAGAACTTGGGGAATCATAAAATCATAGAATGGTTTGGGTTGGAAGGGATCTTCAAGGACCATCTAGTTCCAACCTGTCTGTCACGGACAGGGACATCTTCCACTAGATCAGATTGCTCAAAACGCCATCCAGCCTGTCCTTGCACACTTCCAATGGCAAGATATCCACAGCTTCTCTGGGAAACCTGGTCCAGTGTCTCACTACCTTAAGAGTAAAAAATGCCTTCCTTCTGTTCAATCTAAATCTGTCCAATTTTAGTTTAAAACTGTTCAATTTTAGTTTAAAACTGTTACTCCTTGTCCTATCACTGTAGGCCCTGATAAAAAGTCTCTCTCCATCTTTCTTATAAGCTTCCTTTATATATTGAAAGGCTGCAATAAGGTCTCCTCAGAGCCTTCTCTTCTCCAGGGTGAACAGCCCCAACTCTCTCAGCCTTTCCTCATTGCAGAGGTGTTCCAGTCCTCTGATTGTGGCCTCCTCTGGACACCTTCTAACAGGTTCATGTCTTTCTCATGCTGAGGACCCCAGAGCTGGACACTACTCCATGTGGTGTCATACGAGAGCAGAGTAGAGGGGCAGAATCACCTCCCTTGACCTGTTGGTCATACTTTTTATGCAGCCCAAGATATGATTTACTCTCTGGGCTGCAAGCACACATTTCCCACTCGTGTCCGATTTTTTATCCGCCAAGTATTCGCAAGTCCTGCTGTGCAAGACTGCTCTCATTCCACACCCCAGTCTGTTCTGATCCTGGGCATTGTCCCAAGCCGAGTGCAGGACCTTGCATTTGGCCTTGTTGAACTTCATGAGGTGGAACTCCTTTCAGTGCATCCTTCCAGTCTAGTACATAAGTCATCTGCTGCTTTTCCCCTTCTTCTATGTGTTGCCCTGCCCTAGAAACATACTAGGTAGCTTTTGACAAGTGCATACATGTTGCTGATCATTTTCCTGCTGAGTTTTGTGCAACTGCATATCATACATTTGATTATTTGTCCCATCATCTGCACCATTGGGGGCTGCAAGGGGCTGTCATTAAGGTGACTGACGTCTAATTCCCAGACTTTTGGATTTTGCTCTGTGCCGACTGTACACTCTTTTCTGGTCTTCTGGAAATCCATCTGACTCCCCATGAATTTTTAGATTTAACATCTCTAAGGTTGTTTCACCTATTTCTCTAAAAAATTTAAGTAAGTATTTATGAGTCCCAGACAGTTTAAAAAATATCTAACCCTTAATTTAAACTCTTCAAGCCCAGTGTTGGCTCTCCGTTGACTCTGAAGGGACCCCAGGGCAATCTGCTAAGCAGTAAATGTAGGTGTAGCAGACATCAGCATGTAATCCACCAACTCTGCTCTACAAATAGTAGCTGTTTCCTTTAGAGTCTTAAATGACCTAGACTTTTTTCTGTGAGAGCATCTCCCCCATCTGCCAATGACACATAAGCAAAAGTGACAAAGTAAATGAACGATTAATTGTTCGAGTGATAGCTGCTTTGTCCAGAGAGCGAGCTGCTTGTCGTTCAAGAAGGGGCAGGCAACTCAGGAGGACTACAAGAATGTAGTGAGGTTATGCAGGGAGAAAATTAGACAGGCCAAAGCCTTACTAGAACTTAATTTGGCTACTGCCATACAAGGCAGTAAAAAATGTTTCTATAAATACATTAGGAACAAAAATAAGGCTAAGGAGAATCTCCATCCTTTATTGGATGTGAGGGGAAACAGTGACAAAGTATGAGGAAAAGGCTAAGGTACTTAATGCCTTCTTGGCCTCTGGCTTTAGTAGTAAGACCAGTTGTTCTCTGGGTACCCAGCCCCCTGAGCTGGAAGACAGGGACAAGGAACAGAAAGAAACTCCCATAATCCAAGGGGAAATGGTTAGTAACCTGCTACACCACTTAGACACACACAAGTCTATGGGGCCAGATGGGATCCACCCAAGTGTGCTGAGGGAGCTGGTGAAAGTGCTCACCAAGCCACTTTCCATCATTTATCAGCAGTCCTGCCTCACTGGGGAGGTCCCAGTGGACTGGAGGTTAGCAAATGTAACACCCATCTACAAGAAGGGCTGGCAGGACGATCCAGAGAACCACAGGCCCATCAGCCTGACCTCAGTGCTTGGGAAGGTTATGGAGCAGATCATCTTGAGTGTCATCGTGTGGCACATACAGGACAACCTGCATCTGTTGATAGTGTGCAGGTCACAATTCCGCAAAACGGGACAGGTTATTACAATGAGGTTCTTGACATCTTGGTTGTGATCTAGGTTACAAGAGATAATTGATCAAGATATGGATTGGTAATGATGTGATTGGAGTGGATATTTTCCTCTCCACTTTGAGAGGCAGTCAATATCATGAGACCTTCAAGCAAAGTTGACCCAAGTTAATATTAAGTAACTAAATATTTTGGAGGTGGAATGCATTGGGCCCCTATTCCTGTGTTTTGACACTCTCAAGGGAATTTTTTTCCTTTCCTTGGAATTTCTTGTGTTCCCCCTGTGCCTGTGGGTGCTTATCATTCCACCATACACTGCCAAGAGGAGACTAGCTGCATCCATGCCCTCCTGTTAGGCGTTATACACAGCAGTAAGATCTCCCTTGAGCCTTCCTTTCTCCAGACTGAATAAACCCAGCTTTTCTTATCCTCTTGAAATGCATCATGTGGTCCAGACCCCTGAATCTGATGATGGTGCTCTGGCTGACTCAATACAGTAAAGTCAGTGTCCTTCTTGTACTGGGGAGCCCCAAACTGGACAGTACTCCAGATGTGGTCTCTCCAATGCCAAATAGGGGAGAGAGATCGTGTCACTGGACCTCTTGGCTACTCTCTAATGCATCCCAGGAGGCTGTTAGCCTTCTTTACCACACTGCTGGCTCAAGTGTGACTGGTTGGCCACCAGGACCCTCAGGTCCTTCTCTATTGAAGTTCTTTTCAGCCAGTCAGTCCCCAATGTGTACATGGGGTGGTTCCTCCCCTTGTGCAGGACTTGTCTTTTGCCTTTGTTGAACTTCATGAGTTTCCTCTCTGTCCATTTCTTCTGACTCTCCCAATCCCTCTGAAAACCTTATGTAAGGAAGAACAATAAAGATGTTCAGGAACTGGTTGAGATACAGAAAGTAAAAGACATCTTGGACAGCACAGGGCATTATGACTAAAATAAAGCCTACCTTAATCAGAAACCGTGGGATCACTTGATGTCACTTTAGATTGGCACAAAATCATAATCCAGCTCATGATATCCATCCCAGTACTGTTATGCTCATGTGTGCAAACACAGCTATGTTGTCTGTAGGGCTGCATGACCAAACTGCATTTTCCGAACCTGTTTTCACTCTGGGAAAAAAGGACTCTGAGGACTCTTTCTTCCTTTGCAGCACTGCCTACAACGTCTCAGACTCATCCCACTTTAAATACCAAGGACGTGAACTACTTTCTGAAGGCACCTGCCTCCCTCTTGTATTGAGAAAGCCTAGAGAAACTTTTGTTCTGAGTGATTTGGAGACTGCAGAACCTAAGGGTTTGCAATTTTCTAATCTTAGAGACACACATTAAATTCTTGCCATGAGACTCTCCACAAGCCTATTACAAAAGTTGACCTAGAACAACTTTTCTAGATTGTTCAGACTGTGCCACCCTCCAAAGAATTGCTTCTACCTCTGAAATACAGAAAGACCAAGACTTAGTGTGAGACAATGGTGTAGTTTTAACCAGAAATTGGAAGTTTTCAACTGGAAAGTAAACACAGACAGTTGGAAAGTAAAGCAAACTGTCACACAGTCTTTAGTGTCTGCCTTAAACATTGGCGCCTTTTATCTGATAGAAAGGTATGTAAGAAATAGAGCTTTTTGGCCTGCTTTTTCTATTAGAAATTTGGAGGTGATCCAGAAGGAAAGAAATGAGGAAGAAATATTAAGTATAATTTATGAAGAGAGATTACAGGAATTTACCAACCGCAAGCTCAGAAAGTGCAGCAGTGATTAGTTGAGCCATGATAACTATATAGAAATACTTGATGTGTAATACCATTGAAAAAAGGGCAGAATAATTTAAGATATTAAGGTTGAAGATAGTAACAAATTACCAAATAGTAACAAAAGACAGGTAGGTATAAATTAAACATTAAGAAAAAAATCCTTGGACAATGAGATTAATCATTTTGGATGTAACAGATACTTTTTTTAAAAAATGAGCTCTCATGTACAGAATGAAGAATGAAACCACATGAGGGTTGTTTTGGAGAGTCAGCTCCAGCAAGTCTGATTTTTACAGGAAGGGATAGCCATCAAACCTTTCTTTTATAAGCCTTTTAGCTGTAGCTGTAATTAACTGTCCCTCAGATACCTTTACTCAGCATTTGTGCCTCTTAGGTAACCTGTGTTATTGACTGAAAATATACAAGATAAGTTTCAACAACATAGTCTGCAGTCCACAGAGCAAACATCTGGAATAGTCTACAGTGAACAGAGCATTTGGTTTTCAAGTGCATAGGGAAATATACCACAGAGTTTTTTTGGGGTTTTATTTTACTTGTATGGAGCGTGTATCTTCTCTCTGCCCAGTTTGTACCATTGAGGAGCATGTGAACCCTGGGTAGACCTAGGATATGCAGTTGTCTCTGTTTAGCCTGTACCTAGAACTAAGCTATAACAGTTGCTTTATCACCCAGCAACCCCTCACCAGCCAGGAAGGGGAATCAGGAAAAGGAGAGGAGACTCACAGGTCAAAGAGAAACAGATTTAATGAACAACACCAATACCAACAACAGTATACAAAACCATACTTAGCCAAATGAATATGCAGCAGTCAAAATCAACAGGACCACCACCCTTAGGAGTAGAGAGGAGCCAGAAGAGGAGCAGAAGGAACCCCACAGAAGCTCCCCTTCCTTAGCAAACCTTCCCCCTTTGTGCTGACCATGACATTATGGTGTGGCCTACACCTCTTGCTACCTCAGGTCAGCTGCCCTGGATGACTCAAACCTGCTAACAGCCTGCCCAGCATGGCTGGGCTGTGATTCTAATGCAGCCAAATTAGGACAGTAGTTACTTGCAGAGCTGGTGCTATTTGGAGACCTGGACGGCCATACTCCATCTTTTGGCTGTGCCTCTTCAGTCTCCTGAGACAGAGATCAAGAGCTTCTAACCTTCAGTGACCTCTTTAAGAGATTACAGCTCCCTTTCTGCACCAGAACCATGGACTCCACTTGTAGTGAGGACTGATTTATCTCCAGACTCTCTGCAGAGTACAGTAGTTTCAGCTATTTCTAAACTGAGAATTGGCAACATAGCAGAGAATCATGAAAAGATGCTGCTACGTGTTTCCAGTTTTCTCCTCTCCTTTGTCCCTTTGTCTTTCCCCTTTCAGTTGAAGTTAGATGTTCTTCTTTAATTTCTCAAGAATAAATAGCGTAGCTAAATGAATCACTCAGTTGATAGCTGCAGATCAGACTCTGCAATCAGTATTTTATTTAAGTAAAATAATTGAGTGGCAATTGATAATACATGACAGCTTAAGATTCCTCTAATTGCATGGCTTCCCAGAACACTCCTAAAAAGAAAATGAATTCCTCCATTGTATTTTTCTGGTTACATGACCCTCATGGAAATAAATCCAGAGTGAAGAATTAATAGCACTGCAAACAAAGTGTAGAAAGTGTTCAAGTTTTTGTCATAATTTTTACACAGTTTCTATTTTTGAAGATAACATACTGCCTGCAATAAACTACCTTTCCCGGGGCTGGTATCAGTCAGTGTGATAGATTACAGCTACTTCCCTCCCTTCTTGTATTAGTTTATACATTGCAGCCTGGGGCAGAAAGCAGGAGGTGCTAAAGGAAAAGTCAGTGTGTAAGACACCAAGTTTGGAGTTTGCTTATGGATTTCCATATCTTTGGTGACTTACTACTCAGGAGACTTTCTGAACAGCTACAAAAAAGTGTAGCTGTACATATTAAATGCACTTTATTTTCTTTTTTAAAAAGAGTAAGTGTCCCCAACAAGCATTCCTACTGTATATTAAAAAAAAAAAAAAAAATAAAAATTTTAAAGTTTTTCATAGGTTGCTGTAAGAACTCATACTTACTCTTTGCAGTTTGCTGCTGAAGAGACCCATGGCGCATTGGAGTGGTTTGGAAGCTGATTCAAAATAAATGTGTAATGTAGACTAATAGTTCCTGGTGGACAGGCACCCACATCATGAACCAGTCTATGGCGGTTGTATCTAATTGGTGTGTTTGTTGTTTAGCTCTTGCGGAAAGAACTGAGTGACCTGTTGCTCATAAAAGCCTTTTCTCAGACAAGGGTATGGATAATTGTGGGTGGACATTTCTTGCCTGGTTGGCATGGCTTTTGTTTTTACGTTTTGTGTTCTATTTCATTCTTGCTCTCAGGGTGTCAGGTCAGCAAATTTCACAAATCCTAAGCTGCAAACCCTATTCTAAATACTAAGGGATATTCTCTATGGGAGAAAACTTTCTTCTTCACTGGGCATTTTTATTTCTAGAATATGAAGGCTACAGTGCCAGGCATTTCATTATCTCTATTTGTTTTTATTCTTTTTTGGGGGTTTCATGCATTTAATGTTGTACCATTTGATTACCCCATAAACATAAGTGAATTTACCTCAGAATGCACTCCTTAATTCAACTCCAGGAAGCTGGGACAGGTCAGTTGGCCAAAAATCCCACAAAAGCATAGCAGAAAACAGAAGCAATAGTTCTAACCTGTGAGTCTCTCATACAGCCCAAGGATTTGTTGGAAATACAAGGATACTGGTCTTTCTTTAGTGGTAGAGTAGCTGGAAACTTGGTTGTAAGAGAGCAAAAGGTTGAATTAATAATGTGGGTGCAGATATTTTCTTCCCTAACATTGACAAAATAAATACATATCCTAAGAATTGTAAAGAATAAGTATTAGGTGTGACCAGTCTAATGCATTTTTTGTGTTACTGCTTCCAGATACGCATTGCCAGATCCCAGAGACTTGCACCATCTGTGTTAACAAAGTGCAGTGACATCAGACACTGACTAAAGGGAAATAAAATGGTGGCATGTCCCCTTTCAGAGAGCAGAGTTGATATTCTCCCTCGTACTTGGGAGAGTAATAAAATTGCTTCCCTCTTCATTTACTTGCTTTGTGGATCTCCCTTCAGTTTTCCCTCTTTGCAGGCATCTGGCTGTCAGGGGCTTTGTGAGTGTCTAGGGGAAGAGGAGAGCTGAGGGGATGAACGGTGGTGCACTGCAGAATATGTAAAAGCACATGCTCTCCTCCATCTCGAGTGATTTTTGAAATGTTTCTCCGATTGCTCTGCACCTTGACTTGTTGCACGATTCCTTTGTTCCCCACACTAGTGTGGTCTCAGTTTTCTGGTGAGATCATTCTTGCCCTTACTCTGCCTGATATCAAACTAACATGGCATTAACTTGAAGGCAAAATGGAATCAATGCAGCTTTTTTTGTCAAAACTAAGAAAGGCGAACCAATTATTTTTTTCTTTTTTATTTGCTTGCCTGTTATCAGAACATATCAGTGTTCATTCTTATCTTGCACCAGAGTGTTTAGCCAGCAAAAAAAAAGCCTGAGATTTAAGGTCTGTTTTGTGCTACTGTAGACAGAAATAGGCCGTGTTTGTATCTCTGCAATCTGTTAAGCCTCAAATGCTCATTTAACACCTGGTGTATGTTGGGGGCAAGTTAGATCTTAATATTATTGGTGTATCTATATATTACTATTTATACAGTTGGGTGAGTTTGTGGTACACAAGAATACATGTGTGTATGTGCCTGTATAGATACTCACATGCACATGTGTATGTGAAGTGCCATACCTTTACAAACCGCTGAATTTAAATGAAATTTTGAATGTAGATTAATTTGAAGTTCAAATCATGGTTAATAACAAGAACTTTTTTGCATGATCTTTGATCATTTTCCCAAATATAAATGGATGAGGATGCCTACTTAAAAGCAGAATTGTTGATGACCTCCTCCATTAACATGTCTCCTATTTCCAGATTGAAAAACTTTTAAATGGGTAAAGTATCTATTCCTGTCATTTGTATTATTATATTTCACTTGGACTACAGTCCAGTTCTGACCTTCAGCACAGACCTGGAACTGATAAAGTTCCCGTGAAAGAAAATATCTGCCTTAACCAGTCTTCGATCTCTAGAAAAGCAAACGCTGAGGGATATAGAGTACATGGGAGATAGTGACAGCAATGCATGTTTGCAGGCAATCTGATCCAGATGTGCGGTTGTGAAGCTTCAGAGAAAGAGTGTAGTGCAAAAGGTGGCTAAAAGATGCTAACATAGCTCACAGTAACGTGTTGTTGCCCCCATATGCCTCTCACACATTTTCGATACTATCAGAGATAATGACATCTATCAGAAACAGGCTGTCAAGACATGTCTTCAAATGCAGCTCCACGGCTAAGAGGAGTTTTCCAAGGGAACTGCCTGTCATACCCACTCATGCTCAGATTGCTGCTGGTGGGAAGACACACGCTGGGGGTGGCAGAGAAGGTGAGTTGGAGGTCTTATGTCCAATTCATTCAAGCAAATCATTAAAATAAATACTAACCGCATCTGTATGTGACCTGTGAGGTCTCCACTAGAGTGGACAAGAGCAAGTGAGCTGCGGTAAATACACTGCCACCTTTTAGATTCTTGTCAGTCTTGCAGTAGAAGTTGTTTCTGCCTCTTCTGCAGACCAATTTCATCTTCCCACCTGCCAGCCTTGCCTCTTTGACTACACAAAAATTTGCACTGAAGATGGCATGGTAGGTTGAACATGTCATTGGGTCATTTCTCATTTGAATTCAGGTTGAGTGGCAAGGTTTTGGTAGTGAGGGGATTACAGGGGTGGCTTTTGTGAGGAGCTGCTAGAAGCTTCCCCTATGTCCAATAGAGCCAATGCCAGCCAGCTTCAAGATGGACCCACTGCTGGCCGAAGCTGAGCCAATCAGCGTTGGTGGTAGCACCTCTGTAATGACATATTTAAGGAGGAAAAAGCTGGTGCGTAACAGCAGCTAGAAGAAAGGAGTGAGAATATATGAGAGAAACAGCTCTGCAGACACCAAGGTCAGTGAAGGAGGGGGAGGAGATGCTCCAGGTGCCAGAGCAGAGGTTCCCCTGAAGCCTGTGGTGAAGACCATGGTGAAGCAGGCTGTCCCTCTGCGGCTCATGGAGGTTAACGGTGGAGCAGATATCTGCCTGCAACCCATGGAGGACCTTACACCACAAGCAGGTGGATGCACCCAAAGGAGGCTGTGACCCCATGGAGATTCCACGCTAGAGCAGGCTCCTGGCAGGACCTGTGGCTCTGTGGAGAGAGGAGCCCACGCTGGAGCAAGTTTGCTGGCAGGACTTGTGGCCTCGTGGGGAACTCACGCTGGAGCAATCTGTTCCTGAGGGACTGAAACCCATGGAAGGGACACACGCTGGAGCGGTTCGTGAAGAACTATAGCCTGTGGGAAGAATTTATGTTGGAGAAGTGTGGGGAAGACTGTCCCATGGGAGTCTTCCTCTGCTGGAGCAGGGGAAGAGTGTGAGGAGGAAGGAGTGGCAGAGACAATGTGTGATGAACTGACTTCAATCCCCATTCCCTGTCCTCCTGTGCTGTTCGGTGGGAGGAGGTAGAGAAAATCGCGAGTGAAGTTGAGCCTGGGAAGAAGGGAGGGGTGGGTGGAAGGTACTTTTAATATATTTTTTCTATTTCTCATTAACCTACTCAGATTTGATTTGTAATAAATTAATTTCCTCAAGACGAGTCTGTTTTCCTTGAGATGGTAATTGGTGAGTGATCTCCGTGTCCTTACCTCGCCTCATGAGCCTTTAGTTATATTTTCTCTCCCCTGTCCAGCTGAAGAGGGCAGTGACAGAGCAGCTTGGTGGGCACCTGACATCTAGCCAGGGTCAACCCATCACAGGCACAACAATATTACTAGCTGGCTGGTTCCAGGATCTCTCTTTATTCATCCCTGTTGAGGTGCCCTCCACAATGGTCTCACCTCTGCCTGATGAGCTTGAGGCACCTCACTTTCCGTAGCCTTTCCCTTTGGCTTTTGGTGGACAGGAGCACTCTTCATGCCGTTTTTCTTGAGCCTGCTGTCCCCAGGTAGATGCTGGATTGGCCTGCTGAATCTTGGCATAACTATTATAATTACACAGTGCAGCTCTACACTTCCTGAGATGACACAGACCGCTAAGGCAGCAAAATAGAGAGGAAGCATCCACAAGCGAGTAAGAGGGAGAGAGAAACTCCCCACACTGGCTGTTGTTCACTCCCAGAGGAGATCTAACTCAGTCTGTAATTGCTGTTCTGGATAGCTTCTGCCCTCAAAACAATTTTCTGCTGGTCTGTTGCTGCTTAGGCTGAATCAGTTTGATATATAGAATGTCATTTTTTTTCCCCAGCCATAGACAAGAGAAAAATATTTGTTGAAAGGCTGTTGCAGCAAGATTTAGTTTTTGCCCATCTAACACCAGAGAAGCTTGCTCACTTTTTATATGATTTTTTTCCCTTTCCCTTCCTTCACCTATCTCGCAGAAGAGAATGGGGCTAGATGAAACCCCGTGCTTTGCTTAGTCTTTCTCTGTGCTCTGGATCTGTGCTTCATACATGGTGGACCACAGGGTAGGCGATGCCCTGAGGGTGTTGCAGATGGGACAATACAGAAGGAGCATCTCAGCATCTCTTCAGTAAAACATGCCAGACACTACAAAGGGGTTTGCTTTTCCATTTTGGTTTTGGGTTTTTGGTTTTTGTTGTTGTTGGTGTTTTGTTTTTTTTCCCTAAAGATAACAAGCACTGTACTTTTGTTTTGCTTTATTTTGTTTTGGAGTGCTTCCATACACAGAAATACACACATGGACGTTATATTACATCTTTCAGAATCTCCTTCAGGTTTATTTTATAGCTCTCCTGGCTGCTTGTTGCAGGGTGAATCGTGGGGCAGAATGTGACCTCACTTGTAGAATTCAGCATCTCCCGAGCATTGAATCAGCAACTAATTTAAATGCTAATTTGTAGTCCTTTAAAAAAATGGATGGATGGTTTGTGAGTACACACAAAAGCACATGTGCTAAATAGGATAGACTGGTGATACTTCTGATCCCGTTTTTTATACAAACCTAAGGCAAACATTCTTTGAAATAAGTGTGACTCTTCCCTTGAGGACTTGAGCTGTCATTGATAAAGGATTCTGGGATCTGGCTAAACGTGAGAGAGAAATTATTGACAGCACATGCTTTTCCTGTATCCTTTTGAGGAGAGCATGTTTCCCCTCTCTGGTTTATTTAACACCATTCTCATGGCTGGCATACAGAAGTGTCCTTAGGATATCGTTAAGGTCAGGGCTATGTTAGAAGTTTTCAGTGTGGATAAATCCTCACCTCACTAAGCATGAGAGTGGAAGCGAGAGGAGGTTTACTTATTTGCTGTCTTGGCAAATACCTTCGTAATGTTCATTCCATGGGGAAATGAGCTGCTCAGATTTATGATGAGGTTGTTTCCATCTTGGTAACAATATCTGGGTTTTACAACCCGACTTGCTCCCAGATTAATTTTAAAAATGTTGAAATTGTGGTCTTGTTAAAGTAAAAAATGGGAAATGGAGATTTCTAGTTTGTCTGCAAAATCATATTTTCAACCGTTTCTGTGCCAGGGTTGCAATTTCAGGGGTTTTTTTCCAAAATCTCAGTACCTTGCAGTGATATTATTCACTTAACAAGTCAGGTTAAATGACTCAAATAGTTCTGCCATTTTAACCCAGTACTTTCTATTAAGAAGTTTCCAAACTAACTTTCTGTAGTGAGAGTTAATCCTCCAGATCATGCGGGTCCAAACAAGTTTAATTTCTCTGCTTTTCTCATCTATATGACTTGTTTATTGGCACTTCTCTGATTTTGCTGTTGACTAGTTTAATTCTTTTTGTTCCAGCACGGATGACATTAAATCCTGTCTACTAATCTGAACAATTGATTTCTCCTTTGGGGGGGGGGGGGGGGGGGGGAATAAATAAATGAAACAATTTAAATCTGTCTCCCTCTTTCTGCAAAATGTAGTGAGGGAATTGTTGCCAGACAGGAAAGGCTAGTGTTGATTAAAACCCAAGAAACCCCAGCCTAGTTAGCTGGCAGGGAGACAGCATTTTTGGAACAGCGGCTGGCTGTTGTACTCCTGGTTTCTGCGGAGTCAAGGAGATTTATGAGGAGCTGTATTTCACTGTGAGTTCCGCATACTATGAGCAAACATGGAAACCAAAGGCAATCTGATTTTGCTAACAAACTCTGATGCCTGGCAAGTTCATAGGTACTTCATGACAGAGCTAACCTGGTGAGAAGGAACAGGAACATAGCTCCTAGATATATTCCGTTATGGAAGGTCTTTATTTCTGGCTATATTTCTTTCTTCTATTTTTTCTTTTGTTTTGCTTACATATATCAGGGACTTTGAAACTTCACATTGCCAGGTTAAATTATTCAACAGATTCTTTGCTTCAGGTCAGATTGCTTTGTGCTCTGGGCTTTACAACTTGCCCCTGTTTGTTTTTCCTTAAATACGGCAGTCACATTTTTTCCTTCCTAACAACTCAGTGGCTGGCTTTAACTAATGCATATTTGCCAAACAATAATTTTAAGTGTTGTTACAATGTTATGAAAAGGATCTATACTCTGCAGCAGCAGATGGCTGTTTCATCCCAAGTACCTGGATATAAATGGCAAATCTGAAACTGCACTGTTCATATACAGCTTTGAATTTCTCATTCTTCTTTCTCATTCTTCCCTTCTCGTCATAATATCTGGGGATCAGTAGGCAGACAGTGCAAATCCTTGCCATTAAATTAGCTGAGGAGAACCCTATGAGGAGTCAATATATCATCTGATCTTTCTTAGACCGAATTGCTGCTTGTTTTATTCCAGTGAAAATACTTGGGGGTGGGTGGGAGGCGTGTGTAATTCAATATATTACAATAACCTCTATCTAAGCAAATGTACATGCAAAAAGATGTTCATGAGTTTTAAGCTGCATTCACTTGAAGTGCTGTAAAAGAAGCAGAAGAAACTAAAACAGACTGACTGAAGCGTAGAAAGAATTTCGTTCATGTTGCAAGTAACAGAAACCAAAGACTGATGTCAGTGGCAATTTAGCCAAGAAAGAGAAATGAGCATTCTGGGCTTTTTTAGTATTATTATTTGTTTAATTTTTCCTTAATCATCTCTTACTAAGCAGTTAAATGAGAGCAGAATGACACATTAAAGTTAATTCTCAGTTCTTCACATTTTGCTAAACTTTAGCTTTCTCCTAACAAAGACTTTTAGAAAAAAAAAAACAAAACAAATACTCCACCCCCAAAAAAATCACAACTAATTTCCTCTCATTTCCTGGCAGTGATTTACTACCACAGTGCTCAACTGCAATCTCAAGTTACTTAAAGTTCATTGCTTTTGCAAAATATTCTGTTGTATTTACAAGTTAGGAATGATACTGTACATAATTAAAGCTTCATTATTCTTGACAAGTGAATGAATGAATGAAGTGCATTTTGTGATGCATTACAGTCGTTGTTTGGGGGGGTTGTTTTTTGTTTTGTTATGATTTGTCACAGCTTTTTAAACCTTTTGTTTCTCCTACTTCTTCAGTTATTAAACAATTTGGTATATTCTGGAATCCACAATGGGGCTTGTAGGCTTCGTTGCAAATTTATGCGAGCTGATTGCGTTATATGATTAAATGTTATGCCACTTATATTCTCATAACAAACTTCAGTAGAAGGGCATAGATTCATTTTGCACCATTTACTAAATTTGCTGGTAGGGAAGTTGCGTTCTTTAAAAGTGGAGTGGAAGCAATCAGACCTTTTGGCGTGATGGACTAGAGTTACAGCAGGACCCAAGCAGGTGAATGAGTTCCTGTGCAGTTCGCTTCAGGAGAAGCAGATACTTTGGAAATGTTTTCAATGCTTTAGAAAGCATCCAGTGCTGGGTTCCCCAGCACAAGGGGTACATGTTGGCCAGACAGTCTGTGGAGTCTCCGTTCTTGGAGATACACAGAACCAAGTGGACATGGCCCAGCGCAACCCACTTTAATTGACTGCTCTGAGAGGGGATGTTGGACTAAATGATTTCCAGAGATTCCTGCCAACCTCAGTTTTTCTGTGATTCTGTGATCTGTACAGCTTAACAAAATGCATCCTGTTTGAGTTTCTTTTTTCTGCTCTGCTAATGTTGCCTTACTGGTAGTGCATTTAGCAGTATTTCTATTATTATGTCTATTATTGCTAGATTAATTGTTTATATAAAAGACAATGTCATATGAAGTCAACGTGTGCTCACATTTGCTCTTGTATATGGTAAATGTTCAGAAATGAAGGAAACAAACTCACTGATGATTTGTTGTGTTTCAATTGAGAAAATTTCAGTGCTGAGTCTAGTTACTTTTCTTTTTTTTACAGCTGAAATGCATAAATGAATCCATTGATCAAACAGGTCTTTCCTTATTGCCTCACCAATAAGGAGATTTCAAATTTAGTGAGTTTTTAATCATATCTCCGTCGGTTTGCAAATAGTATTTTATCAGATGGATGCTATGCTCAAAGATGACCTTTTTTCTGTGTACCAGTCCACAATCTGGGGTTCATGGCCTGCATCAACAATAAGGTTTTTAGAAAGAGAAGGGCTTGCTGCTGTTGTTTTTTTTATTTTTTTTTTTTTTTCTCTCTTAGTCCTCCACTGTTCTGAAAAGCAACCATATAATCTGATCAGTCTCCTTGTTTCTTATAGAAAGCTTAAGTCAACTGGCTGACTTAGATCCAGCAAACCATGGCTTTAAGAGGATTTTTGATTCACTATGGGGACATTATAACTTTTTGTTTTAATCCAACACAGACAAAGTTTTCTGGTTTTGTTTTTTTCCTGTGCAGAGCTTGACTGTGAAACATGCCTTTTATGCTTGGATATTCCCCGTTCATCATTAATATTAGGCTTTCTGTCTTTTCAGAGTGACATGTTGGATGTGAACCAGATCATTAAAGACCTGGCCTCCATGGTGCATGAGCAAGGAGACACAATAGGTAGGTATCACATTTAAAGTATGGGCTTTGTTACCCTCCTGCACCACACCAATGTGATGTTGTGTGGTCCCTCATGAGCAGCTCTTTGTTGATGCTGCGATTATTTTTCCTGTGTTTTGAGCGTTTTGTACATCCAGTGATGTTTTGATCTAACATGCTACCCTGTGCAATAGGGTTCCCATATTAAGGGTATATAGCTGGTATATTTAGCATAAAATAGAATTCACAAGGAGATTAGTCCATTCCCTTTTGACTGAAAAGGAAGCCGGAGAATATATAACTAACTGGAAAGGGATCCAATTCTTCCTTCCTACCCGGAACTGTAATTAAAAAACAATAGTAGTAGCAATTATTGTTATGATTATTGATAGTGGTGGAGAAAATCAAGCAGCTTGCTTCTCCTAAATGGAATTTGCTTTCCACATGGCAGGGTGTGTCTGATTAAATTTGTAGTAGCCTAACATCACGATGTTAGGCTTACATGCATAGTCTGAAGTTTCTGCCCATTAGTTGACCTCTTCTTGCTCTCCAGCTACCAAAGGCTAGGAGCGTGGTGGGGAAAACTTGAGAAAAGGGGTGAGAGTAACCCCATTTTTTTTTTTTAAAGTGGTTAATATTTATTTAATATTTAAGAGCATCCCATCACTGACAGCCACCGCTTTTTGTGAATAGAGAAATAAGATACAGTGGATAAGCTCCTTTTAAATTCCCTCTGACCCTTGTCTTTGTCACTGCTGTCTTCTGATGCAGCAAGAACAATCAGACTTTTTTTCTGTATCTCTCACTTTGTGTGTGTATAATAATACGGTGCCGTGCTTCAGAAGCAACTGTCTGCTTCCATATTTGAGAGCTAACAGTCCTAAAGCCACGCTAAGGGACCTAAAGTCCAGAGAAGCAAGATTCATGGAGATATTTCAAACCTGCAGTCCTCAGCTGAAGTTCTCACTGGAGCTTCTGGGAGCTGGATCAAGTCCTAAGACAGCCATATGTAGATCATAAAAGAAGAAACTCTTCTCTGCTGTTTATTAATCACTGTGGACTTCTTTGCCAAGCTCATACCTTTGCAAGTTTTCATTAGCATAAGATACCTCCTTTCACACTGAAATGAGCTACCTGCATCTCAGTGAGAAACACCACTGAGGTTCGCAGGTGCAGAAAAAAATCGAGATGATATCTAAACCCCTCTTGTTAGTATTTCTTTTTTTTTTTTTTTTCTTTTTTTTTTAATGCCTGTTTGGAAGCTCATTTTTGTACATGGATAACTTTGGAGCCTGATTCATCACCTAAAAGCACATCAGATGCTAATGCCTTGAGGGACATGACAACATACATCAGCTAGCTTCAAGATCCTTGTAACTCATTTTCTTAAGGCAATATATATTATTTTAAGATGTTGCCCATGCGTGGAAGCGACCCCAGTATTAACTTGCCTGTGAGAAACAGTTTGACTAAGGAGGATGTTTTGTCTTTGAGCCAGCATAAGGTTTTTTGTTGCTTTTATATCTGCCACGTTCTTTCTTTCTTCTTCCTGTTTCACTGCAGTAGATTTTTAATAGTTTCTTTAGGAGTATCTTTTCAGCCTGGCAGCCACTCAAGGTACCTTCCCAACCAATTGCTGAAAGGTCCCACTGTTTATCGTTTGACATTCATATTACACAGAAGTAAGTGAGATTAAGAATCGGGAGGCAAAGGGAGTTGAAAACCCCTGCAGTAAAAATTCAAAAAGCAGTGATGGCAAGAGGCAGCTCTCTTGGCACTCGTTTTATCTTTTTAATGCATTCATCTTACATGCATGAAATGAAAGTTCTGTGTGTGCTTGTTTAGAAAACACAGGAAAAATTCATAACCAGGGAATGTGAGATGCGCCACTCAACAAAGTGGTCCCAGGGCTCCAGAGCAAACCACTCTCTGGCTCACCTGAGCCAGGGAGAATTAATGGGAAGAGCTTGTCTGGTCTATGCATGACACAGGCAGAATAACACATACTTCTTACAAAAACCTAAAAGTAGTTTTGCTAGCATGTGGGCCAGTTCCTTAATGAACACATTCATAACACTCCCTAGGGTAGAGAGCAATTTCTGTCATACAAGGAGGAAACAGATGAGGGGAAATGCAGACTCGGGGCAGCATGTCTCTGTTATTTTTTGTCTTCGCAAATAAACTCCATGCCTGTGTTCCTACTCGTAGCATCTCTTTGATATGAATATTTAACTGAGCATTACCGTATCAGTGAGTCCAAGCCCTCGAAGCCAAAACAGGCTAGTGGCTTAGGTTACCTTCAAATCAACAGAAAGAGTCTTTCTGCACAATCTTACATGAGCTCTAGGCAAAAGCATCCCTATGCAGCTTCATCACATAGAGTGCTGGTGAGGGGAAGGGATGCAAGGAGGAGGACACTAATTGGAGAAATCAATAATAGGCTGTGGAGTTGTTGTTGGCACCATGATTTGGGTTCTATAACCATGGGATACTGTTACCAGATCAGCATCTGCTTGGGAGAGATGGCGTTCACCTCACTAGTCAGGGCAAAACTATTTTCGCCAATATGATGGCTGACCTCGTGATTAAACTAGTAATGATGGGGGAAGGAGGGAGAGACAAGCAGGCATATGGAGGGAGCAATGGACGGAATTGCTGAATAAAGGGCATGGGGTGGTGTGGTACGAAGGTTTCACAAAGTCATCAAAATGGGGCCTGGGCAGGATCACCTTTAGCACTTGCATGTGAGCAGGGAGGTACCTACAAGGCACCATTGTGGACAAATACCCCAAACCCCCTCCAGGAACTGAACATACAGGGGTGCATCTCTAAAGTGCCTGTACATTAATGCACACAGTATGAGGATTAAACACAAAGAGCTAGAGATCTGTGTGAAGTTACAGGGCTAATGATTTTGTTGGGATCATGGAGATGTATTAGGTTGGCTCCCATGACAGGTGTTGCATTGGAGGGATACAGTCTCTTCGGGAAGGACAGAATAGGGAGACTAGAAGGAAGAGTTGCCATTTATGTAAAGGAGCAGCTGAAGTGCATGAGGCTCTGCCTGGGGATGGATGAGGAGCTGATGGAGAGTTTATGGGTTAGGATTAAAAAGAAGACAGGCAAAGTGGATGAGGCCCTTTACAGACAGATAGGAACAGCCACACGTTTGCAGACTCTCGTCCTCATGGGGTATTTTAACTACCCCAGTATCTGTTGGAGGGACAACACAGTGGAGCAGAAATAATCCAGGAGGTTCTGGAGTGCATTGATGACAACTTTGGAGATCTAGTGTACAAGTGAAAGATCTCCAGATGGGTAGAAGAGGGCCATCTCACTGCTAAATTTTACTCTCATGGTAGCAGAAGTGTTCTTCAGCAAAAACCATCCAAGGCAAAGATTAATGACTTGGCACTATGAGAGGTAAATTATGTTGGAGTTGATTAGTAGAGCAACAGTCACTTATTTCTATGCTCATAGATGGCCACTCAACTGAACTGCAGCTTGAAACATTCCAGGTTTTCATACTGAACATCATTATTTTGCATGCGTGATCTTGTTCTTCCATTTGCCGTGCTGGGATAGATAGATATAGTTCCATGAAATCAATTTTGTAACTGGTGTTGGGGAGAAGTGAATCCTTAAATCCCCAGTTCCTGTGAAGGAAGTGTCAACAATGCAGCTGTCAGTATTTGTATTAGTACCTCGTGAAGGCAAGTGCATATTTGTCCGCCTCTGTAGGCTGCTGTTTGTGCTGTAACAGAGAATAGAGATGACCTGAATAATACAGTTATGGCATTCTTTTTGCCTAAGGCAAAAGAAAATGCTGTTCTGTTTTTTGTTTTAGAAGAGCTGTTTTTCCATCCTACCTGTGTATGTAACTTTACTAGTTATGGCAAAGTAACATGCAAGATCTACATCCCATATCTAAACTGCTCTAATTCAGCTTTCACCACTTATACCACTGTTTGCAGCTCCATCACATTTCTCAAAGCCACAAGGAAAGACCCACGTTGTTCCGAAAACATTTTACATTTTTAAGAGTCACGTTTCTTCCTCTTTTTGGACAGTTTTGGAATCAACCTTCTGCCAGTGTATCTGTAACCTCCCCAGCTCTCTAAAATGGGAGGAGATCCCAAGATCACATACCAGCCATCTATTTTAAGATTACAGCAGCAGAGACACAGCAACTAATTTACCAGTCCTTCACCTCCTTGTCCAGACCAAATATATACAAATCCCACTTGGTGGAAGAAGACACCACTGCGTCAAAAACACTTCCTCAAGCTTTCTTTTTCTTCCATTACTTATCCAGGCTTTGATCTTGGTGCTACTAACATTTCACTTCACTCTTGAAGTCTGAGCATTTTATATTTGAAAATACTAAGGTGAAGAAACTTCATACCACAATCTAAAATGGGTGCTTCCTGACTTGGCAAACATAAGTACATGGTATCTGTCAGACTAGAGCCCACACACCTGACAAGTATAAACATGGCAGCTGGTGCTTTCCTTCAGTCTCGGAGGAACTTCTTGATGGGGTCGATATATTCAGTTCTTCAGCAATGCTGATACTCACTGACATACCATATTGTCACTTATTGCCTGATGATAATAATAATAATAAACTCCCTTCAAAGGAAAATATATTTGCATGAATGCAAATGGTTGCTTATTTTGGGAACTTTTGAATGTGAGGAGATTTTTTTCAGTTTGGGGTTGTTCCTTTTTTCTTTCCTGTGAAATTCGGTCAGCTTTGTGGCCTATCATCATTGCCTTTCTGACCTGAAGGCTGGTTTAACATATAGACACTGTCAAGAGGGCCCATCGGCACCCTTCCACACACTTCCACCTCCAGTCTGACTGCCTGAATGGCACAGCCAAGAGTCTGTTGTCAGACACGCTGATGCAAACCGAGCCGGGAAATCATTCAACTAGATCCTTAACTAAACTCTCCTGAGTTATGTGTCTCAGTTGGGACATCTACAGAAAATTAACACATCTTGAGAATAGTCCCTGAATACCTGAATGTAACAGCTTTAATATCTACATTCAGTTGAATGTGGTCTGCAAAGTCTCTCATTTGGTTAAGTTTCCTAAGCGATCTCAGAGGAGGCTGTTATGTGAATGGGTACATTTATGTCCTTATTGGTTCATGATGAATTGGGAAATCTCTTGGCTCTCTTGCTTTCAGCCACTTGTTGAGACATGGAATTACATTCAGTACAGAGCACAGCCCATGCAGGAAGGGCAAACTGGGGTGTTTCCGAATGAGTGATAATCTATTCCGCTTCCCATTCACTTCCCAAGAAACCTCCGATTTCTTTGTATATACCCTGTCATCAGTTTGTTGTTGTATTATCTAAGTCTAACAGCTTTATTGTAAACCACCCCAGGTGCTGAAATTGCATAATCTTACTACACTTAACTGCCTTGTAGGCAGCAATTTTAAGGTTAAGGTGTTTTGTATACCACTGGCCTTGCTCTCCCTGTTTATCTCGACTTCAACAGTGGTGGCCTCCACTAGGACTTTTCACACATCCTTGGCTTCAGACAGTACTGAAGAGTCTATAAGATGCTCGATTTCATGTTAGGCACAGGCTGATGACCACTGCTGCAACTGAATTGTTGGAGTCAGGTCTGGGCTACCATGATCTCTGACCAACTCATTTTACTTGAGATAATAGTCAGCACGAAAAATTAATGAGGTTTTGTGCTTCTTTCCTGTTTCTGCGCTCTGTGAGTGCGATTTTTTCTGTCTTCCCTTGTTGTATGTGAACTTTTACATTTAGCTGTAGTGCTGACAGTGCTGGTAAGACAGCACATGTTGGTTTATCAGTGAAAGAATAATGGGTGACTCTACACTTGCAAATTGACTAACACCTAAAGATTTGTCTGCTGTTCTGTGTTTGACCATCATAATGTGATTGGGCTGGCATACTTGCAGTTAATGAGCCATCTAATTTTGAACAAGTAACAAGGCTCTCTTCCTTTTATGAGGTTTATTGCCACCAGTAGGATTCTTCTCACACCAATTTGTCCAAAGTCGTTTTTGGTAAGTTGGAACTGCCATGCTCTAAATTTCTAGTAATGCTGCAATTGAGCAGTAAATATCATAAAGGCAGAAGCTGCCCAGGTGGTTGTTTTATTTCTACTGGGAGGTGTTATACCCTGCCACAAACAGAGTGTGTTTGGGAGGCCATGGCTTGAGTGGGTTAAGTAAATCAAACAAGCCATGTAAAGCAAAAGGGGTCAAGCAAGTTGTAAATATCAGTGACTTCACTTTGTAGGTAAAATATATGATCTTTCAAAGACAGCAGGCAAAAATAAAGTATATATATTTCTATGAATCAACACCTCTATCATCCTCATTTATTCCTGTGACAAACTCAGATTGACACTTCTTTCATCAGTTAACTGAGCTATAGGACCCGATAGCTGTGGGCTTCTGAAAAATGCTGGATGCAAATGAAATTAAAGCATTTATCCAAACTGTGTCGATTCATGAGCTGGATTTGGAAAAACTAATATAATTATTTTATTTTTCTTTCTTTTTTGTCATTTAAACAAACATTTTATTGCAGTTTGACATAATATTTTCTTTAACTTGGATGTCTTACAGAATTAAAAAAAAAGTGTTGAGTTTACATCACAAGGAAAAAGAGTGTGCTGCACACAAGTAGCTGGGATTTCCCAATCAAAGCTAGATTGAGTGCTGTTTTGCTCTTTAAATTACTTTCAGAGTTTATTTTGGAAAAAAAAAAAAAAAGAAAATCTGTCATGCCCATAAATTTATGCACAAAAAATGTCTTGTTGAAATATCTTTTTTTCATCAGAAAAAGAAGGAAATGGAAAAAATAAATGTGAATGAGGTCTATTGCCACGGTATAATATCCTCCCATGTGCAATTTTCGTGGAGTTAAAACTAGAGCCTTGGATTACCCAAAGCCATATGAGAACATTCTATGGTAACTGTGGATATCTCAGATAGACAGCTGAAAGTGTACACCAGGCAATGAGCAAAGAGACCATACCATGCACCCTCAAGAAACTCTTCATATGCTGACTCTTCTCCTGTGGTAAATATCAGTAATTTGAGACCACTTGTCTCTGTAAGAAAGAACGGTCAATTGCTTTGCACCTGCTAAAGTGGTAATATTTCTGCACTCTGCCATTTAGCACAGAGCAAATGATACGAGGTGCCTTATTTTCAGGTAGGATGTGCTATTTTCCAATAGATACATGTAGGACAACGCTTGAATTTCAAATCCCTCGAAGATGTATCCTGGCAGGCATGGCAAACCTCTGGCAGGGCAATACCATTTTTCAGCCCATACATATGTAGCAGATACTTGACATTTCCAAGATGCATTTCAAGGACAGTATAAATCACTCAGGAGCTCAAGTGTTGTAAATTTATGCTGCTGTTTGGCCATTGCCTTATAGCCGCTTTTTTTATTCATACAGACTACGGCTTTGGGCTGTTGGCCGAAGAAAACCAGCAGGATGAGGTGGTTATGACATTTTAGAGTAGTTTAAATAGTCTTTCCAGGCCTGCCTGGAAAATTAGGGTGAGTGGTTGTTCAGTGCCTCAATCCTTACCTCCGAGGGTCATGGTGTGTTACTGTGTGGAAGAATTAGAGCTCTGCTAAAACCAAATAGAAAGGTAAGTTCTATCTGCCTTTTGTTGGAAGCAAATACCATGGCTCCTGATGACTCATGGAGCTGAAAATCCTATTTCATTGCACCAGTCTAAGCCAGTGTGACCCATTTAGCCTTAGTTTAGCATACGGGCGAGATTATTTTATGAATCTTCTCATGTGTGGAATTTGTAATTTCACGTTTACATTGAAGTTTGCAAATGACTAACCCTAAGCCATTTTAAACTTCACTCTGGAAGAACTGCCATAGTTTTCCTTCCCTTTAACGCCCATAGTGGTGTCTGTAGAGATCCTGAGGGTCTTTGTTCGTGGAATAGCACTCACTTTAAAACTCTCCAAGTACATGGCAATTAGAATGGGCAAAATTCATTCTCATGCTGAAAGCAATTTCACTCCAAACCTGGCTTTTAATTAGGAAAGAAACATTTAAGCATTATCAAAATACTCTTTTTTAAATTATTATTTACTATTGTGCTTCTCAGTGTGTTATATTGATTATTTTTAGCCAGAAGTAGTAGTGAGAAAAGAGGGTTAAGCTTATTAAAGTGCTAAAAATAAAAGCATACTATGAAACCTAAAGGGGCCCATTTTGGTTACTGCCAAGTGGAAGCATTTTAAAATTCTCATTCACAAGCTCACTTTCCTGTCTTTCAGGCAGATTTACTGAAAAAACTGCCTGGTGAAACCAGTCCATTGTTGCTGCTATAAAGACCCAGGTCATATGGGTGGTCCCTTGATATGTTAGGACAAAAACCTCACTCCAGCCACTGTCACTCCAGTAATTTCACATATAAGGCTCCTGTTGGTCGTTAGCAAGGCTTGATCTCAGAAGACAGGTAAATAGATAGCACTGAGAGACAGCTCCTAGGGTCATCATGATTTCTGTCTCTGTGTGACAAGTGTGTCATAAAAACATATCAAAATACATCTAAAAGCTGGTTAGTTCTGTTGCCTTCATCACTTTTATCGATAGGATATGTTTTAGCGAGAAAATTAGAAATCTTTTCCTAATTCCTTGGTGCATTTGTTTGCAGCCACCATCTGCTTTGGTGAAGCCCTGCCCCTCAGTTTAATAAAATGGCCATCACATCGCCTTAAAAGTTTTTGTGTGATTTCAAAATGTACCATAGATATGTCATTACAGACTGAGGATAGAAAATTGTTGTGGGGTTCAGACCCTTTGGAAAATCTCAGACCCAGGGCTGGGTTACCTATTTGGGAACAGAGTCACTGTTCAAGGTCAAGGGACCTTGAAGGTCAAGGGACCTTCATATCAAAGCCAACGAGAAAGGGAAAGGCAGATCCCTCCAGCAGGTTTTTTCAGTCCACCTAGAATCCTACTGCCCCTCTGGAAATACTTGTCTCTCCATCCCCCAGCAAGGTACCTTGGCAAGGAGCCTGAAAATGAGCAAGTAAAAGCTGTGAACCGTCGCTGGCATTCGGCACAGATGCACTGAAATAGCTGTGAGTGACATGTTCATCATTAACTTATTAATATCATTGACTTATTACTTACTTCCTTGTGATTTGACCCAAATTCTCTTTCTTTCCCTTGTTTTCCTGCGTGGACCAGCAGAAATATCTAGTTAAATTGCATTACATATTTATGCCTCATTTTTATAGCATTTTAGAGCTGTTTTGGTAGTTTCTTGCTCATTTTATTTTTCCCCTGCGTCTCAGGATTACAAGTTGCTTCAAAAACTATTTTAAATGGGAGTTTTGCTTCTTCCAAGGCGGGTATTGCCCTGTTAGGAGAACAAGTGAGCGGAAACAGTGCCACCAGGGTCCAGCCTCCTTCTGTAACAACACATCAACTCATATAGGACATGTAGCACACGTCCATCCTACTTCTGCAAGCCTGGGGAAAACATAAATGATGTTTGCAAAACACAGTGCATAACGTATGATTAGCCCATTCTATGCAGTGCTAAGGGGGCGTTCACAGTGTTTAATTTTATCTAATGAAAGCAAATCTCCTTAGGCCCCTCTGCAGGCAGCGGAAAGCACTAGCTTCCTCTGGAGGGCCATTTAAGGAAGCTAAATTAAGCTCCTTCTGTGATTTCCCCCTGCCCCAAGAGAGGCACAGACAGATTACTCTTTTTTGAGTAGAATATCTTTCAAACTTTTCTCCTCTGTAGCTCTTCTGTGCCTAAATGAGTAATTTTCTAAGGATAATCAGCCTATAAGAGGCATTGAGTCATGAAGGGGGTCTGTACTAAGATCCTGGGAAACATCAGATATATGAGCAAGTTCTGTTGCTTTGATGAGGCAGTTGTCAAGGTGTTCAGCACACTTCCCCCACTCTTTCCAAATCTCCCAAATCCTCCCACCCCTTCCAAATCGCATCACAAAGTAGCTTAAAACATGGAGGTGCTTTTCTACATGAAGTTGTATTTTGTAACCCAAAACCATGGTCAGACTTTGTACTTCCAAAACTCACAAGTGTCCCGGGAGGATATATTTTTTCTTTTGGTTCAATTTTTTACCTGATTTTTTTCTTCTTTTCTCCACATCCTAACATGAGTCACAGCTTGGCTATAGGAAAGTTGTGTCATGTTAAAGGTTTGAGTGGTCAGGATCTGAATTTCAATTGATGCAAACTGCTGGTGTCCCAGTGGCTAATTCTTATGGAGTTCCACAGAATGTATGAAACTTCAGGCAAAACGAATCTAGTTAACTATACATCATGTAGTCATGCTTAACCATAGGAGTAAATACTTGCCAACAACTAGGCAACTAAGAATTTGTCCCCTTGGTTGAGTGACTAGTTATTCTGGCTGATGTGTCCTGAATGTGTTAATGACATATAAACTCTTATGGTCTCTCTGCCCTGTTGTTTCCATATGCAGAGAGATGCATACAGACAGTGCTGGAAATTGGACTGGGGCTTGTAGTTGCCAGTTACACAGAACTGTCTTAAAATACAAAGACAGAAAGCAAGCACTCCCCTGTCCTACAGAACCAACCTAGCTCATAGATCTACTTTTCAGCTCTTTCTCAATTCTAATGAGAAAACATCAAATATCCCTCTACTGCTACCCCTATAAAATATGTAGAGTGACCAATTACTGATTTGTGGGTTAACCTCAATGTCTGGCTGGAAAGACTTCAGGGCCAGCCCTGGAGCTGTGACATCTGTTCTTTTTAAGCAGGAGCGTGATACCAATTAACAGTGATAGCACTTGTGGAGATGTGGTAGTAGGATTTTCATTGTAAACTCACCTAGGACTTCATTGTTAACAAGTGATATGTTGAAATCTGTCTACCATGTTATACTCACAAGAAACACCTTATTTCTCAGGCACATCTGTTTGAGGTAGACCTTGGGTAGAACCACTCATTAGGCAAAAATGCTGCTCACTGCAGTGTGCTGTTGGGCTATTCATGTTCCTGTTCATAATTTTTTGGTAATTCATCACCATTTTTTTTTTTTTACTGGTATTGAAAAGAAAAATGTGGCACTTTCCCAGAAATGCCTTCAGCTCAATGTAATACTGGAAGTAAACTCTTCAAGGCTGTCACAGTCATGTGTGCATGTGTGGGGATGCAGCTCTTCTAAGGCTCTGTAGAAGAAAATTTGGTATTTCTTCATAGCCAGAGGTTGAGTTCCTTAGAAGCCTTTTGATCTCTTCCTGCTGAGTTCTGAGTGCAAGAAAAGCATTCTGGCAGAGGCCAGTAATGCTAACCAAGGTTCACGGTGTTAAAGTCTTAATAAAAATGGTTTGAGAAGCATTGAATAGAGCAAATAAAATTATGCTATATCAATCTATAAAAGTGCCAGCCACGTGGTTTTTTTTTCTTGCGTATTGCAGCGTGCATAATCTAAAATAAAAGGAATGGAAAACCATCTCTCCCAGGTATAATACAAGACTTTTAACAGGTTTCCAAGTGTCAAGCTGAAGTTTGTTTATTCCATGGTTCTGTTGGCTTGCAGTTTCTTTGCTCTTTTGTTTTGTTTTTTAAGTTGCATTATCAGAAATGTGTAATTACATTAACAGACTTGCAACATTGTTTCACTTAAATATAGCAAAAACCTCAACACAACCACTTTCCACAGTTTATCTGCAAACCCTTATTTCTTTACCTGTCATAAAAGTGGCCAGACTAATTAATGTTCTTTCCTTCAAAACCAAGAGAATAAATTACTTAAATCTTCAGTGGCGTGTCTTAATCCAAATCCTAATACCATCAGTTGAAGAATTTCCGTTAATTTGCTTATGGATTAGAGAAATCCCTGGAACCTTATTCTCAAATTTCTGCCTGTGGTTGAATTCCTTCTGGTGAGTCTCGTATTGTCCATGATGTAATATCTGCTCAAAACCACTCAGAAGCAGACCAAGTGCACATACTCTTCCATTGTGGCCAGAAATTATTGGCTGCACATTTCTTAGGGGACAAGCTGGCCAAGATTTCTGAGATTTCTGCTGGAAACACAAACCCTTATTTGCAGGTTTTCTGCTATAGATGTCTTGCTTTCTAAGCACAGCTTTGGAGGCAAAGTTAATACTTGTCTTTGATGGAAGCGGGGAGCTGCCAGCTGCAATGTGTAGCTGATAATCTTTCTTTTCTAGTCTCATTTTGATTCCTTATAGTTCCTTCAGCTTCCCCCAATATCAGACCTAGCAATCTAGGTCTCTTCCTAGACTCTTCCGTAATTTTAGGTATCAGCAGTGTGTCTCAGTGTGAGCCATCTGTACAGACCTCCCTTGCAGCTTGGAAATGTGATCGAGGAGTTTAGGCTGCAGTTCATCTAACCTGATCAGCAGTAGGCAGCTACTGTAGAGAGGAGTGAATTGCACACTGTGGACTTGCTCTCTGTTGACTACGATAGTGTCCAGGGTGACTTGCTCAAGTACAGACACCTGGGGATGGTAAATAACCCACATGTACTCAGATGAATCTTATCCCTGAGCTCCCATAATGAGCTGATTTCAGATACAAACTGCCATCTCCCTTCTGTAATTTAAGTCTTATCTAGTAAATTTACCAGTCTTGAGCTACTTTCCTTTGAATTCCCTATCAGTCTTCCCATTGGCTTCAGTGGGAATGAGATGAGCTGGTAACCTGGGGACACATGGAGAGCTCTCAGTCATACTGCCTCTGACTGATGGGTTAGGTGTTCAGAATGGGTGGCATTCCTATTTCCCTGTAGTATTACACCTTGCAAACAAGAGGCTTCTCACCTCTTTATGGCCATGAGTAAATTGCTGAATTGCTGTTGGTATAAAGTCTTTGTTTTAGGTTTGTACACTGTAATTATCTTCTCTTATCTTAATTTGCAGATAGTATTGAAGCCAACATTGAGACTGCATCATCTAATGTAGAATCAGCCAATGAGCAGTTGGCAAAAGCCAGTCAGCACCAAGTAAGTGGGTCTAAAAAACCCTACGAATACATTCAGTAATAGTATTTAAAATAAAGAGAACACTTGGCGGCTGTGAACCACATGGCACATGGGCTGCGTTGGATTTGCGCTACCTGCAAAGATGATAAAGCATACTCTAAGTAAGAGATAAACTTTTTTCTTTATATATGATTAAATTACTGTAGCATCAACAATTTGCGTCAGAGTAGTCATTAAGAGATCTGCATATTAAAGAGACATTTCCCAGCAGGAAACTCAACAATTAGCTACTGTTGTTCTTGGAAAGACATCGTAAAAAGTACATCATTTAAGTGTGTATGTGCTTCTTATTGGAGTGTTTCCCTATAATCAGGCAACAGTGCTTTTCAAAAAAAACCTGAGTTGTCAAAAGACATGATGTCGTTGGTGAATAATGGCTACGGGAATGGCATTCAGCACTTTTTAAAGGCAATTTGAGGGTAGGGGTTTTGCTGTCTTTGTTTTTGCTTTTTCTTCATCAGAGCAAGAATAAAACACACACACACACACACAAAACCATTAATCTTTCTGAAAATAGCTTGACCAGAAAGAACTCTTCAATTCTTATAGTTAGTACTTTCTAGGGATGAAATGGGGGGTGAGGGGGAAGTGAACAAAGAAAAAATTGTTATTGCGTGTGTTAGATTGACAGACCAAAAGCTGTTAGTTTCCTTTTTTCCTCAACCATAAATTGGTTTGTTGAAGTCTAAAGTGAGTTTTATGTGTCTGGAGTCTTATGACAAAAGGTAGCTGAGGTCCACGCAAGTACACAGCGCTTCCTTGTTGGTCCTTGGACACAATGAATTCTGAAGGTCTGGGGCAAACTTCCAGGCCAAAGCAGTAAGAGCCACAGGCATTTTACTCCACTGAAAAGGAGTAATGTGATTTTAAAATTCTCTACAGCTCATTTTCCGGTGTAACGCACTTTGCCAATTGTGGATAATAAGAATAACTTTTGTAGAACTTTGATATTGCAGAAACTAAGTGTGATCTTCAGCTACATTTTAGTTTTGAACATATATTCAAGACAATGTGGGTCACCCTGCATGTAATCCGGCATTTGCTTTGAAAATAGCCAGTTGCGTTTTTACTTCATGAAGTCTAAAATGAGACTAGAATAAATTTAATACTTGACAGTAGAGCCGATTGTAAAGCTGCAAATGAGTTAATGAAAATTTTGGCTAAGAAGGTCAAAGAGTAGTCAGGCAGAAAATGAAGGCAGCACAGTGTAAAGGATCTGCTTTCTTCAGCCAGCAGGAGCTGCTGAAATAGCCTGCCCAGTTAGGAGGTCCTTTATTCCTCAAATAAGTTGATCAAGATGAAGATATAGCCAGTTTTAGCAAGTCAACTGCTGCTAAGGGTGTAAATGTGTACTGACTAGTATTTATGTGAAAACACTTCAGAGTCTCCCTTGCCCTTGAAACAAGCCTGTATAGACAAATACCACTTAGAAAAAGTCCACTAGCGAAGAAAATGTACAATCCACATCTCCTGTAGAGGACAGGTAGCTATCCTGTAACACTGCTGGTTGAGAATCACTAGACAAATGAACACAACTCCAGCTTGCTCTCTGTCACCTCTTTCATGAGGTTCCCTGAGATATGGACAGAAAATGAAGTTTTTGTGACTTCAGTTGCTGGCCTGCTGTCTGGGGTTTGTCAAATGGCGTATGACACCTCTTCTGCTATGTGCTGTGATATCTGTTCATCTTGCATCCACAAGGACATAGTCTCCATAATGTGACAAGAAGAGTCCTGATCACACAGCCCTCAAAGGCTTTTGTGGCAAGCAATGTCGGTGCCACTTGCAAATGTATGGATAATGCAGTGTGAGTATAAGTCATCCTTCCAGGTTATATGTATAGTTTTGACCGCTTAAGAAATATTTAGGATGGATTTGGGAGAATGATCAGCTGGATGGCTTTGTGGGTGAACTGCTTTCAAGGGAGCTGCCATAGTTTCACACACTTAAAATTCACTCTGTACTCTTCGGTGCTGCTCAGAGATCAAAAGCACAGGCTGTTTTTTAAATCTTACTGGGTAGTTTTCCTTCTTTGGTTAAACTGCCAATTCATTAATGTATTTGGCTGTTACCTGCAGCCTCTAGTACTGTGTGATGAAATCAGACCGACTTACATACAATTGTTATTTATTCCTATTTATATGTATATATGTATATAAATATGTGTCTGTGTATGTAGTGTTTTTATGAGTATATCGACAAATGTATACCTAAATTGAGAAATCAGAAATGTCAGCATCACTGAAGCATTCAAGCTTAAGACCTACTGTAGACCTTAATGAACAGATTTCTGTCAGGAATAAATATTAAGTGACTGGTTATTTAACATAATGTTTGAATGTAATTCAATGCAGCCACTTCAACAATACAACTTGGAGCACCAGTCCCAACCTGTACATTAACATAACAAAGCATCAGTAAATAGCTTTTCTTTAACTAGTACAAAATAAGGCATTTACATTCCCTGAAATGATAGAAATGTTTAAACAAATGTAAATATCTTCCTGCTGAGGTCCTTTGTCTGGATTTTAAATTTTGTAAGGTGCTCCTTCATCTTGAGATGTGTGTGCTAACAGTAGTGTTTTATTACTTTGTGTGAATTCTCTTCACCCACCTACAAAAAAACCCAACACTCTCCACCCCAAAAAAACCCTGTAAAACAATATTAGAGAACACTTGAGGGAAATGTGTGATAAGTAAGGTAGTGGTGGCCAACTTTCAGGCTGGAAAAAGCTGTGGGGTGGCTCAGGACAGCCTGCAGCCAGCCCCTACTCTCAGCCCAGGGAAGGGAGCAGTAGGTGGCTGTGCGAATGGTTCGTCTTCCCTCCTCTCTGTTCCCTGCCATCTCCTACCCCATGGGCCTGCACATCTCCCTCCTTTTCAGTGGACGTGTACATGCAGGCTGCATCCTGAGGGAGGTGTAACTCTCCACTGATCACTATGCAGAGGTGAGATATCAAATTGCAACCCTTGTGTGTCTCCATCTGACGTGACATTTTTGCTTGTCTCAGCAAAAGGGTTGGGCGCTGTTGTTATAAGAGGCAGGATCAGAGAGCTCAGGAAAGTAGATGTTCTCAATTTATCATTGTGCACCTGATCTCAGATGCCACAGGAGTTCCCTGAGTCCATGCTAGGTACCATAATTGGCAGCCACATTATTGCCTGTAGTCCTTCTTCTCAGCTGTAGACTTTACCACCTGACAGTAACATTTCCCTGCTTCGCCAAGTAAATTCACTGTGGACTCTGTGGTGGTCAGATATTGAAGAGACGCTATGGACCATATAGAAAAATAACAATACCCATTATGCATGATGTAGAAAATTTTATCTTATGTCATATTCACTGTATTTCCATCAATTTTTCGCTGCCATTGTAAATCATTGCGTAAGTTCTGATTTCAGCACTGCTTCATTTATATTCAGTGAGAGGTATTTACTGTATCTGTGCTGCAATAGAGGAAGTGGTAGATGAACTTGTATTTAAGATGAAAGGATAAATGTTGGATATTGATACCAGGAGTAGAGGAACAGAGGCCTGTTTCCATACGAAACCCCTCTTGGTCACAGAAACTTGAAAATTTTACTTTGTTGTCCTACTTTTCACTAGAAAATTCAAGTTTAAAACTAAGTCTGTCAGAGAGAAGCCAGAAGAAGTGATCTTCTGCAGTAGACTTGCTTCAGTGCCCTTTTCTGTGAGGGTCTCGCATCTCTTGGATCTAAAGCAGAAATGATGACCCTTGCCATTTAATACCAATGGCCCAGATTTGTCTCCTGAAATGTCACTGTCCATACCCCTAGAGAAAATGATTCACTCCGCCTATCTTAAACCACCAATTTTAACATGGATCAAATTGCTGTCTGGAAGATAGGGATTTATTGTACCAAACATGAGTGTATTTGATGGAGACATGTATATCTGAGTTGAGTGTCTGGATTCCCTTTACTCCCACCAGGAGGAGGAATTCTTTCCAGCACACATCTTGTCTCGTCTCACAGGAGATGTCTGACATAGGTCTGATGACTGCCTCTCTGGAGAAGTCTGTTGTCTTCTTTGTCTATAAAGTCCAGATGATAGCAATTACATCACAAATATTTCAAGGGAAAATCAATCACATGCCTACCACATATTCCTTTTTTGGAAAAAAAAAAAAAAGGCAGATCTAGACACCTGATGATCTCAGTACCTGCCTTTGAGATTAGCTTAGGTGGGCTGAAGGTCACACAGAGAGGCTGACTGCGGCCGGATGAGCAGTTTTGCTTTGCTCAGTTTGTTCATAGCTTCCTGCAGATGGATTGAGAGGAAGAAAAAAAAAAACAACGGAGACTCCACAGATACATATTAAACCAGTTACTCTTTTTTGACGCGCAGTTTGGCCCCAGTTCAGCTTGGCCACACTGACTGAAGGACTCTGTGTGCTGACTGTTGAAGCTAATTTGTTTTGGAAGAGCTGCTTGTGTAGCTCTGATTAATGCTGGTTGCTTTCCTTCCCTATATCCTCTGTGGAAGTCAAGCTAATTTGGATTCACTGGCGTCGCAAAGGCAAGCAACAGTTCAGTGACCCACTTGTGTAGTCTAAGAACAATGAGGTTTTTTCCTGTAAAGAAGCAATTCCTGGGTCTGGCTTTCAGGGATACACAGAGGGGCACTTTGAAGGCTGGAGCTTTAAGGAAAAAAGCCTCATAAATCTATGACATTTGCAGAGAGATCTTATTGCCTGGGGACGACCAATAAAGGTCTGCCTTCAACTTTGGCACTAATAACTCATTTGTATTTAAAAAACAAAAGAAAATTCGAGTTTGGAAAATCACCTTCTTGGAGTCTTTGAAATTTCCTGGCATGCCAGCCTCTTAAAACACTTGCGACTTATAAATACTGTGATAATGAAGATTGTCTTCTCCTCTTCCCTAAGATCCTGCCTTAGGCCACCATTAAATTGTTTTAAAGTTAACTGTTTTAAAGCTATGATGTACAGCCAGTTAGCACCACAATATGATGGGATTGCACCCTGATATCTGCTGCAGCAGCCACCCAGCATGCTGTGAACCCACGGTGGACTGGTGTGGTTGGAATATCTTGATGCAAACACAGCAGCTACTCAGTGTCCTAGGACAAGAAGAGGCTAGATGCTCATAAGGCAGATTTGTGACTGAGATGTAACAACAGTCTAGTGCTAACTATAAGAGGCAGCGTATACGATCAACCTCATGTTGCTGTGGCTTGTCTGTGTCTGTCGCCCATGTGAGCATGGCTGAGTTTGCTTCTTCTTTGAGTAATTAACTCTTGGAAGTTTTATTCGGGGGATTATGAAGCTGTTCTTTCTTCTGGCGGGTTCTGCCTGTGCAAGTGATGGGAGCTGAATTAAAGCTGCAATAGGAACTCAGAGCTCTGTAAGGACTCCAAGAAAAGCCATTACTGAAGCGACTGTGTAATTACATGACTGAGCCTTAATCCCCCTCTTCAGCAGCAGAAGGAAACATTGCCGCCATCCGGAGTCCTCACGATTCTGTGCTGTGATCTTCAGTTAGTAAAAGAAGTCCTCCCCAAATTGCCTGAATCTCAGAAAGAACAATGAATTTGCAGTCCCTTTCTACTTTCTCAGCAACACACTCACACCAGCCCAGTTAAGAAACCTCTGCCTGGGCTTCCAGAACTGATTTCTTCAATTTCAAAGCAATTTCTCCTCTGTAGCACTTGTTTTCTTTCCACGCTTTCCCCCTCCTGTTAGGACATATCTTTTCATTTTCACCCTTAATTCCAGTCTCTCAGTCCTCCCCTGTTGATGCATGGCTGCCAGCAACACTGCTGCCTCAAACAGTCCATTCCCTTATAATGATCCTGGTAATTTGCTTGCCCAGGTCGCTCGAAACCCACCACATAGGGATGTTTGCCTGTACCTCCTGTCAGATGTGCCACCGTGTGGTCTGTGTTGCTACAGAGCCTTGAAACAAATCCTTGCTGCATGCCTGCCCCTATCTTCAGGCTCCTTGTGTCTTGGCAGTGTGCTGTTGCCAGCGAGCAAGTCTGTCTGGGGCAGTGCTTTGAACAATTAAATTGTTTTGCCCTTTATTTTCCCTCGACAGATAGGCAGCAGCAGCATCAGGTGGTTCAGATAAAACTTGTGCTTCCTTTTTTTTCCTTGCTCCACTGGCTTCCTATGAAAGACAGGCTGAGTTTTCAGATTTAAGAGTGTTTTATTTTGAAGCAACTTCTGTTTGTGCGTGGTTTTTTTACTGTATTTTAATGCAGCCTATTTACAAAACAGCTGCTTACCGTAGGAAACGGTGTTCAAGTCAGCGGCAGTCCAAGTGATAAACGAGCTGAGTGAATGCAGCAACTTAACCTCAGTGAGGTCTGAGCCATAACATTTATTTAAACCTATTTTTGTTTTCTGTAAATAATGGATCTGTGTGATCAAATATTTATTGGGAAAGGGTTTGTTTAGATCTTTTGGATGTCATGCAGTTGGAAGCTTTTGCATGTGAAGGTAAAGTCAGGCTATTCGTAATCACGACTGAACATCTCTTCCCTTGTAGCATCAAAAAGAGAGTTGACTCAGCCAGGTGGTAGCTTAATATTTCTTTCTTTTATTATAAACCTTGCCCGGTAGGATTTTTGGAAGAAACCCAAAATGTAAAATTGTCTATTGTGAGCTTTATTTAATCACAAGTCACTCAAGGAGGAAATAGAAAAGGCAAGAGTGGAGGAGAAGGGAAGGGTATTACAGAAGGGTTGGGAGCAAATTTGGTGGTAAGGCATTACTGATGAAGCTGCTTTGGCTGGTGAGAAGATGAGTAGGTAGGCTGTAGTCTTTACCAGTTGTTCACCTTGGTGGTACGCAGCACTAGGACTGTATCAAGTCAAGATTTAGGAATATTCATTACATTATGTATGGTAGTCTGGATTCAATAGTTCAAAGGCAAGGATTTTGTACGTTGTCCTAGGTTACAGTGTAAAATGTGCCCAAAAAAGTATTCTATTACCATCTTCAGGAGCTGTTGAGACCAGGTGGGGTGGTGCTCCCTGCCTCCCCCCTCTGGACTATCTTCTGTTAATGGGCACAACAATGCCTTATCCCATGACCCATAGATAACTCCCTCCTGGACTATCTCCTGTTAATGGCCCATCAAGGAACTGCCTCACGACTCCCCATCCCATTGTGAGATGCTCCGCCCGGGGGGAAGGAGCCAAGCAGTCCATGCTAAATAAAAACTGAGATCTCGAACACCCTAGCAGCCTTCTTCCACTGGATTCCCAGAGGAGTTTTTCCCCCACTGGAGTTCCAAAGGACAAGAGCTACCTACCTACCACTGGACCTTCGGAGGAAGACCAGACCTTTTTACAAGATCGCTGCTTCAACAGAACTACATCCATCGCTTCATGAGGACTGCAGCCACCATCTTATCGGACTGCTACTGCCACCCTAACAGGGTGTCAGGTTGTATTTCTGACTCTGTCAGTGTAAACCAGTGGGTTGGTTTTTTTCCCTGCCTTGTGTTATATATATATATATATATATATATATTAGTAAAGAACTGTTATTCCTATTCCCCATATCTTTGCCTGAAGGTCCCTTAATTTCAAAATTATAATAATTTGGAGGGAAGGGGGTTGCATTTTCCATTTCAAGGGAGGCTCCTGCCTTCCTCAGCAGACACCTGTCTTTCAAACCAAGACATATGTGAAAGCTGAACAAGTCTGATCTGTGACAATTCAGATATGGCAGAAGGAAATCACATACTGTCTTTTGTTTTTCTATTTAATTTGTTTAACAAAATCTCTTTCCAGGGTACAATTTCATTTTGAGCGGTCAGAGATTAAAAAGCAATTTTCCCTCACTGACAACAGCATAAACTAGTGAGTTACATTTCTCTTAATGGCCTCATTTAACAGAGGAGTGAATGGAAATCCTTGGTTACTGAGTGGAATCCTTGTGCCCAGTGGCGGCACATATAATCAATTGCATTGCCTAAAGGTCAAAACTTTGAGAAATGTTATTAAATTTGCCTCTTAATGGGCTAGGAATACCAGGAAGTTAGGAATATTAGCACTGGAGATGTATATCTAACCTGGATCCGATGAAAACCTGGAACAGAAGCTAAGTATCCCAGTTGGAGTCCCAGCTGTATAGCCTGAAGCGGTATTACACTGGGCTGTGAGCTTGTCAGATCTTATCAAGTAGCAAAATGGTCAAGCTTGGTCAGTGTTCATACTGGAAACTTCCATTGAAAATCTTCGCATGCAGGCAGCAGTGTTCTTCAGTTCACTTTCTGAGTGGCTCCTTTCTGGCACAGGGACACTGTCCAAACAGAGTGCCACCATTCTTGATGTAATTCATCAATTTGAGATAATTAGTGTCAGTAAAGATGCCATGTTGGTTTTCAAAGCCACAGTGAAAGTACAGTTGAATTCCAGTATAGGGATTTATATTCTGATTTCTGTGCCTTGATGTTGTACTTGATTCTCATCAGCATCGGTTTATCAGCTCATCTTTTTCATAGGGACAGTGTAGGGACCTATAGTCAGTATAGTCTTATCACATCTGACTTGGTACTTGAAATTCAGGCAACTAGTACAAGATGAGCGAAGCTTCCTTTGCACTTACGTCTGGAAGACCGTTCATCCTGCTTCTCTTCAATATTATAGCTTAGTCTGTGATGAATAGTACCCTGGAGGTGAACATCTTGCCTTCATGCTGATAGACAAGTACTTTCAAAAAAAGTGCTTTAACTGCTAGGCAGCTAGGGTTTGATTACTTTGCCTAAAAATAAATATTTAGTATGTTTTTGTGCTGAGTAGAGGATCCTGCTGTATTTCTGGTTTCCACTATGAAAGTCTGTTGTTTCCCCCAAAATCACAGGTCACCTCTGCCAGCTGTGATTAAATGTTACAGAGAACCTGGGGCATCTTAAAAGGCCAGAAGTAGCTGAGAAAGTAACTGCTTATTCCCCTATTGTATTTTAATAACTATATTGATCATGAAGGGAAAATTATATGTAAGGAGAAAGAAGTTATAGAAAATTAAATTGCTTTTATTTCCATTTTGAAAGAAACTGTAAGCACTTTAATCAAAGGTCTTTTCCATATTCCTGAAAGAAATCACAGGCCTTGTAGGACGCATTTTTAATACAGCTATCAGGTCATGGCCTAGCACTATCAGAACTGGAGAACAGGAATAGTTAAGTACAACTTACGTTCAAGAGGAAAAAAGAGAGTGAATTATAGTCTCGCTAAATCTGACTTCAGCAACATGCAAAGCTCTTGAAGATATTTTGAAATGGAGAATTGAAAGCATGGAGTTCAGTGGAGAGTGGGACAAAATGGGATTTCATTTTTACTTTGAAAAAGTAATTGCATATCTTTCTATGTGAGAATAAAGGTTTTCCTTAGACAAAGTTGTCAAGAAAGACTTGACTTCCTGGTCTTCAAAGAAACATTTTCTACAATTGTATCACATAAGGATTGTCCTTATTTAGAAGATTTGTAGGAAAAGAGGTGCTGCTGCTAGGCCATAGCTTGTTCTTATATGGTCAGCTCTGACGTCTCTTCAGTTTGTTCTTCATCGCACACTATTACGAGTTCAGGCTGGACAGATCAACCCTGTCTTTGACAGTATTTAGTCATTTCTATATTCCCTGCTGGGCTGATGCTTGTGTGCATACCTGCAACAGTTTGGGGATGATAGGCTTCCTCCTTATTTCCTCACGCAGAATACAGTGACTAAGCAGAGCTCTCACTGGCTTTTCAGCTCAGGTAGCTCAATGTGAATGGGTGTAGGCCTCAGAAAATGTGGTTTTGATACCTTCACCTGGTCCACAATAACATGACAAGTATCAGTGCTTTCCTAAACAGCGGAAGGAGTAAGCTTGATTGGGGCTTAGTTTGAATTGAAAGCAGCGGACTTCATCTGTCTGCTCTGTAGGGACCTACATCTGATTGGAGTGTCTAAATTCCCATTGCATTTGATGGAGATGGATGATACAATTCAGTTGCCCAACACAGGCATCTAGTGCCATTTGAGATGCACTTGGGAATCCCAAACAGCCATGTAAGGCTGACAGATATGAGACGGGAACAACAGGAAACCCACAGCCTCCTGGGCTGGCAGCTGGAAGTCACCTCAAGTGATGCTGGATGCTTGTGTCTGGGCAACTGAATTGCCAACTCCACGCAGTCAACAGAGACTGGAAAAAGATTCAGCTGACCTCACAGTAAATGTGTGCTTTGGAGCTATCCGATTGACTCCCTAGTCTTTATGGGGGCAGTTGAATGATTCTACCATGACTATGATAAGAGCTTAGACATCAAAGTATGTTTGTGGATGTGTAGAACATCAGGTGTGGATACCTATAGCTGAACTGGTGAGAAAGGGGCTTGATAAGTTAGAAAAAGCTTAGAGTGAAAATTGGCTGAACTCTCCAGATGTGTCTGTCACTTGGCAACCCGTGGCCTCTTCCCACAGAGGCCACTCCTGCCAACACCTGGACACAGACACCTGATGTATAGTTATAGACTAATAGTTATACAGACATTTTAAAAAAAAAAAAAAAAAAAAGAGAACAAAAGATTAGTGCTAAATATTTTTAATCATATTTTTATTTGACTCTAATATCAAGCAAGCCAATTTTTTTCATTTTGCTTGATAATTAGAAAGCATTAGAACTGATCTTTCCTCTTTGCTATTGATCGTAATCCAACAAACATGACTTACTAGTGAGATAAAGCAAAAATCTTATAATTGGCTTTTTTTATTATTAATTACATGAAAGCTGGGGCATAACTTAAGCTAAATATCAATGACTTAGATGTATTTATAATCTTCTTTACCATAAAACAGGTATTTTGGACATAGATTGTGTGACACAGAGACAACTTGCTGTAGGTTTTTGTCATCTAACAGAAGAGCAAAGTTTGGGTTGTAGACTCTCTGTGGACTTTCTGGTCAACAAGAGACTGGCAACTACAGAGAGGGATCCAAATCTTTGTAGACTGTTAAAACAGCATAGGTTGGAAAACATTCAACTGGGCCTTGCACTTGTAGTTTTGTAGGAAATTAATGTTTAATTGGTTTTGATGCAGTTGCTCTCTTTTTTGCACTATGTTCAGGCTAAGAGAGGAATGTACGTCAAGTCCATTGATTCAGGCCATGAAACCTATGAAGAACCAGAAACATACATGGCCAGATGAGACACAAGTCCTACGTATTCATTATGTTCTAGTGCTTTTGTGAGAGTTGCAGCTGTTTGCTACAGGATAAAATTGGTTAGTGGACAAAATACCTTTCTTCCTTGGAAGCAGCCCTGTCCAATATATCACTCAAATACTGTTTGGAAACCGTAAAGTCAGACAGTCCTGCCAAGTAATTCAGATATCAGCTCTGTCTTAGTAGGCACTCCAATAGTTTCTTTATCATTACTGTTGTTTGTATTTCTTGATAGACAAATCACTAGCCAACAAGTTCTGCAGGCTTAGTTCTTATGTTACAATTAACACTGATGTAAAAATTACATCAGTGATCTCTCTGCAATTAAACTAATCTAAAAATGTAGGAGATTGAGGTTGTACTTGAGAAGTCTCATTACCATTCTAGGTAAATGGGGAGAAGCTTTTCAGGCACACACTGAAATGAAAATCTTCTGCCAGTAGATTCTATTTTCCTTGGGAGCATACGAAAAGCTGAATGTGGAAAGCATACTTTGCCTGGGTCTGCTCAGAATTCCTGCAGCGTGAGCCTTTTGATTTCTATTTGAATTTTTTCAGTGTAAGTAGAAAATCTAACCCTGGGGTTGTTTTAACCTTTAAAGTTGATCCTCAGGTAGCACAAATGTGTGCAGTTGTCTGGAATTAAGATTTTTACACCAGGTAAGAAATGTCCTTTTTTTCTCCTACAGTTACAACCTAGTAGTATCAGTTGTCATGGCTTATCTTCTTATTCTTATTCCATTCTTAGTCTATGGAGGCCATCGGCAAGTAACAGCAGCATCAGCGTATCTTTTTCTATATTCCTGTGTACTGTTTCTAAGTAATCTTTCGTCAGCATCAGGAAACCACATTTATTTCATTACATTATTTCTAGGTTCTGGTGAGAATCCATCATCAAACTGTCTTTTCCTCTTTCTTCTGTTCACAAGAGGAACTGATTTAAATCCGTGGATGGCTTGCCAGGGAAAAGAGCAACCTTAACTCTGGCAGAATTTAAAATTGTGTTGTCAGAAGTGAATAAAAAACATGCAAGTTTCTACAGAATAAGTAAACCTGTGGAGGGACTCCACCATGTTCTCTAGAAGATGTAGTGCTTGGGGACCACTGTCCAGGTTTCTGTTTCCGTAAAGAGAGGCAGACAAGGAAAAGCTGATAGAGAAATTTGCTTGACAGGGAGATCAGTGGATGATATTGTGCAGATGCAGTGTGAAAAGTCATTTGGCTGGACAGGAGAAAGCTACTAGAGACTGAGGTCCTGATGACAGTAGTCGAAGCCAGTGGTGATGGTAAGGATGTGGATGCTTAGAATGATGCCCCAACTGCAACTTTGGAGCTTAGCTCAGCTAAAGAGCCAGGACAGTCTTAAATCGTCCCTTCTACACAGCAGCAGTCAAGCAAAGGCCATAAAGAAGGGGAGGTGATGACTCTTTCTTGGTAAAGTCACCTCTAAAGGAATTAGACAACTGTCCAATGCAATATTATACTACTAATGACAGCCATACAGCTGGCAGCTCACAGTCCAACTATTGCATACAATAATATCAATTCCTGGCCTGTTACAGGATGTCCAATAAGCAAGGAAGTCTCTTATACATGTATTGTAAAAGCATTGGTTCTGCTTGGTTTCCCCAAGAAAAAGAGAATCATACACAGATAGGGAGGAGTTTTTAAGCTCCAGATTTTATCACCACAGCGTGTCAAATGAAATGGGTGCTCCAAAGGCAAAGAAATCCCTCTAGTGCATAGTGTAAAACATTGGGAGACATTTGTATCCACAAAAAGCCCAAGGAGAAATGAAGCTCCCAAATGCTTTTGCTAAGTTCACAAGTACAGTGACAAAGAAAGCACTGCTCCTTGGGTGTTCTGCTGCCAGGGACTTCTCGTTATGTTGCTAAAACATAGAGAATTCATGTTCCGGTACTGTCATCCCTGACACAGGCAAGGAGAAGAAAGTGCCTTGTTGTACACAAATGCCGTTGAAGACAACTGTGATGTCTCTGCCAGCTGAGATGGAAGCGTTAGGAGCTAGAGGTGCCACAGACTAGTTTTGTCTTCCTTCTCTCTTCCTCCTCACAAAATCAGTCTTTGAGAGGTGGTCATGCCAAACTACCCAGCAACCCAAGCGTGATGCCTCCAAGTTCGAGAAGCAAGTGCTAGATGCCCATATCCAGTTGAGCACTCTCATATCCTCCTGGTACAAACATCAGAGCTCTCCTTGGTCCAACAGAAGCGCATCCTGGCAGACTCAGTAGAACAGAAAAGGCCACCAAAAAAATACAGAGTCCCTTGAGTAGACATTGGAGAGGCTGGTGAGTTCCTGGCCCTCATGCAGGGCGACAGTTTCAGTGCAAGGCTGCATGACTGCTGTCCAGATGCCTTCCTGGATAGATACTGGGCAGACTGTGGAGCAGAATGGGATTAAGGTCTTCTGTGGAATTATCTTAGAAGACTAGGAAACATCTAAAGGAACCATGTGCTCTTCATAAACCACAACTTCATTATTACATTTTTTTAAGATGACTCTTCAGAAAAAACAATTCATATGGTGGGTTAAAAATTCATTATGTTTTTTATGTTATAATAAATACTGCAGTAACCCCATTTTTAGTGGGTCTGGCTTGTGTATATTGTCCATAACTTGCTTTTTTTGCCTAGTGAGCGACAATGTATCATTCTTTTTTATAGATAGCAATGCCGTCCATTTATGAGAAACGATTCCTGCATCAGTTCTTTTTACTGTAGAAGACATTTTTCTTACATAGATCTGAAGCATATAAAAAAGTAAAATAAACTCTGTTCGCATTTATCTTTACTCTTTAGAGTCTGTCCCAGTGGATATTACTCTTTTCCTGAAACTTTTTTTTTTTTTTTTTTTTTTTTTTTTAAGACTAAAGAAAAGGAAATAATCTGTAACTTCGGGCTTTCACTGATGTCAAAGGCACACTTCTCATTGCCATTAATGGAAGTAGAATAGAGCTCTAGCCACTATACAGGTCATATTCGCTGATTTAATAGTACTGGGGAGAATTCATGAACATGCAGGTTAAGTTTTTTTTTTTTCTAAGCAGAGAAATCTTAAATTCTACTCATAGTCTCAAAGCTTCTCCTGACTGTCTCCCCAGTTGTGTCTTTAAAAGATAAAGGGTGTTTTATTAAATGTTTAGGAGTATGAGGCTGTAGGAACAACTGATTTCAGCTATCACCAATATAACAAAAAATGCCATGATTACATTTTCCTTTAAGTTCAACTTTCTTTGACCTATAAGGAATATGAATGCCACAAAGCAATATAACAGAATATACCGTGCTGTCTTCCTTATTTCTTATTACTGGGAAAGCATGCAGTGCATATATCCCCAAGACTCAGAAACCACAGACCCTCCTGCCTCTATTTTTAAGTCTCATGTTTCCAAGGCATTCTGTCATCTTGATGTTATGTGGGCTGAACCATTGTCTGAAGGTGCCTTTTTCTCTCTGTTGCTTTTGGAGGGAATATAGGACAGCTGGCTTCCTATTCTGAGCTCCTGAATTAGACATCTGAAGTTCAGTAGGATAGCCTGAACACAAATGCTTCAGAGAAAGATATAAGAAACCTTCAAGTAGAAGTCTAGTACCATGAAGTTCCTTCTAGTTACTTTCATTTCAGGTTTCTCTTTTCTTCCAGCTCTTCTCCAGCAATATTGATGGACATACAACCAGGCAGCCATGGACATAAAACAAAAACTATGCTTATTTCTTGTTCCAAATCAACTCAACAATATCCTCTCCTATAATCTGATGCATAACAAGTATTTTTTGTGGGTTTTTGTTCTCTTAATGCAACAACTTTCTGCTTCAGCATACCCTTTTATTTTGTGTTAAACCTTTTTTTAATCTATTTGATTTTATTGTGTTGTCTGCACAATCTAATCTGAAGGATTGAGAGCCTGCTGATACTGAGCAATGTTTCTCCCTGACTATGCCAGATGTAAATAGATCTAAAACTAGTGAAGAAATGATTGAAATTTGGGGTTTGTGACTATTTGGATGGCTCAATTACGCATGTTGTATTTGTGTAGAATGAAGCGTCAAGACTAAAATCAGAACTGGTCTGTTGCTGCTTGGCAAATGACCAAATGTCGGCTCTGAGCAGAATCACCAAGCATGCACTCAGCTTTCAGCACTGCAGGACCACACGTCTTAACCATGTCTCCTTGCATTTTAAGCAAAAGAAAATCCCACTGACTGTGAGGTCTGTTATGGTCTCAAACATGCCCTGTGCTGTATCACTCAGATACGTGTGGATGTGTCAGATCATAGAATCACAGAATGGTTTGGGTTGGAAGGGACCTTAAAGATCACCTAGTTCCAACCCCCCTGCCGTGGGCAGGGACACCTTCCTCTAGACCAGGTTGCTCAAAGCCGCATCCAGCCTGGCCTTGAACTGCCAGGCAGGGGGCAGCCACAGCTTCTCTGGGCAAGCTGGTCCAGTGCCTCACCACCCTCACAGTGAAGAATTTCTTCCTAATATCTAATTTAAATCTACTGTTTTTCAGTTTAAAGCCATAACCTCTCATCCTATAACTACACTTCCTGGTAAAGACTCTCTATAACGTCTCCCTGGAGCCTTCTCTTCTCCAGGCTGAACAACCCCAAGTCTCTCAGCCTGTCCTTACAGGGGAGATGCTCCAGCTCCCTGATCATCTTTGTGGCCCTCCTCTGGACCTGCTTGAGGACATCCATATCTTTCTTGTGCTGAGGAGTCCACTGCATCTCATATCCAGGTGCTTGTGCTAGCTGGATTATGAGCCATACGTAGGTGGACAGATCCCATCGCAGGGCAATTTTTTATGCCACGTTATTATTTGAGTCTGAGTTCTTACTTTGGTGATAGGTGGTGCCTGGGTTGAGAACATACCCTTTAGACTCTTTAAAGATCACTCTTTAATGTGGCTTTTGTGTGAGCCTTCATCACATTAGACTGGGACAATTTAATCTGCTGTCTGGTGTTGGGCACTCATTTTGAGACATGGGACAGTTGCTGAGAGTTTACAGGAAAGCAGCAGGAGTGATCTGAGGGCTTGCAAGCCTGACTGCAGAGGAAAGATTACAAAAAGAGTTGGTTAGAGTAAAAAAGGAAGAGGAGGTGAAGATAACAGTCTCTTGGTACCTAAAAGTCTGCTGCAAAGAGGAAAAGAATAATAGTTGATTTTTTGTTTATTACAGATGGGAAGAACAAGAAGTAATGGAATTAAACTGCAGCAAGAAAGAATCAGGGTAGATATTAAGAAAAGCTGTCTAACGATAAGGAGATTGAAACACTTTCTGGGGAGATTTTAGAGTCTCCAGCACTGGATATCTGTAACAGTATCTAGTGAAAGATTTCAGGAATGGTGTTTATATAATTGCTTTTACTGTTGTCTGTCAGCTCACGCTGCACGGTGCAATGTAAACAGGACATGTTCATATCGTATCAAAACCCATCATTATCAAATCAGAAAATGCTGCAGCCATGAATCATTCTTTGATTTTCATTCTCATCCTCTCCTGCTCCCTTGTCTTCTCCCCTCAAAAAAAGTGTGTTCCTGTGAGGCACCTGCTTTACGGACCAAAAATCCCTGATTTAATTTGACAGAGGTGATGAGACAGCATTTTCTGTCAACTTTGGTTACAGGGGCTGTTGGGTACAAATGCCATAAATCACTTTATCCAAATATTTTCTACCTGGCTTCCAGGCATCCTGAATTCGGTTTGCAACTACCATTTGCTTTCCAAATTATTTCCACAAAAAAAGAAACAATAAAATTCTAGGGTATGTCCTAGGTAATCCTTTGGATGAGGTGGTCGAGCCACACAGGCATTGAAGGTGGGGTATGTGGGAGCTGGGTTGGCATTACACTCTCCTTCAAGAGTAACAAATAATCATCACATTTCACTTTAACAGTCTGTTGGATTTCTGAGTGTCCCGATTTGGCTGGGATAGAATCACAGCCCAGCCATGCTGGGCAGGCTGTTAGCAGTTTTGAGTCAGCCAGGGCAGCTGATCTGAGTGAGCTACAGGTGTAGCCCATCCCATAATGTCATGGTCATTATAAAGGGGGAAGGTTGCCTGAGAAAGGGGAGTTCCTGCTGGAGTTCTTCCTGCTCCTGAGGACAGTGAGGGCCAGACAGGCTAGGCTGAGTATAACTTCTTTGTATACTTTGTTTGGTTTTTTTAATTTTGTTAAATCTGTCCTTGCTTCAACCTGTGGATCTCCTTTTTCCCAATTCCCCTTCTCAACTGGGAAGGGGTTATTGGATGATAGAGTTGCTGCTGTAGTTTAGCCTTGGTATAGGTTAAACTACCCTTAGTTGTATTGGTTGTTCAAATAAGTACTTTTAATATCATATTTAATCTTTCATGCAAATGGTAAATGCACTAGTGATGGTAAACTGGAAAACTAAGACTTTTTTTTAACAGTCATTCCGTAAGAATGAGCATTGTCCTCATATCAGAGTGACTCTGACAAGACAGCAGTTTAAACTAAGCATCATCATTAACATGGAGTCCTGACTATGCTTTAGCATCAGGGCTAGAAGCAAGGAGGATTTATAGGAAGAGGGAAAATTAATGTGCTGGTTGATTTCAGGAGGAAATACATCTATACTACTGAATAAAATAAGACCAGGGGCTGTCCTGTGGATCCAAAGACTGGTCATGTCCCCATGGTTAAATTGTAGAATAGTTTGGGTTGGAAGGGTTGAAAGCTCATCTAGTCCACCCCCCCTGCAATGAGTAGGGACATCTCCCATGCAGAAAGAAGGTGATGGCATCCACTCTGTTCACTAGGAATGGTCACTGGCATGTGCTATGCTGGACCTGGGTCATTCTTTGGGAGAATAGGACAAAGCTGCATCAAAAAGTGTAGGTATGTGACAAAGAGCCAGAATTTGTGCCTGTGCCTTATCCCTCTTTGAGTTAAGAGTATAGAGGTGGCTGCTTTGTGCCAAAGTTTGTGCAGGGGACCGAGTGCACCAACACTATCTGCTTGTCTTCCCCTTGCCCCAGGGGTTTGGCTGACCATGATTTAGGCCAGCTTTGATACACACTGCTCTGTGTCCTGGGATAACACTGCTGTGGGAAAGACCTGTAAGATGCCTCCATGGGAGCAGCACCCCTTTGCTTAGGTGATGCAATGAAGCTTGCTCTTAGTCCCTGCCTGAGCTGCACTGTAGGTCTGCTCTGCCTGGCCATGGACTATGCTGAACCTGACTCAACTCCCTGGCTTGACTTTCCGGCTTGGCCTTGGATTTGCCTCAGTTCTACAGATGTATCTGGAGGTTGCTGACTCTGATTACTCTTACTAGACCTCATCTGATCTTGCTTGGGTGCTGTGGGACTAAGCCCTTGTTGGTGAGGGTGCTGCCCCAGCTCACCTTCCTGTCACTCTATCTCCTGGCTTGCCCTCCCCAGGAGAGCAGCTTGCTCTTGCAGCTCCCTGACAACATAAGGGTCTCTAATAAAACAAAAATTCTCTTAGGGGTGCATAGACTTCATTATCACTTGGAATGATTTTTAAGAAAGCTGAGCCCAGTGTTCACAGGGATGCAAATACATCAGTGCAGTTCACCAGCTCTGGCAGTTGTGCTGTGAGTCACAAGATAGCTAAATTTTATTCTTGATGGTCCAGTCGTATGAACTCTGTGTGCTCCTTGGGGTCTTATTTGATTGGGTGCATTTTTTCTGGTTTGCTTTTTGGGATATGCTTATCAACAGAAGGAACATTTTTTGACCGGATTTTGAAATAGTTGCAGTGTGGTCAGTAAGGATATTGCATGGTTGTTTTACTACTAATGTTACTTTTTCATGGCCCCTTAAAGGAAGTCTTGATTTGATAAGACAGGGGTTTTTTTTCAGTGCTAAAAGAGATAGTAGAGTCAGCATGAAGAAGTGACTGAGGTACTACTTAGACCCTTAGGCTCTGATAGAGACTAATCCCAAATAACATATGGAAACAAATCTTTTCCACCATGATCGTAAAGGTGATGGTCATTAATTGGCTGTAAGCCCTTATAAATGGCAACTAGAATTCACAGTTTTTAGGAGTAGGTATGCTGGAAGACAGAGGCAGGGAGGACATATTTCTGTATCTACCTGGAAATTCATTTCGGAGGGAAAAAAATGGTGAATGTAGGTGCTGCTTGCACAAAGCCAAATTGTGTTGGCAGGGAGGACATTAAATTCTGGGTATTGCACTTAGAGAGGGTTTAAACATAGCAGAGGATCAGCAGCATGCAATAAAGTAAGACCTGAAATTCCAAGGATTTGGAAGTAAGAGCAGCATGCCCAAGACCAAGCAATAGATTGATCTGTGCTGTAAAAAATGAGACCACAGAGCAATACAAAGCAGCAGCGGATGTGAGAGGCAAAGGGCCTCTCAGGGCCTACGTTTTTTTAAATTTACATTTCTCTTCAATTACATGGAGAACTTTCCAGCATGTGGCAAAAGAGCCACAAAGTCAGGTTCTGCTCTTGGTGTCATTGTTATGAATTTGGAGAATCATCATGGAATTAGGCCAGAAATAATCTGGTATAGAGAGAGCAGAATATTCCCCACTGAGAATGCTGCTTCTGGACTAGGTGAGGGATGTTTTCTGCTTTCTCACCCCCCAAACTGTAGTCTTGCTGAACAAATGTAGTGAAATTCCTGCAGCGTCTGCTGGCTATGGCATGCTGTGTTGCACAGCAGCCTGCTGCATCAATAACCATTACCATATACACCCAGTGGCTACCAGCAATTAGATTACTTCTGCAACATGTATCCCTAGTCTTCTTCAGCAGTGTTGCTTTCAGTGACAGGTAATTTTATTGCTTTACTCTAGCCTCCCTTGCATTTTAGCATCCAAAGCTAATTAGGATTGAACAATAGAAAGGGGTTGTTGAATGACTGTTCTCAAGCAGATCATAAAATTCTGGTGTATGTGCTTTGTTTCCAGAAGCGGATAAAAAGTTGGTCACCATGTAACCATCCACTGATGGCTCTTCAGTGAGAAACAAGCATAAACTTGTAGGGCAAGGCTGCCTCATGACTGTTTGGGTTTTTTCTGGTTGGTCTTCTAAATACAGTTCCAATACTTAAATACTTAAGCAGTCAGCAGCCTTTCCTCATAGTAATTCCAGTAGGCAAAAAAAAAAGACCCTTTCAAATCTACCACTGGAGGTCAGTAAGCAGATAACTCCTACCCAGAAGGTGGAAGGGAAGATGTATTTTTGACTCTGTGCTCTCTGGTCCTCTGTCTTCCCACTTACTGTTTTAATAATGTAGCCAGTTGTCTTTCCTTCAGGTTGCTCATTTTCCCATAATGGACTGGTTGTCACCTGGATATTGTAGATAGGGTTTTGAAATATATGCTGCAGTGATGTCACTTCCTCTCTTTGCCTACATAAAAGCAGAGGAGGAGCAATGAAAATCTTGAAATGTCCGTTCTGACTGAGCCTGGGTTCACCCCACTAAGAGCCAAGATGTAGAAACGCTTCAGCACAAGTACCCAAGGCACCCTAACCTCTGTGGCACAGTGCCAGCTATAGGTTCATTCAGTTAGCCAGCACAATAAGTAAATTTGCTTGCAGTTAAGTTGCACCCTGCTGCAGTTGGGCTGGCTCTGGCTTGACACCTTGCTAACAATGTATGCTAGTACTTGAAAGCACTGTCAGGTATGAACCTGGTAAAAGCTGCAGATTGATTGAGCTCTGCTGAATCTAGCTGTGGCAGCATCTTACATTACTGTTCCCAGTATAGATGTCCCCACTGGCAGTGACTGCTGGCAGAGCTTAGTCTGTTGATAAATGGGTGTTTATGTCCCAAAAGTGTCAGGTCGTGGGAAGTTCATACTGCTCCTGTTGCCATGGATTGTCCATGCTGGATGTGACTGCAAGTCAAGACGTAGCACTTCTAACCAAAGAAGAAATTTACTTTAATTGCATCTTTCCTCTGTTTTCTTTTAATCACTGAAAAGATTTAATTTCAAACTTATTGAGAATTTGCCCAAATTGGTGGTAGATGTCCCATTCCTGGAAACATTCAAGGTCAGGTTGCATGGGGCCGTGAGGAACCTGGTCTAGCTGAAGATCTCCTGCTGAAAGGTTGGACTAGATGACCTTTAAAGGTCCCTTCCAGCCCAAACTATTCTATGAGTATGTGAAAAGAAAAAATAAAATAAAAATCAAGGCTTAATCAGTCATATTTTGGATTGGATTTGTTGTCTAGGTACATTCAGAAGGCATCCAGAAAATCTATAGTTTTCTTAACATATCTGCCACTTGGCACTAAAGCTCAGATGAAGCATTGGGCCACCTTGTACGCTTTGGATTTGAGAAAGGTAAAGGCATTAGTCTTACAAATATGCATGTATGCTCTGTTTGTTCTGCAGCCAACTGAAGAGGACTGTGTTGTAAAGCCCATCACCCATCTCACCAAAATCTGGAAAACCCCTAGGTCACCTCTAGCTGGGAATGGTTCATCAGTACTCAAGTCTATTAGTTGGTATTCGCTTTTCATTTTAACTGGTTCAATTCTATTTTCTCTGTTTCAGAGAAAAAGATGAGAATTTTGTATACTCCCCGTGAAAATTATTCTTCATTCCTCTCTAGCAGTATGATCAATTGCTTGAATGGCTTCTTGAGAGTGGTTTTTTTGTGAGGCATTAAATATTCCCTGCCATGATGTTAGTCTAATACTACTTGGTTTGACTTCACTAACAAAACAAATGTATCTTTTCTTTTTTTTACAGATTTTTTTTTGTATTTATAGGCAATTAATCTTTCTCCCTAGGCCATATTTTCTTCCAGTCTCCTTCCAAGCCTTCCATCTGTAGCAGATCTTGTTTACCAAACCTTATTATAAGTGTGGGTGATCCCCTCCAAACTCATTTGTCTCTGTACAAAGCAAGTCAATCTGACCTTTTGATGCTCAAAACCAAAGCAGAAGCAAGTCCATCATGAAGGTGGCAGATGCAGAAAGAAGAGCATTGTGGCATGGAACAGTCCTACCACACAGTGTGAAACAGGACTGGTTTCTGATGCACAGACATGAGCAGATTAAAGCAGTGTGGTAGATGATCTTCCCAAAATCTGAAAACAGTGCACCTCACAAATGTTGAATTATGTTATATCTCTTGCATTGCCATTGTTGTAAGTCAAGCACTGTTTCCTAAAATGTCTGGCCATCCCTGTCATCTCCAGAATAGGGGAGGAGAGGATGCTAAGCACTAGTAGCCCTTCCTTTATTTGAGCAGACTTTTGCCTCCGCTCAGCTGTCAACACTTTTAGGTTGCCTAAGAGGAACAAATATATTTAATTCTTTTATGGAATCATCTCTTCTGGACAAATGCATGAAAATCCTGTGAGATTCAAGTGTACGCATCCACGACTAGAGCATGCCCTGTAGGGAAAACATCTTCATGACCTCAGCTGGTGAGTATCTGGTACCCAGAAGCACTGAGTATGAGGTAGCCCTTGTAATTCTTGTTCTGCTTGCACAAGCAGCAGATGCTGCCCTTGACAAGAAGCCAATCTTCTATTGAAGCTCACTCTGTTTGTTTTCTTTTTTTTTCTCCTTCATAACCTTCTCCATCAGAGCGCATCAGTGGTTCATTTAAAATTTTTCATTCCCAGGTCTGTGGAGTCTTTTGGGCTGGACTTGTACATAGCTTTATTCCTTTTATTCCTCACTTTTTTCTTTCTTTTTTTTTCTTTTTCCCAGCCAAACAGAAAATTGCTTTTCAGGGTGAAAAGCTGCCTTCCCCTTGTGCTTTTACTCTCAAATCTGCCTCAAACTGAGGGATGAACATGATGAATCAGTGGAAAAATGTGTCTTTTTGAAGCCCTTAGGAAGAAGGAAGTTTCTTGATATCATTTCATCCCTTAAGGTTTTTTTCCTCACATTCACAATCAACATCTCCTGTTCTTTCTTCAGTGAAGTTTTACAGAAGTTTGCCCCATATTCAGGGAGAGTTCAGGGGTGGTAATGTGAAAGTCGATGTGTTTCATCTTTGAAGTCCCATATTTAATTTGACAGGAAAGTGCAATTTAGGAGCTTCCAGTCTTCCATACAGTCATGAAAAGTTAAGGACATCTTTTACCAAACAGCATCCAGAGTGCCAAACTCAATTAGAAATGGAAGAGATGTTTTCTGTGGATGTAGGGTGTTTGCTGGATCTTAGTGAGGAAAGAATTCATCCAGGCTGAATTATCCCCTCTCCTTGCACAGTTGCCTCATTTTTTCATAGTCCAAAATTTGGCAATGAGCTCTGCAAATAATGCAAAAAAATAACCTACACTTTCCCCTGACACCTTCCTGAGTGTTTCACTGAGCAAAACAGGCATCTGCCTTTTCTTTAAACCTGCTGCACCTTCAGCCCACCAACACTAATCCTGGTCACAGCCATGACCCACTGGTATGAGTTTGGCTTATTGAGGCTGGGTTTTGAGCCTCAGAAAATCTTGCTTCCTCTTTCTGGGGAGAGGGACGTACAAGCCTTCTCCTCAAAACCAGAAAAACAAAAATTTCGCCAAGCTTTTTGGCAGACTAAATACAAGCCCATTTTGGTATTCCCTGCAAATTATTCCTCTTTGCAGCCTCCAAACAGAAGAACACTGATGGTTTGGCATTTTTTCCCCCTAAATAAAGAAATATGACCTTGTGACATATCCTACTTATACCCCTATTCTGCATTTCTAAATCCTTTAGACCCAAGTTATGAAAATTATGAAAGAACCTAATTCCTGCTGGATTAAGTGGGACAGAAAGGTTGTATTACCAGTGCAAAACTCGATGTCATATCTAGTATGACAAAGGGTGTTACCACAGGGAGAAGTGCCTTTGAGTAAAGCAGCTTGGAGCATAGGCTAATTGAAATATAAGTTTCTTTAATTGCATTAATCAGGCTTGTAATAGGATTAAAACAATTGCTCCTTTCTCTTATCCTACAGCTCCTTTCCTTCCTTGCACAAATGCCATATTTATATCTGCTTGTGCTTATTTGCATTTACAATCGTGTCTAAAAACCGAAGCCTGACTATTTCCACCTGAGCTCACCTCCCAACAAAGAATGGTCCAGAAAAGGCAAGCTTTGAAAAGATTTTCTTCTCTCTGTTTGAAGAGGTGATTGCTTTTGTGTGACCAGATCTAGTAACCAAGCCAAACTACAGATGGTGTCTATAGTTACTTTCAGAGCTGCATAAAGGTAAATTTTGGTCTCGGGTTTCTCAGTTTTAATCTGGAATAAATCCAAGTAATGAGGATACTTTGTTCATTTGCTTTCTTTTGCTCCTTTTTTTCCTTTTGATAGCAGGTTTTTGCAGGAAAGGGTGACTGAGGAAAGAAGAGGAAGTCTAAATCACTGTTTCACTGTAACAAATTTGGCTCCAGCTTCCTCTACTGTAAATCCAGACTAAGTGCTGAAATCGGTACTTAATCCAACTGTATCTTCAGGGCAGTGAGAGCAGAGTTTCACCTATTGTGACTAGCAACAACCACCCCCATAAGTGCTTATACTTTTTAATTTTCAGGTGCACCAGATTAAATTACAAGGAACTGTATTTTATTAGAGGCTACAATGGGCCTTAACAACTCAGAACGCCCCTGAAGGCAGCATTCTTGCAAATGCCATTCAGTTGATCAGATTTTTATAAATTTGTACTTTTGTGGCGTTATGTACCATCCCTGCTGTGCTTCTGAGAACTGTAAATTCAGTCGTTGATATTTTTTTCTCCTTTAAAGCAGAGCACAGGTTTTCTGTCAAGTCTCTTTAAATCTATGTGCCTTTGTCCCCCCGGTCTCACATACAGTAGTTGGATGTTTCTATTATAGGCTAACATTAATGCAAAATAGGAAAATGACCTTGAATGAAAACTTAAAGCAGTATGTTCTTTCACAAGAATTATAAGGATAGGATGGAAAGGGAATGTTTGAGGTATAGCAAAATATTTAAAGGAAAAAGATCATTCCGAGTAAAATGTGAATGCATTGTATATAATTTTTCAACTTTATATCATACCAGCCTGACAATTATGTATATAGGTATAGATATATTTCCTTAAACACTCTTTCTAACTGCATAAGTATGAAATAATCTGAAGGAAGCCATTGTCTCTTTCTAAATTTTGTTTCTTATTCATCCTGTACTTGGGTAGCAATAACCCATCTTTACCCAGAAAGGGTGATGTTTTCTAAGGCCACAAACAGCTGTAAGGAGAAAGGTTTGCTCTCTTTTTTTTTTTGTGGTTTACTACTTTCTTGTGTCCAGCAGATTGATGGAGGTGATTCTGCCCCTCTACTCTTGCCCTCATGAGTCCTCACCTGGAGTAATGAGTCCAGCTCTGGGGTCCCCAACACAAGAAAGACATGGAGCTGTTGGAGCGAGTCCAGAGGAGGGCTACCAAGATGGTCAGAGGGTTGGAACACCTTTCCTAGGAGGACAGGCTGAGAGAGTTGGGCTTGTTCAGCCTGGAAAAGAGAAGGCTCCAGGGAGACCTTATAGCGGCCTTCCAGTACCTGAGGGGGGCCTGCAAGAAGGCTGGTGAGGGACTTGTTACAAGGGCATGTAGTGGTAGGACGAGGGGTAATGGTTGGAAGCTGGGAGAGGGCAGGTTTAGACTAGATACAAGGAAGAAGTTGTTCACCCTGAGGGTGGTGAGACCCTGGAACAGGTTGCCTAAGGAAGTTGTGGCTGCTCCATCCGTGGAAGTGTTCACGGCCAGAATGGATGGAGCCTTGAGCAACCTGGTCTAGTGGAAGGTGTCCCTGCCATGGCAGGGGGGTTGGAACTAGATGATCTTTGAGGTCCCTTCAAACCCAAACTATTCTATGGTTAGTCCATGCTATGCACTGTGGTGGGCCACATAACAAAATACTAGAGCACATCAGCATATTGGCTTTCATTCTGAGAGCAGGAGAAAAAAAAATACTATTTCTCCCATTCTAGAGTCAAAAACTGGAATACAAAGGTGGGGTTCACCTTAGACATATTTTTCTTTTAGAGGAAGAAGGCGATTAACCTGGACAAAAGCAGATGTACTCAGGTAGGTGTCTCTATCTGAAATGGCTACCTATTGTTTTTAATCAGGTGCCAGAAATAGGCATGTTCACAGCACCATTTGTAGGAAATCAGTGCAATAAAACAAGGAAGTGATAAGTTTTGTTCAAAATAACTATCTCAGTGATGCATTCTCACTCATACTGTCTCATAGATTTTGCTCATACGCCCACATATAATTCATATAAACGTCATAACATAATCAGAGGTGTGTACGTCAAGTAGTAAGGCCAGAATGACTTGCGTGGGACAGGACAAACAGCACTAGCTCAAGTCCTTGCTATGTCTCATGTTCCTGATGTTCAGACAGGCTTTTTTGGTATAATGACATATTCACTGGTCTTTAATCACTTTAACTATGTTCCATTGTGTCCATGATTATCAACGTGTGCCGTTTCTGTAATCCTTCCTCTGTGTTTGCTCTGCTACTTTCAATCACAGATTTCCGTTCATACATCTTTCAAACCACTCTTAATATTTCTGTTACAAAGCCCTACAAATTCATCTCATCCTACAGCAGACACCTAAATTTTATCAGGTGAATGGCTGTCTTAGAAAACCCGTTTCCTCTTTCTGACTATAGAGATCTGAGGGTGTCTAGATTGGCTACATGCATCGCACCCTGAACATATGCTGAACCAATTGTCAAGCTTTGCTTTGTAAGCACTTAAAGATCAGTGCCTTTAGAAATGAGTCATCCTCCCTCAATTTAAAGATCTACTTCAGGATTCAGTGACTTGCCCTCTTGAGGACAATTATGTTGGTTAATCACCTGGGTTTTAAACTTCTAAAGTCAAGTGAATTGAGTCTCATACAATGAACCTTTTGGCTTGCCATACCCCAGATTGCACTAACTCCAATTAATGTGTGAATGCCCACACTTGTTGTACTGGAGGCAGGGTAGCAGGATCAATGTGACCAGTTGTGCCCAAGCTACTAGACTTTTCTGAAATGTCTGACAAGATACCTTGTTCTGTCTCTGACACAGCTGTTCTGCCTCCTGAATCTTACTGTTATCTCTGTATAGTGCTGAACTATTGGGATATGCTACCTCCAATGACTGCTACCTTGGATTTTCCAAGATGACTTTCCAAGGATCTCCCAAGAGACCTGCAAGCTGACAGTTCTCTTGCTCTTTCAAGGAAACATCTTAGTGATGAGATTTTTTTCTCCTTTCTTGACCAGATATCACCTCAATAGACAGTCCATGCTGTGACCAAACAAATCAGGCTTAATCTCAGAGATTTTTGTCCTAAAGGTCTGAAATAGAAGGTGGATGGAAGTGAAGGAGTGTTGTAAATATACACCTATCCTTATAGCCAAATAGGACTAGGTGCAGAAGTTTTTAATTTCCTCTTTCAGAACAGGGTCATGATTATGGTCAAGACTGAGAATTACTGAAATTATTTTTCATGGCTTTACTGACAAAAAGATTGATAAACTTCAGGAAAATGCAGATTTTAGTAGAGACCACCAGAGTACCTTTTGGGTCCCAGTCTTTCATGGCTTTTATTAGATGAATAGCTCTGGCTTCTGTCCTAAGATCTCCGTAGAAATTGATTGGACCTTTAATTTTCACAAGCTTTGAGCTGATGAATATTGAGTTTTGCTGATGACCACTGAGTTTTTATAATTAGCAGTCTCAGTTGCCAAACTTTGACAAGCAATTAGGACATTGACAAAAGACTATGTCCTCTGTCCACTTATAACTCTTGCCACACGGACAATGGTCTTATAGACATTTGTAGTGCCAGTGTTTTTTTTTAACCACGTCCTGAGTGAAAATAAGTAAAATTGTTCTTTTGTTCATAGATCCCTTCACTTGTAATTTCCATTATTTGCCTTGCTCTGTAATATCATTTACAGAGGCCAAAGATGTTTCCTTTGAGATGGCAAGTAAGGGAAAACAGATAATTAATTCCATGGTAAGATTTGGGGATTTCGTTCAAATGATTTCTGTGCTACAGACTTTTTGACCTTACTGTCATGAGGCAGATCTTCATTAGGAAAGATTTGTCAATAAAGTTCTGGTGTATGCTTGTATTTCTTTGAAGATGGGAAAATGAGTATGTGGAGGAACGTATCTCATACCCACAGAGCATATACTTTCTGTACCTAGTGGTTTCCCAAGTGAAGGAATTTGTGCTATTTATTTTGTTGGTTTATTCATTTTAATACAGCTATGTCTGCAGTAAGGCATTCACTGGTATCTACTTAGCTGCAAGAATAATGACCATAAGTGGCATTATTTTACTGAAAAACTATTTCAACACAGATCAGGTCTACTTTCCTAGTGATAAATATAGTACTCAGTCCCAAAAAAAGGTTATGAGGAGAATTACATTCAAAAAATAATAAGCTTCTGAGCAGTTCAGGTGTGATAGGAGCAGGATCCATATAAGTATGTTAGATAGACTGTCAAGTTCTTCTCTTGGGATGTGTTTGTGCATCACCTTCAGGAAATATATGGCATGTTGTATAGATGTGCTTTTGAAAAATCTGTGTCCTTTTGATGTATGTGAAATCATAGCATCAAAGGGGTCTTTTCTGTCAAGCTGAAACTATACAGCTGCTCCCTGCAATGTTTAGCTCTTTTTATATAACTGGCTTGCAGAAGGAAATGTATGTATCTATTCCACTATGAATGGACGTTTCAGCAGGTGTCAGGTCATAAAATCACTTTGCACCACTTCTTCGAGGCAGTTTATGATCACTGGATATTGTGCCTTTAGCCTATGATATGGGGCATTGCCATATTGATTAAATGCCTTAGGCTGTTACAGGGGAAAAAAAATAAGGATATTTAATCAATAGACCTGCACTTTAGTTACTGTTCCTGTCAGGCTGGAACAGAAATAGCTCAAGAATGGGGCAGCTTCTTATACAATTTCAGGGAGTTAAAGTTTGAAGAAAGCTAAATAATTCCTTTCCAGACCTGTGAGGGAAGATAATCAACTCAGCAATTGCAAGTGCGGAGATTGAATTACAAGATCAGTCTGGCTTAAGGGTTCAGAAGGGTTGAGAAGGGACTTTGGGCCTTAGAAGGGAGCCCTAAAGAAGCTGTGACTTAAACATGAGTGGAATAAATGCTGTTGGTTGCCAGTGACACTTCTGATCCTGAATGTTACATCTATGAGGATTAATTACCGCTCAGCTAAAGCATCTCATTTGGTGAGATAGTTCAGGGGATGAGTCTTTCCACATCTGTGCCATAGTAAGAGGGGAAAAGGCAGTTTTCCCAACACTGCCTAACTTTGTTATTGAATCTCATGGCCATGGAGTTTTCTTGCCATTGTTCACCTGTGATTGTTACTATAACTCAAGATCTATATCTTTTACTCCCTTGACTACTGTCAGGTGGGTGTGATTTATCTCACTGACTTTAGATGCCTTCTTTGTAAATGCCTACATTTGTATTTATAGTCAATGCTTTTGTTATACTCAATGCACAGAAATAGGCACTTTTAGGACACAGTTTGTCCTGTCTATCTTCAGCATTTATCCTTGACTGAGGGGGCCACAACAGTCTTATTCTACTACAGGCTGTCTCTTCCCAGTGACCAAAAAATGAGCCTAAGTTGACTGGTTCTGACAAAGGCTTCCTCCCAGTAGAAAGCTAGGACAGATGAGTCCTCCTTAGGATGCATAGGTCCTCCTTAGGTTTGGGTTGGAAGGGACCTTAAAGATCACATAGTTCTACCCCCCTGCCATGGGCAGGGACACCTTCCACTAGACCAGGTTGCTCCAAGCCCCATCCAGCCTGGCTTTGAACACTGCCAGGGAGGGGGCAGCCACAGCTTCTCTGGGCAACCTGTGCCAGTGTCTTACCACCCTCACAGTAAAGAATGTCTTCCTAATATCTAATCTAAATCTACCCTTTTTCAGTTTAAAGCCTTTACTTCTCATCCTATCACCACACTCCCTGATCCAGAGTTTCTCTCCACCTTTCCTGTAGGCCCCCTTTAAGTACTGGAAGCTGCTATGCAGCCTCCCCAGAGCCTTCTCTTCTCCAGGCTGAACACCCCCAACTCTCTCAGCCTGTCTTCACAGGGGAGGTGCTCCAGCCCCCTGATCATCTTCCTGGCCCTCCTCTGGACCCACTCAAGCAGGTCCATGCCTGTCTTGTGCTGAGGACTCCAGAACTAGTTGCAGCACTGCAGACGGGGTCTCACCAGAGCAGAGGGAGAGAATCCCCTCCCTTGACCTGCTGGCCAAGCTTCTTTTGATGCAGCCCAGGATGCGATTGGCGTTCTAGGCTGTGAGTGCACATTGCTGGGTCATGTCCAGCTTTTCATTCAGCACCACTCCTAGGTCCTTTTCCTCAGGGCTGCTCTTAATCTGCTCATCATCCAGCCTGTATTTTTGCTTGGGATTGCAGGAGGAGGTTTTAGTTCTGCACTGGAATGGTCAAGAACAGACATCTCTCTCTGCCACATTTTAAAATGGCTTTGGAAAAATTCCAAGTTGGAAACAATGCCATATAGGAAGAAAATAGAAGTGTATATAGATTATCAGAATGAAGATTTAGAGGAAACTTTATTACACTGTACTTGTACTGTCCTTGCAGGAAAATACTGAGCATTCAGGGTTCTCAAATGTAGCAGAGAAAAAACATAATGAGAATCAATGCCTAGAAGCTGGAGCCAGACACTTGCTGGGTGTAGGGAAGACATTTACTTCATTATTTCTAACAGTAAAGGTAATGAAAAACTGGTGGAAACTAGTAAAGGAACAGTAGGTTTTTCATCTTCTGATGTATACTAATCCAGGGTGGTTGCCTTACTCAATGATAGCTTTCTTTAAGGAAGTGATTTATACCTGATGCATAGGAAATGTGTGATGCAAAAGCAGACAGCCTAGATTAATTAAGATGATCTAATTGTCCCTTCTCATCCTCAATGTGTGGGAATTCAAAGCAAAATAATACCTTTTTTTAGGAAAGTAACACAAAACTGTGTGTCTAATTCTCTCTGTGCAAACACAGATCTTACATGGCAACGGAAGGGTACTTGTTATTTGCTGCCTGCCTTTATCTATTTGACTAGAGCAAAAGAAAGGAATTGGCTCTTAAGTAGGGTTCTTGGAGCTTGATGCACTTCAGTCATCACTGCTCGGGGTGCAAAAGACTGATGTATGTATTCAAGAACAAATAGAGCTTGACAGCATACAAGCTGTTAAGACAACCTGATCTTTGTGCATCTACTCTATGAACAGTAAGCTCAATTAGCTGTAGTGCTTCCAGGTCCTGTACCACCATTAGGAAATGCCTTATTCAGCTAAAGCTATGATCTTTTTTATTTTATTTTTTCTCAGTGTAAAAAGCATCAAAACATCCATGGTGAATACTGCCAGCAATAAGGGGAAGAGTCTCCTATTCAGCAAGGCCTAAAAATTAATTAGCTTTATTCCTTAAATGCAAAATAAATACATTCTGCCATAGTCAAAAGCGTCAGGGCTGAGTTTTAGCCAGTTGGGTTCAAGCCGACATGAGAGCTCTGGCTGCTGTTGGAAACACTTTGTTATAGAGTTTGGGCTGGTACATGTTGGTTTAGAGATCAGCTGAAATCACCAACTCTTTCTACAAAGACAAGGGGAGTGTTTTAAAAAAAAAAAGCTAATATATAGGATAGTGGACAGTGACTCTAGAGTATGCATGGTTTATCAGTAGCTTACATGTCCTCATATGCCATTTAAATGCCTCAGTTTACCCCTCTCTGAAGGGATGTTGTTATCCCTTGTGACCCTTTGTGTTGTATGCAAGTGATTTAGCAAGGTCCTCAATGTCATCATAGCATTTCCAGAGACTTCCAATATCTGACAGACAAGAAGCAAAGTGTTGATTTTTGTTGAAGCAGAATGGAGGAACACTACAGGGGAAAGCAAAATTATTTTGTATAAGTGGTTTCTCAGATTTTTGAGGGACTGTAAGATGAATTTGCTTAGGTATTGGAGCTCTGAGGCTTGTTGGGGTGACAATCCATGACAAGTTTCCTATGATTGTGATGCAGAATGTTTTTGTGATTCATAGGAGCTATGTACCTTTTAGTAGCTGGAGAAACAACAGGGTTTGTGTGCTGTCCACATCATACAGAATACAAGAAATGCTCATTTTCTCTCCATTTCTTACATAACATATGTTAGTGCCTCTAACAAAGCTAGACCTCCAGCATGGTAGATATAGTGCAAAAAATCTCCTCCTGAGGGAAGTCAGTTTAAATAGACTAGACACTCAAAGGAGAAGGAAGGAGTATATACAGCTAATGGAACATCAAAGTTTGTGTAAGGAATCTGTAACACATCACAAGATAGATACCAGACTTCGTGGGTACACCTTTATTGGTAAATAATGTAGGGCAGGGACTGTTCTCTAGCCCCAGAGCTATCCTTTGCAGTTGAGTGCTGTCCTTTTAGGATGGCTGCAAGCAGAGCAGCTGCAACATGTATACCCATTGGCAGTGGTTGCTGACCTATATTAACCCTTTCACTTTGCTCAGGTGATGTGTGGGAAAGTGTTACTTTGCCCAATCCAAAACTGTTCTGGGACTACTCTAATAGTCTAACACTCTGAACAATTGCAGAGCAGTGCTGGGGCACTGTGTAGTTTACTGGTACTGATGTGGCCACGGGATCCTTTTTCTGCACTTCCACCAGTCTTTCTTTCCTATAGTTCTGTTGAGCTCTTTGTTTGTTTGCTTTTGGTGTGTGGTTTTTGGTTTGGGGGTTGGATTTTTTGTGGGTTTTTTATTATTTTTCCTAGTTTATTTGGAAAACTGGGGATATCCAGAGAGATAGTGGCATTTAATGCAAATCACTAAACCTCATCACTATTAGAGCAGTCCAGGACATAGATCAATTCCTAAACAAAAGTTTTAGTGCTGCTTGAGACACTTCAGTGGTTTCAAGATGCCCAAAATTATATCTGTGTCAGATGAGACACAGGACCCAGGGCAGACTCATGCCCTTCTGGATCGGCAGTTGGGAGCCAGGACAGATGCCCTAATGTCTTTCAAATGGCACTAGGCTCCTAGACATCTGAACTGAGCCCCAAAATTCAAACCCTGCTCCTCTTCCTCTTGCTCCTCCTTGAGGAGCTGACTAGCCACTTGCATGCTGTTCCCCACCACTTAACCAATTAACTTGCTAAGAAAACACTATGGTTCCCTTGTCCTGATCCTCTGGTGTCACAGTTTTCAATGGTGTATATATAGTTAGTTTTTCATGTATTGCATTCCTGAGGTTTTGGGTTGTGTTCTCCGTACCCATCATACATTCTCAATGCTTAATTTTCCTCACTTGGCACCCAAATACCTTTTGAAGTCTTGGCTTAAATTGGCATCATAACTTCTCAGTAGGAGAAAGAGAAGAGAGCTTAATCCAATTTTAAGAGCTGTTCCTCAATCACTCTGCATTGACTTGTGCGGAACTGTCCTTTTAACTCTGTTTTCAATCTGACTCTTCATAGCCTTCTGATGAAAGCCAGTCTTCAAGTGCAGGGTTGAATTTACATTGATTATTCTCTTTGTTGCCTTTCTGTGACCCCTTTTGAACTATGAACTCAAAGTTGTGGCTTGGTTGTGAAGGGCTTTTATTCCTATCACGCTGTATATAGCTATGGATTAAGTAGTTGAATGTGACAGGCATCTGATCTTGCTGCTGTGCAAATAAAGAAAAAAACCTCCCACCTTATATTAAACTACACTTTGTTTCTAAACAAGAAACATACTAAGAACTGCCATCAAACTGTTTGCATTTAGAGGCCGCAGGATAAGACAGATGAGCAAAAAATGGGCGTGCCTTGTTTGACACTGGGTTGTTGTGTAGGCAAAGTCGAAGATCTGCAGTTCTCCTGTTCTAGATATATTAACGCTGCCGTAAAGAAGCGTTTGCTGCTGTAGAAGTTGTAAAACTGCTGTGTTTCATTTCCAGCAGAGAACAGGTAATAATCACTTTTATATTCCACTTCAGCAATGGACACTTTGCAGGTGATTGGTAGCAGTTAGCATGGTTTTACCAAGGGTAGATCATGCCCAAACAACTTGATTACCTGGTGTGATAATTTGATTTGGGGGTGAGAGGAAAGCAGTGGATGTCATTTGTCTTAGCTCTAGCAAAGCTTTCTTGGATACATTTCTGTATGCACATTAGAACGTTACAGTCTGGATAGGTAGACAACTTCATGGGTAAAAACTGTCTGGATGACTGGACTCAGAGGGTAGTGGTTAATAGGCCAAAGTATATCTGGAGAGCTGTTACAAGCAGAGTGCCAAAGGAGACTGTCCTGAGACCCATCTTGTTTAATATCTTTGTCAGTAACATCAAAGAGGTGATGGAGTGTGCTCCCAATGACTCCAAATTGAGGGAGGACCAGGTGGTACCCTGAAGGACAGGGCTGCTATCCAAAAGGACCTGGACAGGATGGAGGAATAGGCAGGCCAGAATCTGCCAAAATTCAATGAGGACAAACATAAGTTCCTCCACCTGGGAGGGGTTAATCCTTTGCAACAGAACACACTGACTGGCTGAGGAGCAGCTCTAGGTAAAAGGTCCTGGTGGAAAGTGAGCTGAGCATGAATGAGTGGTATGCCTTGTCAGCAAAGATATCCTGGGCTGTGTGAGCAGGAGATCAAGGGAAATTATCTCCCTCTACTCAACACTTGTTAGACCTTATCTAGATATTTCATCCAGGTTTGAGACCATCAGTACAAGACATTGATCAGATGGATCAAGTTCAGGAGACGCCATCAAGATGGTCAGGACTGGAGCACTTGACTGATGTCTGGTGTGGGATAGGGCTTGTTCAGCCTGGAGAAGGGGTAGCTTTGGAGGGACCTCATAGCAGTTCCCTATACTTATGGGGAAGATCATCAAGAAGACCGAGCCAGGTTCTTCAGTGGTGCATAGTGGGAGTATGAGAGACAACAGATATTAACAGAACAAAGACATGTTCAGACTGCATCTAAGGAAAACCTTTCTTTTCCCCCTAAGGACAGTCCAATGTTGGAAGAGGCTGCCCAGAGAGGTTGTGCAGTGCCCGTTCTTGGAGGGTTTCAAGATCTACATGGAGTAAGCCCTGAGCAACCTCATCTGACCTTGGTGACCCTACTTTCAGCAGGAGGTTAGACTACAAACTGAAAAACCTCCTGATATCTCTTCAAGCCTGAATTATTCTGTGATCCTATGGATGGCTCCTGCATGAGTGAAACTTTACAGGGTGCTCTGCAGTGGTACAAGTGTGAAGCACCATGCAAAAGAAAAACTATGCCATTAGGCTTTGTAAAGTTAATTTGGAGAACAATTTCAATTAGCTTTGCTGCCTTAGTAAGTGCCTTGTTCATCTGTTTAATACATTTTTGGAAGATACACAAAGTGTTAATTTATCTATTAGTTTTCTTTGGAACACAAACAGTAGGTACTAATAATGTGTGCCCAAATGCAATTACAGCTAATAAATCAAGGACTAGTTTTCTCAGATTTTATATACTTGTTATTTTCTCCTGGCTCTTTTGCTTTTCCTTTGTCTTTGTCTTCTCACATATATATGTTCTTTTTGCCTACCCCAGAAATCTTTGGAAATTTCCGCTTAAAATAAAATGCATCTTTCCATATACCAGCGATGAGTCCAGATACAGCACGTAACACCAGTTTTCAGCAGGAGAAAAAGCAAGTTATCAGGTTATAAAAAACAATCCTTATCTACTCTTCTTAGCAGCAGAATAATTCATGTGTCATTTACTGAATCTTGGAAAGACCAGCAGGGTGCAGTCAGGACTGTATTATATGACCTTCATCAGTAAAGAAAAAACCCTATTTTTCTTTGATATTAATTGTTTCTGAACCCAGACTGTCAGTGTATTTGAACTTGAGCAGATGGCTTCCAAATGGTGAAAATGGTTCCTCTTTCCATAGCAATGTAACATTTCTATTATTTTTTGGGGAAAAAGGAAAACAGATAAGTATTGTGTCCTAATTGAGTACCCAATCCAGCCCTGAGAACCTTTGAGTTTTACGAGTGATACATTGTCACACAAGTGTTTGAGCCAGGGTCTTGGATGGATGGGACTATCACACTTTGGGGAGTTTTGGATCTGAAAGTACTCCCTGACCTGTAATGCATCAGTCATTCTTGATTCAAAATTAGTCAGGCTTAGGAAAATGAAAAATAAATGCAGGTATAAACATAGTGCATTGAAAACATCTCTATGTCATTATTACCTTTTCCATCTTACAAAATGTATGATCCACTCAGCTGGTCCATCTGCACGTAACTACAGTCTGTTTAGAGAGGTATGCCAAGAAAATCCCAGTCATTTCCACCAACTCCTCTTCATTTGGACTTCACTGCTGTGAGAATGATTTTTATATGGTCATCAAAATGACTGTTGAACCAGTGCCACACTATCCAGCTTGCACGTGCAAGTGTGTGGAGCTGTGGTGTGGTGGTTGCAACTCCTGGAGCTCTTCCTTCCTCCTGAAAGCCCTGCCTGTTCTCCAGACCCTACCCTATTACAAGTTCCTCTGCCTGTTTTGCCCTCTGGATTGCATAATATTGATGGCAGAAAAACTAGGAGAGAGAACTGAAGCCCTGCAAAGTGTCAGAGCAGTCAGGGTCATGGAAACTGGATGCTGTTATCACTAGCACATGGTGCTTTTGAGAAGTAATGATCATAGAATTGTTTAGGTTGGAAAAGACCCTTGAGATCATTTGAGTACAACTGTTAAAATAACACTGCCAAGTCCACCACTAAATCATGTCCCTAAGCACCACATCTACATGTCTTTTAAATACCTCCAGGTATGGTGACTCCACCTCTTCCCTGGGCAGCCTGTTCCAATGTTTGACCACACTTTCAGTAAAGAAATTTTCCCTAATGTCCAATCTAAACCTCCCTTGGCACAACTTGAGGCCATTTCCTCTTGTCCTGTCGCTTGTTACTTGGGAGAAGAGACTGATGCCCACCTTGCTACAACCTCCTTTCAAGTAGCTGTAGAGAGCAGTAAAGTCTCCCCTCAGCCTCCTTTTCTTCAGGCTGAACACCCCCAGTTCCTTCAGCCGTCCTCATAAGACTTGTGGTCTAGACCTTTCATCAGCTTCGTTGCCCTTCTTTGGACACACTTCAGCACCTCAAGTGAGGTGTCCCAAAACTGAACACAGTATTTGAGGTGCAGCCTCACCAGTGCCAGATACATGGGGACAATCACTTCCCTACTCCTGCTGGCCATGCTATTTCTGATACAGGCCAGGATGCTACTGGCCTTCTTGGCCACCTGGGCACACTGCTGGCTCACATGGAGCTGGCTGTTGACCAACACACGCTGGTCCTTTTCCACTGGGCAACTTTCAGCCACTCTTTCCCAAGCCTGTAGTGTTGCATGGGGTTGTTGTGACCCAAGTGCAGGAGGTGACACTTAGATTTGTTGAACTTCACACAATTGGCCTTGGTCCATCGATCCAGCCTGTCCAGATACCTTTGTAGATCCTTCCTACCCTCAAGCAGATCAACACTCCTGCCCAACTTGGTGTCATCTGCAAAGTTACTGAGGTGCACTCAATCCCCTCATCCAGGTTGTTGATAAAGATATTAAACAGATCTAGCCCCAACACTGAGCCCTGGGGATAATAAACCTGTGCAGATGACTTTCTGAAAGAGACCTGGGTGGACAGGAGATAGGGCTTTTTGCCAACAGTCTTCTCCCTCCTGATATTGTTGAGACCAAAGGAATTATTTTCTTTCACTTTGAAAGTTGGGCTTTTTTGTTCTCATCATCCTTTCCCCCTCCCAACTGCTGTTTACCTGAGCCCTTCTGAAACATGAAGCTATAGCAGTTGCAGCACAGATACTGAAAAGCTGAGAATCCACAGATGGATATAACTGTGAAGAGGATGTAGAAATTACTTCAGCAATTCCTTCTGGTCCACGCTGAGAGAAGTGAAAATTGAAGTATACCATAAATAGTCTATGTACACTATATAATAGAGTCATATAAAATGCCCACTTGTATTTTGATCAGTTGGTAACAGTTACGCTTTAAAAATACGTAAGTAACATATGGTGATTATGGCAATGTTGTTTTAATGAAGCTTTAATTGAAGGGAGTTGCTGTACTGTGAGGAGAAAGGCTAACAAGCAAGATCAAATGAGCAGGAAGGGAAACCAAACCAGAGTTCCTGAAGCTGAGGTCTGTACATTACCAGTAAAGCTGGAGGCACTAGAAGAGTTTCAAAAGTGAGTTTTACTTTTCAAAGAAAAGTGAATCTAAGATTTTCAACTTTTCAAGCAACTAAACAAATGAAGCAGCGTGTCAGATTTGACATCCTCGCCACTGTCCCTTCAGATGTAATGAAGTGTCACTGGAGTCTATAAGATAAAGCAATATTTAATGCTGTATCTGTAGCTTCCTCCTCTTGGACTGGGTTTTCAGCTGCAATTGGCAAAGACTCAGCGTGTGGCACTACATCAGCTTCCACTGCTTGACGATATTGTCCTTTGTGACGTTGACTCAGATTGATTTTACTGAAACGCATTAGTTTTCTTCTCACTCCTTTCAGCTCGGCAGGCTGTGATGGAGTTACGCTACAGGAAGGTGGATGTCATAGTATTCTGCCTTGTGCATCAACACCACCACTGTCATTTAATACTTTTTTTATAATCTCTGTGACCGATGAGGATGTGCAAAGGAGAAGGGATGGACATCTAGATAATCAATTACCTGGTGAAGTTTATAACATTGGCTCTTAGAAAGAAAACTTTTGCCATGTGCAGTGATAGAATTTGGTCTAGTTGAAGAAAGAAATGTGGAAAGTAAAATGATTGTATTTATGGTCACTTTTCTGATTGCAACAGCAATGAAAGAGAGAGAGAGAGAACTACTAAAAATAACTTTCTGCGTAGGAAATCAGTCTAACCAGAGTCAAATACGCTATACGTTGTCTTTCCAAACACACTGAACAGGCACTTGAAGAAAGACCAAGGACTTTGTTTGCCTGTTTTCCACTGACTATGAAATGAAACACCCTTCACAGATCCACAGAAGCGATTGGATAGAGATCCCTTAATCCCTGTGGCAAAGACAGAGTTTCAAATGGGTGAGGACAAACGGAAAGACCTCTCTCCTGTTAGCATTTCCAACCAGTTTGCCTTTTGGATTTGAATTTCTAGAAATCAGGGTGGTTCTTTTTCTTTTAAACCTCACTGCTTCTCCTTTCCACCTGGTCTACAGACATGTTGTTTTTACGCCCATGCCATTTGTGGGTCTACCATCTGTGTGTCCTTTGTGAACTGTATAAATTTACAACCATTTGGCTAGTTTGTGTCAAAATGGCCAAAATGGAAATCTTCGGTTTTACATCCCTAAAAAGTTTTGCAAAAACCTGTACCCAGGAAGAGGAGAAATACTATTAATACCCCCACCAAGGGAATGGCTACAGGGTAAGTTCATTCCCTGCTGGATGTGAAACAACCCACACAACAGAAGGTTTGCAAAAACCAGCTTTGATAAAGTTGGTGCTCTCTAAGTTACTAAATTTTGAAATAAGCATCAGAATGAGCCACCATTACTACAGCGGAGAGCACGAAGCAAACAGGCTGACTATGCGCACCTGATTCTGCACTAAATGTGGTGTTGCGGTTGTGGTGCTCTGAGATAAAAGTCAGCCGGGCTTTGTAGTGAAGGTCATGTCTTTTATTAGGCTGACACATGTATCTGGAAAATAAACAGAGACTCTTTCAGGAGCACAAAGCCTTGGAGTGGCCTGAAGAATGGCTCCTGTGCCTGAAAGCTTTCTGCCTCTTTCCTCAGCTATTTCCATCACTCTAATAAAAGACACATGCTCTTCCTCCAAAGCTTGTTTGATGTCACAATGATCTAAATTAGGAGAAAGATGAAGTGAAGAAAGCATCCAGACAGGAAAAAAAGAAAAAAAGAAGAAAAAAAAAAAAAGTTATTTAATTATTTCAGAATCAGACCCTGAAAAACTGCCTTTTTTTTTTTTTTAACCTTTAGATCTTAGATTATGATGATGATGTATGCAGCACTGACAGACAGACAGGCAGGTTTTAGGTACAGGAACAGTCAGTTTTATGGCTATAATTTTTTTCACCTCGCTTGGAAGAAGTCCTCAGCTCTCTGATTGAGCACACATGCAAATAAAAACTGTACAAAGGAGGAGGTGGCTGTGGTGGTGATGTGTAGGTACCAAGAGATTATCCATTTAGTAGAGCCAAACACCTGGCTCATTTAGAGAGGTCACCAGCTAAATCAGTTAGAAATGGCTTAGGCAGGCATGTGGAAGCGGGGCTGAATCAGAAAGAAGTGAATCCTAGCTTTGGCCGCAAATGTGTGGAAAATGAAACTAAATTAAGTTGCTTCAGCCCTTTCAGTGACACAAACTGATATAAATTGGTTTCATTAAAAACCCTAACATATTTTAAGGCTGCAGTCCTAACCTATTACGTTTTGTGTGGTTGCCGAGAGCTAGTAGCTTAGTGGCATTTTATGTAGAAAATGAACAGGGTACAAATAGAATTTTATTGCTTTCTAAATGAAAAGGCTGGGAAGTTTTAGAATAAAATTGATTTTCACATCTGGAAAAGTTCGCCTTATCATTAGCTCTGCGCTTGCCCTCTCTCTCTCTTTCTCTACTTATTTTTCACTCCATTGTTTTCCACTTATTTTGCAAGGCAGCCCTGTAATTTCCATTCTCATTCATTCCTGTTCCCGAATTGTGTTTTTCTTTTCCAAGTGCAACATTTGAAAATGTTTGCATAGGGGGTGCTCAGATGAACTGTTACTGGGATGAGGTGGGACATGCAGTGGTCTCAGCCTTTTTTCATCTCATACCTCTGGATGTAATATTTACAAAGGTGGTTTTGGACCATTTTCAGAAACCAGTACATCATAGGGAAAATATATCCATGGTACGATGCAGCATTGTACAGAAGTACAAGTACATATACAGCACCTGAACTTTCATAGGAACACCGTGCTTATTATGGAAGGGTTTATTAGCTCAGGTTATGCACCTTCTTGCAGTTTTTGTGAGAGCAGGGAGGCATGGGATCTCTTCACGGAATTTATACAACACAAACTGTTGCCACTTGCATGAGACACTCTTCATGTGCTCATCCAAAGATCGCTGCTTTTCCCACATTTAATCCCTGTTTAGAAAACACACGTGCTGTATTTTGGTCATTTGGCTCAAAATGTGTAGAACAGCGTGTCATTATGCCAAACTTCGTTTCTTGTAAATTGGCAAGTGGCAGTTTAGTAAGGAAAGGGCTAAGGGAGTGGGTGCTCCCGTCCTTTTATCCCATAACATGCAACGTGCTGTGCTCTGTACCACATGATGAAAGGAAAGCTATGCTGTTTTCCACTGCTCATCGCAGAAGCATTGTGCCCTAAACTGTGTGCTCCTTGGAGAAGGGCAAGCTTATCAGTGAGTCTCAAAAGTGTCAAGCACTTGTGGCTACGACAATCCCTGCGCTGTAAAGAGCAGAGCAGCTTTTGCACCAACTGCTGCTTCAGCTTCTGGGCAGGGTCCAGGATGCCAGTACATGTGGATGTCTTCTCACCCAGAGACACATCAAGGTTGCTTGATGTTTCTCACACCTCTTTTAGCAACAAATAGGGCAATATGTCCAGCTGCTACTACTGGCATGAGATTTTCAGATCTAAGGCATATTGTGGGATTGAATCCTTCTCCCAGGGAGGTGCACACTCTGATGTCTCCATGAGGTAGGGCGTTTGGAAAGCAAGCGATGGATGGTCCATGGAGAGTTAGAAGGGCATAGACTGAACTCACATTACATGGTGCAGCTTGCTGAGAAAACTGAGGCATACCTGTGTTTAATCTGGAGGTGATGAGGAGGCTACCCCCACCCCATCAATGCAGACTATTGGTGGGGTGCTTTATGCACCTTACTGAGCCATGTTGAGTTAGCTAGAGTTTGTTTTTTCACCAGTTCCCATGTCTTTTGGAAACTGGGAGAGAAAACCATGTGTCTGAAAGCAGAGGTCCATGGTGATAAAAAAACGTCACTCTTAATGGCTTTCCTTGGCAATGACAAAGATCACACTGTCATTTTATCCTTGGACATCATCCCTCTGTGTGCCACTGGAGGTGTGTTACAGAAATGTGTGTTTGCAGGAGCTTGCCCACTCTGCTGCTTCTGTGCTTATTTTCACTACTTCCTTTCTTATTAAAAGGAGCAGATTCTTCACTCAACCACAAAAAAATCCTTATCACAACAGTCAGCTGTGAGTTCAGGCTGGTGATTACAGAGTAATCTTGGGTTTATTATGGCCCTTCTATGTAGTCTAAACCCTGTAAACTTCCACACCTTCCTTTTTGCTTTGGGTTGCTAAGTCACATTAGGCACACATCGCTTCTCCAGCGAAGATAGGCCCCTCAGAAGTTTTGTGTCCAGTGCTGTCAGCTGGTCACCTTTTACGAGCACTGAATGCAATTTAAAGTCAATAAATTCAGTTAGATGTTTTGCCAAGAGTTACTCAGCTCTTCGTGCCGAAATATTAATCGATAATGCCTCTTTAAATTTTCTCTTCACTCCAATCATTTTTATGGTCTTACAATTTACTGCGTGGAACCAGGGTGGTTAGAGATAAAAAACATCTGTTAAGTCGAATTATTATTAATATTTATCTGTCATTTACAGAGCTCCAAAAGGTGTGCAAAGCACTTTCCTGTTGGTCAGCATGCCAGACCACACAGCCGCTTTCCCAAGGACTGCAGTTGTGAATAGGTACAGGACAAAGAGACACTGTAGTCAGAGAAATGTCTTCAAAGAATGCCATGGAACTTTCTGCCCAGGATGTCCTGAATAGACTTTGGGGGCTTTTAAAATGGGAAGGGAAGGAGCGTGCCTGAATTTGTAGGAAGACAATACTAGATCTCAGACCCTGAGGAAAGGAAGATTAATTTAGAAATGAAAAATAAAATAAAGGGATGTAGAAATGTGTGTAGGACAGAGAGCTCTGAATTAGAGTTGTGCGATATTTTTTTCTGTTTTGATTTGTTTTTCCCTCAGAAACTTTCCAAGATTTAACTTATTATTCCCAATTTGCTCTAAAGCAAATCTAAAATATTTATGGTTTTGTTTTTTGTTTTTCTGTAATGAATATACCTGTTTTGCAAAAACATATTTCTCAACACCAAAATGCTCAAGAGCCTCATGCCAGGACACAGATGTGTGCAGGTCATCCAGGGTCTGGTCATTACTTCTCACTCCCAAGGGAAGAACCTAATGAACAGAGCTGGTGGTTACACTAGGGAGAGGTTTTGGTAAAGAATTAAGTATTCATTGGTGATGGACTTGGACCTGAATCTCTCATAGCCTCACTGCTACCCTGATGCAAACTATCAAAGAGGAAGACAAAACAGCTGTCCTAGAATAGCTGCAAGCCTGCTGGTGAGAAACTCGGTGTGAGCCATCAGCTCAAGGCTTGGGTCCGGACTGAAGATGGGGATATTCTCACAGCCTATTTGGTTACAGCATATTCCTCCAGGATCTTCGTTAGCATATGGTGCAGGACATCAGCCACCTGCTTGAGCTGTGGAGCAATTCACCAGAGGTTGAATCACTTACAGGTACTTCAGGAGGATATTAAATCTGATGGTGAGTATGCACTGAAGAAGAATGAGGAGGAATGATAGAAGCTGTATTTGTTAAGGAAAATGTCCAGAGCATGGTGATATATTTTTGCAGGTCTCCCTGAGGAAGGCCGTCTTCATTGGCCCATATGTAGAGTCAATGTGTGACTGCGCTCCTCAACACCATTCCCTAGTGAACTTGGACTTAATAAATAGGGAAATGGCACACAATATTTGCTCCTGCATCCTGTTCTGTCATTGAGCTAATTGTACTCAGTCATGAAAGAAGTACGTGGTTCAGCATGTAGGCAACTGCAATAAGGGAGTGAGTTTGGAGAAAGAGCAGTGTTGAGGCTTCGGTAGTTTTCAGACACTGAAAATAGGACAAATATGTTTTTATAACTGAGGTTCCAAATAATGGTAATTACACTTATTATGCAGTGGATTTCTTGTTTTCATCTTTTATAAATCCTTTATTCCCTTACCATTGCAAGTGGACTAGAGGTTTTGCTTTTCTTTGATAAAAATATAGGAATAGAATCCCATTAGTTACTATCTGTGAGCAGCAGGAGGAAAGCAACGTCAGAGCAGTTGTTCTTGACGGGGGAAATCACAGTATCATACGCTGAAAGAAGGCACAGTACTACCCAGTGTCCAGACATTGGAAATGAAAGCATGGTAGATAGGTACCACCTTGGAAATGCCAGTTAGTCTTAGTCTTCCCAGGCTGCGCTTTATAAGCTCGTCAGTGATCTAGTGACATCCCCCCTTCTTCAAACACATGAATAGTATTGTGAGCCTTGACCGATATTTCAGTCCCAGGGATATTTCAGACAAGATAATTTCTCTCTTTCCTTCTCTGTATTATCTATCCTTTATAACTTGTTTCAGAGCCTTTTTTTTTTTTTTTTTTTTTTTAATTCGAAGATGCGGTACTTATGTATTATTAGAAGAACTTTGTTTACATCCGTGTTGTTCTGAATTTATGCTTTTACAAACCACATTAGATTACAAAAAAAAAACGTGAAATCTGCAAGGAACGAATCTGATGGTCATCTTCTGTCTCATTGGATCAGTACTCTCCCACAGAGGGCTATGTGAGGAGCATTTGCGGGGCACTGTTTAGGCACAGTTGCGGCTGGGTTTAAAATGAGAAGAAGCGATATTGTAACTGAACCCTTCTCCAGTTTGGCAGATCTCATGGTTTGCTACTTGTACAGCTCGTTTGCACTAATGCTGGAATAAAAGCTGATTTCTCCTGAGATGATACAAATACATGAACAGCAGGACCATATCTCTTGGGAAGAGCATTGGAGGGGCCAACCTTGAATGTCAGAGTATGAATGAAAAGTGATTATGCCTTAAATCATGTTCCTGGGACATTCAGCACTGTCTGAGCATAGTGAGATTTACTGGGGCCATACTGAGCTCAAAGGACATTTCTGGTGCAAGCTGAAAACATAAGGACAATCTCAGACAAGGAGGACATGAAATAAGGGGAAGTAGATAAGGAAAAATGGCAAATGCACACTCCTGAGGAAAAAAAAAATACAAAGAGGAGGATGCAGGCAGACCTGGGGACCCCCCGAACAGGAGAAACTTGGATATATTTCTTTCTATCCATGTGAATTCAGAATATGAACCTCTCCCTTCAGGTACAAGTGGGACATCACCTCTTGGCCTCACCTCTCACCCACTTCTTTGAGAGCAGCCAGTGAAGCAGCTGCCATTTGCCTTTGCAGTTTGGAGGGCCTTAACTTACTGTGTAAGGAGCCTAAAAGTGCAGTGTGCTTCTGTGGCTCTGAAATCCTGAAGAGAATGTAAGAAAGTGGATTTCTGTGAGTAAATTGTGAATGACTAGTTTTCTCTGAACGGTTGTTTAATTGAGCTGCAGCTGGAGCTGATTATGTTTGTTTTTCCTTCAGTGTCTCTCATTTCCTTTCGTTTCCGTTAATTCCTGCTTTCATTGGGTAACTGTTGCTGTACAAAATTTAAAGAGTGTTAAAAAAAAAAAAAAAAGAAAACAAGAAAAAAGTGCGTATTTTGGGAGCTTTTTATGACAGTTGTTCCTGAAGACACCTGTAAACTATTGAGCTGAATTGGTCTGCAGCTGCTGCTGACTGTATGGGGTGTGAAGGAGAAGGGGAGTGACTCATTATTCTGGTTGTTCCACCACCCTCTTCTTTGGTTGGGCCTGCTGAGGTGGCTCTCAGGCTATGCATGCTGTGATGTCTTTTCTGTTGTCTCTGGATCAAGAAAATCCTAGACTGCTGGAGGCTGAAACCGGGAGGTGATTGAAGGGAAGCATCACTCGCACCTCAGCTTGGGCAGGGGCAGGGCACCGATATAGATGGGAGTTACATGTTATGGCCTATAAGGAGGCATCTGTGGCATTGCTGCTGTATACGAGAATTCAAACTGCCATGTGCCGTGGGCAGGCAATGAACTGGCTGGACAGAATTCATTATCTGTCTTATTTCCTAATCTACATGAGCAGAAAGTGAAGATGGTCAAGATGGGCTGACAGCAACCTCAAGGACTTCAACAAGGAAAGGAACAACCCCATGTACCAATATATGCTAGGGACCACCCATTTGGAAATCAGCTTGGCAGAAAAGGACCTGGGGATCCTGGTGGACACCAGGTTGAACGTGAGTCAGCAACGGGACCTTGCAGCAAAGGTGGCAAGTGATATCCTTGGTCTCACTAGACAAAGCATTGCCAGCAGGTCAAGGGAGGTGATCCTGCCTCTCAGCACTGATCAGTACACACCTGGAATACCATTTCCAGGTCTGGGTTCCTCAGCACAAGAGAGACATGGACATACTGGAGAGAGTCCAGCAAAGGGACACAAAGATGATTAAGGGTCTGGAGCATCTCTCCTGTGAGGAAAGGCTGAGAGAGTTGGAGCTTTTCAGTCTGGAGAAGAGAAGGCTGAGGGGGAAACTGATTAATGTATATAAACACCTGAAGAGAGGTTGCAAAGGGGACAGGGCCAGGCCCTTTTCAGTGGAGCCCAGTGACAGGGCCAGAGGCAACGGGCACAAACAGAAAGACAGGAGGTTCCCTCTGAACGGCAAGGATGATCTCACACTGGCACAGGTTGCCCAGGGAGGTTGTGGAGTCTTCATTCTTAGAAATATTCAAAAGCCGTCTGGACGTGGTCCTGGATAAGTGGCTCTAGGTGGCCCTGCTTGGGCAGAGGGTTTAGACCAGAGAACCTGCAGATGTCCCTTCCAACCTCAACTGTTCCGTGATTTTGTGAGATATGTCTGTTAATGGAGAGGATCTTAGTATTTTCTTTTCTGTCCTATGGACTGTCTCTTCTGCTTTGCTTCTGTTACAGAACAGATACTGTGGAAAAAACTCATGTTACACTGGAACTGCTGGGGCTGCTAGGTCAAATTTGTCATACAGTGCTCTCACAAGAAAACTTTGTATGAGAAAACAGAGGGCATGTTTTGGTTTTCTACAGGGCAACATGTCTTATCTCTGAAGGTTAAGTTCATTTGCTTTTTCAACCCTTTTTTGATTCCATGCCATACTCAAGGGAATAATCTTTGACTGTCTATGACATTCAAGGCTACCTGACCAGTCAAAACCTCCATCTTCCACAAGTATAACTAGTTTTGTAAAGAAAGAGAGAGAAAAATCCTTCAGAGAACTTCGGAGGCATCATAAGATCAGGATTCTGGGTGATCTGAAATAAATAAACAAATAGAAAATGAAATTCACACACTCCCAGTCATTGGTTCCCATTTAGACTGTGCAGAAGTTTTGTCTAGAGAAGAAAGTTGTCCCTTGTTCATTCTTCTGCACCACCTCACTTCTCCATCAAAACCATTTCTTCTTGGCATCTGCTGACTTTGGAGGGGCACGGTCAGCTGGCAATCTGCCTCTTGTGCTGTTTAACTATTATTATGCAGAGACACAAATATGGAGGTCTCTGCTACTTTCTTCTGTGTAGGGTGATTCATTTCCTATTCTAGAAGTGCTTTTTTCTCTCCTCTGGTTGAAACATCCTAGGTGTCTTGGTTTGTTCTGAATCCCCTGCCTTCGGACATCACTTTTTCAGCCTATGGCATTGCAAAAATGCCCTGTAGCTGACTTCCCAAGATCACCTCTATGCAAGACAGTCACTCAGCCATTTTTTGAGTTATTTTCTCTATCAACAGCTGTTTCTTAACAACTCCAGGGTCACTGGACGTAGCCAAACACATAAAACCAAAATGAGCCTAGTTTCCCCCTGGGATTTTGTCAATCCTGCTTTTCTCAGTCGTGCACTACTAAACAGATAACCGGAGTTTATGGTATATCACCATGGCACACTAGCACATAGTAGCACAACAGCTTTTTGAAAAGATGTCCTATTCTAGCATTGCAACTGTGACTATATGCCATGACTTTTAACCAGTCTTTGATAGCATATGCATTCACTAATAGGTGTCTGTACAACTAGGTGATAGCCTTTAAAAGCTTTTGGTCGCGTTTCTAGGTTGAAACTTGAGGAGAAGTAATTTAGGAGCAAGTCGCTATAAGTTGCCCTTGATCACATTTCTCTTCTTTGGGACTATATTTCCAGATTTCCTACATAGCTCTTCTGAAGCTTTTCCAAACTGAACTTGCCCCAAGTCACTGATGTTTCTAAAAAACAAAGTTCTTTGGGACACAGTCATTTCCTTTCCTTACCTTTCCTTTCCTCTCCTCCAAACTGTAGAATTGTGCTGTCTTTTAATAGCGGTGAATTCATAATTGTGGATCCATATAAAAATATTTTTCCCTAGTAATTTTGCCTGAGCATTTGTATGTGGAATAGGATAATATTTCCTTCCTTCTGGTTTTAAGAAAAAATTCTGCCTTAAGGGCAGATTTCCTGCCACTCTGCAGTTATTTTCCTGTGGAGTATCACTGACTCTTTGCATGGTATTAAAAAGTCAAGGCAGAATTAGCCCTCAAAATTCAGGTAAACAGAATTGAAGCAAACGGACTCTCCAGCCTGTCACTTCCATTGCCAATTACCTCATGCACATGGGGAAGGCATGTTCTCTGGGAGCGTAGTAAGGACTACGTTTTGGAGCAACCCCTTGTTTAAAGATCACCTACGAGCTGTCACACCAGTGCAAAGTCTCAACTAATTGGCAACTCAAAGGAAAAAAGCCTGCTTTATATTGCTCCTTGGGGACCCAGAAATGGACAGGGTTAATTTGTGTTTTCTGTCTGGGCTAGAGCAAAATCTTGTTTAGCATTCTTTATGAGAGAGAAGCCAGTGCATCAATCCATAGCACCTCCTAGTCTGCTTGACATCCTGCTTTTTGTAATGAATACATTTCCTACATTGCTGCATGCAGTGTAGATATCTATGATTAATATGCCTTGTCTTTTATAAACAAACCTAATGCAAAGCCAATAATGTGAATCTCATTTCTTTACTGCCAGCCCACAGCTCAGGTTTGTTTGGGGATATATGTAAAGGAAGAAAAATGAATGCTCAGTCAAGCTTCGGAGCTGAAGCCATAACAGATTTATGGGATGAATAACACGCATCAGTGTGAGGCAAATACAGCCTGGGAAGGTCTGTTTTGCTCCCTCCCTTACTTTTATTTTCTAATAGCAAGAATACGGTGTCGTGCACCCAGCAACAGATGTCATACTACAGAAGCACATTGCAAGGGCAGCAAACATATTGAAGTACCTAGGAAGGTTTTATCAGTGACTAGATTCAATCATAGTATCATAAATTATGAAAGCAGAAGGAATTGCTGTGATCACATAAACTGACCAAAAGAAAAGGTAGAGGGAGGAATTACAGTTTTCAATTTTGAATGATGAGAAGGCCAAGCACAACCTGCATCCTGTTTCTCCGATGGCAGTTCCCTTCAGTGCATATGAACTGGGTTTCCAAAGTGAATTTGTCCATCTTGCAGGTCCTACCATGGGATTTTCCTTTTCCCTGACATGCTAGATCAAAGGCCCCATTAACAAAGCCCTATTTCACAAGCAACCATGTCCTGGGGCCATGACAGATCTCAACTTCTCTTTGATAAAGACAGATGATACAAATTCCAGATCCCCAGTCTCTTGCCCAGAGAGACTGGATGTGTGGCTTTGGGGATTTTTTGATTTGGTTTGGATTTTTACCTCAGTCTTTCAGTTGTTAGTGATTTTTTCTGGACTCTTTCCTATTTGTCAAATTTTTCATGGCCTCTGGATCCCAGACGTGGACCTCAGCACTTCAGTAATGAGTGCTGAAAACCAACACTTTTCACTTCTGCTTGGGAGTCCCACATTACTTCTGGCAGCTTGTGTTGACCTGATCATCTAGGCCTTTTTAGAGTCACCCAGGCAAGAATCCCCATCATGACCCATCCAATCAGTATGGCTTGAATTCTTTGTTCATCTATGTCTGGATTTACGTTTGGCCCCATTGTCTGCTTTCATCTTATGGAGGACTCTTGATACCTCTGTAACAAGGATCCCACAAGGATTCACCACTAACATTGTAGATTTGTCATGTTCCTAATAGAAATACTCAGTGGAGCAGTTGGTCTGTAGGAAAACCATATAAACAGTCTCTCATGTGGTATCATCCTGGTTACTGGAACAGCCAGAGACCAGAGTGCTTGGCCATCCTTTGATTCATATCCTGTGTTTCATGGGGATGTATTGCACCAGTCCAGACACTAATTTTACATAATTAACTTCATCACACAAACTAGTACTGTATCCTCACCAAAAGGGACATAACATTCAGTTCATGAGATGTGTTCTTCATAAGCCAGTAATGATTGACACTGATTTATATTCATTTTCTTTAATTCTTTATTAGTACAGTCCTGTATCAGTTGCTCCATTATTTTGACTAGATTGGCAGGCCTATAATTACCTGGGTCATCCCTTCTATGATCTGATTACATCATCTGTCTTCTTCCCAAATAGTGGACAAAAATTTCACTGAATGCATTCACCTTTTTTTTTTTGTCCTCCCAGCTTGATTATTAATACTCTTTCATTTTAACTGCAATAATGAATTCTAGTTTAGGATGCGTTTTTCTTTTAACCTACCTGGAAAATTCTTCTCTATTGTCCCTACTACTACCAGCCACAGAGTTTTTCTGTGTGCCCTGTAGCTCATCTGATGAATTTTCTTCAGTTTCTATCCTCTGATTTATATCACATTCTTCTTGTTTTTTTTCCCCCTGTTTTCAAAATACCTGAGGATTTTCAATGATCAAATCCTACAGAAAAGACAGGCGTGGAAAATTGATCCTTTTAAAGCAAGGGGTCCAAATAACAATTTGGTATAAAAATGCAATTGAGTTACAATTGATGTTCCTGCACTCACGAATAAAGCTTGGGAAAATCTAGGTTACATGTTTAGGTACTGGCTTCTATCTTCTTTTCAGAAATTTTCTGTTTCTGGTATTGCCACAACTTGAATTCTAAATCAGATTTTTACATTCTGGTGCTGAATTTACTTATTTAAACCTCAGGGGAGAATTATGATTAATTCTAGTGGCTTTTGGATTAGCATCTAATTCAGATCCAGACAATAATAATTTGAACACAAAACTGGATAGGAGTAGTGCCAGTGTGGAAATAATAATTCCTTTACCATGGAGAACTTTCCACCCCTGCTGAGATTTTTAAGCTCATATTCTTTCTGATTTACACAGCAGGAAATAAGCAGAGACTCTAACTGAATTAAACCAAGTGACTGAACAGTAAATCATTTGCAGAGTTGGGGTGTAAACCTGACTTCTTCTTGTCCAGAATGCTACATTTCTTGCTGAGGATGAAAAGATTGCAGATGAAGAGGTGTTTACACACAGTTAATTTCTTTCTACTGTACTTAGCAAAAATTTTGCGTAGGATTTTTTTTTTTTTTTTTAAATATAAGTCTGTAATGCTTTTGGAGAGTCATTTCTGAATTAGAGAAGCTCATGGTAAGTAAGCAAGGGATTATTTTAAATGGTTGGGTAAATACTTGAGTTTACAGTAACTCAGAGTGGTTATTCTGAAATTGGTAGAAATGTATGTTGAATCACCTATATTCTGGCTTTGTAAAGGACAATCAGCTTTTATAGGGAGGAATAATGGAAAGAGAAGACAGTTTATATATAATGTGGATAAGAATGCTGAAGATGAGAGAAACTGGAATTTCTGAATTTTATTGCTTATTATATGTTTCTGTAATACTTCTTAGGTGCCAGTTTTTGAAAGCTCCCTGTCTGGAGGAGCTCTTCCTATTTAAATGAAAAAGCTGTTGCATGGATGCTAGGGCAGGAAACTATTATATATTAATCATTTTTGCTAAAGGAGTTGGGAACATGCTGATTTGTGTGATGACATTATAGATTTCTTGTAAGCATCCTTGCAAAAAAATGAACTTTTCTGAAGGCTTTGCTGAAGGAGGAAGGCCATTGTGGATGACTTCAGAAAGGACATTTTGGGGTGAAGTTACAGCACTTGACTTTATCCATTTAGTTGAGGTACCCAAATCAGGGCTCAGACCTTTGCAGTATCAAATCATCTACTGGAGTAATTATTCTCTTTCTTTTGACTGAGAGGGAGTGTCCGTAAATGTGGGTCTAACTAAGAGGTTTGAGTTTGATTCCTGAAGTTAAGAGGTACGATACATTCTTCACTCCAGTCAGGCCTAATAACAAGCATAGAAGAGTGCCCAGAGGAGATGAGGTTAGCAGCTGGCAGAAGAGACCCTCATCCTATAAAAAGCAAAGCAGAGGGGATCCAAAATTAAATGAGACACTAGCAGGTTAATGTAAAGAAGCAGTGAATGCAGACCTCCCTAGAAAACAAAAAGAAGGAATTTTGCCCAGGGATTCTGAGGAAGGTCTTTCAGGAAGAACTTGGGATGGTCAAAACATTAAGTATGGAATCTGAGCATCGCTTTGTCTCTGTAAGTCAGAGAATCGTCTGAGAGGCACAGAAGTAGTTACAGTAGTCAAGGTTGAAGAAGAGGGTTATTTATCCAATCTCTCCTGATATATCAAGTGTTCAAACCCTTTTGTCATTCTTGTTGCTCTACTAAAACTATTGCCAGTTTAGATCTGCAATTTGTAAAGTACAGTGTCCAAAATCAGCTATAGCGCTTTACCTTGCTGGCACTGAGTTCACTTGAAAAGTCTACTCTGCCTTACTAATAATAGTCCCATCAAGACATTCCAAAATGAGATTTAGTTTTCTTGTGCAACATTACATCATTGGTTTGTATGGAGTTTGAGGTCCCGTTTCCGCACTAGCATTTTGTCTAATATCCTGCTGACCAGCCAAAAATTTTTGTGTTTGTGCATTTAACTTCTTCATTCCTTGCATAGCATACTGCATGACTGTACATTATGTTTCTTCCTCCTGATTTCACGTCTCTCCATTTTTTTAAGCTAAGTTTAGATTCCACTTTTATTCTCCAAAGTACTTGTACATTTACTCAAGCCTCCTGTCGTTCACAAGCATTGGGATACTTTTTATTAAAACAAGTCAGTGCTTGTATTTTGAATAGAACCAGGCCTAAGAAACATCACTGAGATATCTCATCTAAGATCCCCTTCTAGTCTGATCCTAAGAAGCATCTGCCAATTACCCTTCAAAAGTGATCTACCAATCAGTCCTATTTTATTACAGTTAAATCTTCATGACCTTACTGTTAAACAACTTTTTCTAGCATCATATAGGAGCTTCTTTTACCGTCTTTCTCGCCTCTTTTTTTACTAAGTTAGAATTAAATTAGGTTATTTGGAATTGTTTCCTATATTACATTTTATTTATTTCTCTTTAATAAGATTACTATCTTCTAGGTATTTGCAAATAGTTGCTTAATAATTTCTTCAAGCATCTGCCTACAAGTTGAAGTTAGGCCTACCAGTCTGTAATTTCTCAGCCATCAACTCTGTTTCTCATAGGCAGGTTCTATATTTGTCCCTCTTCAAACCTCTGGTACTTCTGAATCCTGCACAAACTCTTGAAGATAATCACTAATGACTCAGTTTGCTTCAGCTAGTTTCCTGCAAAGTCTTCAAGACCAAACTGACTGAACGTCTCTGCAACCCCAAAATGCTTTAAAACCATTCTTCCTGTGATGCAAAGTCAATCCAGTCTCTTGTGTTAAGATTAACTCTGTCAGCATCTAGTCACAGGTTACCTTCCTTGTCAAGACAAGAAAAACATCCCTGGGATATTTCAGCCCTCTCTGCATCTTTATTAATCTCCCTTCCTCACGATTTTACTTCTAATTTATAAAGCTATTATTCTCCTTCTGATGATAAGCTGAAGTGCAGGAGTCACTGCCTCTCCACTCTCTCTTCGGAGAGCCCAGTGGCTCCTGTGTAGTGCTGGCTCCCTAACACCTTGCAATATGCAATGCAATGGCAAAGTGGCCTCGTCCCTGCTGTTGTGCTGCTGCAATTGCTCTTTGATCACACTGAAAACCATGCTGGTAAAATAATCCTGGTGGTTTTAAACAAAGAAAGAAATAAACCAGAAAAAAATAGTTTCCCCCACCACCCCTGCATAATTTCATAGAATTTTTGAGAGCACGTGTGTTGGCACACCAGAGTGAAGCTACATGTGATGACATGCTTCAAGGTGACCATGTCACCATCTCTAAAAGGGAGAGAACTCACTACCCTTTTCACCAAATCTCACACTTCATCTTGCTCTGCACTGGCTCTGGTGTTTGCCCAGTACTGTAGTGAGCCAGTTCAGCTTACTAATGTAGCAGAGAAATAACTCACAAAGCGAGAAAGTGGTTGCAATTCTTCAATGCTGGTGAATTCAGATAGCTCCAGGAAGAGTCAATCCAGCACTAGAATGGGCACACACTGGCACATTGCATGGGTAAGGAGGGACCAGGGTTAAGGAGCAAGACACCTCTGTCCTGACTGACGTGTTTTTACATCAGCTCAAACAAGTTACACAGCTTCACCCTGAGGGGACAGTGAACTACAGTGCATTGCCAGAGGTAGACCACCGGGAACCTCTTACAGTGGCTTTGCAGACAAATAAAACCTGTCTTCCAGCTGTCACTCCAGAAGGTGTCTTCTTTTAGACTTTACTAGTCTTTGGATCAGCCCTTAGGAACACAGCAGTCAGAGTTCGCCTTACCTTCTGCAATCTTCGTTTCCAGGTAGTGCTCCAGCTGCAGTTTTCCCTTGTACATAATGTCTGAAAGCAATAATAATAATAATAGAAAGGGATACGCAAAGCATCTGAGAAGGAAGCTCATTCATTTTTCTGCACTCCCGTCCCCCAGCCCCTTTTATTCCTTTAAATATTAAAGATTACGTTCAATGCGAACAAGCAAGTGTCTGATTTTCGGAAGTGCTGAGCTCCCATTGTCTTCAGTGGGCATCGTGGCTGCTCAGCATTTCTGAAAACCAGACTCATAATGATAAGCATGTTGTGAAAATATCGAACAGCTAAATCTTTCCTGTCCCCTCCTTTCCATCCTCAAGACAACAGAAAGCTTCTCGCTATCCTACATCTTGCTCTTTGTAGAAGGACCACCTTTGTCCCTCTGACTCACCACTCTCCTGTCCCCTTCACCTAACATCTTACAGGTCACGCTCTTCCCCTGGAACACATTTGGTGGGAGTCATCCGATTAACGGCGGAAATCTGCAATGTGGGTGTCTGCATCTGGGCAAGTTGCCCTAGACTCTGTTCCTAGTCAATGGAGAGTGAGTCAGCAGAGTCAATGGAGCTTAGGGCCTGATTTCACATCCTAAAATAGGCACCCACATTTGGCCAGATGACTCACACTCTGAACTCAATTGACTATATTTACTATACCTCCAGTGTCTTCAATGGGAGACTGGAGAAGAAACTCAGGTGGGACATCTCTGTCAGATCCTAAGTGAGATGAAATTAATCCCACCCCTCCTGTGAACTAATACATCAACTGGCTGCATATATCACATTCACCTCCTTCTTTAAGAACTGTTTCTGTCTCGGTGTCTACAGAGAATGAATTGAGTAATAAAGGGTAGTGAAGTGGAAAGATGATGGTAGGTCATAGCAGAAAGTCAGACTGAACCTTAGATTGGATACATTGGAGCAGTTTTATTGAATACAGTAGTGTCTCTGTCCTTCATGTAAGAATTTTGCTTAATAGAATTAAAAAAAAAAAAAAAAAAAAAGAAACAAAAACTAAGTGTGCGTGTGAACTGTCAAGGCAGATTCTAGCCATTGTCTTTCAATGTGAATTTATGGCTCATCATGTTTTCCTTCCAACTTCACTATTCCTGTCTAGTTTAGGAGACTTTCCCCAGTGGTAGGCTGTTCCTGCTCCTGACCCTCGCTATGTGCTGTGTAATACTCCAGCACCTCACTGATTTCTGCTTGTAAGGACTCGTGAAGAACTGCTGGGATCTCTGTCAGACTGCAGGCAGAGGGCGATCTCCAGCCATGTCAGCTCACATGTCAAATATCCTCCACCTCTTTGGCAATACAAACCCACCTTTATCCTCAGTTGTGTGTCCCACCTAGAGATTTTAAACTTAGGTTACTTCTGATGTCTATGATAATTTAGGAATTGGTCAGTGCCCTGTGGGCTAACCCTCAAACATCTGTTTGCAGAAATTAGCAATCGCCTTACAATCTGAATATTTACCCTAAACAAAGTGACTTTATCTGGTGCATCCTGAAAACTCCAAATGCAGGCAAAAATCCATGTCAATACGGCTTAACCAAGTAGGGAGCAGCATGGCAGGAAAAGCATAGTTATGAAATAGATATATAGAATCAGTGAGGAACATGGCAAAATACAGAGTAATAATAATAAATTGAATTTAATTAGTTCTCCTCTGGTCTTCATTACTGCTATCACCATCTTTCGCTATTCCAGTTCATCAGGCATAAGCACAGATACTATTGCTACTTTCTACATATTTAAAAGACAAAGACCACCCTCTCCTCAGCCTTAGATATTTCCTCTTAATTCTCCCATTCATTACACCACCCAGTTTAAAATTACCCTTCTGTGTAATAAAACCACCATAAAGGGAGACCAACCTCTGCCACAATTTTCCTCTCTCTCTTTCATTATTAGCAGGCATGTCCTGGAGTATTTCTGCTGTCGGTGAGACTTCCCTACAACTCTGACAAGGATAACCTTGTGCCCCATTTGTTCTGACTCATTTCAAACTTAAGATGAAAACAGCTGATCTTTCCCTAGCTTTTTGCCTGTTAATTTCTCCTTCCCTCTGTTAATATTTAGCTATAACCATATTATTTAACTCTAGACCATTTCACAGGTGCAACTGGTATGAAAGTTCTACATAAACTATTGTAGTAGGTAGACGATTTGTTACGTAGTACCACAGCTAATGAGCATTTTAGATCTGTTTGATCTGAGTTGGTGAAAACAGATCGTGTTACCAAACCTCTCATTTTATGAAGATTGAACAACACATTTGTTTACTGCTCTGGAGAAAATTCTAAGATAGCAAATGGTCTCGTTGTCTTTCTTTCCTTTGTCTGTGCATGTAGATTTGCGAGCGCATCGCACCTACCGACACACACAAATCACTAAGCAATATAAAAATCTTCCATAATGAAGCCCTGAGATCTGTCACTGATGAAGGTTGTAGTGTCATTCAGGGACTCGTTGACAACCTTTAAGGCAAGAGATGGATTCTCAAGAATGAAAGAACGAACATCTATCAGCCATAATTGAGCAAATTAATAGCTTTGTGAAGACTCTTCTTTGGTTAGCATGCCATGAAATGACAATAAAGGTGGCAGAGTTTCACTTAGAGCCTCTGCTCGCTTTTTTCTTTTTCTTTTCACTGTTGTCTTGTGTATACTGTGTAATGACAGTGAAACAAAGGGGCTTCCTTTACAAAATCAGCAGCAATTTTAGCATTGAAACAAAGATGTAAAAGGTGAAGACTGAAGTGTTCACTGTCTTTTGAGGGAGGGAGGGAGGAACATTGGAGGAACATTGAAGGAACATTACTTTGCATTTAGACACATTTTGCCCCAGGCATCGTCTCAGTCACAGGAGGAATCAGTAGAGAGCCAGCAATGAGATCTGGAAGCCCTGACTTCTACTTCCTCATCTTTGAGTAGGCACTTTATGGCCCTCTTCTTCCCACTTCTCCACTATTTCTGGGCATCAATGGCTATAATCCTGCACTCACTGCAGAAAAAAACACTGGCAAGTTTTCCTTGAAAGAGGGACTTTACTCTGTGCATGCTACCAGAGGAAAGAAAACTTAGGAAGAAAGTATAGTAGCCTCCACTGGAAGAACTAGGAAGAGGGTGCTCTCTAGTCCCATTACCAGATGTGGTTGTTTGACCCTGGTTGGATGCCAGGTGCCCACCAAAGCCACTCTATCACTCTCCCTCTCCTCAACTGAACAGGGGAGAGAAAAATATAACAGGCTTGTGGGTCGAGATGAGGACAGGGAGATCACTCAGCATTTACCGTCACGGGCAAAACAGACTCGACTTGGGAAAAATGTAATTTATTACCAATTAATAGAGAGGAGTAATGAGAAATAAAACCAAATCTTAAAACACCTTCCCCCCACCCCTCCCTTCTTTCCTGGGCTTAACTTTGTTCCCGATTTCTCTCCCTCCTCCCCCTCTGCAGCACAGGGAGACAAGCAATGGGGGTTGGGGTCAGTTCATCACACAAGGTCTCTGCCGCTCCTTCCTCCTCAGGGGGAGGACTCTTCACACACTTACCCTGCTCCAATGTGGGGTCCCTCCCACAGGAGACAGTCCTTCATGACTTCTCCAGCATGAGTCCTTCCCACAGGCTACAGTTCTTCACAAACTGCTCCAACGTGGGTCTCCTTCATGATGTGCAGTCCTTCAGGAACCGACTGCTCCAGTGTGGGTCCCCCATGGGGTCACCAGCAGCAAACCTGCTCCAGCGTTGGCTTCTCTCTCTCCACGGGCCACAGGTCCTGCCAGGAGCCTGCTCCGGTGCAGGCGTCCCACAGGGTCACAGCTTCCTTCAGGCATTCACCTACTCCGGCGTGGGGGCCCTCCACGGGGTGTAGGCAGTCATCTGCTCCACCGCCTATGGGCTGTTTGGGGACAGCCTGCCTCACCATGGTCTTCACCACAGGCCGCAGGGGAATTGTTGCTCCAGGGCCTGCAGAACCTCCTCCCCCTCCTTCTTCACTGACCTTGGTGTCTGCAGAACATTTGTCTCACGTATTCTCACTCCTCTCTCTCACTGCAATTGCGGCTGTGCAATAACTTTTCCCTTTCTTAAACACGTTATCACAGAGGCGCCACCACCGTTGCTGATTGGCTCGGCCTTGGCCATCAGCGGGTCCGTCTTAAAGCCGGCTGTCACTGGCTGTATTGGACATGGGGGAAACTTCTAGCAGCTTCTCAAAGAAGCCACCCCCATAACCCCCCTCCTGCTAACAGAACTTTGCCATGCAAACCCATTACACCAGAGGAAAAGAAAAAACAGTTTGGGCCACCATAATTGTGAGTAGTTCTGTTCAGACAACTCAATACTTCCGCTTTGTTTATGCTCTGAAGTGTAAATATGGTAGTAAATTGTTGGCATCAATGTCTTTATACAGGAAGTAGAAACCAATCAAGATACAGGCAGCGTGAAGGTGCTGCTGCAGGCAGGATCAAGTCGTTGCTATTCAGAGCAAAGCAGTACATCACAGTACTCATCAAATTGAGTGTTATAAGTAAACAGAGATGAGAAAGTGGGGCCTGAATACAGATCCAGAGGCACTAATCCCTAGTGTGGCACAGTATTCTGTCATACTCCCAGGCACATACCTTAACCTGTTCTGCATTTTTCTGAAACAGAAAGCTAACCTAAGAAATCAATTTAGCTCTTTAAGTCTGTCAACCCACAGCTTTTCTTCAGCTTTAAAATAATATTTGTTTATCTTTCCCACCCACTATCTAGTTTTTTGGGGTTTTTTTCTTTTCCTTTCTTTTTTTTTTTTCCCCTAAAGGACAGCAGTATTCTGCTATTCATCTCGCTACACCATTTACAGAGTAAAATGAGGTTGTGTTATTTGCTTTTACTTTTCTAGTCTCTGAAATTTCACAGGAGTTCCAGATCTATTAAAAATAAACCTAAGTGGGTCAGTCTTCTTCTAAGAACTTTCCTTTTTGTGGAACATGCCTGGATTGTTTTTAACGACTTGCTTCTGAGGAAAAAAAAAAAAAAAAACAGGAAAGAAAAATCTAGATTTCATAATCTTTTCCCAACTGAACCAAATATTCCTTAAATGGCTGACACATGTCAATGGGTTTGATCTGTGTACACAGTATAGTTTGTTAAATGTACTTAGTTTCTAGTTGTAAGGACAGATGAAACATTCGCAGTCAGGGCTTCAGGGACATTCAGTCCTTGTGCATGTTGGGCTTTCTTTGCAATAGAGTTTCTAGTTCTTCTGGGGTTAGAGGATGGTTCATTCTCTAATCTTTCTACATGCTTTCATTTCTGTTTTGTTTTCTCCACCTCAGATTAATTATTTATGGAGGTATTTATTTATTGATTCTCTGGAGGAGAAAAAACTGTTGAAAATAAGCCAGTTTAAAAAATGAAACCATGCTTGTGTCCCCAAAGTTTGTGTGCTAACAGGGAGAAGAGAGCTGGTTGGTACTTAGTCCATACCAGCATTATTTATTCATTATTTAGGAACATAAAGGCATCAGTTTCTATCTTCACATCCATCAGTTTGTTCCTTCCCACACCATTTCCCACTCTGACTGTTCCAGAGCTTCACAACTCTTATGCTGACAGCCTTCTTCTCATTTCCAGTCTGTATGTCTTTATGGCTAGTTTACAAGCATTTGTCGTTGTGACAACTTTTTCAGTTAGTTTTACTAGCTTGTCTCCCTCTCTGCTGTTTACTCCCCTGCTTTATTTATAGAGATTGGTCATACTCTTTCCCAGTCTTCATTCTGGTGGTCTAAACCAGCCACAGGTAGCGCACACACACACACACACACACACACACACTGAAAGACAGCATCTTCAAAACATCTCTCATGGGATTTCAACTTGGGTTTGGTAGAACAAACACCCAGTCAAAATGTCCCAAGCCTTAGGCAAGCTTTAAGACTTCACCATTCTGCTTTGTGACAGTGATATTGCTCCTTTCAGGCCTTCAGAAGCAGTAGTGACTGTTAAAGGGTTAATTGGAATATATTCTCCTGCCACCAGTGCAAAGTGGTCCAGTTCTTCTGTAGAAAATATCATTAATCTGCAGAAAATTGAGCAAGCTGCAGGATTAAACCCTAGAGCATGATGTCATGCAGGATCTGGTTCCTTCCTTTTTGCTTATGGATTATATTAGGAGAACAGGGGGAATCTAATGAGGTTCAATAAGGGCAAGTGTAGGGTCCTGCACCTGGGGAGGAATAACCCCGCACACCAGTACAGGCTGGAGGTCAACCTACTGGAGAGCAGCTCTGTGGAGAAGGACCTGGGAGTGCTGGTGGACAGCAAGTTGACCATGAGCCAGCCATGTGCCCTTGTGGCCAAGGCCAATGGCATCCTGGGGTGCATTAAGAAGCGTGTGGCCAGCAGGTTGAGGGAGGTTCTCCTCCTCCTCTACTCTGCCCTGGTGAGGCCTCATCAGAAGTACTGTGTCCAGTTCTGGGCCCCCTAGTTCAAGAGGGACAGGGAACTACTGGAGAGAGTCCAGCGGAGGGCTACGAAGATGATGAGGGGACTGGAGCATCTCTCCTATGAGGAACAGCAGAGAGACCTGGGGCTGTTTAGCCTGGAGAAGAGCAGAATGAGAGGGGACCTTATCAATGCTTATAAATACCTAAAGGGTGGGTATCAAGAGGACGAGGTCAGGCTTTTTTCAGTGGTGCCCAGTGACAGGACAAGGGGCAACGGGCACAAACTGGAGCACAGGAAGTTCCGCCTCAACATGAAGAAACACTTTACTACTGTGAGGGTGACAGAACACTGGAACAGGCTGCCCAGGGAGGTTGTGGAGTCTCCTTCTCTGGAGATAATTCAAAACCCACCTGGATGCAGTCCTGTGTAACCTGCTCTAGACGAACCTGCTTTAGCAGGGAGGTTGGACTAGATGATCTCTGGAGGTCCCTTCCCACCCCTACCGTTCTGTGGCCCTGTGATTCATTGGCTTCTATGTTGGGGAATTGCATTAGGAAAGCTACAGGGCTAATTGCTAAATTGTCTGGGCTAGGGGTAGGTCATATTGGCCCTACTTAACATCCTCATTTTGTGCATTCTTCTTTGCTCAGGACTGCTCAACAGCAGGTGAAGTCATTCTTTCCAGAGGAGGGCCATTGCTCATTCTCCTGTGGGTCTCAGATTTGTGCACCCATGGTTCAAAGACAACATGGTATTCACATTTCATTCATTACAGCAGCCCCAAGGAAGATGATATTCTGGACCACTCTGGCCTTCCTAATATGACTAACATTACACTTACGTACTATCTGTAAGCTAGGGCTAAGCTACAGGCCATCGTTTTCTCTGAAACATGAGAAGTTTTCTCTGTTCTCTCAGCTTCCCTGTCAGCTTGCTTTTGGCAAAGTTATAGTGCATGAATAAGAAAAAGATCTGCCAATTATATCCTCACTGTCTGCTGCTCAGGGGGCAAACACATGTCTTATGCATTATGATTCAGAAACCTGCTTGCACTTTTTTTTACCAGCTTCTGAATTCTCTGTATTGATCTGTCAGTTAAAGGAAAAACAAAAAGATCTGAATGAGGATTATGGTCTAATGCAAAATATGTTTGGGCAGTACTTCAGGGTAAAAGCTTCCTCCCACAAAAGGGCCAGAAAACTTACTAGCTGCCTATTTTGTCCTCATGAAGAAAAATCAGTCACTGGTTTGATGGCAAGAATATTGGTGACTAAAAGGGCTCTGTAGTCCAAAATTAGATTTTATTTAGATGTAGTTTATTCTTGAATCAGAATCAAAAGAAAAATTCGGTATCATTTGGTTTAAGTTCATCGTTTTCTTTTTGGCCTCCAAAAATAGTATGCTGAATCCGTAATGTTCTCAGTACTGAAGGAAGGTGACATCCAAGAGTCTGCTAGGAGCTCCTGAGTCAACATGACCTTTCTTTGATATCAGAGCCTCCAAAAAACTTTTCTGTGTTTCTTTTTCTGACCTGCTTTAGGAAGCATCCCCCAGTGTACAGAGCAGACAAGCTCAAATGATCACCTTGAAGCTCACCAGTGTCTCTGTGGGAAGGGATGTCTCTGTGGGAAGGGATGTCTCTGCGGGAAGGGATTAGTTGCTTCTGGTGTGGGAGCGAACCCAGCAGTGTGGACAGCGGGAGGACTGAAACATGGGGTGAATCCTAAAGTGATGGTTGCTGCACTTATAGTGAGATGCTGACACTGCTGAAACAACACAACAGAGCCATATTTTGCCACACCTCTATTTCTCCTTTCCTTAGCAGATTTCCTGTGTCAAGCTAGAAGCAGTCATCTGGCACAAGAGCTGTATAAATGGCAGAGAAATTCCCCATCAGCTATTTTTGGGAAAAAATCAATTCTCTCTGTATTCAAGAAGCTCTGAGCTTGCTAAGCTCCCTACCTTTTAACTGCAAATTGCTCTAAATATTTTTCCCTTATCATCAGTACAGCACAGGGAAGCAAATCCAGTTTGAGGCTGAGCTCGTATATTTTCAGGCCAGTTTAAGCCAGCTGTTTTATTAATTTATTTTTACCCATGTTTGCAAAAGCCTGCCTTTCTTGAAAGCCATGGAAGTCCTGTTTTGATGCCGTGAAGAATAGTGCAGCCCACAAAGGTTCAAACCCAACCCACTAGTGAGCATTTATGTCACCTACTGTATACACAGGGAAGGATGGATGCTGGCGCTGCTGCCAGATGTTCAGTAGCTGGTAACCTGAAAACAGACAGCCGTGAAGTACACTGCCATAAAGTGAACAAAGAGAGGCAGGGTCAGGAGCCAGGGGTTTTGGGACCAAACCAGAGAAAGCTGGGAGGAATGAGGGCAAAAAATGACCCAAAGATTCTTTGTAATCAGTGGATATGATTTTAACATCGATTTTGTTCAAACTGGGCCAAATTTCTTCCAGCAGGAGTGCATCTCCCGAGGAATGGTTGTGAGAGAGTATAACACCAGTATTTGCTGTTGCCAAGTCCATCAGGCAGGCCTTGTATGAGCTGCTTGGCATGGTACAAGACACAAAATGGCTTGCCTTCAAACTGCTATTGTAATTTTCATCAAAACTCTGCTTCTGACTCAACACACTGTACTTAACACAATTTATGACAATAGTTCTCCCTCAATAGCTTTTTGTAGAGTGTGTGCAACCTATTCTGCAGACTGCTGGTTTTCTTACTTAGCATCTATTTTATGGTCTGCATTTTAAATTCCTTTAAGTGCAGGCAGTTGAGGAACAAGTTTCTGAGCGAGAGAGAGATATCACTACTCAATCCCAATTCCCTCATGCAGTATCTATATACTCTTTATAGGCCAGTACCTTCTCCCCCAGAGACTGCGGCATTTCAGGAGTAGACAGAACAATCCTATTCTGTGTAAATCACTTAAAATTATAATGTTCTGTGAGATTCTTCCATATATAAGATAGGGTGTTGATATTGATATGACAGTAACATTTAGTTGAGATCACAGACCTCTCCTACTAGGCATTACCCAAATCCATAGGGAGAATTTGTTCCTGCTTCAGAAAGCTTGCATTGTAAATAGCTGTATGAGATAAAGGATGGAGAAATAAACAAAGGCAAACACAGAAGATACACCTACATTGTCAAATAACTCCCATATCTTGGTCCCCTGATCATCCACATTGCATAAATTTTTATTTTTTTTTTTTCCTTTTCTGTTTTTTTTTTTGAACGAACCAACTAGTCCACTCCAAAATGAAACCCGGATGTTTGTGGGATGAATCACCTCATTCATCACCTCTGTCTGAATGGAAACCTACCAGGTTTAGCTCCTTGCACCATCCAGAGCCCTCCAACACTCCACTAGACTTACATGGTCAGCCTCCCATGTCAAGGCATATAATCCATCCATTGGGCAGCAGCAAAGCTTTGATGTGTTTCAGGCTTCTTTGATAGGGAAAAAAAACAAAAACAAAAACAAAACAACAAACCCACAAAAAAACTTGATAATTCTATCTTAGAGCTACAGAGGCACCTTGGTAAGTCCAGAGCCACACACCATGACCCATGGACCCTTCTGATCTATTTCAGAAGAGCCAGTCCAGGACAGAGTAGATAGAGCTTCTATGTACCATGTAGTGAAAAACCCAGAGTAGACATTTTTTAGCGGTGTAAATATAACCATAATATAGTCCTATGGCAGGAAAGTTTATTAAGCTCCCAGTATCCTCCTCACAGCTCCAGCTTTCTTGCCACTGAGCCCAGCTTGGGGAAAGGGCATTGAGAGGAAGATGTCTCCCCAAGGGGTGATCACAACATGAAAAGCCTGAACTGCCACCAACAAGCAGGATTAGCACTGTAGGGGAAAGCCAGACACAGTGATGACGTCTGACCATATAACATACAGGAAAAGTAAAATATGTCGAAGTACATCTTCAGACATTTGCAGTGCTCTAACTTGTGCATAAGTGATTACTTTCAGCTCTCCCTTCTCCCCTTCCCTTGTCCTTCCCCTCTCCTTCTTACTTACCTCACTTCCCCTATCCCAGTCACTGTTCTGTCGTGCTCTTGCTCAAAGTGAAATAGCTTGTGCGTCTGTTATCTCTTGCTTTGTTCTCAAGTCCTTCCAAGCTTCTGATCATTTCCTTTGCCTATTCCTGCCTCCTCCTCCCCTTCTACACACCGTACTTTATTTCATTGCACTTCATTTCGTTTCATTTCACTTTTGAGGCAATACAGTCAAACTTGAGCACAATATTCAAGGTGAAGGCATCTTGTTAAATGATATAATGGCATTGTGCTACTTTCAACATTATTCTCAGTTCCATGCTTTCTGTACAATATGATTTTCTTTTCTTTTCCAACTGCCATTGTGGATGTGGCAGATATATTCATGGAAATGTCCACATTTGGACTCTGAATGGAAGAATTTGAGAGTATCAAAGGGGTTAGTGCAGGCAGCTGTACTACAAGCTCAGAGACGTAGTTCAGCAGGCAAACTCTTCACTCTTATTTTCCATGGTAACATTGGTAGAGTGGCTGTCTAGTTGTATAGAAATCTTAGGCTGAATAGCTTTTGTTTTGTTTTGTTTTTCATTTCAGGGAAGTTGGAGGTCTAGGGAAGAAATATCCCTCATTGCTACAGACATAAACTGGATCTGAGTTCAGGTCAGTTCCTGACACAGAAAGATATTGATTAAGATGCTTTGCCTCACTGTGCTTTTATTCTCCATCAAGAAAACAGCACTTCCTATCCTAACTTCTAATTCAGTGGGGTGGAAGCTCTCTTGAGCTTGGAGGAGGTGTTCCTTGAATATTAACCAGCTTTCTTGAACCCCTCTTTCCTCTAGGGCCTTATCCCATGAAAATCTTCCCAGCAGATCTTTAGCCTCTTCACTCTTCAATGCAGTGGGACTTCTGTCCTGCGTGGTAGGATGCACAGTGTAGATGTGATGTGAGCACAGCGGAGGAATCTTGGGGGCCAGCAGTGTGAACATGGACAGGATGTTACCGAGGAGACCTTCCCTAGGGCTGGCCTCAGAAGCAACTACTCTGTGAGCAAAGACATGTTAATCCCTTCTCCTGGGTTAGGGAAGTAAGAGGCAGTCTAAATTAAGTCTAAATTAATCTTAATGAATTTCTAATGACTGTCAGTGGGAAAAGGATGTTATTTGGGAAGATCAGCAGGAGCATGTCGAGTTCTGTTGAGCACGGCAGCGTGGCTTGGGCTGCTTCAAAGAAAGCCAGGGTTTCCAGGAAATTGTAATGCTGTGGTTCAGAGGAAGCGGAGGTGAAAATCTGGACATACTGGGGCAAAATGTCTAGAATTACTGTATGCATAAGGCTTGCTTTTTTTGTTGTTGTTTTTTTTTTTTTTTTTTTTTTACCCTGGAAACTAGATCCTGCAGCCCTGAATTCAGGTTGACTTTAGCAACAAGTAAAAGCAAATTTCTGCCAACTGCACATCTGGCACGGAGATCAAGTCTCCTCAGAGGAGCTTTGGTTTGTATTTACTCCTTGAAAGTGGCATAGGGAGACACTGTGGCACCATGTCAACACAGACATTTCCATACAGCTCTTAAAATAATTTCCCTTGTCAAGCCTGCTCTATACTTTCCCTTTTACTGTGTGTTAAACCTATTCCCACAGCAAGCAGTTTTCCAGTTCTAGCATCAGTTTTAACCCAGCTAGTACATGCAGCTAAAGCCCAGCACAGACAATCAATTCTGTCTTCACAGAGCTTTCCTGGTTACTTCAAACAATTTGAGAACAAAGTTTATATAAAAAGATTCCCTTCATCCATCCTATTCCTTGATATCTATACATATAGGCTATATTTTTGTATTGTGTTCATGAAAAACACCAGTGATACAAAATTATAGTAGATTTGTGCTTCTTCAAGGCATTCAGAGCAGTGAGTTTCTTGTTTCCCATTTTAGTAAATTTAAGAATTCTGATATTATGAAAATATCCATCAACAGTGCTCTTACAGGTCTGTGAATGGAGGGGAAGTTTTGAGTGGAATAACCTTCACATTTTCACATTCTGCTGTAAATTAGTAGAGTAAGAGAAAATGGTTATCCATATTATAAATGTAGAGATTTTGTTTTAAACATGGAAAATGCCCCTGTGCAAGCACTAGCATCTCCTACTCCTTTTTCCTTCATTCACCAAAGCAGCACTTGTTAAGTCTACAATATCCACTGAGAAGAATATGTGGCTTATTCATCTGATACTACAACCTGGGAGTTTTCTCCTGGGTGACTCGCTCTTTGTAGTCCACTATCCCAACTGCAGGAATTTACATCCTTTCTCTGTGGGATAAGACTGGCATTAAATTGCTATCTTTCCATGAAAAGGATGGTCAGCTTAAGTGGGGGAAAAAACGCATTTCAGCAGCAGCCCGAGTTACACACAATTAGAGGCAAAGTCAAACATGTGTTTATCCCAGAGCTCCCCTTCCCTGGCAGTCCTTGGCCTCTGATTGCCCCTCATGTGCTGCTGTTATTCCAGTTTTTCCCTATTTCTGATTCCTCCCTACATTTGCACATCCTTTTGTCCCAGCTGTGTAAAAGTGGAGGTTATCTGATAATATATTTGCCAAGTAACCCTATTTTTAAAGTACTGTGGGCTATCAGGGACAAGCTAAGCATGTGAAAATATAGGAAATGGAGTGTATAAGTCAGAGCAAAAGTGATACAACATCATCCAGTTTATCCAGTTCCTGCTGAAATAGGTAATTGACATCTTTAGCTGGAGAAGTTCACAGTTAATATAGGAAATGGAATATTAGAAAAAAAGAGGTTGTTAAACCACAGGTTACTTCACTCACTGATTTCTTGTCTTAATCTTCATTTAGCTCTGAAAAACATGCAATTTTTCTAATTTCTTAGAGATCTTGTTTTAATACTCAAATACCTCAGCCTAGACCCTTAATTTTTACAAGATATAAAAGTTGGTTTATACCCAACTGATACACATTTAAGCTGCTGAATCCCTCAGCTGGTTTTAGTGCCGCTCTGACAATGAAAAGGGCTAATTCAAGATCTATTCTTACATTTATAGCATCATAAAGAATGTTCAGAGTAAAGACTTCATTTGCATACATCATAAAAATAAACAAAATAATTTGCATAAAAGACTGTGCATGTAGCAGTGCTTTGACTAAATGAGGAATCTTGGGAAATATGTTTGTAAGATGAGAAAGAGAGGGGGGAGAAGAAGATGGCTTACCAAACGTAGGAAGGCTTTCAAGGGGTGAGATGCTCTGCTTGGTTATGTTGCTAAATCCTTTGATATTTTGCAGTTTTGAGCTGGACATGAGCTGTAAAGATCCTTGGGAATCCCTCGAGAGGTGCTGAGTGATATGTGGCAGCTTCAGGGATTCTTTGGATTTAAAGTGGTGATCAGCGCTTTTCCCGATCAAGTCCAGGATTATACTGGTCTGGCCAAAGCTTGGGAGACATCACAGTGATTGGTTATGGATATTTAGCATGCGTCATTTGTCATCCATGTCTGCATCCTAGATTTCTCTCTGGTGTGAATCAGTACTGCTGAAGTCAGTAGGCTGCCTTGGAATTGTGCTGATTTATTGTGCAAGGGGGCAATCTAGGTTGGTAGCTTACCTTTATGATGTGGTGCCCATTTAGGATCTTCTGGAATTTTATGTCAAGAACACGGAAAATAACCCCAACAGCCTACACTGATGGTGTTCATCTTAGCCATGGTTGCATCACTCTTTACTGCCATATCTACCTTTTTTCTTAGAAATTAATTTTGCTTTATGTTTTGATTACTTCTGTTAGCAAGTATCATCCTCCACGATGCTCTACCTGAAGCATATTTGAAGCCAGAGGAGCACAAATTTAAAAGATACTAACAAGAAACAGCTCCCTACAGCTTTTAAAAGTGCTTGGCCACTTTCCTGCTTTGGGGCTTTGAATATACCGCTCCAGATCTTTCCAGTTCTCCAGGTCTTTCAGACAGGCTTCAGGTTTCCATGACTCAGTTCTCTTCCTTGTACAATGAGGACTGTCAGAGCCTACTCTGCGCTCAGAAACAGGGTAAAAAGTTGGAAATACAGGTCTTGAGAGTTAAGCGAGGCACCCTAAAGAGTTGTGTGACAGGTTGTGGCTGTCCTGTGATCTCCTTTCATCCAGCTAATGAGTGTAAAGCAAAATTGCTATTGGAATGGAAAAGCCTCAGGAAATGTTTGAGTCCTATGCTTGAGCAGTTGTGTCTAAAGCAGGGGTGATTAGCTGGTGCTATGGGGAATATCACTCAATACACATCAGGATTTCACAGCCCTCTCTGATCCTGACCTCATGTAAAGCTAAAGGATCCATGAATTGCTAGAGCACGTAGACCTTAGCCATGGACCCTGATGGCAAGGCAGCCCATGAGGACTGCAGGTCTAGTACCTCTGTGTCCACCAGGCCACTGCCACTACAGAGACGGGCTCCCTGTGGATTCAAGGGAGGGAAGACCGCTGCCTGCATCATCATTAGCTGAAAATTTTCACCTGTATTTCATAGGTTTAATTCATAATAAAGGCTGTGATTGTGTCTTCATATTTCAGTAGTTTCAGAAGACTGTGTGTTATTAAGCATTAGAAATCCCACCGAAAGCAATGGGCAAAATTTGGAGTTTCTACTTGTCTTGCCCAAGTCTTCATGTAGACACCACTCCTTCCCACCCTTTGCCTTACAATTTAAATGACAAGAAATGTGCCATGCTTCACACGCTGGGACCATGCAAAGTTAGCCACACACACACAGAGACAGACACAGGGACAGCTGCATTTCAACAGAGAAGTAAAACATATATGACTTGACATTCACTTTTAACCCATTGGTATAAAACAGCTCATTGTGTATTGTAGCGTGGTTGCAGCCTGATTGCGGCTGCAACGGCTGGGACAGAATCTTTTGAAGCTGAGCAGCTGAGACTAGAGGAGAGTAGAGAAACAATGGGATGTTGTCACCTGCCTCTGCTCCCCACCATCGAACAGATCTGGGTCCCTGGTCCCTTAAACAGCACAGGTCCGAGCTCTGGGTCTCAGACTCTTGCAAACTAAAGAGCATTTTTCCTGACCTGTTGTTTCACCCTGCTGTCAGCACCCGAGATCTTGATGCTCTCAAGAGGAATCTCCACAAAGAAAATGGACAAAACCAAAAGGGACGAAGGGAGGGGGGACTGTGAAGGGCAGTTGTGTTTTGTGAGCTCTGCTGATTCGTAAGGCTTGTGAAGAATTTCATGCCATGCATAGCAAGTTTAGTTTGCTCTCTGGTACATACCACTCTCTATTATACAGGCCAGCAATTTTGTGGAAATTGAAATGTTGTGCACTTTTGGGATTTTTTTTTTTCCAGGTGTGGTATATTTTCATCTTTGAAACTGAATCCCCTTTAGCTGATCGCCAGCAGCGTGGTACAATGGACAAGACAGCCAGTTTGGGTGTGATGCTGGAACACCAGCTAGTAATTTATACCATGTTACACAGCAGGGCAGGAGCAGCTAATGAAGTGCTACCTAAGTAAATAGTCATTTGTGCGGCTCCGATTAAACCTTTGGAATTATTTCCAGCAGAGCATATAGCACTAATGAATCTCATTATTACAAATTGCCAAGCAGCGCCAAGTGTACGGGGAGACCTTGCCAGTCAGCCCTCTGCAGCCACAAATCTTGCAGCCTTAACTTAGCATGGGCAGAGCTTGCACCACAAAAAGGAAGGATTCCTCAAGATGAGCTCTGCAAAGTCAATCCACTCAGATGCAGCATCCCTCTCCCCTCCTCTGCTACCTGCCTGTCATCCTGAGTATATCCAGCCTCCAGCCTTCCTCTCTTTCTCCTCGACCTCACTTTTACCGTCTGTTCTCACATTCTTCTCTCTCCAGAATTAGCTCTTCTTTGATTTTTTTTTTTTAAATTTTTCTTCCCTCCTTTCTCCGTCTCTGCTGAATCATACTAGAGAAAAAGAAAATAAGAATATCCAGGACAACAGATATCATCCCTTGTCCAGTTCTCCTGGCTTCTTCGCTAGAGATAAAGCAGAAACGATCAAACCAAATAAGATCAGTCTGCGACGTTTCTATCACTTTTTTTCCTCTTCTTCACCTTATTAATATTGCAGCTGTCGCACTCTATAATCTCATGCGTTAGCTTTACCCAGGCATGCAGCTCTGTGTTGATTCGTTTATTTTAATCAAGGTTTCGCCTCCTGATATTTTTCCCTGTCTGGCCTGGAATAAAGAAAATGAAATTTAAACAGAAAACACAAACACAAATCGTTAATATTTGACCTCTAGAAAGAACTCATTTATTAAACATTTTTTCATCCCTCCAGGGTATTCAGAGACATAGTTTCTTTGTGTGTTACTTTGGCAGTAACACTAGAGCATTTCCCCATGGGCTTCTCTAAGTGATCTCAAGTGTACACTAATAGCCCTTTGCCTTTGGCTTTCATGAGTATAACACACACTTAGTCACAGGATCCCCTTTGGGTGATGTGGGTTTTTTTAGGTGCAGAGGTTTTTGGGGATTTTTTTGGTTTATTTTTTGTTTTTTGGAGGTTTTTTCCTACAGCTTACAAGAAGACAGTTTGTTACTCTTTCAATATGAAGTATAAGAGCCTTCTGCTGCAGCTCTGGAGTTTTAACAGATGGAGAATATTAAACCTTCATATATATATATATATTTCAGAGTGTAAAAGGATTGATTGCCACAGAGCAAGACACTAAAAGCTGGTTGTTGGTTTTTCTCATACTGAAACATGTTTCCTTACCGATGGTAAATGGCTCCAGAAAGACGTTGACGTACTGATCATCTACTCATATCATTCTGGGTGGCAGACGCCCTCATAGACAATTTAGAGATTGAAGGGCCTGGAAGTACATATTAAAGAAAATTAAAAATGCAATCAAAACAACATAACAAAAACAAGAACCAGAATTGCAATTCCTTCACTAAGCACTAAATCTTGAATAGGGGTGTTTCAACAAGCTGTTTGACAACATTCAGCAGAAGAAACCTTTTCCCTTCCTGGGTGGAAAAAGGGATATTTCTGATGAAGGAGGACAAGGGATCATGTCTTGAATTAGTGTTGGTGTGCTCACACAGCCAAATTCAAGGGTTCCTGGACCAGCAGGAATTTAAAAATGTTATAATTGGTAGAGAATAGTTTCTGCAGCTTGAAGGCAGAGTATTAAGTGTGGAGCAATCTCTGGCCTTCACAGCAGCATGAGGTGTGGGACATTTCTAGTCCCAAGATGTCAGATGGTGCCAGAAGACTTTTCATATTGGAGAGGGGCCTGTGGGGGAGGGCTGGCTAGTTTGGTCATGCTGGTATGGCATGGTATGGATTTATATCCTCTTTTCCTCTCAAAAGTTATATGCTTTCACTACATGGAGTATCTGGACAGCCTGTAGATAAGATCAGATCCACGGTATCTGCATATACCAGTTTATGCCAGAGGAAAAATGACAATGCAAATAGCCACCTTCCTACCTTGCCCTACTTCCCAGATACAACCTCAAATTCAGCCCAGTTTTTCTGCATGACCAGAGCTTTGCTTCCACTGCCTGGGTTACAAGGCATTTGCTGGGGTCTGGAGTCAGTGTCTTCTCCATTTCAGAGCTGCCCAGCCATACACATGCCATGTCTTTAAGGGGAACAAGAGCGGGAGAGATGTGTGCGGAACTGAGCCCATGAAGCAGCAATTAGCAATGATTTCTAAGTTTCCTTGGTTAAGCTCTCATTGTATCTCACTAGCCCACTCTTTCCCTCCATCCCATCTCTCAACAGCCAGTACTTTCTCAAGACCTATTAATATCCTATGATTTACCTACATATAAAATATGTTACTTTCTGATTCCCACTGGGCATATGGAATAGATGTCACTTTTCAAGGGATTTATCAGCAATTACAAATAATGCAGTGTAAATAAGTTTTCCAAGACCTTCAACTATGCTCATTAGCTTGAACCTAATGAGACGTGGGATCAAATTTACATCTACCAGCCTATAAATCTGGGGACTAAGAAGCTTGCTTATGTCCACAGATTTAACAATTGAATGTGAAGCCAGTACAACAAGGCACTCTAGACATTTGAGGCAAAGCTCCTCAGGATTTTACTAGGAGCTTTGCATGAGCTGAGATCATGACTCAAGGCTCTCATATTTTTAACCCAGACATATCTCAACTTATTCTTATTTGTTCCTTTAAAGGGGCTGTTATTTTAGACCCACAGGGGAATAAAGCCTTCAAGGAACACCCTCTTCAAGGAAAATCACAGGCCAATGCAAATGTTAAGGTTCTGCTTCAGGGGAGAGAGGATATTTTTAGCTAGGGGCTAGCCAGGTATTTTTAGCTGCGTAGGCATCAGGTGCTTTAGATAAGAGTACATATAGAGACTACAAGTCCCATGTCTCCTTAGAGCCCTCCTAGTTAGAGTTGTTGAAGAAAAAAACACCAAACCATCAAAAAACCCCAAACATAAGACCCACCACAAAACAGAAGACAGTGGCCACGTCTATTTTAGTAACTCTGCTTCTGTTAATCAGGACCATTTCTGCAAGTTGATCTTTGCAATGCCATTTCTTCCTTCTACTCCCCATAGGAAAATCTCAAAATCCTGTTAAACATTTATGCCCACATGCATGCACACGTGTATCTTCTGCCACAGATTCTTTTGCCTTGAAGTTTAGAAATAGCTCAACAGAGCAGCTTCATCTGTGTATTAGTAAGAACAAGGGAGAAGGAGATGATGGGCAGAGAAATACTTTGTTAGCCTTCTCAATTTCTTGTCTTCAAGGAGGACATGTCTACTGGTCTACCCAAAACGTATCTTAGGGATACTCAAGATAACTGACTTGTATTTAAGATGCCAATTTTCTGTTGTTGGCTGAAGCTACCAAGGACATGAAACAGGATTAAATACATAGCAGAGAGATAAAAAAGGTTCGTCTAGTGCAGGAACACGAAGCAGCCTTTTGAAGTCTGTGGGAGGTATGACTGTTTCCTCCAGCTCACAATTTGTATCAGATTATTTAATTCTTTTTAGGACTGTATATTAGCAGACTTTTTTAATAGTGCAGCTTTAAGCAAGAAAATCAATGAGCAGTCTGTACACAGCAGAACTACTGTGTTATACTTCTTCTGGCTTTGTCATGATCAATAATAGATCACCAACTCCACTGCTCAGTGTAAAGTGAAAGTACATTTCTCCCAAAAACACAGTCTCTCTAACCCAGGAAAACTCTATTTATTTTTTTTTTTTTTTCCCCCCTTGGTATGTATTTAGAGTAGATAGATAGGTAGATTCAATTTTAGTAGAATTAAATCTCTCCATACATCTATAAAATATAAAAGTGATCAAAGAGCTGTTAATCCAGGAGGCTGATTGGTGGCTACATCCAAGAATGAAAGGCATCCTGGAAAATTCCAAAATGTGTTTTTAAATATCGTCATCCAGTGCAAGGTGCCCAAATTGACTTTAGAAGTACATTGTTGATATTAGGAGTTGCTATAATAAGCAGAATCAACCAGCAGCTATTTCCTAATGGGGTTTTATAATTGCTTGTTGGATATTTCCAGTTTTTTGGCTCAGAGCCTTTTATTCTTGTTGCTAACAGAAAAAATGTAATAACCAGTAGCTGCAGCCTACTGTGGAGGACACCATCCAAGTTAGGAGAATATGTAATGAGCAGTTTTGATTCACATTCTCTTACTCTTTAGAAAATAATTCTAGTCTTTAAAAGGCTCCATGCACCACTTAACTCAGTAATTGGCAAGAGAGGATGGAAATACAACATTCTGCAAGCAAAGTTGCACATTTCAGATTACTCTGTGAGGAAAGCAGGCACTCTTTGTCACATATTCATAACTTCTTTCCAGTACTCAATAACTATTTAATATCAGACAGTTGGCAGAATCTTGCTGTGCCTTGCATGGAAGGATGCTGCCTTGGTTGCCTCCGAAGTATGTTACAGACACAGTTACTTGGGGCTCTTCCACACCACATTTCAAGAGTTAGGCTGGACAGAAATTTAATGATTGCAGGACAGGGTAACACAGATGCTTTTCCAGTCCACAGGGAAGAGATTTCCACATGAAGGTGCCCACAGGCTAGAAGGGTCACAGAAACGGCTCTTGTCAGGACAGCTCCCACCTACCATATGGCGCAGCAGTCTTCAGAAAAATCATTATGAATAGGGCATATCTCACCAAAATTTAGGTGTTTACGGTGTTGGTGTCTGTACTTGATACCCATAGGAAGGAAGGAAGGGCGGAAGGAAGGAAGGGCGGAAGGAAGGAAGGGCAGAAGGAAGGGCGGAAGGGCGGAAGGGCGGAAGGGCGGAAGGGCGGAAGGGCGGAAGGGCGGAAGGGCGGAAGGGCGGAAGGGCGGAAGGAAGGAAGGAAGGAAGGAAGGAAGGAAGGGTGGAAGGGCGGAAGGAAGGAAGGGCGGAAGGAAGGAAGGAAGGAAAAGGAAGGAAGGAAAAGGAAGGAAGGAAGGAAAAGGAAGGAAGGAAGGAAAAGACATCATGCAGTGTAGCTTTATCTGTCATTTTTTATCCCAGACATAGGATTTCATGCCAAAATGCAAAGCACAGCAGATCCTCATTTGTGTGGCTTCTGACTGCTTTCTGCTTTTTCAGAGAGGCTAAAATTTGGAGGAGATCATCTGGTCTTAAATGTGTCGTTGTGTTCTGCTAATCTCAACCCTGTGTTTTCAGTAAAATTTACAGGAATTGAAAGAAAAGCCCCTGTAGGACGGCTAGTCTCTCTAAATTTACTTACCCTTCTGTAGTAAACCAGGAGTTTATGCTTCAACAAAAATATTTTTAAAATACAAAATCTTGGTTTTTAGTTCACTGAACACATGGAGACCCTTTTGTTGACATTATCTGCGCTGTATCTTCAGGGAAGACAGCGAGTTTATAAGTGAAAAGGTTTGTGAAATTCACATCCAAAAGTCAAGGAAGCAAACAAGAAGAGAGAGAAAACATTCCTGACAGGACTAAGTTCAATATTACAAAATGGAGAGGAAAAAAATTCAGGGGGAATTAATGCATTAGGGAATTTAAAACTAGAATTAGATCAGTTAGTTTTTCCAATACTTGCATATTCTTTATGGAGAGTGCAATTATGGTGAGATTATTAATTTGTCAAGTGATTAATATAAGATTATATTAGAAGAGACACATTTCTTATTACAAATATCTTGTTTTATCTCATCTCTGCCAACTACAGTGTCAAATCTTGGAATGGTTAAATTCTATTCTTCCTGGAGGAAAGGGAAACTTTTTCCATTCTTCCGGGCAAACACATAATATATGTTTGGAGGCATACTTGGATATTTGGACTATAAATTGGACACTGGAAATTTATTTTCAGTTACTGAAAGATGCCACCTATGTCTGGTGAATCTTGGGAAAAGTTGTTTAGCTCTGTCTGCCTGAATATTTTCTGTGCAAATTGAAGATTCAACTTCTCTGGTTCATCATGTTTGTTCTTTAATTATACTGTAGTCTCTTTGGGGGAGGTGTGACAAGATGAAACAGTGTTTAAAAAAGAAACGGCAAATTCAGGTTAGACTTAGTTAACATACAAAGCTAAAAACAAATGAAGTCTGAACAGTTTCCCCCTTTCATTTTTTTTGGAAGCAGAATACCATTAGTAATGGAATTTTATTTGATTTTTGTTTAGTCGAGTTAGGCAACAGGAATCTTATGGTAAACTATGACCTGATCTAAGTCGGACAAAAATGCAGTTCTGTGCTTATACTGGGAGAATTTTTAGCCAAACTTCTGCCTGTCCCCTTTGAGGAATGACGGTCCACTGATCGATTGCCTCCTGACTGAAATCCATGGCTAAGCTTTCCAAGAAAACTCCATGACTTTCAACTCCCCAAGTCATCTAAATGTCAGGATTTGCCTCTGTTTGCTCCCTTGATGTCTTGAGACCTGGCATATACTGGGGAAGCAAAAGGTAAAGGCAATATTATAAACTCAAATTAAGAAAGACATGAAATATTGTCTGGGTGATGCTAAAGCTTTGTCTTTAAGGGGCATATGTTTTCCTGAACTTTATTTGGGATTTTGGAGCCACAGTTTTTAATACAGGAAGGCTTAATTAACTTCAGTAATCCCTCTAAGGAAACATCTGCATCCTACAATGACTGTGCTACTGTGCAGACATACTTGAGAAAATTCGGGTAAGAGAAGCAGCACCGCATTTTCCCTGGTGCAGGAGAGCTCACTCACCTTTGTATCCCTGCATCGCACCACTCTTCTCTGAAGAAATATCTGAGTGATCCAGGAATACAAACATCATTCAGGGTCAGTGGGTTTCAGTCAGTAAGGTTTGGTTGAGTCAAAGGAGAAAATCAGAGACAGGGAAATAGGAGCATCCATAAGATACCAGTCTTAACCTAAATACTGGAGGCAGTGGGGAAAACCTCCCTCTGATTCTGTTATTTGTTGCTCATCTATGGCCCATACTGGTGGAGTCACATCTTCATAGCCTGATATAGTTCCTACTTAAGCAATGCTCTCTCTGAAGACATCAATACTTTTTTCCTTGCTTAAAGTGAAGAATTTATCCCAGGATGTTATAATTAAGGAGAAGATTTTGCAGCGTAATATTTCCCAGGGATGTTTGTCCTTTTCTGAGATAAAGATTGGAGGTTGTTTTGCTAGAATTTATTTCCCTCGCAAATTGACCTGGTCTGTTTTGGTTTTCAGTTGTTGTTTTGGTTTTGGTTTGGTTTTGGTTTGGTTTTTTTTTTTTTTTACAAGAGGGCTTCTGGTGTTAATTTCTCATCACAGCCATTTGCAGAATTACTCCACTTTCCATGCACTTTAATGTCTTAAAAACTGGCCATATTCCTCACTGATCTATGTATTTAAGCTCACTGCATTAAAAAAGAGAAAGAATAAATGTAGTAACTATTCAGTGGAATATTTCCAGCCTTTAATCTGACATTGATTTAAGCCTTACAATGAAAATATAAGTGAAGAAACACAAATGAATTTGCTTACATAAAACTCACGTCTTGTTAAAAGTGATAAGCAAGGTCCAGGGGAAACATTTATGCAATTCCTTTTCTTTGGTTATTGCTTGCCTGGGTAGGGAGGACACCTTGTAAGCGACTGCCAGAGCCTGAGCAGCCTGGCTGTAAGAGGTGGCAGAAAATGGGCAGGGATGTTGTGAGAGGTAGGTCCACATGTCCCACCTCAAGGCTGAGACCTGCCTGGCACGATGCAGTGTGACAAAGGGATCCCCAGTGCTTGGCTTATTCTCCAGTGTGGTGTTATGATTTCCACCAGTACTGGGGAAGGAAGCAATGTTCCACTTTGTTGTCCCACCAACACCAACCTGACCTTTCCCACTCTGCTGGTTTCACCTATTTCATTGTAAGCGCTTCAGCAACTACTCTCTAGTAAACGAATGACCATATTTGTACAGTGTCTGCTATTCCAGACCCCTTTTGCCTGGCCTGTAAGTACTACCAATAAGCATGATTAACAATATTTATTATAAGTGCACATTATATTATCCATTTTATGAGGCTTCTACAAATCCATGGTCTTTAAAGCATGCATTTCAACTAAAATTCCACCTAAGCCAAAACAACATGAGAATTATTACACTGCAACACCAACAAAAAAAGGATTTTATTTTTCAATAACACTTTATTTTCTGCAGATGGAGTCACAAGGGATCTTTTTATTTGGCTGCAACTGCTTTCACTATAATTTTCCACTCATCTGTCTTCCTGGGGATCATATTCAGACTGTATGTGCAAGGATTGCACCCCTTGCTAGTGGTATGCCTCCACTCCTGAGGTGGAAAATAGAAGCTTTTAATTCACACACCATTCCATATTGGAATTACCCACTGGAAACCATAGATCAAAATCATGTGGTGGTATGTTATTTGTCTTTTTCTATGTAATCTATTTTTAGAGAGCAACATCCAATTGCTATGTCAGCTACAAAGAAATTTACTTTTATGATAACATTCAAGAGTTTTTAGATAAGGAAATTAAGCTGATCAGATGCATGTAAAAATCAGTAAGCTCTTTGATATATTATCATATGGAAAGTGAATACTTAATTTGAAAAAGCTAGAGATTACAGAAGACACTTAAAAGTAGGTAACTGATTTAAGGGGAGATGTTGAGATATGAGCAGTAGTTGCTGGATTTGAATTGGCACTACAAACCGGGACTAATCTTATTTAGTATTTTCATAATATGTTATTTTACCTTGGTGCACAGTCAGAAGGTATTGGGAGTACAGAGGAATAAAAGGATATCACTGAGGAAGAATAGTTTTACCCATGTTAGTGAAGCCACAAATACATTTCCAGAAAGTACCAGGTTATTCACTTAGGGACTAATAATTTCCAATGTAAAATAATATATCAGCTGAAAGTGAGAAAGAAAAAAGCTCATGCATTACAGGGTGAGAATGAATTATTAATGTACAGGATCATGAAAAGATGTGTGTAGCCATAGGACGCGGTAGGCAAGATATTTCTAGTGCTAAAGAGCGACTACTGCCATTGTACCAGATACTGCGGGGACTTTAGTTAAGAGCATTGTATATCATTCTGAGCAACAAAAGTGAGTTTACATACAAGCAGAGCTTAACAGAGGTGCTAACATGATGGGAAGAGGGGAAATGTTACCTGAAGAAAGGCATTTATGCCTGCTGCAATCTGTAGCTTAGCACTGAAAAGTGCTATCTGGCTTCTTATGGGCTAACTCAGATAACAGAAATACTGGCAGTGCATGGATAAAGTTCTAGCATGGAAATTCACCTGTCTACTTTCCAGAGTAAAATGCCAAAACCAGAGCTCCTGTGCCTGTCAGTTCATCAGTCACTAGTAGCTAAGATCATAGAATCATGGAATCATTTTGGTTGGAAAAGACCTTTAAGATCATCAGGTCCATTAACCTAACACCACCAAGCCCACCACTAAACCATGTCCCTAAGCACCACATCTATATGTCTTTTGAACACCTCCAGGGATGGTGACTCCACTACTTCACTGGGCAGCCTGTTCCAATGTCTAACCACTCTTCAGTAAAGAAATTTTTCCTAATTTCCAATCTAAATCTCCCTGGAGCAGCTTGAGGCCATTGCCTCTTGTCCTGTTATTAGTTACTTGGAGAAGAGACCAACACAGGCCTCACTACAATTTCCTTTTAGGTAGTTATAGAGGGCAATAATGTCTCTTTCCAGCCTTCTCTTCTCTAGGCTAAACAATGCCAGTTCTCTCAGCCACTCCTCATAAGACATGTTTTCCAGACCCCTCACCAGCTTCGTTGCCCTTCTCTGGACCCACTCCAGGACCTCAACATCTTCCTATATTGCGATGCCCAAAACTGCACACAGCATTTGAGGTGTAGTCTCACCAGTGCCAAGTACAGGGGCACGATCACCTCCCTACTCCTGCTGGCCACACTATTTCTGATACAGGCCAGGATGCTGTTGGCCTTCTTGGCCACCTGGGCACACTGCTGGCTCATGTTCAGCCGGCTGTCAACAAGCACCCCCAGGTCCTTTTCTGCTGGGCAGCTTCCCAGCCACTCATACCCAAGCCTGTAGCTCTGCATGGGGTTGTAGTGACCCAAGTGCAGGATCTGGCACTTGGACTTGTTAAACTTCATACAATCGACCTCAGCCCATCGATCCAGCCTGTTCAGATCCCTCTGCAGACCGTCTCTACCCTCAAGCAGATCGACACTTCCTCTTAATTTCATGTCATCTGCAAACTTGCTGAGGGCACACTCGATCTCCTCATCAAGGTCATTGATAAAGATATTAAACAAGACCAGCCCCAATACTGAGCCCTGGGGAACACCGCTTGTGACCGGTCACCAGCTGGATTTAAATCCATTTACCACAACTCTGGGCTCGGCCGTCCAGCCAGTTTCTAACCCAGTGAAGGGTACACCTGTTAAGCCATGAGCCGCCATCTTGTCCAATAGGATGGGAGACTGTGTCAAATGTCTTACGGAAGTCCAGGCAGAAAACATTCACAGCTTTTCCCTTATCTGCTAGGCGGGTCACCTGATCATAGAAGGAGATCAGGTTGGTCAAACAGGACCTGCCTTTCATGAGCCCATGCTGGCTGGGCCTGATTCCCTGGATGTCCTGCACTTGCCACCTAAGCGCACCCAAGATGAACTGCTCCATAATCTTGCCCAGTACCAAGGTCAGGCTGACAGGCCTGTAGTTCCCTGGATCCTCCTTCTGGCCCTTGTTGCAGATGGGCATCACATGGGCAAGCCTCCAGTCTTCCGGATCCTCTCTCGTTAACCAGGATTGCTGATAAATGATGGTGAGTGGTTTGGCAAGTTCCTCCATCAGCTCCCTCAGCACTCTTGGGTGGATTTCATCCAGCCCCACAGACTTGTGAGTGTCCAATTGGCATAGCAGGTCATTAACTACTACTTCCTGGATTATGAGGGAATCCTTCTGGTCTCCATCTCTGTCCTCCAGCTCAGGGGGCTGATTACCTTGAGGGTAACTCATCTGACTGTTAAAGACTGAGGCAAAGAAGGCATTAAGTACCTCAGCCTTTTTCCTCATCCTCAATGACAATGTTCCCCCTCCCATCCAATAAAGGATGGAGATTCTCCCTGGCTCTTTTTTTATTGTTAATGTATTTGTAAAAACACTTCTTATTATCTCTTGCAACAGTGGCCAGACTGAGTTCTAACTGGGCTTTTGCCTTCTTAATGTTCATTCTACATGACCTAACTAAATCCCTGTACTCCTGTTGAGTAGCCTGCCCCTTCTTCCAAAGGTGGTAGTCTCTTCTCTTTCTCCTAAGTCCCAGCAAAAGCTCCCTTTTCAGCCAGGCCGGTCGTTTCCCCTGCCAGTTCGTCTCATGGCACATGGGGGCAGCCTGCTCCTGTGCTTTTAAGACTTCCTTCTTGAAAAATGTCCAGCCTTCCTGGACCCTTTTTCCCTTTAGGACTGACTCCCAAGGGACTTCCTCAACCAGTGTCCTAAACAGGTCAAAGTCTGCCCTTTGGAAGTCCACGGTAGTGGGTTTTCTGTCTCTCCTCCTTACTTTGCCAGAAATTGAAAACTCTATCATTTCATGGTCGCTAAGCCCAAGATGGCTTATGAGCACCACATCACCCACCAGTCCCTCTCTGTTAGTAAACAGGAGGTCCAGTGAGGCATCTCCCCTGGTAGCCACACTTAACCAGCTGTGTCAGGAACTTATCCTCCACACACTCCAGGAACCTCCTGGATTGCTTCTTCTCTGCTGTGTTGTATTTCCAGCAGATATCTGGTAAGTTGAAGTCCCACATGAGAACAAGGGCTGGTGATTTCAAGGCTTCTGCCAGCTGTTTGTAGAACACTTCGTCAGCCTCTTTATTCTGGTTGGATGGTCTATAACAGACTCCTAACAGGATGGCTTCCTCGCTGGCCTTCCTCCTCATCCTTACCCATAAACATTCAACCACTCCATCACAGCGGTTGAGTTCTATGCAGTCGAAATACTCCCTAACATAGAGAGCCATCCCACCACCTTTTCTACCTTGTCTGTTGCTTTTGAAGAGCTTATAGCCATCCATTGCAGCACACCAGTCATGCGAATCATCCCACCATGTTTCTGTGATGGCAACTATGTCATAGCTGTCATGCTGCACAATCATGTATAGTCACTCTATAGACTCTATACGACACGGTAGAGTAGGAAAACAAAGGCTGAGAGGAACTGTTTATCCCTAAGATCTATAATATTGTAAGAACAAACAGTTATAACAAGCTTATGAATAAATTAATGCTAAACTTGAATTAGGACCGTCCAGGGAGACCATCTAACTAGGGTTCAGGTGGAACCTGATTAACTGGCAAGCAGGGATGCCAATGCTGGCAATAGCAGAGCACGGGGCACCAATGCAGTTGACCCTTTCAGCTCCTAAATAAATCATAGTAACAAACATTTCAGGAAAATTATCTCAGCCTCCCCTCTCCAGTTCTTAATTCTGCTGGACTCCACACTGCTCCTGTGACAGTGCTCCCCATATAGTTTTAGTGGTACCTGGGACCTGTTGTGGAATTATTTCTTACCACTTTCATTCCTTTATGCATTTGAAGTAACAATGTCTCATTATGTTAAGTACAGTAAAATAGCCAAATATGATTACGTGACACAGTTCTCTTCAAGAAGAAGGGATTGTACCCAAAAATCCAGGAAGGTACCTTCTTCCTAATATTGTCATTTGAACTGTTCACAGCTATGGAGAATTGTGAATCTGTTCTGCCACCAGCTGTTCTCAAACCAGCCTAGAAAAAACATGGCTCATATACATGAGCTTTGGATTGTGTTTGGTTTGTTTCTTTGTGTAAATAAAACCCAGTACTTTTAGTAAAAGAATCTGACACCTTTTTCTTCTTTGCATAATTTGTTACTTTTAAAATTCATCTTACTTTCAAGACTGTCATATCTGAGTGGTTTTTGTTTAGGATAATTATCTCTGTCTGTTTTCCCAAGCTCCCATGTACTTTGATTTGTTGGGATTTCAGTGTATCTTACCTATGCACTAGATTTCATGGGTTATACTTAGAAGAAAGCCATTTATTTTATTTAATGATGCAATTACAAAGGAATCTTGTTTATTACATTAGTGGCCACATCCACGTCAGACTTGTCTTCAGGAGAATTAGTATCATTTGTCTCATTTGGGACTTGTAACTTTATGCCTCAATTATTCTGTAGTATTGCATAAGTAACATTGCCAGGATCTCTATTAGATGGGTACACCAGGTGACTTAAAGAAATTTAATACCCTGGCATTTTCAGCTGCAGAGCACTTGGTCCTATTAGTAATCAAGGCTCCAGAGCCTCATTCATCTCCTGATTAAAGATTTCAGCAGAAGGGAGTCATACAAGCTTTAAGAACAGTATTTTTAATTAGAGACAAGTTCAGGATACCACTATGCATTACTTCTTTAGTAGGTGTAATTAAAGAGCTGATCTGTAACGAGCCTGCTTGGAAAAATACTAATCTTTAAATCCTAGCAACCTGTTTTTAAAAAACAGACCAAAATAAATGGGGCATAAAATCTGTCCCTCAGAAATCTGAATGGGAAATGTCCCATGGTCTTTATTCCCACCTGAAGGCTGAACATCTTTAAGGAAGGCAGGTTTGGTCACACTACATAGTATGCAAAGACTCACGCAGTCTTCATGCAAGCTAGAGGTATGTAGAGAGTTTAAGAAATAGTTTCTGAATTACCTGTACAAAGCATTAGGATTTGCTGTAGCTAACTTTAACCACCTAAATATGATATATCTAGTTTAAACTAACTTATCTAGGCTCCTAGTGGGAAGAGAAAGACTCCTCCAGTTAGGGACTCATCCCATCCTGCGATAAGTGTTTGAGACTGGTTATCACTGCAGACTGTGTGATACATCGCACATGGCAACTAGCCTACCCCAAGACATTTGATGAAGCAAAAAAAGAAGGGTCTATATAACCAAAAAGGTTAAGTGACTGAATGCTTTAGAAACTCACTAAAGAAATTTGTTCTATCTGCAATCAGAAGCCTCTCTGGCTTGCATATATTAATAATTTCTGCAGTGGCCTCTACAGGTTTCTTTGGGCTGATGCTTCCCTCAGCTTCCCTTCCTCTCATCACAGGCTTCTTCCACTGAAAAAAAACCCAACTCTTCAAGGACGAACCATGTTGGTTTTGTAAAGCTTCTGTGGTGGTAAGAGCATCACCATGGAGCACAACTGGGAATGAAGGGTGCATGTTACAGAACTGAGATGGAAAGTTTCTCCAAAGTGGTGTGGATTTTAGTTGAGACAATGTACTTAAATATTACAAGCCCATTATTATGGGAAACATATGCACCAAACCCAAGATAATGTTATTTTGCTAATTTGCCTACCGTTCCTCACTTCAGATTCATTTTCCGTAACCTGCTTGGAGTTGACTGGTATGACCTTGAGTTTTAGGAACCATCACAGGAGTTTTGAGTCGTACCCAATGCACAGTTCAAGGGTTCTCCATTGCTACAGGGATTACTAGTTTAATATAGTCTTGCAGTCAGGTTAGAGCAGCTGAAAAAGCTACCACACCTCAGCTTCCAATTAACACTTTTCAGACGAGATGCTATAAATGAACACGTTAGTGTTCCCGGTTCATTCCAGCATGAAGAGTAACAGGGACAGCATCTTAGCTGAGGAGGCACCAAGACCCAAGGGACAATAAACTTGCTGGTTTCCATAAAAAGAAAGTGTCTAACCACAAATATAACTGTTCCTTAATGGGTGCTCACAGGGTAGCTGAGATGTCTGAAGGCACAGATGTCTGAAGTTCATAGAGAGTTGATGTAGAATACCAGAGTAGCTCTGTTGGATATGCTCTGGGTGTAAATCCATACCATGTGAATACTGTAACTAAACTGGGGAGGGCTTACCTGGGAACTAGTCACTACTGTCATTATTTGTGGTGAGTCTTTGGAAGTAAAACGAATGCACACATGAGCTTCAAAGAAAGGTGTATGGTAACTTACAGAAAAGCTTAGGCTGTCATTCTGAAATTTGTGTTTTGAACTATTAATACCAAATTTAAAAAGCTGCGTCCATGCAATGCAGTGTACTGATTGCCTAAAGACATTCATCTTGTTAAAATTTGTTCAAAAATTGGCTGGAGTAACTTTGCCGTGGCAACTGTATGTCATCCAGGGGTTGTCCAGTTTGTTTCTGTTAAAGCAGATACCACATGAAGACAGCATGAACTCTGCTTCATGGAATAATTCAACAGAAACATGATAGCGCATTCAAACCTGATCACTGGCTAGTGATCCAGTAGTTCAGATCTGGTCTTGAGGATTGTAGGATTATAATCTGATCTTCCTTTCCTCATCAGCATCAAAAGGGGGCTGTACTGGAAAGCTACAGAGCACATTGAATGTTACTGCAGATATGGGTGGAAGACAGTGGTCACAAGCACAAACCAACGTCATTACACCAAACACTCACACGCTGCTGGCAGTTGCTGAGCCTCAGGTTCTAAATTTCTTTGGGAGGATTGTCCCTACAGGAGTGGAAAATAATAATGTAATTTATTACATTTTTTTTTTTTTTCAATTTTAAAAGGTAAATAATTCGAATGAACCAAATGCTTTTAACAAAATCCAACTGCACATTCAGGTAAAGGGAAAAACATTATTTACCTCAGTAGGAAAAATGCCTTTGAAGGCAATCTTTTCAATTAACCAAAATGACTTTAGGTAATCAGAATGACAGCTGCAGGAAATAGAACAAGGGTGAGAATGTACTGAGAGAGTACAGTAGTAGATCAGGAACTATCTCAAATTTGGTTGATTTTTGTAGGGCTTCTACGTAGGGGTTTACTGTGTATGGGTTTGAAGACTTCACTTTCTTCATTTAGTTTTAATGTTGCTGGAGCACAACAACAGGGACAGGCACGTAATGACGCATCCCTAACCTACTTTCCCAGTGTTCAATGCTCCCCAGCTCAGGCACTTTCTTAACCAAAGATGTTATCTATGTGCTTAATGCTCTTTGATGGAAATATATGTATATATGTTTTTCTTCCATGATTTTTCCACTCACATTTTGCATGCATGTAGACATTTACCATCCACTCTCTTCTGTGCTAGTGATTTTCACAGTCTGGATTCATGTGACAGAAAAAAAAAATCCTTCCTCATGTTTCAAACTTACCATGTGATACTTTCATGTTTGTGTTCTTGTACCATTGATCTGCGTGGGGAAAACCACACACACAAAAAAACGAAACAAAACAAAACAAAACAAAACAAAAAAAAAAAACATCACCCCAGTTTATCTACAGAGAACATGGAAGGGAGCTGATACACACCCTAATCTGGAGATACAATATTGGGGTGAATAAGCCTGCATCCCTCTTTGTGAAGCTGAGGCATCAGAACAATAACAGAGGGCTGCATACAATGGAGTTTCTGCCTGTGAACCATTGATAAGGATACGCCCTCAAGACATAGAGTTTCCTACCCCTCCTCAAAGGTGTGCATCTGAATTTTTGAATTTTGCACTTGGGTTCTCACTGGATAACATGGCCCACCCAATTATCCCAGTGCTGTTGCATAAATGGGAGCTAGACCCTAGGTGCTACTAATCTTTGTTCACAATATAAAGCAGGACATAATATCAGTGCAGAAAGGAGGGACAAAGAAATGAGTGATCCTGAGGACAACAAAGAAATTAAATGTAATATTCAATGTCATGCATTTGGGGATGAATATTAAAGAAAATTATCCCACTATCATATAATTTAGCCCATATTATCAGAGACAGCAAGAGGGACATGAGCCAAGGATTAGGATGCCGAAGAGTTGAGTTCCAATCTTGTCTCTGCAAATGACTTGGTGTATGCCCTTAGGTAAATTCTCTACCTTCTCTCTTACAGCATCTCATTCTGCATTAACAGGATAATAATATTTAAAAGAGCTTTGCAAAGACTAATTAGTTAATGATTATAAAGTGCTTGAATATGTAAAGTGCAATGCAAGTGCTAAGGATTATTATCATCTTCAAAATAATGAAGAATGTTTATTAGTTAGTTATTGTGATTATTTCTTTTAAACCTCTTTATTGCCAAGTGTATAAGAGGCTGTCATCCATAAATTGGGTTTTACAAAGTGATTTAAAGGGGAGGGCGTTGAGGAATGGTTCGGAGGCACAGATAGTTTTAACACTGTAAGCGTGCCATTTCCAACCTCAATATGGCAGCTGGTAGTCCAGTCTGGAGAACAGTGAACAGCTGCATTTGTAGCTTCCAGTCAGTGTTTTGTCACTTCTACTCTGTGACCTTGCACTGCTTGTTGGGTGCAACTGCTCTTTAACTGTGCGGTGCTCTACGTACTGCTCCTCTGCAATCCGTTAGGGGTTCTCTCTGGGCCACTGTAATAAGAGGAGAGAGGGATGACAAAGATAAACACATTGTTGGGTCTAGATTATGAAGTCCCTGTGTGTCTGGGAGCTGGGTAGGTATGCACATCAGGAGCTTCTACTGACAGAATCACAGGGCAATCGTGGTTGTGGCTTCTCTGGAGATTGCATGGTCCAATCCTCTGCTCAAAGTAAGGTCAGCTAGAGCAGGTTGCTCAGGATTATGTTCAGCTGGGGTCTGAATATCTCCAAGGACGGAGACCCCACAGCCTCCCTGGGCAACCTATTCCCCTGTTTGAGCACATTCACAAAACCACAACATCAAAGATGTTATTTCTTGAGTTTAAATTTCCTGTATTTCAATTTGTGTCCATTGCCTCTTGTTCTGTCACTGGGCACCACTGAGAAAAGGCTGACTCCATCTTCTTTAATTCTTCCCTTCAGGTATTTATACACATGGATAAGATAATCCTGTGCCTTCCCTTCTCCAGGCTGAAAAATCCCCACTCTCTCCTTGACTGAGATAGTCCACTCCCTTAATGAACTTAGTAGCCCTATGCTAAATTTGTTCCAGTATTTACATGCTCATCTTTTCCTGGGGAGCCCAGCACTGGCCACAGCACTCCAGATATGTCTCATCAGGGCTGAGTATAGGGGAAAGATCACCTCCCTTGACCTGATATCAATGCTAAGTGCTTAATGTAGCCCAGGAGGTTGTTGGTCATCTTTTCTGCAAATGAATGTTGCTGGCGCATGTGCAACTAGATGTCCACCCTGGACCCCAAAGTCCTTCTCTGCAAGGCTGCTTTGCAGTCAGTCAGCCCCCAGCCCATATTGGTGTATGGGGTTATTTCTCCCCAGATGCGGGACCATAGACCAGGGACACATAAATCCTGAAGTTTAAATAAAAGGATATCTTTGTTTTCAAGATTGTTTAATTCTTCCTTTGGGTTTGGTAGGTAAAATGCACAGTGGTGAGTGGTTACCAGGGGGATGACATAAAATTGTATGATATTTCAGGCTGGAAGGGACCTCAGCAGGTCTGTAGTTCAACCTTCTGCTCAGAGCCTGCTGCTTCCACCTCCTGAGTACTGCCTTTTTGTGTTGAAGCACTGTCATGAGTTTTCTGAGTAGCCAAGCTTGTCTCCTGATATGTCTAGTTGTTTTGCTGAGTATTGGGATGCACCATTCCCACCATTCTTGGGTTTGGAGGATTCTGTCCTTAAAACTCTGATAGCTTTTCTGAACTCTGTTGCCCTTCAGACCGGATCCGCATGGGATCCACTGACAGTTCATTTAGCAAATCAAAACCTGCTGTCTTGAAGTCTGGGGTCTGCACTAGTCTCCTCTTCCTCTTTATCCCCTCAGGGTCTTGAACTGTACTCGCTACAGCCAAGACTACTATTGATTATCACCTGTCTGCTTCACCCAGCTATGTCTACCTCCACCCCACCTGGAGCTAAAATTGTGCTCAGAGTTGCCCATCAAGCTGGCTGGAAACTTTGAATCTGAAAACCTGCTTCCAGGATGTTTAGGCAAAGCTCATTTATTGCAGTTGTCTTTGCTGGGCCTTTTAGCTGGAGGATCGCATTGTGCAGGAGTGACAGTCTTAACTGTCACTCACCCAGAGTGAGCCGACACAGCACCCCATTGAGCAGGTTGATTCTCACCAGCCCAGGATCTCTGCAGCACTCTCCACAGCACGGTGTAGACATGTTCTACATTTTGTCTAACATCCTAATCCTTCTAGAGCACTTTGCTATCAAAGCCCCTAGAAGTATGTTAATACTTAACCTGTAAAAGCTCTGCTTATCTTCCTCCTGCCCTCCCACCGTCCCAAATAGAAAATTGCTGACAAGTCTCAGGATGAGATAAACTGGCTCATGAGGGTGAGAAGAAAGAAAGAAACTTAAGCTGACAGCCTTGATCTCCTGCTGCCATCCTTTTCCTTCAGACAGCCCTTCAGAGCTCCAGTTAAAGCTGCATGTGGAACAACTTTTACATGACAACGTTTGCCCTGCTGTATCCCTCCCATGAGCTTCTTAGGGAGGAAAAGTGGATTTACTTCTATTTCTCTGAACTTCTCTTCTGGCAGTGCAGCCCAGCCCTCTGCTCTCCTGCACACCCTGTCAGATGGTGACAGAGTGATCTACAGGCAGCTTCTGGGAGGGAGACTAAGCTTATAAGTGCCTTAAAATTTCACATGGAGATGGGTTTTCCATTGTAATAAGAGCTGACGGTACCTTTTTATAATCAAAATGCAAACTCCCTTCCCCTGCTCACTGCTCAGGAGCACAATTGAGAGTGACAGAATTCATTACACAACGGAGACAGATGGAGGATTTTAAAAAGAACCATACATCAAGAGCGGAGGTCTGTGAGTGTGTAGATAGTGGGCAAAAAAGCTTAAAAACTTCAATCCCCTCCATGCTGCTGAAAATTACCGATCTTCTTATCTTGGCAAAACCTTATTATGCAAATAGTTGTCAAGTGGAACACTCAAATTGGCAAAATTACTTTATTGTAGCACTTTTTACACTCCCTCCAAGAAAAGTCTGTTTTGCTCCTGTGATAAGTAAATGATTCAGAACAGCAGAGTGGAAAATGATGTAGTAACACCATCAGTGGCAGAGGCGCTGTTTAAACAGAGGGACATTACCATTTTTGGAAGGGAGAGTGCCAGTTACAATGACCCAGTCAGTACTTCTTCCTTCTCCTGCTTAATGATTCTGGAGGCGTGAATGGAGGGGAATACACTGAGATTTCTCAGACGCCAAATGTTTCCTCCCTTTTGCTTGCACTATTATGGACTTTGGTAGTTTTCAAACAAAATATGGAACTTGCCAGCCCTTCTTCCCTGCCCAAAAGTAGAGACTTTAGGTTTTTTTCTTCCTCTCAACAGTTTTTTCTGTGTTGCAACATGGAATTCTTAAGTCTCTCACTTGTGGACTCAATGATGAAGTGTGTCCATTACCTCCACATGAAAAGTATTATTGCCTTAGATTTTTTCTTGAGAACTGGAAATGACTAATGGAACAGAACTGCATACTCCCTCTCTTCAGAAGTGTTTAGCCCTTCTCTCCAGGCCCAGCTGACACTGTCTGTTGAATTATGGGCACAATATTGCCAGGTACAGAGCGGTCAGACTTCTTGGCACTGGCTTAGTACTGAATAAGAAATGGCACCAGAGAGGAACCAGATGCAACATAAAACTACCTGAAATAGTCATTGCATTATTAAAGTTGTTCTCTGAGTATCATAGAATTACAGAATGATTTGGGTTGGAAGAGACCTTAAAGATCTCCTAGTTCCAACCCCCTGCCATGGGCAGGGACACCTTCCACTAGACCAGGTTGCTCCAAGCCCCATCCAACCTGGCTTTGTACACTTCCAGGGAGGGGGCATCCACAAATTCTCTGGGCAGCCTGTGCCAGTGTCTTACCTCCCTCACTGTAAAAAAAATTCTTCTTTATGTCTAAACTAAATCTACCCTTTTTCTGTTTAAAATCATTGCCCCTTGTGTCACTACAGGCCCTGGTAAAAAGTCTTTCTCCATCTTTCTCATAAACCCTCTTTAAGTACTGAAAGGCCGCAAGAAGGTCACCCTGGAGCCTTCTCTTCTCCAGGCTGAACAACCCCAAGTCTCCTAGTCTTTCTTCATAGGAAAGGTGTTCCATCCCTCTGATCATTTTTGTTGCTTCCTCTGGACGTGCTCCAACAGGTCCATGTCTTTCTTGTACTGAGGACCCCAGAGCTGGATGCAGTACTTCAGGTGGGAGGTCTCACCAGAGCAGAATAGAGGGGCAGAATCACTTCCCTTGACCTGCTGGCCATGCTTTTTTGGATGCAAACCAGGATACGATTGGCTTTCTGAGCTGCGAGCACACATTGCCAGCTCATGTCCGGCTTTTCATCCACTGCTATCCTCAAGTCCTTCTCGGCAGGGCTGCTCTCAGTCATCCATCCCCCAGTCAGTATTGATATTTGGGATTGGTTAGACCCAGGTGCAGAACCTTGTCCTTGCCCTTGTTGAACTTCATGAGATTTGCTTGGGCCTCCAGCTGCCTTCCAGGACAATAAGGACTCCTGGTGGTGGTGGTGTGAGCAATCTGGAGTGCAAATCACTGTTGAGAGTTTGCAGCCAGCTCTGGAGCAAACAGATGCCTTCTTGGCTCCAAGTGATTACTGAACAATGTGGAGGCGGGGGGGGGGGTGTGAATAAAGGGGCCTGTTTTTCTCCTTGCGTCCCACTTGACTTGCTGCAGGTGACACTAAAATGAGTGAAAAAGAAATCATGCTATTCTTTCTCAGAGTAGGAAATGGAATAGCAACTGAAAAATATGCCCATGGGCTGACATTACAACAGCTTTTTGGAGGATAAGCAACAACCGTTCATCTCCTGACATGCCTTCACAGGAAGAGAAATTCAGATTGCGTATTTGTTCATCAAGTTCTTTACAAGTTCCTATTGCAAGTTCCCCATCCATCTTTTTTTCTTTTCTCACAATGTGACAAAAGCAGAAGAGTATCTACTGGCATTTTGTGGGCTGGACCGGTCCGGCCACCAGCTGTGTAACAGTCATAGCAGAGTCTTTGTGACTTGTGTTACACAGGTGTGTATCCTCATTGAAATGAACTGAGTTCCACTTCCTTTTTTATCTGCTCATTGTCAGTCTTAGGGTGGCAAACCCTATCAGAAAGCTTTCTAGTTCAGAGAGCGTGTCTGTCCTCTTTGTAGCTAATTCTCATTTTGGTAGATCTTTCCTTACTGATGTTATATGTGCATTCTCTTCTCTATCTTTCATGAACATCACTTTCCATCATCTTTGTGGGCACGAAAAATCTTACTGCCCCAAATGTTATATCTACGCTTCACTGTCAGAGCAGTCTCAAATACTTGTAAGTACAATGTGCTCGGCATTTCCACCATCTTCAGATGCTTTTTTAACCGTCAGTGGTTGTCCTGGTTTCAGCTGGGACAGTGTTAATTTTCCTCCTAGTAGCTGGTACCTACTGTATTTTGGATTTAGCATGAGAATAAAGTTGATAACACACCGATGTTTCAGTTGTTGCTAAGTAGTTCTTGTCCTAAGTTGAGGATTTTTGTTTTCTGTGTTCTGCAAGTGAGGAGGTGCACAAGAAGCTGGGAGGGAGCACGGCCAGAACAGCTGACCTGAACTAGCCAAAGGGATATTCCATACCATAGGACGTCATGCTCAGTATAGAAAATGGAAGTTGGCCAGGATGGGGCTGATCACTGCTCGGGGACTGGCTGGGCATCAGTCAGTGCGTGGTGAGGAATGGCGTTGTGCATCACTTGTTTTTCTTGGGTTTTATTTCTCTCTCTTTTTTGTTATCTTCCTTTTCATTACAATTAAAATTACAATTACAATTAGTGTTATTTTTTATTATTGTGGTTGTTGTTATTATTATTACATTATATTTTATTTCAATTATTAAACTTGCTGTTCAGCCTGGAGAAGAGAAGGCTGAGGGGAAACCTTATTGCTCTCTACAACTACCTGAAAGGAGGTTGTAGTGAGGTGGGGTCCGTCTCTTCTCCCTAGTAACAAGTGATAGAACAAAGGGAAATGGCCTTAAGCTGCACCAGGGGAGGTTCAGGCTGGATATTAGGAAGAATTTCTTTACTGAAAGGGTTGTCAGGCATTGGAACAGCCTGCCCAGGGAGGTGGTGGAGTCATCATCCCTGGAGGTGTTTAAGAGATGTGTAGATGTTGTACTTAGGGACATGGTTTAGTGGTGCTGATAGACCTAGGACAAAGGTTGGACTCAATGATCTTGAAGGTGTCTTCCAACCGAAACTGTTCTATGAGTCTATGATTCTATGTTCTTAGCTCATGACTTTCATTTTTTTCCAATTCTCTTTCCCATCCCACAGGGATCAGGGGGAGGAGTGAGTGAGCAGCTGCGTGGTACTTTGTGGCTGGCTGGGGTAAAACCACCACAGCGGTGGAGAACTGTAGTGAGTCGTCCTTGGCCAGCTGCCAGAGGTGCATCCAGCTACTCTCTTACTCCTGCTCCTCAACAGGTTGGGGGGAAAATAAAATGAGAGAGTTCTTCGGTCAAGATAAAGGCAGGGATATGACTTACCAATTACTGTCACAGGGAAAACAGACTCAACTTGAGGAAATTTAACTGAATTTACTGACAATTAAAATATAGTTCGATGGTAAGAAACAAAGACAAGCATTAAAATGATACCTTTCCCCTCCACATTTTTCCAAGTTCCACCTTCACGCCTTCCCTCCCGATCCCTCTCCCCCCGAGGGGCGCAGCGGTGGGGCTGGGGGTTGCGGTCGGTCCCTCGCAGCCCCTCTCGGCCGCTCCTCCCTCCTCACACGGCTCCTGCTCCAGCGCGGGCCCTTCCCCGGGCTGCAGCCCTTCAGGGACAACCTGCTCCCGCCCGGGCTCTCCACGGCCGCAGCTCCGGCGGGAAACAGCCCCCGGCTGCGGCCTGGGGCCCTCCCCGGGTTGCAGGGGGGGCTCTGCTCCAGCGGGGTCTCTCCAGGGCTGCAGGGGAGCCCTGCTCCGGGCCTGCACCACCTCCTCCTCCTCCTCCTCCTCCTCCGCCCTCGGGCTCCCTCTGCTGCTGCTCCCTCCTCGGCTTCCCCCTCCTCTGCCCGGGCCGCCTTTGGCCCTTTCGGAACCCTCTTTTCCCCCCGGCGCCCCCAGCTTGGCTGAGGGGCTCAGCTGTGCCCTGCGGTGGGGCCGCTGGAGCCGGCTGGGACCGGCTGTGTCCGGCCCGGGGCAGCCCCGGCCGCCCCTCACAGAAGCCACCCAGCAGCCCCCGCCAGCCCCTGGGCACAACACCCCATACGCTGTGGGATGACATCTCCTCCAACACTTCCAGTGTCTATTGGCAATCCCCTGTCTTTATTTGCTATGGAGGGACCTAGACGTGCAAATCACACTTGGTACTTCTAGATAGCTGAAGTTAAATAGTTCAGGCTGAAACTGAGGCTTTTGGTTTCTAGGAGCTGCCTCTGTCCAGAGCATACCTCACCATACCATGAGGTCCTGGTCCCTCAACCACCAGGCCAAGCATTTACTGAAACAACCTATAGCTTCCGTGTAGACCCACATCTTCTCATTGGAAATATATGGAGCAGCGGACATACAGACAGTTCTGCCCTGTTATGCTGTTGGGATGTACTGGAGTACTCCCCTTTCCCAGGAACGTGGAAGTGCTCTGGGATTTAATAGATGTAATTTAGACATAGCCACAGAGTTCTTCATAACAATATATACCATAAAGTCCATTTAAGCTTCATGAATAGACCTCGCTGCACCCACAAAGCACCACTGAAGGTAACACAAAGCCTTACCTCCTATATATGTTACAAGAGAGTGTGGATCTGTGTCCTTGCAGAAGTCTGTGGGGCTTTGTGTGGATGCACAGTGGTTCATGAAACCAGTACTTGGCCTGCAAAGAATGTAGTGTGGTGTTAGCTACCTTTACTGGAGAACTAACAAATGCTTTCTGTAGTTCTAGTTCCTCTCTAAAAGAGTTCTGTTGTTTACACATCTACATGGTTTTGTCATCTCTCCCCAGTGCAATGCATCCTTTTTTTAAAAATTTAGCTTTGTAGACAGCTCCACTTAAGAAATAAATACATTTCACATGGATCTATCTAAATTGCATGTTTCTAGAGTACTTTGTCTGAAATATAGTCTAAATAGAAATAAATAGTTTTATCTCAAATGGCATATTTTATGAATATATTTACATAGAATGCATTTACACAGTTTTGGTAATTTTATTTGGAAATGATGCAGCTTATGTTCAGGACAAGTCTATCATATCCACTTTGCACAAGCACGCAACCCTGCTGCCTCAACTGCTCTCTTTTTCCCTTCTTTGAGTTGAAGTGATGACATCTAATCTTCTATAAATTCACAGAATTTTGTGTATGACATTGACAATGCATCAATTTTCGTAAGTACTTAGATGATCTCTCTGATTGCTTATATATCAGCTCAATTACTCGTCCATTGAGTCTCATAACTGTGTTTTTTAAAAGCATCTATTACACTAAAGTCCAGGCTTAACTAGCAGACCAGACTCAGATATTATACCATTTGTTCCAGTGGTTAACCAACCTTGCAAGCACTGTACCTTGTTTCTAATTAAAATCTAACTGATGTCTGCTTCCAACTACACACTCTTTTGAAGTCTTTTCCTGTCCCTGCAAATATTTACAGATTATAATTTTCTGTCTTTCGTTGAAAGACAGTTTTCCAGCCCTTAAATATTTTTTTCTTTTCTGATCCATGTTGTGTTACTTAAGATCCATTTCAAACCATGAGTACTGGAAATGTATTCAACCCTTTAGTACAATCTCCTCAGTGTCATACACAGCCATGAAATCTCGTCCCACTCCTAGTTACCACAGTGCATGGCCAAGGTTTGTCTCAGACCTATGGGCATACGATTGCACCAACAGCTCATCTTGAGCTGTTTATCTATGTTGACTCTTAAGTCCTGTGCACTCTCTACTTATTAAAATACTATTTCTCATTTCCAGTTTGTATATTTGCCATTCTTAGATGTTTGGATTTACATTTATCTACATTGAAATGCATTCGTTTGTTTGGATGGATCTCTTACACCATGTCTATTGCCTTGTGTTCATTGGCATGCTTCAGGTCACTGGTGCAGAGATCAGAAATGTAAGATCTAGTGGCAGTTCCTGAAAACCAGGTTAGAACTTGTTCCATGGAATGTGTTTCTGAACAACAGCAAGAATTGGAAAGCTTTGTGAATATGACCATGTTGCAGGAAATGGATCATGAGGGATTATTGATGGGCTCAGTCTTTACTTGTCTTTCCTGAATTTGATTCCTTAGTGATACGTATACTGGAAGTACGCAAGCTTCTTAATTTGAAATGGAAATTGTGTTTCATGGAAATTTCTCAGTGCTGTATTTTCCATCAGAGTGTTATGGGCTGTGGAAGTCAAACACCATATACCTGACAACTGGATCTTCACAGTCACCTTCAGCAATTGGTTATCTAACTTTTCAGACTGCAATGCAATTAATTCAAATATTTAATGTTAACAATATATAAATGAATAAATAAATAGGCTGGTACTGGGTCCAGCCCCATGATTTAATTGATTCCTGGTTGAGCCCTGTATGCTGTATTCTTTTGAGGTCAAATAGCATGTTGTAGTCATCTGTCTTCCCACTCTTGCGTTTCTTTGAGTAGAGGTATAACATAAACATTCGTTCAGCATTTTGGAATTTCCTCTGTATCCTAGGATTTGCTAACATTTGACACACCAGTGGGATGGGTCTGCTTGGCTATCTCTTTAGGAGTCCTTGAGAACAGCCTGTCCAGACTTGCTGATGAAAGACTGCAGAACTTGTTGAAAATCCTTCTGTGTTCCTAATATAATCCAACAAGGGATCAAGCACAACATCCTTCATTACCCAGATATGCAACAGACACGTTTATTGGATGTTTTTTTATTTATTTGTCCTTAGTAGCAGAGTTCTCTCCACCCTAATTGGTCTGTGACATTGCTAAGATTTCTTTTACTTCTTTCTCCCCCAAATCCCACAATCTTGTTTCTTTAGCCTGGCCAGAAATTGTTTCTAATGGTGCCTTTAGCTTCTTTTGGTAATGCATAGCTGACATTACCTTCTGTCTATTTATATTACATTTATATTTTTAAGCTTCATCTTTTAAGTAAATGAGACATATTTAATCAATCTGTCTGTCAGCATCTATCATCACTGAGGCTTGGGGATGTTGCAGATTAAGGTGGGTTTTGGGTGTCCCTCATGGGGATTCAGGCTTTGAATCCATTGGCAATATCATTGTATGAGCTGTGGTTACCAATGTAGGGACATACACAGTCTGCTGGATATAAAACTAGAGTATTGCAGAGGACATTCCAACTCGTTCAATTTCTAATTGCTGCCTAAACTTTATCACTGAATCAGGATGAAGTTTTAACTAAAACTTTCCAATTTTTGATTGCAAGATCAAGGCATACTGGCCAGTTAATAGGCTGTTCTTTTGAGTTGTCTCAATTCTCTTTCTCATTTTTCTATTTACATTCTTTCTGCTGTGAATTTTTCTCAGAACTTTCTCAGTTTTGGGAGATGTACCCTTTTAAGGAACCAGTTATATACATAAGATGACACTGATTGAGAATTGATTCCATTTTTCATATTGAATGTAATCAAATCATGATCACTCATCCCTTGGAAACTACAGATTTCCAATTCGATAAGTAATTCCTCTATATCCGTCTTAATCAAGTGCAACCATGTAATTTTATCTTGGCTATGCTAGCCTGACAAAAAGTAGCATCTGCAATTTTTATGCATTATTAGTGGCTCCTTAATCATATTCCTCAGAAACTGAAATTTCCCTTCACAGCACAGGTTCTGTTTTTAATTTTCTAATCTTCTCTCATCAACAGACAGGTACTTAAGGAGTAACTTCATTTTCTTTGTTTTCTTTTTGATAGTTATAACAAATCCCCACCACTGTGTCTGTTCCCAGGCTTTACTTTTTAGTAAAGCATATTCAAAATTATGAATTATTCTGCAATAATGGCTCAGAAAGAATTCTACAATTCTGAATTATTAATAATTCTTTAATAAGAAACAGTGTCTTTAACAAAGAGTTCTTACTGTCCCCATCTCCACCCCTCTCACCTTCCTGAGGCTTGTTAAATAAAAAAGTACTTAGCCTCAGGAGTGGTTTGTGGTCTTCCAAAAAGAATTTCATAATTTCACTTAGGTCCATCATTTAATCTGTAAAAATTTCTGGCTTCTTTTGCTTGTTTTCTGGACTTCCAGCAGAAGCATACAAGCAAGTTGAAAGCATTCTTTGTCATGTCAGGTCCATCAGTTCAGGACTGTAGAGTTAAACTTTGAAGTGCATCTGCCTTTTACACATTCTCTCCTTGCGTTTTGAGCATGGCTGGCCAGACAGCATTCAGCTAGAACAGATTAGTTTTCCTCTGCATGTGTCAGATGCACTTTTACAAGCAAAACCACAAAGCTGCGATGAAACCAAGGGATGTCTTCAAGGCCAAATACTGATTTTCTGGAAGAGCTGAAGGGTAAAACCCGAAAATATGGTTCCAGCTCACCAACTGTCAGAGAGAGATTAAACCCATTGCCCTTCTCTCCTCATAGGCTAACTCCTCACCTTCCAAAGAAAGGGCTCAGCATCTGCCAAGTTGCAGTACCGTAAATCTGTACAGCAGAAATGTCTGTACATGAATAACAAACACACAACAGTATGTATTTGTTCTGGTGTTAGACCTCTGACACATCTCTGGCCTTTTATTGACATGACTCTGTGTCATCCATTGAGATGCAGTCCAAAGTTGTTTGACAATATGATTTAGCGCTTGGCGATATGGTTTAGGGGTGTACTTGGTAGAATAGGGTTGATGGTTGGACTTGATGATCTCAAAGGTCTTTTCCAACCTGAATGATTCTATGATTCTATGAAAATTCAATGCTTCGTTATAGCTATTATGTCTTGAATCATCTTAGCTGAGCTGCTGGAGAAATGCTAGAAACAAACACGAGGTCAAGTCAGTTCCTTAACCAGAATAATCTGGTTAAAAACAATATGAGCATCTTCATTGACTGTCCTGGTGAAGATTAAGCATTGAATAGGCCACAGGCTCTGAACGTCTCTCCTTTGATGTGTAATTCTCTTTCAATGCCACCCCAAGCTGAGGTAAGAGGTGGAAGTGGAAATGCTGTTGCCTATATTATGGTTGTTTTTTTTTTTTTCCTCTGGAAGACTTGGATTTTTGGAGCCTGTTTACCCAGGACTCCTATGCTCTTGGAAAAAAAAGTCTGAAGACTTGAATCATCCGCTGCAAGAAGTAGAGAAAAAAACTGAAGAGGTCTAAGAAAAAGAGACACTTTCTTTAAAAAGCATGTAATTTCTCACTTTGCTTTTACCACCACACCCACACATTCATTTTTTGATTCATGGCAGTTACAAGATGGCAATCAACAGATCAACACCTGAGCCCAGCTAATGAGATCAACAGAACTAATTCCATCGGTTTGAACATCATAGCCTGATGTATCCAAAAAAGGCTCCAGTTGCAAGGATTTTACAGCCTAAGTGTGCAGGTTGTGAATTTGAGCGAAGCTCCAGACATTCCTGCTCAGCTCAGAAAATGCGAGGTACTAGATCCCTACCCAGCTCTCCTTCTTGTAAGCTACTGTTCCAACAGGAGGTTAAAAGGATGAGCCTGATTCTGTCTTTTCAGTATACAGTAGCACCCAGGTACTAGATATCTGTAAATCTGAGAGATACACTAACTTTTTTTGAAAGAATAAGCTACATCAGATAGTATTTCTACATAAGCATCCAAGGAGCATCTTAGTTTTTTCTTCTATTGTCTGCCTCAGAACTCTGAGTTCTTTGTGATCTGTTATTAATGGTAAAGTGTTTTGAGGGATTAAGCTACGAGTGCAGATAATTATAGAAAATATTAAATATTCCACTCTCATGGTGTTCAGCTGTGTGAAACAAACAAATACTGAGAAATTTCCCCCCCAGTCTGTTAATATAATTTCTGTTCCATTGAACAGGTGGAGCAAAAGGTATGGGTATTTTTTCCTTCTTGGAAATACCATCTGTGTGTCTTTCCAAGATGAAAAAATACCAACACTTGCCTGCCAGCTGGATCGTCTTCTGAGTCTTATTTAAATAAAACCTGAAAACAGTTCCAAGATCTTTGCATGAAAACAATGAGAAAAAATAAAATAAAATTCAGCAAGGAACAAGGTGCATGGATGAATGCCCAGAACAGCATTGGAGTTACAGCTTCAGCCTCACTGGGTGCTCCTTTTTCCCACCTCTTGGCATCAGTGCTAACGGCAGTTTTTAAAGATGACAGCCCTCTGTAATATTGGCATGGCCTACAAGTTCCTTGAAGCAGGGGAGACCAGATGTTAGCAGACAGTTGAAAGGCAGCAGCAGTCCAAATCTTTAGAACTCCCGTGAGCATGCTTCCTGTCCACTCACCATTAGCTTTGCTCTGGCTTTGCCGGGACAGGCTCCCATGGTTCACATGACAGGTGCGATTTAACTCACCTATTTGCTTAGTCTTTTCCTCCTATTTTTCAAATGCATTTACTAACTTCAGAGCTTCTAAAGGGTTGTGGACTGGGACTATGGAGAAGAAAATCCGCCATTCAAGAGCAAAACCTCCAGTGCAGAAATAGTGGCCTGTGAAGCCAGCCTTTGCTTCCACTGTCTTTCATTTTTTTAATATATCTGGAGATGGGAAGATAGTCTGATATTCATGATCAGTTCAGTCTTTGGCCTCCTTACTGCTCAAAGGCTGGCAGCAGCATTCGTTGTTGAACCAAAGCTTCACAGAGCATTTTGTCTGCTCGATTGAGAGTCATGTCTTCTGTTTTCTGCTTTGTTACATATTTCCTGGTTAGAGAAGCTGTCTGAGACCAGATCCAAAAGGGACCTTTGCATCATAGCTAGGAGAGTGAAAAATGAATTATTATTCTATCATATCACTGCCTGCTAGAGTCTTCCTCAAGTACTGCCATTGCAACTTGCCAAGCCTTTTGGCCAGACAGTAGTTTTCATGCGTAGTAGGCAATTAAATTTCACTGCGTCACAGAATTACTTCCTGAAATTCTTGGACTGACAACCAAGTTTTTCTGCAAGCAGCAGAATTAATAGTGTTTAATTTGATGTCAGCTGTGGCCATTGTCACCCTAGATTTCTCTTTTTCTCATGTCTCTTCCCTTTGCTTATACCCCGCTATATATAAATTGAAAAAACATGGTGTTTCCAGAAACTGCACTATTTGCTGTTTGACCAGGTAACTGCTGCCAAACCAAAGAAGCCAGTGTCTTCTTTACAAGGCACCAAGTATCATGAGAACATAAGTATTCTAGAGGCTTCTGTTCCTCTCTCAGATGTGATCGAATTTAGCAAGGAATTGGGAGCTCTTGGGAGTAAGGAAAGGGACTGACAAACAGAATGCCCATTTTCTTGCAAATTACGGGGCTAATGACAGGGCACATCAATCCTACTTTAAGGGGATATGTTTAGAAGGAAAAAAAAGATTTAAAAAACATGTAGTTTCATATTTAATTCTTATCTGTCAGCAACAATCACAGAGATAATCTGATAAGCATAAACTGTTTGTAATGTACATTTGTAGAGCAGCATTTTGGCTATTTATTCAGGGACTCACTGGTTACAGAACTACTTTACAACCACAATTTAATAAAACATATGATAAGATTTAGCAGGATTGTGGATTAAAAAAAAAACCACAACTAACAAAACAAAACAAAACCGTTCACTGACAGTCTCTATCAGTCCTCTTTTAAATAGCAACCACCTACTGCTTGCTGGGACTCAGTTTGAATCAGAGACATTAAACATGATTAAGCCATGCATTTAGATGTTTTTGCCTATTGCTCAGACTAGATTGTCTCCTGGTTTCACTGGGATGGAATCCCAGCCCAGCCATGCTGGGCAGGTTGCTGGCAGTTTCAAGTCAGCCAGAGCAGCTGACCTGAGGTAGCTACAGGTGTAGCCCATCCCATAATGTCATGGTCACTATAAAGGGGGAAGGTTTGCTGAGGAAAGGGAGCTCTTGCTGGGATTTCTGTTGGGGTCTGGCTGGTGTCTTGCCTGGGGTTCCTCCTCCCTGCTCCTGAGGGCTGCTCTCCTGTTGGTTGTGATGGCTGCGTATTCATTTAGCTGAGTATAACTTTGTTTACCTTTGTTGGTATTGGTGTTTTTTCATTAAATCTGTTTTCACTTCAACCCATGGGTCTGCTCTCCTTTTCCTGATTCTTCTCTCTGGCTGGTGAGGGGTCATCATGTGATAGAGCAACAGTTATAGTTTAGCCCTGGGTACAGGCTGAATGTAGACAGGCTGGAGTTCAGCAAGGATTCTTTTCCCTTCAAATAGACTGCTATATTTGCATCCGAACAAGAAGAATGTTCTAAACCCAAGGATTTCTCAAAAAAAAATAAGACCAGGCAACCAGATCTTGGCTATGATTGAAGGTAAAAAGCTGGAGAAGTTCACTGAATTGAAACCCCCACAGGGCTTGAACTTCATGGGTGTTGCTCACCTGTACCTGCAGCACTGTCAGACCTACTCTGAAGAGAGACCATAATAAATGGCTTCCTCCTGTTCTGGTTAATGAATACTTCTGCCTAATCAGGCTTCTATGACTGACAGTAAAGTGGGAATTTGTGCTCTGTTGTTTGAGTAGTGCACATGCCAGTCTTCTGTTCTGTATTCTGCTGGAAAGGAGGGAGCCAAATTCATCAGCCATGGTGTTTGATTTTCCTTTAGAAATTTGATTCTATATACTCCATCTATCTAGAACTGGTTTCTAGTAGTTGCACAATAAATTCATCATATTCCTGAAACTTTTCTCCGTCCAGCTATCAAAGTAGTGTTGCCACTTCTGATAGGATTTTTTAGCACTCTGTCATGAATAATCTAAAATTGTACTTTAATTTTAAATATATGTATATTTTTCCCCCTTGGGGAATAATTACATAGTCTAATAGAACTTGGTGTTGAGGCTTTTTCTTTCCTGAAGTTTAAATTGCCTTTTTTTTTCAGAAACATAATGTATTCCTACTACTCCTTATGGATCACTCTAAATTATTTTCACTTTATACTTTAATTTTTATCTTTCCCCCCCCCATTTCCCTGCAACAGTTTCATTGCCTTTTTTCCCAGGTTATTAATAAATAAAGACTTGGCTTCATAAGTTCCTTGACGTTTTTGCAGACATTCTAGCAACAGAGTGAATAAATTGCATTATCAGATGTTAACCAAAGTAATGGCCTATTATGAATGGAGAAAAGCAAATAACACTAGATCAAGCTTGGCATTTCGGCTCTTACAGCATGTGAACAGTTGTATTATTGAATCCTTTGTTGCTGTAGCAGTAGCCAAACAATCACTGTGTGCCTGAAGGCTGCAGTGGAACATGCACATCCCTCTGACCTTTTGCAATTTCAATGGGAATGGCTGTTTCTTTCTCTAGCCTGCTCTTCTTTTTTTCTCTGCATGTGTGCAACAGTCAGCAAATATCACTGTCTCAGCGTTTTACGTAGCAAATTTTGGGTCTCAACATGCAGTGGCGGTAGAATAATCTCTACAAAGGAAACCAGCTTTCCTATTCAGTAGGCCTATAGCAATCACCAACTTTTTCAAGCATCACCACACCATCAGCTGTCAACTGGTGCCATCCAATAAAGTCATCTATGATTAATTATTCTTAAATGACAGCAGCATATTGAAACAAGCTGATAGCTGCTGACAGTGGAAATCCAATTAACCTGAATTACTATCTTGATTGTGGCCCAATTAATGTCAGCTGTGCCATGTCAGAAGTGAAGGCTTGGCTAATATAATTGTTTAATTAATTCACTGCAGAGATTAGTTGATGTGGGACTGCCCTTATGACGACTTCTTTTTTTTTTTCCTCCCCCACTGAACATTAGATTTGAGAAAGAAGCGTAAACATCTTACTGTCTGCAGCTTTTTGCTTAAGTGGTTAAATGAAGTTCTATCTTTAAATGGGCTTTGAAAGATCACAGAAGGAATAGTAGAGCTGTTAAACTTCCTTTAAGAGTCTGTTGTTGCCTGTTGCTTCAGTGAGTTTTACTGTGCCCCATAGCTGAGATGCAGAAGATTTATGAGGAGTTTTCTTTGATGCATCTGAACTGAGATAGATGTTGCTATGCATTGATTTCTCTGCCTTTTAAAGTACATACAGTGAACAGCAGGAAGGCTGATAATAGTGAGGGGTGGATTTATTTATCTTTACAAATAGAAACTTGAGTCAGAGATAAAGTGGAAATTTGCTTATGATGTAATATCTGCGTGGTGTCTTGAGGTTACTTCATGTTCTCAGATCTCTTGTGCAAAGACAGTCTTGCATGTCAACTAATTAAGAGTATTAAGAAATGCATTATGACCAATTTTAGGGGTGACTAAAGAACAAGGGCTGGTGGCTCTTCTATTTATGCCACAGTACAGTGGCTGTTATGTTCTTTGCTATATCCGTTTTAACTCCTCTAACTCTCTGCTGGTCAACTTTCAACAGCCATAATACACTTAAAAGGAAAGTAACATTTCCATTCACAAAGGCCGATGCAAGGAATACGGAAATGCCATAAATTGACTGCAGCCTAAGTGTTGTGCTGAACCACTGACTAATAATATGTTGGAGTTCGTGAAGTAGAGCAAGAGAAAACTTTCCTTTATCTCCACTAAAACTTTAAAATATTTTTTAAAAATACAGGCAGACTCAGACTGATTACCAAATAAGAGGATTATAATGAAAAAAGGAGCTCTAATGACTTAAAGAAGCTAGCATTAAAAAGTTAAACTTGGTAAAGTAATATGTTAAGAACAGAGGCTTTGACAAGCAGAAAGGGGGAAATATACACACAGACATACAGATATCTGTGGGTTTTTTCCCATGTGGAGCTCAACTATTTAAGCTCTTGTCATAGATGCCAGGAGAAAAGGAATGGAGAGTTAAAAGCTTTGATCAGCTGCATGTAAGAAAAGCTGGGACGCTTAACAAGTTCAGAGGTTCCCTTCACTTCTCCAGAGTCTTCAAAAATATCTGGTTTCTCGAATGTCAACCTCAAAAAATTCCACAAGCAAGACCTCTCTGGAGATGTCTGCCTTTGATTTGTTCTCCAAATAGCACCAGTGCTTAATCTCCCATGGAGGTTTCAGTTTAGGTGGAAGTGCTCAGAACTACTTTACAAACTTTCTCAGAGCTTCAAACCAGTTGTTCAGTTCAATTTTCAGGAGTTTGGGAGGATTTACAGGTAAGCCTTATCCTGGAAACTGATTAATATCCTCATGAGAAACCTGGGAGAACCACCCAGCATATTTTTAAGAAAACCATGTCATAGTGAACTGAACTACGTACAAACTCCTTGAACTTAGCCTTAGTAATTTGTTGGCTGTGCCTCTCAAAGATTTCTTTAGATGGTATATAATTGAAATTTCTTTTCTTGGCTAAAAGTTTGTTATAGTTAAGTGACATATTGTCTTTTGGCTAAATGCCCCTATTTCTGCCATGCTGGAGAATCATCTCTCTCTGCTGTCTTGTTCATTGGAGGAAATGTTTACAATTTGTTTTTAGTTTACATGGCCTAAATGGATGGAGTTAGATGTGCTTTCTAATGTGAATCTTGCAGACTGCAAGATTTGGCTACAAATTGGCACTATGGCAAAAATCATATATACAGAGATATGATGGATTTAATATATTTAGTTGCTTTCTGCCCTCTTCCATCCTTGCCATGAGATAAAATCAAAACATGAAAGCTATTTTTGCTTTTGTCCTTAGAGACCTGTAGTTTCATTTAATTCTCTCTTTTGCAGATTGTCCTGTCGTTGCTGCTAGTAATGCAGTAGGATAGGCTGTTGGCACGGTGCTGTGACATTCACAGAGCTCTATTACGTTGTCTGTCACAGTCAGATTATTGCTACACACTTCGGATAAGTCCTGTGTGTTGGCAGTGCTGACTAGACTGTGTCTAGACCTGGGGGTTACCATTTTGTCCAACAGGGTTAGGCTCCAAGGCCATCTGTGAAGCAATGCTGATATTCCCTTGCTTGTAACAAAATGATCTCTTTTATTCAGAATCCATTACAATTTGTAAATACACAAGGATTTTGACATAGATGCAGGAAACGCGCAGCTTTTATGGCAGTGAATAATGCAGCGTGCTTCTGAATGCTGTCTTCTTGCCAGGAGCTGATGAACAGCAAAACGTTTAGACCTGTGATCATTTTAAACTTTCATATCCAACATTGTTCACCTCTGCTTAGTTCAGAGTAAAATACAGTTTAGGATGTGTATTTAAGGATAATGCTGCAGAGAGCTCCAAATAGTTGTTTGAGAGGTGAACGAAGTGACTACATTTTATTCCTCTGCAACATCAGCTCCAGTGCCATACCCATAACTCTATTCTGTGACTGCATAATTAAAGAGAAGTGCTATCATCCGGGAAGATGTTAAAGCTTCTAATCTTAGAAATGGCTGAACCAGTTTACCTAAAACAAAAACAATGAAAAACCCAACCACATACAAACTGGATATTAAAAAAACCCCAGTGCTTGTGTGTTGATCTTAGCAAGTGAGATCTGTGATCACAGGTGTCCCTACTTTTGCTGTATTTAATGAACTAACATCCCTAATCTTATAGAATGGGAAGTTAAGGAATAAAGAAGTTGAATGATTTTTGAAGGATCAATAACGATTTAACAAGAAATGGAGGCATAGGTGCTATATCTGCCTGTACAACTCTCTGCATTGGCTGCTATTTTGAGACAATTGGTTTTGGTCTTTATATTTGAATGCTTTTCTTACAAGTCCTGAACTCTGTTCTTTGTTTGACTTTCCCTGGATCTCTGTCCACAAAACTGAGCAGAAAACCTCTGGAGAATACCATCTTACACAATTTTCCAATACTTTATACTTTCTCATAGAAGGCAGCAGTATCAACTCGGGCTACCTCCTGGCATTTGTGCATATAATCCATCAGAAAACCGAAAGCTCATAGGCCAATGTGAAAATGAAAAAATAGCAGAGTAAAAATACCATTCAAACGTTGAAGAGCTTGTTTGGGTTTAAACAAAAGCTTAGATCAGGAATTTTGATAGTCTAATCAATTTTCCATGGCTTTGACAGAAAATCATGCTGCCTCAAATTTAATAAAATGATATGGAGGCACTGCTGTTTTTTGTTTCACTGGATGTGACCTTATCCACTTGTGACAGACATTAGTAAGTAGGAGAAAGGAAATAACCTTTTGTCCTTTAGTGATGCTTATTTGGCAATTATTTAAAACTCTTAGCTTGTCTCTGTGGGATCTAATTTGAATAGGTGAAGACCCACATGTAGGTATTTGTAGGGGTAAGAAGCTGTAAAATAGCTTTTAGTGTGCCTGTAGATCTGTGCTGTTAGGCGAAGTGTGGAGGTGTGCGTTCCTTGAGTTCCTAGCACACGATTTGTCACTTCTCACAAGTAAGATTTTCATGCCTGGGCTCAATTTAATTTACTCACTCTTACTTAGCACTTTGCTCCCAAGTAGTCTGCATACTGCAAAGGAGCAGCAGTGACATGGTGAATGCTTGTGAAGTGGTGAAAAATAGCATGCCTGGGAGGAAAAATGAGTCTTGTGCTTTAATAATATTCTTGGTTGCAAAACCTGGTGGTTCTCTTGGGGTTTCTTTTTTTAAGGAACATTCTCTTAATCTTTTTTATTGAAACTTTTTTCTTTACACTCTTTGGACTTCAGTAGTAGAAAAATCCTATTTACCATGTTTAAAGATTGGTTTAAAGGTCAATGCAGCAGAGGTAAGCCGTGTTCTACGACACTGAGGTAATGCATGCTAGTTTTTGCCTGTCAATCACAGCTTGACATGCTAATGATGGTAGTGTTTTAGCAGTAGTAAAGATACTACTAGAATAGGAGTGATGTTAATGATGGTCTGGAGAAGGTGTTGAGCAGAGTTTGCAAGAAGTAATGTCCTATATTAAAATCAATGGACACAGTGAAGAAACCAGACAGGCTTTGATACAAGTAGCATAAGTCTTCCCTGCTTTTTGGGTTGTTTGTTTTTCAATCGTATCAGTTGGTCTAATGAAAACATGAACACAATACTGCCTATTATGGCTCTGACATTTCCACTCTGGAGATTCATCAGCTCCTAATGCAGATTTTCCAAGGCATTGATGGCACAGTACTTCCTGGAACCCTTTCCAAAAATTAGATTTACTTATGATTCATAGGGCTAGGAGGAGCTTTTTCGTGGATCTGTTACTGAAATGTACCAACTGATGTTTACATGTGCAGCTGCCTTCTGGTGATAGAATCAGACCATCTTAAACCTTCAGTTTGTTCTTTGGAGCCTGCAGACTTACACTGAGGGTAATTTGTCTTAATTACTGCTGAGATTTGATGGCTAGTATTAGTTCAAGAAAACTGTGCTTTGAAGATAAAAAATCCTTTCAGTCCCAGTTTGAAAAATATTATCTGATTATTTTTTCTCTACCCCCAGCAGTGCTTTTGTTTTCTTTATCTGACACTTGCATTTGTTTGAGGGTGGTCTGAAGATCCTTCATAGCCTCCATCCACCCTTTACCAAGCATTTTATTTTTATTAGAGTTTTCAGACAAAAATGTTGCATGTAGCTGTACCATGGTACTAAAGGGAAATTATTTACTCCTTTGGACCAGAATCTCATAAGGGTATACTGGAGTAGCTCCATTAGCACCAATGGATTTGAGACAGACTCTATGCTTTCTCTGGCTCTGCTTCTTTTAAGCTTGTGCAAAGTTCGATCTAGTTGTTATTGGCATAAGGAGCCAACTTGGGGAGCCCAAGCATTTTTCAGGACAGAGAACAAGCCAAATCTTTCCTCAGTTGGTTCTGCAATTAAGGTATTCTGCTTTGGCTCCTGTAACTCCCTCAGAAAAACTGATGATGTACAGGCTAGATAAGTGAGGTGGGTCGAAAGCTGCCTGAACTGCTAGGCTCGAAGGCTTGAGGTCAGCAGCACAGAGACCCAAAGACTGCCATTTCCAATCCAGCCAAGTAGTCCTATTCATATGATAATATAAACTAACTAATAAACATGGCTCAGCAAGAAGGCTTTCTCTGAGCGCAGCACTGCTTTAAAGTGATTGAATTGTTCTCTCTCTGCTCTGCTCCTTTTCCACTGTGTTCCTGGGTTTGAATTGTTGGGGGAGTTAAGGTTTCTGAGTCTGCTTGTGTGGGGCTGTTGAGCGTCTCAAGGTGGTTTCTGCAGAAGTATAAGGGCATTTGCTTTGCTACCTTCAGCAAGTTCTGTTTTGGGAAAATGCAGGCTCTGGTGTTTCAGGTACACACAATAGTCATTACCTGCTTTAAACTGCTGGCTGGATTTGCTATGTAGAATTTAAACAGCTGCCAGAGGTAGGTGGCTTCATTCCAGTGCTGGGAAAAAAAACTAATCCTCTTTATAGTGAATTTGTAAATCACATTGGAGGCCTGCTGCCTTGAAAGGCATGATAGAAATGTAAGCCATTATCATGTGTTATTACAAATGATAACTCAGCCATTTAAAAAAGTATATTAAGGGAATGTTAGATTGTTAATTCAAGCATTCAGAAGTTAGAAAATGCAGCAATTAAATCTGTGTAAAAGCTTAACATCAGCCCCTGTCTGCTTTTAGGCAAACCAGCACAGAAAATATCGTGCTCCTATCCTCATCCTGATAAGAGGTTGTTGCAGATGGTGAAAATTATCTCAGATATTGAACTAGTCATGAGTGTATGTCAACTAGGGTTTGAAAGAAGTCATACCTCTCCCAAGCTGAGTCAAATTTCCTAGAAACATTCAAAAGTGCACCCTCACTGATAGGACAACATTCTTTCTCCCTATTCCTCCGCACATTCTCCATATTTCTCCACAATGTGGAGGCACTAGAGAAGCAGTTTGCATTGTATTTTTCAGGGTGGGACACTTGGACATTTTTGAATTATTTTCTTTGATTTGGCTACGATCTTTTCACTTGAATGAAATAGCTTGAGGTAGATTGCAGGCATGGAAAATGTAATCCTGAATGGTTTTCCCTGACTAGATAGCTATGTGGCAGAAAATAGTCTTACAATAGGATATACTGAGCAGCCATACCTATAGGTGGCAGTTGGCTTCACCTGGGGTATATTTAAAGAAGATGAATGAGAAGGGAATCATGAAGAGATTTATGGGGAATGGGAAGACTGCAGAATTAGTGGAAAGCGGCAAATACGTAGACACAGTGTCATAATGGGAAAGTTTTTGAAATTGGTCCGAATGATGTGGAAGTAAAAGCACTAAAACAATGTGTTGAAGCAAAGTGATATTTTCTTGCTGGTGTGGGCTGGCCTTTTCCTGTTGCTCTCATATCTTGTGGGTTTTACTCATATGCAACTTGTCTGCCTCATTCTCATTTAAAAACACTGAAAGTGCTTAATAATATTACTGGCCTTTTCTAGCTTGTCTGCAGAAGCAGTGATATTTAATAGCAAATTCATTGTTACTCTATAAGGAAGCTTTACCATAAAGGTCACCAAATTTGGTCAGTGCATTTTAATTTGTACACACGTTAAAGGTCATATTCCTCACTTCCGTTGCAATAACACAGTATGTTTACTCTTTTTATCAGGGATGATTGTGTATAACTTAGCTAAGGGATTCTTATCAATGTAAATGGAATACAAAACAGAAATAATAATGATGTCAACACTGGTACAAGTGTAGGGATTTTTCCCCTCTGTATGTTTAAATAATGCTTGTGGTAACACACATCTACAAGCTCTGATCTTCTGCTGTGTTACTCCGATATTTCCCTTTTTCTCTGTGAGAACTCCACAGCCTTCAGCAGACGTTCTGCTGGTGTATATTGGAATGACAGTAGTTTCAGATTCATAATACCATCTCTGTATAAACATATCCAAACGTAATTAAGGACCTGGGCTCTCAATCCAGCAGCCCTCAAATTAGCTTTCAAAATGCATATTAAGGGCATAGACAAATGCTTTTGTGCAATTCCAAATGACCTCTGAGGGCAGGGTGAACAAAATTGGATGAAGCTCTTTAATGTCACAAAACTCTCTCTACTGAGATTTGCATATAAAGTGTACCATTTTATGTCAAACAGATTTGTTAATCTTATAATGAAGGAAACAGTACTTGAAAATTAATCAAGGTGAGTTTTCATTGCCCAACAGAGGCCCTTAAAAGGACCTGACCTGTTAACTGGAGGCTATTATTGTGTGGCTTCTAAATTTAATCATTTTTGGGTTCTATTTGCTGGATGGGTTTGCAGTAGATAGACCTCAATAGCAGATAAATCTTCAGTGATTTCTTTGTTGGAGTAGTGGGATTGTACTTTCCGAAGTCCTTGTTATCCTGGTTCTGTTGGAAAATGCTTCATTATTTGTTATTTTAAGATTGTGTTTAAAATGCGCATAAGCATTTCTCTGAGTAAAAATGAGTCTCACTGAGTGTTTCGGTATTGAGTACGGCGCAGGTTTCTGCGTGCTTACCATAATCTATCTAAGAAACAACGACTGAAAAAGACACCCCCCCCAGGAGACATGTTCTTGCCCATATCCTAGGTTTTTCAGTTAGGTTGTATGTCAAATACTTAAACTAGTTGGCATTGCAGAAGGGGGACAGACACATGGTCTTGGGTTAACCATCTTAGGTGATACTCTTTCTTTGTTCTCATCATCTTTATTCTAGCCCAGGGGGCTAAGAACAGGGAGAGATGGAATAAGAAAGGGGGATATTAGTGAGATTAATTTAACTATTGATATGTGCCCTATGCTTTTGTCCTGCAGGAGGCCTACAAAATGCCACAACCCTGGAGTTGCAGGGTGTGTCTCTGAAGCAGTGGTGTATGCTTTGAGGTTTCCAGAATAGAGCAGCTGTTGTAGTACAGATCACTGCCTGAACTAAAATGCCTGTTTCTAGGGCTTTTTGCCTCCTTGGTAGAGCCAGTTGCAAAATCTCACCCTTCTTGCCTTTCAGTGTAACCAATCTGTAGAAGATAGAAGAAGCCTGATGCTGCTTTTTCATATGTGAACCAAATGCTTACTGATCTGTTGTTTTTGGGTTTTTTTTCTGTTCTGTATAAATACAGAAAAAAAAAAAGTTTCCTCTAGCCTCTCCTGTTATTAGCCCTAGCTAGCTTTTGAATCCTTAGCAAGAAAATATTTTTTCCTCCATGTAAATGCATTTGTTTAATAATTTCCAAGATGGAACTTGCTTTTCTGAGCCTGGGGCTGTAATGGGCTTTAATAGTTTTTAATTGCTTAACTATCTGTTGTGACATAATTAAAATGTCTTTCAACATTTCACATTTCACCCCCAAGAAATAAATATCTTCTAGGCTGTAAAATATGACTTTCAGCTTATTTTTATGAAGCAAGGAGGGAAAGGTTTCTTCCAGGCTCAATCACATCCAGTTTGCCTGTCAATATAAAGTGCTTTTCAGCTGTGTCCCTAAATAGCCCTGCTCATTCCTTCCTTGCCTTTCACTCATATTTCACATGTGTGTTTAAAGACCCTTTGGCAGGATTAAAATACATCTTTACCTTTACTATTTTACTTTAAACCCTGAGAGCCTAGCAAAAATAACTGTAAAAAGCCACTATGTCTTGCTACAGGATTAGAGGTTTTTGTCCCATGCTGCATTCTTTTCATCTTGGGGAAAATGTGCACAATGGAAATAGATTAGCTCCAACTTAATCAACAAATTCTAGGTGTTATGGGAAATGGGCTTACTACAGGTTGGGATAGAGCTGGAAAACCAGAGCGGTGCAACAGCATATGATTCAAGGTTCAGAATAAGATAATATAATTAAAATGAAATCAGATAGTACTGCTTATAATTCCTCATACTTTTTTTTAGCAGAAGATAATACTTTCTGGTAGCTTTAAACACTTCCCAAATTCAGCCTGAAATTTTGTTTCTTGCGTTGATTTCCATATCTTTCTTTAGATACACATTTCAAGTTATAATTAAAGGGAGACAATGATTTCCAAAATGGAGTTTTGGGAAATGTGTTTCCCTGGAAGGAACATGTTTTTTAGGAAGTCTTGTTAAATTCTAGTGTCTCCTATATGTGGACAGATCTTTGCAAGGTAGCAGGAAAAAAAAAAAAGTAGAAAGCAGCCCTGCCTTTTTTTCACCTTTAGGAGTGTATGGCAAAACTTCCAAGTCTCTGGAGGGAGGGTAACCACACACTTATTCCCTCAGTTTTTCCTTGATACTACTTTGTAGTTGGAGGGAATACCCTCCAAAACTCAGTTTGTACCAAGAATATACTTCAGCTGTTGATATCTCTGCTGTGCCAGTAGTCCTAGATATGTCTTTCCTTTGGTAAGCAGCTAAGTATGCTTCAAGCGGAAGATGCTGGGCAAAATTATCTTACAGTTGCTCCTACAAGCAATTGCGGGTGTAGGTTGCAGTAACTGAGAGGAGGTAACATTGCTTGAGTTTCCTGTGCTGGAGTCCGGGAAAGTCATGGAGAATAGGGAATAGCATTATTGCACAGCTTGAAAGAAAGATCTTCAGCAGTTGAGGGGAGAAAGAGCTGGAAAAAGATGAGTGAAATCAACTGCAAATTAGTCGGATGCGTGGGAAATGTTATAAAAATGCAAAGCTCCTTGAAGAATTATGTCGTAAAATAAATGATTCATTTTACAGGTGGTTTGATTTTTTTTGTTGTGTTTTTTTTTTTTCTTAAACTTTCTGTGGTTGTGGTCTGCTGTTCTGATTTTAAGGCAGAAACCTAGTAGTGCGTGTCCCAGGACAGTAAGGAACTTGCCTTGGTGAGGAATGATCCTGTTACAGGTTTGGAAATGGCTTTAGATTTCCATGTAAGAGTAGATTAACCTTGATTCAAGGGATGTCCTCATGAATCCCATTTATTTTTTCCTTTGGAGAATTGAATTATCTATCAGCTGTACTTCCACCCATGGCAAGTGTCTTCACTTCCTTGGCTTAAAAGGGACATAAACCCATCCTTGCATTGATGTTTGGGGTGGAAAGCATTAATTACAGGATCCTGCTGTCATGGAACTCCTATGGGGAAAGTTAGGATCTTGGTGTTAAGTGAGAAGTTTGTATGGTCTCATGTGAATGTGGGTCTGCATGGACATCCCAAGAAAATTTGAGTAGTTAACTAAAAATTATAAACATATATTTGTATGTAGTAAAATAATTACCCATTTGCTGAATAAAGCAGTGATCCTGCTTGGCAGGGGTCAAAAAATACTACCTGTATATGCATACCTGGGAAACCTGAACTCTAGCATTTTCTGCCTGTTGAGGGCTTAAATTTCTGATGTTGATGTGCTTCCAGTGTGTGGTGGTGCTCTGAGCTAAAGAAATAGGTATTTTTTTTCTCCCAACTTTCCTCAAGAATGACAGTGGTGACATTAAAACTCCACTTCTCAGTCTGGCTACCAGATTCTGCCAACCTAAACCAGATATAATAGTCAGAGTTTGTTATATGTAGTATTATGTGTGATGTTTATTGTATATTTATGTAGTAAGTGAGGATGCACATATCATGGTCTGCAGATCCTATCTGGTGAACAGAACAATCTATCCAAGCTGCGCTGCGCTAACACCTTTTTCCTGTGATAAGGTCAGGGAATGGGTCACGAGCTCACGAAAAATCAGGCTTGTCCTCATCACAGGATGGAGTTGGTGAACTTGATGGGGTGTCAAGTCATGTGAAGGGATGCTTGCATAGCCCTTCCTGAAGCAACATGTGCATCTGTACCGTGAGGGGAACTGCTGCCTTTTGCTCATATATCGGTGTTTTTCCACCTAAGTGACAAAAAGAGACTCTTCCTCAGTGTGTGTGTGTATGTGTGTGGAAAAGGTGATGTGATCAGGCAGGGCTCAGAAGCTGTGTTTCTGCTACTCTTCCAGCATGTACAAATTTATAGCTGGAGACTAAAGGGACTTGGGGAACTGAACATTTTCCTTACTGAAACAAAGTGAAGAAAGAACTAGGAATTAACAGGAGAATCCTGCAACAGAGTATATGGCTGTGAAGGACAGTAATACTAAATCCATGAAGATGTTGTAAACAGAGCAGGAATCATTATCCTGACTTACCAGCCAGGACAGGACCATAAAATGTGAACCAAACACCTGAATACAGGCTTGGCTGCATCTCTTCTACCCTCTGATTAGTCTGTTAGTCTGTTTACGGTTGAATTTTATGCTTGCTTTACATCTGTTAGATAGAAAAAGGAGGAGGGGGAAGAGACTACACAAAGTGCAAAATAAGAGTGAGTAGGATTTAGCAATGCTAGAAAGAGCAAAACAAGGGAATCTCTCTGTAAAGGGACTGATGGAAAAGCCATCTGAAGTGGTGACTGTACAGCCTTTGAGACTTTCATTAAGAATGCTGCTTAAAGCTAAATGACCCATTAGCATCCTCTGCTGACCAAACAAAGGCTCTGGCGTTTTGAAGTGGACGAGGACATCTAGGTGCAGTTCGAAGCAGAGGTTTCCTGGTTTGACTTAGAATTAAGGTTAAAAGAAAAGAGGATGCTGTAGCAGGCCTGTTGTCTCATGCACTCAGCTTTTAGGATGCATTGTAGCTGCCCCTCTAGAAATGAAGGCTGCAAGTGCAGAGCCACTATGAAGAAACATCACTTTGAGGGTGAGAGAATTTGTTAGATATAGCCCTTGCATACTTGTACTCTCCCCCAAGACCCACAGTAAACTGAATGAAAAATGTGAGCAAATGGGTGCACACAAGTAGGGTTTTGGGGAGGGGGAGATTAGTGTCCCCCCACACACTCCTTGCTAATGTAACTGACAAAGAACCTTCTTAACCTGTGCACAGGGAGTGATACGTTTAAAGCACCTATTTTTTTCTGAACTCAAAATAAACATTCCTCTGAGTAATTGAAAATAAAATGGAGAGCCAAGATGAATTGCTGGTTATCTACTATGGAGGCAGGACAACACAGTGTTTTAATTGTTAAAAAATAATGATCTGGAAATCCACACTTGAATAAAACCCACCAGTTTGGTTGGTGATTGATTCCAGAGGAGAGGACAGGTCATGCCTCACAGTTTCCTGCTGGAAGCTCTGCAGAGCAAAGCGTATGGGCCCTGGGAGGGCTGCAAGGGCATGAAGCCCTAGACTTTGGAGCACCAGTGGAAGAGATGAGTCTCCTGTTGCTTGTGGTACAAGATGTGATAATATCTTTAGGACAAAACAGCTGGGGAACTGTGGCTCTGTGAGAAATGCAGTGCAGAGTGGTGTAAACCAGTTAGCAAAGGATCTAAGGCAGACTGGGAGGGCTGATTACAGGAGTTAGGGGAAGAAAGGAAGGGAAAGTGGATAGCAGGAGTAATATTAACATGATCTTTCCTGTGAGAGTGCTACTTCAGTTGTAAGAAAGGTAAAGAACTGTGGACAAAAGCAATTGATTTATGTCAGGATGGTGTTACCAAGTTTGGTGGCTGGAGGACTGGTTGATCTGGTCTCAAGGAAAATATGAGTTAACTCTGTTTCATTGAAGTTACTTTTTTATTTTAGTTTTGGATAAGAGGATTACTGACACAGTGGGATCGTGGAAATACCCTTCTCATCTACTTAAAAAGGAGGAAGAGGAACTGAACTACCTACAAAAAGATTTTTAAATGGGAACAAACAACATTATGTCCATGGAGGTCACTAGGAAGGCTGATGGGTTTAAGTAGAAACAGACATCAAAATTAAAAACATATCTTAATTTGAATGAAATCAGGATGGTTAACGCTAGAGGTACACTTGCCTACCCTGTAAACAGCCTGCCTTATTGCTTGGCTGGATTTCATTGCACAGCAGGGTGGAGGGAGACCTCTTTATCTTACAGGAGACTGTCTTCTCCTGTCAGCCTTAAAGCAGATGTGCCACCCCCAGACCAAAACTGAAGTGAATAGCCTTATCCAAGTCCAGCTGTCCAAGCAGAGTCTGGAAATTTAATGTGACACAAACAGTGATTTAAGCATGAAGAAAGTGTAGAGAATGTGATTGTATTTAAATTGGATTTTCAGTGCAAAGGTAGAATCTGGATTGTCCAGAAGGATAAGTCAGTCCAAAAAAAAAAAAAAAACCACAAAACAAATTCTCCATGTTGTATTGACTTCTTTCAAATAATCCTACCAATGGCAAAATAGCAACACTTCATGGATTTATTCTCCATCTTCCCATTAAACGTCCATGTATTTATTTCTTTGTCTTTCTCCCCTTAGCTACGAGCCAGGAAAATGAAGTGCTGCCTTCTCTCTGTCGCATTGGCCGTTCTGCTGTTCATTGTCATCATCATCGCAGTCTCAGTCAAGCACTGATCTGGTTACAGTTTCCACAGGTAAAAGCCTTTAACTAAATCCTTGATCATACTCTGTAAGATGGTTGGGAGACGGTTTAGGGGGCTGATTATGGTAAGAAATGTTTATCTTGGCTTGCAGATTCAGGTCTGGCCTGTGAAAATAATCTATTATAAAGAGTATTTCAGCTAAGAAATGACATCCTTAGTGGATCATTAAATGGAAGCCAAGGTGATATTTAAGCAAAACATCTTATTACCCTTTTTTCTGCTGTTTGTGTTGTTTTATCTTATATGGATTTCATAGCAATGCTAATTAATGAATCCTAAATCCATATGGATTAGAGATGCAGAAGAGGTGGTAAAGACCCAAACTGAAGCAGGGTTGAGGGTAATCCAGCATCCCACAGATATGCTGAGGTATTCAAAGTCACCCTGGAGCCAAGCCTCCCAAGAAGCAGGAAGACAAACAACTGGAGGTTGCAATATGGACAAAAAAAAAAGGATTTCTGGTGATCTTTGCTCTGGATCCACCCCTAAAAGGAGTATTGACCTGTAGTAGGGAGACTGGGCTGTAACCTCACCAAGATAGGCGAGACATCAAAGCAACTTCATTGCACTATTGACATTTAAGCTATAGTGTGTTTTCTTTGTAAAGAATGTGCTCTAAATGTAAAGCATAAGACACAAATTTTTCCTTTCCCTTTTTTGCCTTATACCCTAGGAGAATGACTCATAAGTTATTTCTGATAATCTATTTGATACAAAGCATTTCTAGGTGTCTGCTGCTTTAGAAGGTTGCTAGGCCCCTATTCAAGGAGAGGTTATCAGATTTGCAGAATTTCTACCACCAAAAGGGCTCTGGCATTCCAGGTCTCTGTGCCCACTGCCATGGCAGGGTTTCCAACTGGTAAGGCCAGAACCCAAGAGTATCAATGGAACTTTTCCTGCAGACAGCAAGTAGGAGCCCTGAGGCAGAAAGCAATGGAAGGTGGGGACAATTTTTGTTTTAGAGATCTCATGACTTACAGGCTCACTTACTCAGGCTCACTAGGAACTTTTACAATAACTTAAGCAATGATTTCTTAGCCAGAACTGTCCTCTGGAACTACCCTAGAAAAAGCACAAAGAACTGATTGATTTTATTGTTTTCTTTACAAGAGTTTGCTGTTATTTGACGATGCTATCCTTCCACCTGAGGGTGAAGTCATTGCCCTTTAATGTGCCTTTTCTCTACATTGTGCTCTTAACTGAAACTAGCAGGGGTTGGTTCAAAACAATCACAAAGATCATTCTTCACACAAGGTATATTTAAGCTTTGGAACTCCTGGCATGATATGGTAGATGCCAAAACTCGAATACAAGAAGGAATTGTACAAACTCATGAAAGAAAAATGTCTGAAGGATGTCAAGTACCATCGCACTGGTTTTGGATGAGGATGATCATGAGCCCTATGTTATTGCTAGGAGAAATAGCTGTAAATATTTTTCTACACTTGCATGTTTACTTGGTTATTTGGCCAGCACTGAAGTGAGGATGAAATCCGTGAAATGGACCTTCAGATTGATTGAATATGGATGTTCTTATGGCACATATATGTAGAATTCATATACATACATATTTATCCCTCTTTTACATGAGACACTGCTTATGGGTGCCGATAGTGATCCGTCCTGTTGATTTAAATCGAGAGCAACTACAATAATTTTAGTTGTGTAACTCTGGTTTTACTCTGCATTAGTGTTGATCCATCATGATAAGTATAATATGATGATTTTTTTTTATCTATAGTTAAACATTCCTATCTACTAGAAATCACAAATCTTATCAACAGTTGACTAAATCTAGATGGATTTTAATCTAAATCCCTTAGGTGGAGAGAGTCAGAGAACCACAATATTCTTATGATAAAACTCCGTTGAAAACTAGAGTTAGTCTTCTGTTAAGAGATCCATGTCTTGAGGGAAGTAAACCTAGAGATACTAATGAAAGCCCTAGGAAAAATATAATGCTCTGCTTTTCATCATCAGTCGTGAAACTAGTTACTAAGCTTCTAAAATGTGAGTTACTCTCCAGCACTACAAATGTAGGCAAAACCTGCGTGGAGTTGTATTGGAACAAGTATGATTTCTGATAATAATAAACTGTTCTTAATCTAGGTTGACCCCAAATGGTGTGCAGCAGTTTTCACATCTATATTTTGAAGATTTCTGAAACAGAATGTTTTCAGAATTTCCATGTCCATAGTGAACACTTTTTTCCTATTCTGCATTGCAACAAAAATGGATTTTAAAGTATCAGTGGGTGTAGTTTCAACTACCTCAACAAAGTTTCATATAAAACTGTCTTTCTTTAGAGTGATAGAGAGCAACTGGGTTTCAATGTACAACAGCTCTACATGACTGTTCAGAGAAAGTAAAGGGAAGAAAGCAAGCTGGGGACTAGTTACAAAATATCCTGATTGGCACAGGACACAAAGCTGGATAAAATCACGAATTTAGTAATGACTGGCCAGAACATCCACTTGTCCTGTCATCAAAGAGTTCGCTCTCTGCTGGATCAGTAAGGAGCCAAAAGAAACAGCACCAGTCACCCCACTGAAGTGGTTTAAGTCTCATTTGCATGATATTCAAGGTAGGCTGCTTTAGCTTTCACGAGTGTAGCCGTGATGAGAAATCTGAAGGTTGCTGTTCAGTGGTTAAAGAAATGATGCCATTAGTGTCTATGATCACTAATGATCATTAACATAAAAAGATTGCTTTTTTCCTGTTTCTACTTTTACAATAATGATGCTGAATCAACAGTTCTTCTCGAAAGGACACGAAGAAATGCACTTTTTCTCCCACCACAAATCAGACATGACTTTGACAGACAAGCCCAATCCTTCCCTAGGGAAGATCACCTTATGAATTTTGAAAAATAAAGAGCCCTTTTTCCTGTGAGTTTCTCAAGCAGTGGTGGCATCACTGGCTGCTGGCTCAGTGTGTGCAGAGAGATCAGCTGTTCAGGAGAGCTCTGAGCTCTGACTTCTGCCTGTTGAGTCCCCTGCCATAAGTATGTCACTGCTCCCTTGGGGCAGTTTTGTCTGGCAGAGAGAGAAGAGCATCTATGGAGGATGCAGAGAAACTCCTGAGGACTTATGTCTGTATGTTTGTTTGCTGACACCTTAGGAAAATAGCCCAGAAACTTTTGGGTCACATTGCTTGTACTGCAGCAACACTGCAGCTGCTCTTTTTGCTATTAGAGTACAACATCAGTAACCATTTAAAAGGACAGAATTGCAGTAGCAGTCTGAAAAGTCCCTCCTTTAACAATGTCTTTATACAGTGTTAAGTTTTCTTAGCCTAGATAGACCTTCTGTATCCGCCTTTTGACTCATTTGGATGAGTGCACAATTGCACAAAGTGACAGCCAAGACTGTTGGAATCTGAAGTCTTCAACATTCTTGGTAGAAAAAAAGAGGTGACAAACTTTGAGAAAGATGCTATGTGCATTTGACAGTTGGAAAATATGCTTTCCAATGGCAACTTAATCATCTCAATATAATTAGCCCCAGAAAGAGGGAACAAAAGATGACTTGACTACTCTGTGCCCTTTTTCTGAAAGAAGTCATTGCAGCAGAAGGTGCCTTCCCCATTTACAAGACACCTCAGTCAGAAGAAGGTTACTGGACTGAGCACATGGACTTTGTTATATAGATTCCTTAAACCCTGTGGACTTACTGTTCTTTCCAGCCTCAGAATCTGTCAGTGAATAAAGAGGCAAGAGCCCAGAGGAGTTAGAAAGTGTTTCCCTTCTTGGTAGCTGATGCAATGGTTGACAGCAATGCTCAGCTATGGAAGTGTAAAGCAACAGGCAACTGTACAAGTGAACATTCAGCAGAATATTCTCCCAGCCTTCAGCAACTTCAAGCTCAAAGGCTTCCCGATCCAGGAAGTAGTTATTTAATCTTTAACAGCCATTGATGCATTCCTTTCTTGTTAATTTGACCAGCTGCATTTTGAACCATCATAAACTTTTAGAATGTGAAATATCCTGAGCAAGGAGTTTCACTCTGATTACAATCAACATGTAATCTTTAATGTTCAGCTAAAAATCCATCTTAGCTAGCATCTCCAGAGCAGGGCTGCAGTGAGTATGAAAAAGCAACAATCATGCTACACAGGTATCTGTTTCCTGAATATGCAACTGTCTTGTTTTGAATTTAAATTCAGATAAGTATTATAAAAAGCTATAGAATTGTTTTAATTTGGATTATTTTTCCCCTCCTTTGCAATCAGTTTTCCTTGCTTAATTCACTTATGGTTTTGTTATGTGGTTAAATGTTTTCTGCAACCTGACCAATGAGGATGAGGTTTGGACAGCTAATTTTATACACTCTGTCTTTGGTATTTGTTTTTTCCTTACTTTCAGACTAAGTTTTTTGGGTTGGGGTTGGGTTTTTTAGTACCTCATGCACTACAGTGTCTCCGTGTGCTGTACCTCTGGTTCTTTGCAATGCAGTAGGAATAAAACCTGCACTTACAGACTCAGAGAATGGTAGGAGTTGGAAGAGACCTCTGGAGATAATCTAGTCCAACCCATCTGCTAAAGCAGGTTCACTTAGAGCAGGTTGCACAGTTGCTGCTGTGTGTGCTTGGAGGAGCAGAGGAATGCTCCTTCACATGATCTGGACTTAGGAAGTAAAGAGCATCTTCACCTCTGAGTTTTAAATCTCAGGGTTTGAAACTGGGACAGCAGAACTGCTTTCTGCAAAATGGCATTCTGCTAGGTCAGTCTCAGCCCCTTCTGATGTCATTAGTGCTACACCTTTCCCTCATAGCAGCAGACACCCAGGTGGTGCATGAAGTACCATGTGGAGCCAAAAGGAAGTTCTTCCAAGGCAGGGCACATCACTGACCCACCAACAAATGCAATCAGAGCCTGTATCTGTCAGGGTCATGAGGGCTGTAGGTGGCAGAAAGAGAAAGATGGAAAAGTGGCTCTGTGGTATGTGGCATTTCCAGTTCTGTTATTCCTTACCAGCAGAGGACAAGAGAAGATCCTCTTCTGACACATGCAATAGAAATTCTGACATTGGCCTGGTGTATCTCTTGCCTGGCCATGTCAGGTTGTAAGAGCACAGCAGTTCTTGCTCAATGTTGAACACAGCAATAATTCAATCTCATGAACATTTTAAGTAAGGGCAAAACATACACGAATTTGTTTCATGGTATTGCTTTTGCCTTTTAAATTGATATCACAGGGCTGGCTTTACTCAACAGTTCTGTACTTACCATGTGTCTATATATGGCTTAATAACTGTGTGAGTGGCTCTGTTTTCAAGCATGTTTCAGTCTCTCAAGCCCTGTAAGGGTCACAGTATTTTTGCCAACTGTCATTCAAATTCTAAAATAATTCACCTCTCTGCCCCAGCTATGGCATTGCTGCCATGTTTGCTCTGCAGCACAATCAGGAATCAATAACTTTGTGATTTTTTTTTTTTTCTGTTTCTTATTATTTTGAAAAAGTTCCTGCATTTATAGTCAAGTGTCAATTCTTATCACTCCACTTCTGGTCTTTTAGTCTATAATTAATTGATTGGATCCTGGCATCCTTGCTCAGTTTTTACTCTGGCAGGAAGACTGATTCTGCAGTAACTTTTGTGCTTCAAACTTAAATGAGTCAAAAACGAGATCTGAGTGTTCAATAATTAATATATAATACGTCTGGTTTTAAGATTTTACCCAATTTCTTAAGTTAAGCTAGTATTTGTGTTCTTGAAGACTTTCCTGATTCAGATGGCCGTGTCTGCACTTCTCTGAGCTAAACTATTTCCCTAACAGCAAGTTAAAATCTGATACAGATGTGTAGAAAAGACATGATTACCAGTAGAAAATGAGATTTTGAGATGTCTGCTTTATGCAAAAAAAATCCTACAAAATAACAGGACAAGAAAGGCAGAAGTGCCAGGAAATAGGTAGATAAATTTCGAAGAAGCTATCTGAGTTTTCACCATTTACACACACCTCTTCCAAGCCTTCAAACAGATGAATGTCTTGATGGGACATCACATGATCAAGTTACTGTGATTGAGTTTCAGGTTGACCTTGATTGTTGCCCATCTGCATGCTCTTTGGTCTTTATAAGCATCACATAATGCCAGGTCATTAATTCTACTGTGAAAGAGAGCTAAGGGGGGATGTATTATGTTGCCTTTGCCTTAGCTTGAGAGTCCACGTTTAGATGGTTCATGCAGCTCAGTGAGTAGTAACTTGAACTCATTAATTTGAATCCAAAGTCAGTAGGACCTTTGAGAGCAGTCAGCAGCTTTCTTCATCCCATCTCAGGTTTCTACCCTGTTTCTTTGCAATTGGTAGGAAAATGGAGTATTCCCACTGAGTGGCTGGGCACAGTGCTGACCCTTCAGATGGACGGCAAGTCTTTGATCTGACCTTCCCAAAGCAATCTGCAAACATTAATTATTTATGCTTTGCAATTCCTTTAAACTTTAGCTATGATGACACGCCTCTAAGGACCTGACAGAACAGGCTGTTCTTCAGTGCATTCAGTTTAAACTGCTAGAAACAACACAAAAGTGGACATACAGATTCACACCAGTGGTCTCTGGCCTCATACAGTGTCATTCACATTTCCTTAAGGAAATACCGTGTGAAAAGAAGAAGAAATATCAGCTAAAATTGTGGACAGCACCAGTCATTCCTTTAACGGCCTAAATATGGCTTTAGGTGCCTAAAATTTACATTTGAAAAGATTGTCATTAAGTGTATGTCTAAAACGTTTGAATAAGTCAGTGGCAAGTGTCCTCTTCCCTATGGATGATTTAATTTCCTCGGGGGCAGTGATGTCTGGTGGAGGGAGCAGTTGGTGTTTGCTGTATGATTAGTGGAGGATTCTCTGAGGCATAAATCCGTACCCCCTAGGAGAAGGAAGGATTAGGCTCTTTATAAGAGTGACACAGATTTATAAACTGCTTTCATGTCACTCCACCACTGTTAGCTGTCATTTTCATTTGGCAATGCTTGAATTATCTGTCTCATCAAGCCCTCAAAATACAGTGAGATCTTGGTGGTATGAGAGGGACAAGAGCAGAGAAAAGCAGCCTAAGGGAGTTCATTGTTCATCCTGGTGCCCCTTGGCTCTGGGGTGAGTGGACTTTCAATGAAGTCAGTTTGGGAAGGTGTGTGGTTCTTTTTGATAAGGTCAAAACACCTTATTCATCTCTGGAGAACTCTTCCTTTTGACCTGGGGATGATGGCAAGATGGGTAAGGTTGCTGCTACTGAGTGTAGAGCTTGGTGTGTGGGGCACCAGGAGGCCCTGAGTGGCCAGTTCTGTGCTAGCACATATTGATCCAACAAAAGCCACAAATCCTGTATGTTTCTTCAGCATTTTGGTCTCAACTGGTTTTGTGCTATTTTAAAGCTTTTGTGTGTGAAAGAGAAAGTGTGAAAAAGAGGACTCTGATGTTAGCAAATAGCATACAGCTCTTAAATTTCTCTACTCATAATATTGTAAGTGCTGTATTGTTGTCTTTTCTCCCTAACTTAGAAATCCAGTCTTAACAAACTAGTTTTTCTATTGAAACAACATGGCCACTGGAATTATGGCAATATTTTATCTCCAAAATCAGCAGCAAAGACAAAATCTGTATGTTGCTTTTTCCCTTCTGTGGACACACACAGTAGTATTTTATAGAAGCACTGAGGACATCAGGTTTAGATACACTTAGGTACTCTACCTACCTGTGTTCTTGAGATATAAATGTAGAAATATTGTCTAAATGAGTCTCATAGGTTTTCTTGGAAATGGGGCAGCATACACTTTATCAGTGCCTTTCACTAAATGACAGGATATGATTCCCATTGGTATACAAGCTGCTTGAAAATGTTACGTGACTATTATCCTTTGTGGTGGTGTCAAAGCAAAGTAATTTTCAATCGGTGTTCTCTGGAAGAAAACCTGAAAACCAGCACGAGAGGCTTTCTTTGATAACAGTGTGTTAAAGAAGAAATAGTTTGGCAGTTTAGCTTGAGAAACTAGTGTCCCAGCAGAAAAGACTTAGAGTAGCACATTTGTGATTGTCATTGTTCATGAAGAAAGATGTGTTTAGAGAGAACAATGTATTTGCTGTCAGTGTGCTAGTTATGCCTCTCAGAGGGGTCACGTGCAGTCATGTAGGAGGGAAGATTGCTCTGTCTCTTCAATGCCAATAACTCAAGTTCTATCTCAGGGAATTGCAACCCCAAAAAACTGATGTTCAGCAGGTTGCTTAGTATTTCAATGTCATAGGAATATCATTATAAGTAATAAAATATACTCACTGAAGGGCTGCGCTTTATTCTAGCAACCTCCACTGAAGCCCTGGTGGTGGTCAACCTAGTTGGAAGATGGCCTCATCCCACAATGTTCTCCTAGTTATGTTCTCCTTTGCAACCCAGTTACTTTCTCCAAGTGACTGTAATGATCTGGAAGGTATTCTTTAAACCTAAGTGAAACAGATAAAGGGTAGAGGGCTTATTCAAGCCATTTCTGTGGCCTCCTTTTCCTCCTAGGCCTTCATGAACATGAAAAGAAAAAAAAATAAATTATCAAATCTAAAAATCCCACAACTTCAGACCTGACTGAGTTATAATGTAGTGGTTACCATGTCTTTATTAGTATCCACCTCCTTGGGTAGATCTTAGAAGAATCCACATTTTGATAATATATAGTCTATTCAATATATAAATAATAAACTCCTAATTGCCTTTATCTCTCTGATGTGAGATTCTCAAACCATCTTTAAAAAGAGAATTATAATTCCACCGTACTCAGTGAATTTTCTGAAATATCCCTTGTTTCGTTAGGTTTTAATAGGAGTTGGAATCTGCTTCACAACAACCTTCCACTTACAGAATATGTTTCAGTTTAAAATAGGCTTTTAGATGTATCTGTAAAAGGAGCCTTTTGACTTTAGTAGTCATTAAAGAAATAAGTGTCTCTATTTCCTAAAAAACTGCTGGTGAAATGGCTTTTTTACTTCTGAGTTTGGTAAGAAAGTTGCTTAAGCTTTGACAGATTATTAATTCCCCAATTAATAGCCATATTTTAACATTGAAATGGTCTTTTTACATTACAGTGTTGAATGACTTTGCTATATAGTGCATAAACCATTTCATTTCTCTCACAAGTAGGTCATCAGGAATTACTATGTTAAGGACTTGTACAAAGAGACATGGTATTTGCAACGGCACATCTCAAATGAATCTTATCATCCCAACGCAGAAGATGGGCAAAGTTTCTTGTCACTGAAACGATGAACAAGGTGGAGTGGCAGTAGATCACTTCAATTTTCACATTACTGTGGTTGATTGAATTACCTCTTGTTAGCTGAACTGCTGTAGCTGTCCATGTACAGCCTGCTGAGAGTACAGAGTAAAATGCATTAGTTTTGATGTCATATCATCAAAACATACTAAGAATAACATCCCATACATTGCTGCCTCTCAGCTGACAAGCAGTAACTTACTAAACAGCAGTAATTTGATCCCTTTTGATTGTCTGCCTAGTCTTTAGATAAAAAAAGCCATTTCCCCTGAGGAATATTTTGAAGGCATCTGCTTTTTCTCAAAGTTTGAGAGTTCTAGAGTGCTTACAGAAGAAGAGTCATGCAACGGCAATACCTTGAGCACCTTCTGCACAGCTTTGGAGAGATTTTTGAAATGAGGGTAGAAGAAAACCTGCCCAGTTGCAGGCTCTGGTAACTGTCCACATTGCACTTTGATTTTTTTGTTTTTGTTTTTGATTGTGTATGTCCTTACCTAAATAAAAGCCAAACTTCTAAAACAAGTGCCTTGCAGAGTCACAGAATAGTTGAGATTTTCAGGGATGTCCAGAGCTCATCTGGTCCAAGCCCCTGCTCAAAGCAGTCACCTAGAGCAGATGCTCAGGACTGTATCTGGTCAGATCTTGAGCACCTCTGAGGATGGAGACTCCACAAACTCCGAGCAACCTATTCCAGTGTTTGACCACCTTCACAGTGAAAAAGTTTCTTATGCAAAAGTGGAATTTTCTCTATTTCAGTTCCTGCAAGGATTGTTTTTTTGATGGTACTGTGCCTTGTAAGAGTTTGCTATATGAAGAGGCATTCTTGTTGATTATTTAGAACAAAATTGTTCTTAGTTTTACAACTACCATTTGTATTATGTTTACAACATGCAATTAAGGATTTCTATTAAATATTCTGTACAAGGCAGGTCCCAATGACCAATATTTATTTACATTTTTTCTGGAACACAGCATTAAAAAGACTGTAGAGGAGAAATTTAGTGCAAGAGAGAAGCTATAAAATCTGCGTTTCAGCTTGTATGAACAAATTTGGTTATTTATTGGCCTAGGAAATTTTCTCTTTTGACACTCGAATATTGCTGCAGGGTGACAGACAAAATTTTCCTGGAATCCCTTTAATTTGTAGCAACTTGTCCTTTATTAAATGATGTATTCCAAAGGATATCTCATTAATGACCAGTATATGGCAAATATATTCTCCAAGCTTATTAGTATAGAAATAATTGCAAGTGGCTGCAATAGTTCATTAAGGCTTATTTATTTTATAGTTCATTAAGACTATTTTTATAAGTATAAAATATAATTTAATAGCCATTTTTGCCTCTTTTTTATGTTTCTCTGCCATCTACTGCTAGCAATAGTTTCTGATTTTCTTCTTTGGTCCTAGATAATTTGCCACTGTGTTTATTGTGAACTACTGAGTGATGGGTTTTAATCAACAGTTATGCTGGGCAGCAGCAGATGCTGATCTTCAGGTACATATTCAGCTACATGTATTTTTCCTGGGTCAAAAGGGCCAGTCAGTAAGATTTATCCAGCACACTGGAAGTTCACCTTGCGTTATGGACAGAAATTTCTCTTAGTGTATACAGTGATCAAAAATTTCAGTAACTTGACTCAGTGAGTGCCTTGAAACTCTGTGGACAGGTTTAACTTACACATAAGAAGTTGTACCAAGGGAGTAAAAAGGGATATGTGTAGCTTTATTTTTGGTTTGGGTTTTTTATTTTATTTTTATCGATAGTGTGATCGTATTAGTAAAATTATTTAAAACAAGTTCTAGAACTGTTAATGTGTAATATATTGCTTAATATAAACAAAGCATATCAGTAGTTTAACATATGGTTAAACTCACCCGTCTGGAGAGCAAATTTTCCAGGCTAGATTTGACCTATATATTCTTTTGTTGCTGTTTGTAATGAGCAGTTATAATACTGAGTTTCTCCTGCCCTTTGCTCAGTATGTCAGTGAGGCAGAGGGTACCTGGCTTCTCCATGGCACACGTGGGCTCAGCAGGTACTGCATTGTTACAGGTAGTAAAATTTTTTATGGCTCAGGTTTTTCAACAGATCACAAGAAAACATTCTCTCTCTAATGCATTCTTGATTTTGATGTGAAGAGAAACTAAGAACAACTTAATTTTATTATGTTTAAAGCAATCCCAGAGACAGATTGATATACGACTTGGTAAAGGGAACACCCACATCAGCTCAGACATGGGCGAGAAGGAGGAATCTGTCTATTTATGTCTTTTTCACTTTTAATGAACACTTAAGTATTTATTGATTAGAAGAACAGAATTGGAGCATACTGCCTCTCATTCCTGTGTCTTTGCTATCAAGCAATGGAACTGTGCCTGTTTAATATCTCTCTCCACAGTTGTTTACACAACAGCGTAAACACAGTGAAGCAACTAAGACAGATTAAATGGTGGCCTCTTCTGCGTGTCTCATATATTCCTGACTTATGATAGACATCCATGGTTTAAATCCTTATTCTGGCAAGACCTGGATTTAAATTCTCATTTAACCATGTGTGACTCCTTAAAACCATATAAGACTCTAACCATGTAAGTACAAGTTAATCCTGGGGAGATTCTACTTGGATACAAGAGGAAATTTTTTCACAAAGAGAGGAATCAGCCATTGGAATGATCTCCCCAGGGAAGTGGTGGATTCCTCAACATTAGACACTTTTAAGATTCAGCTGGACAGGGTTCTGGACCATCTTGTCTAGACCATGCTTTTGCTAAGAAGGGTTGGGTGAGATGATCCTTGAGGTCCCTTCCAACGTGGTATTCTATGATGATTGTATGACTAAAGCCAGAAGGAATACTATGAGGAGTACTAAGCTGTTTTCCTCCCCTCTTATGGGATTAGAGGAACCAATGTGACAGGGTTCAGGTAAAGGCACAGTCATTTCTGTCATTCATTTGCACAGGGGTACAGCAAAATTTGTCTTATTCAACTGTTGACAAATGTAGGTAAGGAAACATAGTCATCTTAGGACACTCTTTTTTTATTCTAGAGACAAAAAATGTTTCTACAAATACGTTAACAACAAAAAGAGAGACAAGGAGAAACTTGTCCTTTTTTGGATATGGAGGGCAACATTGCCCCCAAGGATGAGGAAGAGGCTGAGGTACTTAATGCTGCCTTTGCCTCAGTTAATAGGCAGACAAGCAATCTGCAAGGTAATCAGCCCCCTGAGATGGAAAACAGGGCCAGAGAGTAGAATAAACCCCTCATAATTCAGGAGAGCTGTTAATGACCTGCTATGCCACCTGGCCATCCACAAGTCTATGGGACTGGATGGGATCCACCCATGAGTACTGGAGGAGCTGGCCAAACCATTCTCCATCATTTATCAGAAGTCCTGGTCAACACGGGAGGTCCCAGACAACTGGAGGCTTGCCAACGTGACCCCCATCTACAAGAAGGGCTGGAAGGAGGATTTGGGGAACTACAGGCCTGTCAGCCTGACCTCTGTACCAGGGAAGGTTATGGAGTGGTTCATCTTGAAGGCACTCACATGGCATGTGCAGGACAACCAGGGACTTGGGCCCAGCCAGCATGGGTTCATGGAGGGCAGATCCTGCTTAATCAACCTGATCTCCTTTTATGACTTGATGACCCACCTAGTCGATGAGGGGAAGGCTGTGGATGTAATCTACCTGGACTTTAGTAAAGCCTTTGACACCATCTCCCATAGCATTCTCCTAGGAAAGCTGGCGGCTCATGGACTAGACAGGTGTACACTCAGCTGGGCTAAAAACTGACTGGATGGCCGAGCACAAAGAGTTGTTGTGAATGGAGTTAAATCCAGCTGGCAGCTGGTCATAAACGATGTCCTCCAGAGCTCAGTATTGGGACTGCTCTTGTTTAACATATTTATTGATGATCTGGATGAGGGGATTGAGTGCTTCCTCAGTAAGTTTGCAGATGACACTAAATTGAGTGGGAGTGTTGATCTGCTCAAGGCTATAGAGGCTTTGCAGAGGGACCTGGACAGGCTGGATTGATGGGCCAAGGCCATCTGTATGAGGTTCAACAAGGCCAAGGCCTGGGTCCTGCACTGGGGTAACAATAACCCCATGCAGCACTACAGGCTTGGGGATGAGTGGCTGGAAAGCTGCCCAGCAGAAAAGGACCTGGGGGTGCCGGTTGACAGCTGGCTGAACATGAGCCAGCAGTGTGCCCAGGTGGCCAAGAAGGCCAACAGCATCCTGGCCTATATCAGAAATAGCATGGCCAGCAGGAGCAGGGAAGTGATCGTGCCCCTGTACTCAGCACTGGTGAGGCCACACCTTGAGTACTGTGTGCAGTTTTGGGCCCCTCACTTCAAGAAAGACATTGAGGTGCTGGAGCATGTCCAGAAAAGGGCAACGAAGCTGGTGAGGGGTCTGGAGAACAGATCTTATGGGCAGCAGCTGAGGGACCTGGGGTTGTTTAGTCTGGAGAAGAGGAGGCTGAGGGGAGACTTCGTTACTCTACAACTACCTGAAAGGAGGTTGTGGTGGGGTGTGGGTCAGTCTCTTCTCCCATGTAACAAGTGATAGGACAAGAGGAAATGTCCTCGAGTTGTGCCAGGGAAGGTTTAGATTGGACATTAGGAAAAATTCTTTTACTGAAAGAGTGGTTAGACATTGGAATAGGCTGCTCAGGGAGGTGGTGGAGTTACCATCCCTGGAGGTATTAAAAAAACATGTTGATGTAGCACTTCTGGACATGGTCTAGTGGGCATGATGGTATTAGGTCAATGGTTGGACTTGATGATTTTTGCGGTCTATTTCAACCTTACGATTCTATGGTTTGTGGATATACTGAATTTTATAATCTACTGACATCTTTGATTTTTCACACTGTGTTCAAGTGGTAATTTCAATACAATATTCTTGTATGAGAATTTCGTTTTGGTAAAGTCAACACATTCATCCTTTGCTAAAGCATATACAGACACATATGTGTGCAGACATGCACCCAAAACCTGGGGCATTTGCCAACAGGAGAAAAAAAAATCCTGAACTTGGGTGGGTGGAAGAAGCTTGCAAGAGTGGTTGCAGTTAGGGATAAAAGTAGTGATTGTTTCAGTTATGAAGAGGAATGAAAGAGCATGAGGTTAATCAGCAGCCAACCTTCTCTTCCATTTTCTTGGAGCTGAAGGACAAAGTACCGACAGTCTCAAGTATTATGTGTATGCATTTGTGTGTATATACAGTGTATATGTTTTTCTGTTCATATGTTCGTTACTAACTGTTGAAAGCAGCCTAGTTTCACTATGAAATAGCTTACAAATTGGATACTGCTGATTTCAATTGCTTAATACAAAAGAAAAGGCTTTAAGATTACTTTCTAGTGTTGTGGTTCACCACTGAATGCTTTTCATTTTCATTGAGAACATTTTAATAAGTCTAAGAGATGGCCATTCTTTTTGTTTGTATTATTTGTAATGAGTGGTCACGAGGTTTGATATTGTTTAAACACCCAGGAAGTTAATGAGCTTACTTCCATGTGAACAGAAAAATCTCCCTGTGAATCCATATAATCCTTTCTTTCTGGGAAGATCTTGGTGCATACAAACACAGTAGTGAAAAGCTGCTCAGTAGCCAGGAAAGTAGATTTACATCTTCCAGGTCACTCCACCACTTTTCTTCTCTCACCGTCTGTGAAACTGAAATTCAAAATTAAAACAGGTGTTTGGGTGTTAATGTACCTCCATTACAGCCAAGTATTCTGAACTCCTCTTAGAGCCAGTGGAGATCTGGACAGTGAAGCCTGGAGAGCGATTCATCTGCCCACTTCAGAGGGATCAGTGCACTTGTCCATGCATATATGTCCATTGTAACGTGAGTTTCCCAAGGCTGTGTCACCCACATCTCAGTTGTCAGTCCAGAAGGGCATGGGTGTCACTTGTCATAGCTCCTAGTCCCACACAGAAGTCTTGTATATACCCTGGCAAGTCTCAGCTGGCACGAGATGGTTGTCTGCAGGCAAACTGAATTGAGCCCCAGAGGTCACCTATGGATAAACTAGCTATGTGGGCTTCACAGACTGTGTTGGTTGGCTGTTCAGTGGAGCTTGCACACCCATTGCACATGCAGACAGAGCCATGCTGATGCCTGAAATGGGTGCCTTCCTTATGGGCTGAATTGTCAGTCACAAGTGGAAGTGCCATTTGGATTTTGCAAAATGAAGGTGATCTGAAACATGACTGGGGGTAGAGATCCATTGAAATGTCAGTATGGGTGTTTGCTGTGACTGTGCATGGGCTGAACTGATCAGGGTTATGCAGACCAACTGCAAGTCTTCTGCAGAAAACACACTGCTTCCAGGCTCCAGAGTTTTATACTGAGGAAGAATTTGGAAACGTTTCAGCTGATTTTAGACAAAGTGGAAGATAAAAGGACTTGCAGGCTGATACTGTATCTAATATGACTTTAACTCATCTGGCAGCCATGATACACATTTTTACCTTGCAGCAGATATCCAGAGTATATGAGTCTGTTGTTCTAGCAGGAGACAGTCTTTTTTTTTTTTTGTCCTGAACACCACATAATGTTGTTGTCAAAAATTACACCATGCATACTACACAAGTTGCAGGAATTACCTGGCATTGCCTTCCTGGGTGTTCCTGGGACTTGAGCTGGGCTGGCGGTTTATCCCAGGGCTGACAATTTGGTTTGCTTGCTCCCAGAGCTGAAAACTAAGATTATGCAAAAGCCCATGTGCTAGCAGAGTTCTGTATTAGAATTTCTTGTGTATCATATATGTCTCCAGATCCCTAGTTGGATTTGCCCTTTCTTGCATCTTGCTTCTGTGTAGCCAGAATTTCTTTTGTCCTTGCTGTCCGTAAAGAGGTAGTCATGGGAAGGAAGATGTGAAGATGATGAAGCCAGGAATAGCCACAAGTAGTGGGGAAAGGTGGTACTGACAGATTAATCCACATACCTTGCCTTGCGCTGGTTCCTGCAGCTTCTTCTCATATCCATCCCATGAAAGCCTCTGGGTGCTTTCTACCCTGGGATGCTCAGTCTTTTCCAGAATCCCTGACACCCCCTGAGTTTCTGGATGATAGCGTTTGCCACTATTTTCTGTCAAGAAACCTCTTGATTTTCTTAGGAAATATAGGATAGTATCTACCCTACTTTCCAATAGATAAGATACATTTGCATAGCCAAATGAACTGATACAATCCTCCTGAAGTGGTTGAGGAGCAGCTCCAAACTGAGTAGCTGTAGGAAATTCCTGTAATAATGCAGGACATTTTATTGCCTAGATCGGATAGTAAGTAAATGTTAATTTCTTATAAGTTTATCAACAATCCATATAGCTGAACTTGTTTTCAGTGTTTCCTTGCTGTTGAGTTATCCCATTGGATTAACTTGCTCAGACCTCTACAGCAAGTTATGCTAATTCAGTGGGTGGTCTGGCTCCTATCCAAGGCATGTTAGGCATCCAAGGAAAAGGCTAGTGACAGCCTTCCCAAAAGAACAAAGAAGCCATTGTGCTTGCTTATGGTTTCTCACTGCAAAGTATCTGAGCAATTAACCAATATTTAGTGTAGAGTTACTACAAAACGTGGCAGTGTAGGATGTTACCTCACTTTGGCCATTCTGAAAACTAGGCAATTAGTCAGGTCAAGGAGGTCATGGTGATCCTCTCATCAGTGGTGAAAATTAACCGCAGGCACAAGATAACTCACCTCTTTCTGTCTTTAATACTCAGTAATTTTGGAGAACTTGTGTTCTTGAGATGTTTCTCTCTGTATAGAGAGATAATAGCTGAGAACAGTGAGGGTAATGCTGACTTTAACATTCACGGTGAGAGGTTTTTATGTGTTTTTGGACAATACATCCAGAAATGGGTACAGTGACCCACCTGTATTCACAGTCAGGAGAAAAAAACATTTAAGGGAGGAAGAGCTCAAGCAGAGCCTTGAGCACATGCATAATGCTTAGCAAGTGTAACCGTCATGTCTTTTAGGACTAGTGAAGCTGCTCCTGAGGCTCAGGTGCATGTTTCACTGCAGGGACTTTGGTGAATCAGAAACACAGAATGAGTCCATTAGTGAACTGGAAATTAAACCCATGTTCTTGCCCTCTTACATCTGCACTTCCATGTAGGGACATACTTTGTTTTTATCAGGCTATCCTGTTCACGAGAGTTCTCCCTCTCCCCAGCTTACTGAGAAGTACTTCAAAAGCCACCAACCCCTCCCAAAAAAAAAAAAAAAAAAAAAAAAAAAAAACAAAACCAGGCAAAGTATTTGACTTGATGCTGCAACTCAACTAAATTCCCTGCTGAAACATTTTTGAAAAGTTTAGGCCTGCCAGAAATATTTTGTCAGCCTGTCTCTTGCTTTCCAGTGAAAGGCAGAGTTTTGCGCTCTGTCAGATTTTTAATTTTTTTAATCTCATTTTGATGAGCTTCCTATTGGGTTTTTAGCTACTTATGGAAGAAAGTTTTTTTTTTAATTGCAGTTTCCAACAACAACAAAAAAAATCACTTCGGAGATCTTCTTGCTTTCATTTTTCCCTGCTGTTGCTTTTACTCTTGACATTCAACCTACTCAAGTCCTGATATGACACTCCATAAAATCTTTAGCCTGTCAAAGCCATGCTGTGAGCATTGCCCAGTGCTTCCAGAATTTGCATTTAGCATCCCTTCATATGACTATATCGGTGCGGTTTTCTTATCATTGAGTAGCCCTCCAGCTTTATGTGAAAGGGCACAAAGTTAATGAAAACAGCATTAAAACTCTATCAGCATTTAGTGAGATTACTGAGCTTGTTCTGAACTTAATTTTAGTTTCAGCATATTTTTTTAACTCACAGTACCCAGAACCTGAGGCAGCAGAAACAGTCCTATCATTTGAGCCCATTTTTCAGGTGAGGATGTTATTTCAGAAGGAATTGAAGGCTTAGATTTTGAAGGTGACTGTTTGAGGGTTTGGGGATTTTATGTGGGATTTTTTCTTCCTTTTTTATTTTGAAGGAAGAGCCTCTTGGCATTTAGGTTTCTTTCTGTACGTTTTCACTTGAACTCCTGGAGAAATGAATCTCAGAGGGAGGAAGATCTCCTGAAAACTTCATGCTACATGCTACTTCTTTCAGAATGTTAATGAGGATTTTCATTCAGACACAAACTTTGTTTGCTGTTGCTTTTATTGGGGAGAAAAAGAGATTAAAACACAATATGGTAGTGATACAAAAAGGAAAATAGCCTACCATGCAAGTGTAAAGTGGACTGAAGTCTGCTTGAATCTAAGTACCCATGTGCTTTCCATGCACAGCCCTGGCTCTAGCTCAGGCAAGATCTTCAGATGCCTCAGGTGTATTGCTTATTTTAAAGGTACCAAGTGATTATCTCTGGCCTCAAGGCCAAGTTACAAGTCCATGTTGCTTAAGAATATCTTACAAATCCCATAATGCAGAGTAACATCTCATATGAATTGACTCTGGGTCCTGTGTGGTTCCCTTGTGGTCCTAAGATGTTGTTGTTATGTTGTGTTTTCAACTTTGGAAGTACCCATACATTATGCTGCTAAGAAGACTGGAGCTTGAGCCAAGATGCTTGCTATAACAGATGTAGAGCTTTTTTAGCTTTGGTCACTAAGCCTTTGGCATAGCTGTGGTAGATTGTGCCTAAACCTCCTGTGTTCGGGGCAGAGAGACCGCAAGTAGTTGTGCATTTATGTTAAATTTTCTCAAAGGCATGTTGGCAGTGGTGGTGTTCAGCAAAGACACGAAAGGAGAGTGTCGAGTTCTGCTTGTGAATGTCGGTTCTATGCCAGGGAAACCTTCAGGTAACACAGATGTGATATATCTGACTGCTCTGATATTATGGAGGCCAGCCAGCATTGCTGTGAGACAGACCTTGACAAAAGTGAGAATACCTCTTGAAGAAGAATGGCCCCAGCTGAGGTACTTTGATCTTTCTCTTTCTATAAAAGGAAAAGCCCAAGAGATGATTAACCTATTACATTCCAGAATGCACAAAAAATATTTTTATTTTCAGTCTTTGTACTGAAGGACTGATTTAATGGCTGGTAAGGAACTGGTTGGAAAAGTGACAATCCCAACTTAGTTCTTGATTTTGTTGCGTGTCTTTTCCCATGGGAAAATCTTCAGTCTATTTTTGTGTTAGTTCCCCTGCCCCAAATTTGGATAATGGTGTTTGAACTAATTGTCTGTTTCAATTATATGTTATTTGGGTCAAATCTGCCAAAATGGGTAGAAATCTTCTCTAACCCAAAGATGTGTTTTGAGGGTAAATTGATTAAGTACTTCCACCCCCACAGATACTATGGTAACATTAAGAGAGGGCATATAAGGACCTTGGCTGATAAAAGGACTTTAGGAGAAGAATTGGCCAGAATAATCTTCTGTCATGTGTTGAGTCAGCTAATAAAAAAGGTAGTTACTTAAAATGTCCACAGGCATCAAAGCATAACGGAAGTCTTAGACAAAGGAAAATAATTGAAATTACTTTGGACATAATGAGAAATGCGCTATCAGGTTTTACAAAGGCTTAGACCAAGGGCTTGATTCTTAAGCTATAGACAATAGAATTGCATGTAGCCAAGTGTAAAAAAGAAAAAAAAAATTAAAATGGATTTATAAAAGGATATTACAGAGGGTGGTATTAACTGAATCCAGCTTGACAGTTCAGGAGCTCAGCATGAACCCAGGTGCTGTTCTCATTAGAACGATCAGAGATTGAAGCATTTAATGCTAAACACTGTATATGCCTCACATTCCTTTCATAATGGACTGTAAGACAGTGTGCCAAACTGAAGATGTTATATAGATGTTAATAAAAGCCCCGTGTGCCTTTCATCCAGTTGGTCTTACCACTCTGAACACCCCTCTGACGTGCAGAGCTATCAATATCCTTGTTTTAAAGGCAGCAAAACTGAGATATAAAGAGGTTAAGTAGCTTTCTGGAGGCTGTTAGAGGAGCACAGTTGTCAGTTGCTCCCAAGTTCTCACCTTTCAAGCTCAACGAGACTTTATTTGCACCTCACTCTCTTCAAAGTATGTGTTCAGATAAATGAAGCAAAAGTATCTGTGGCATATACCTGATGATTTCAGTAGAAGTGCTTTGGGAATTAATTTGATCTGCTAATTTCTTGGTAGATAGCAGAACTCAGCTATGTGTATTTAAAGCACAGTGATCCAATCTATTGGGACTGCTGTGTAATTGATTGTACTGGGTTACAGTAGGTCATCTGTCTTCATGTTGATAACTTATTTTGGTTTTAGTAGCATTTTATGATTCTCCACTCCATTATATGGTTCACTGTCTAAAGTATTTCAAATGAAAACATATGCCCCCACCAACAGCCTCCACTAATACTTTCACTATTGTGCCTGGGTCAAATACTGATCACCACTCACCCCTGACTAAGGAAGATGCTGATGTTTAACATCAAGACATTTTCTTTCTTAGACCTCATTTCATGTAAAAAATCCCAGCTGTAAGCATTCCCAAAGAAGAGGCAGAGTGAAGTTAAAGGAAGAACAGCAGATTCATTTTCTTTAACTCCTCCATCTAAAAGTTAGATTTTCAGTCTAAGTGAGCTCTGTGAAGTCCCCTCTATGCAGTCAAAAATTGTAGGAATCACTAGAGGCTGAGCAGTCCTGCCTGTCTTTCAATATTGTCTTGGAGGATGAAAAACCTTTGGGAGCTCCATGCTCCTTTCTGCTGGCTGTACACAAGCCTGGATAACTGTCCTTCAGAAAATAGAGAAGAGAAAAGAAGGTAAAGGCAGAAATCCATCCAGTCTACCCTGGATTTTTGATAGAAGCTGTTTAGGGAAGTTGAAGAAAATGGAGGAAAAAAGCACATGGAGCATTTAGAGTAGTAAATTAGAGCACTGTAAGGTCTAAAGAAAGACCCAACTGGACTGTGGGGCTTCAGTCAGCTTTTTGTGTTTACTGCCATTAACTGACGTAACCAGACAGTGCGGATGGTGGATTGCATAAAGCTATCACAGCTCCTCCCAGGCTTTTGGGTAGAGCCAACTGCTAAAACTGAAGACAAAAGAGAGCAGGACAAACTGGTGATGGGGGTAGGCTGGAGAACAGTCGGATATTGAATGACAAAAAGCACTACTTAGTTTATTGGTATTTGCAAACTATTAATCATTTTCCTTAGACCTAGTGTTATAGTCATGATAGCAGGTAAACAAAAATTAATAATTACTTTAAAATAGCCCTTAAATACCTGTAACATGGCTGTGTGAAGTTCAGATTTGTCATGTTTTCTTCCAACTGTTCCAGTGCTTTGTGTTCATTTCTTTTTTTTTGCTTTGCTAAAACACCAGACAGTAAGAACAAGATTCTAGTACGTACTAAACTGGTTTCCAGATATCTTAAATGCTTAAATATTTTACAGAATCTAGCTCCATATTCAGGGATTGAAATTAGGACTGATGCCTTTTTCACTGTAATGTGATTCACAGCTACAAACAGTCTGCTCAATATAATGAACAGGAGTTGCCTCAGGAGAAGCAAATGGTACTTCTGTAGAAAAGTGGGTTTTTTCTCTGTTATATTAGAAAGATAAAAATAAGGCAAATACTAGAATAAGGTGTCTAAAAATATTTGTGCTTCAGACTGCTTTCTTTCAACTTTACCTTGAAAATGCAGCTCAGACGACATCATACATAATTTGTTTTCAGCTATTGGGAGCAGAGGATTGTGTGTTCTGATAATTCTTTTTTAATCATCTAAATTTCAAAATTATTCTGATATTCTTGTGAGATACTAGTTATGCTATTTAGTTCACGCCTTGCATGATTCCAGAAATAGCTTCCTGTTTTCCTTTCCAAATGATATACTGGAAGCTACAGAGGAGGAAACAATCCTAGTTCTGTCCTTTTTCTTTGCTATAATAATAATAATCAACAGGAATAGCATTCTGTCTACCTCTGTAGCACAATTTATCACCTGGAGATTTCCAAATGCTTTTGAAAGCGCATGGTACTAACTGTGCTTTAGTGATTGAAGAAACAGCGACACATAGTTAAGCGATTTTCCTAGTGAAACAGCATGCTAGAGCTAAGCACAGGACGGCATCTCCTCCTGTTTTATTCCCAGGTGGTTAGCTCTTCTATAACATCTCCACCATTTCTGTTCTATTAGCTGAATTTCCTGCACACAGTTGCACTTGTTTAGATGTCACTTAATGATGAATCCATCTTTTATTGTTACCATGATGACAGGAGAGAAGGATTTTTTCTCTTTGAAATGGAACATAGTTTTAGGATGCAGTTTGACTGCTGAGGAGAGGAGTTGCCTGAGACTCAGAGATGAGACTCAATTGAACAAGAAGTCTTTTTTTTATTATTTATTTATTTCTGATGGAGTTCCTATGCTGTGCTCATCACTGCAGTTTCTCAGCACATGCAGTGTCATAGGAGAATTGCTTGCTGGAAGGCCAGTATTTGAGGGGCTGTAAATTATATATGGCAAGGGGTCCTGTCTCCTGTAGGTCACTAAAATGCTTACAATAATGAGGCCAGTACTAGTGGGGGATACACAGCGCCACAGTGAGTGGGTCACTCTATTCTCCCATTTCTCTCACAGTATTGTAGGGCCCAAGCACAGAGGAGGAGCTGCTGAGTTACTCCTGATGGGTATCCTAAGCTGCTGCACATTGAGTTTTGAAACTTTAGAGGAGAAAAAAACCAACCAAACCAAAAATATCCAACACTTCAATATTAAAGGGATATTGTGAAAACTGCACCATGTTCATTGAGATTGTCCAGTTTTCATAATATTAGCCTGTACGACCTCACACGGAAGTCCAGCTACTCCCTTTGGCAACTTTCAAGTGTCATAGGATTAAATTCTTGGCTCCACTTTCCCTAGAGTAGCTTGTTATTTAACTGGTGGACCTCTTTAATCGTTTTGGGTGCACAAAGCCTCTGTAGGAAGAAACTGAGTTAATATCACTGGAAAACAGGCCTGAAGAATTAGCTGTAACACCAGTGAAGAGGGTTGTTTTTTTTTTTTTTCTTCTAATTCTTAGTGGCCAGTCTTGCAAATCCCTTATTATTCTCTCATGGAAGTGTCGCATTTAAAATGCAAATTCCTTCCCATCCTCGTCTCCCGTCTCCCTGCGTTTCCTTTGAAGTATCCCTGGAGCTCTTGAGGGGCCATCCACAATGGGTTCACAGTGATCAGCCAGCTTGCAAAAGAATCCCCTGCACCAGCTCAGGTGAATTTAGCCGAGTTCTGCTTAGCAGTCCCAGCTTGCAAAAGGCATCTGGACTTTACAGTAGTGGAAGGAAAACATAAAATAAAGGATAGCAGGTGTGCGCCTCTCAATGCAAACACAGAAATTCTTTTTTGTTTAGCTTTAGTACTACTATTAAGACTGATATTTTTACTAAGCCAGGGTTGTCCCTGCTGAAGCATATCACAGGCACATATCTACCATCAGCAGGATCTGTAATGTGGCAGTGAAACCAATAACATTAATAGATCTCTGTTTTGCCTTGCACGTATTCTCCTGGTTTTGTCCCCTAGATTGGGAAGAGCAAAGCTCTCCTGTGGCATCCATTCTAGCTAGCAATGTCAAGGCTCAACTGGCATGGAGTTTCTATATCCACGTGGCAAATGGTCCATTGCTACCATCCAGCCACACATAGGAGTTCTAGGCAGTACTAGCTGGCCCAGGCCAAAATTGTGCTAGGAACAGTTCTATGAATTGAAAAAGCCTATAGCGTTCCTCTGCAGTACCTGTAGTCCCAGGGGACTTGGGAAACATATTGGAGGAAAAGATTGTGTTTTCAGGTAGAGTCCAGCTTAGTGAATGCTTTGTCCATGATTTGAACTTCTGGGAGCAAGATAAATACTGATAATAATGACCATAATAGCATGGTAAATCCTATTATCGGTAATGGCTAAATAGTTTAATAATCCTCATCAAATGACCGAGTACCTTATCCAGCAGCTAGACTTGCTGTCTCCAGTGTGCTAATGCAGCCAGTACTTAAAACTGGGAGCAATGTAATTTTGAGTATAGACCACACTACTTGGGTTAAAAACAAATTTTTATCAGTTTAATGTGGTTTGTGGGTAGAGCTCATGCATACTGATGAATCTCTGAAACTTGTGGTCACAAAGTGATAGTTTAAAATTTATCAAAGTTTATAAAATATTAGTGGGATCCCTGTAAGAATAATCTCAAATACAATATTATTTCCCACTATGAGTGCAGGAATGTATGGTATTCTTAGTCAAATGCTTTTTCCTAGACTGGTAAATCAAAATCGTGCATGCACTGCTGGAGATTCACAAGTCATGAATACATGTTGACTTTATGGGTTGGTAACGATCCATGTCCATAAACCAACCATCCTGTTAACTTGTCACGCAGTCATCATCCACCTTGGTGTAAGACCCATCAGATGCATTCCACACAGCTTGACATCCCCACATGTTTGTACAGTTTGGCCGTCTTACTGCTCTTTTCCAATCTGGAGCTCAAGTATTGCATCTCTCCTACTTCTTAACCAAGGTCTGGATGCCCTTAAGGGAAATTTTGGCCCTTTCAGGAAAACCCAGTCCTTCTACATAGGAAATGAAAAAGCTATATGGAAAGTAGCTTGGCACAAAAGGGCCTGGGGGTCCTGGTGGACACCAAGTTGAACATGAGCCAGCAATGAGACCTTGCTGCAGAGGTGACAAATGGTATCCCCAGCTGCATTAGAAAAAGTATTGCCAGCAGGTCAAGGGAGGTGATCTTTCCCATCTCCTCAGTACTGATAAGGTCACACCTGGAATAGTATGTCCAGTTCTGGGCTCCTCAGTACAAGAGAGACATGGACATACTGGAGAGAGTCCAGCAAAGGGCCACAAAGATGATTAACGATCTAGAGCATCTGTCCTGTGAGGAAAGGCTGAGAGAGCTGAGACTGTCTAGCCTGGAGAAGAGAAGGCTGAGGGGGGATCTTATTAATGTATGTAAATACCTGAAGGGAGGGAGCAAAGATGGAGCAAGGCTCTTTCAAGTGGTGCCTAGTGCCAGGACCAGAGGTAATGGGCACACACTGTAACACAAGAGACTTCCTCTGAACATCAGGAAAGTTTGTTTTTTGTTTTTTGGTTTTTGTTTTTTTTTTCTGTGAGGTTGACTGAGGCCTGGCACAAGTTGCCCAGGGAGGTTGTCGAGTCTCCACCATTAGAGATACTAAAAACCCTCTGGACATGTTCCTGGGCAGCAGCTGTAGATGCTCTTGCTTGGGCAGGGGAGAGAGACAAGATGACCTCATAGAATCATAGAGTGGTTTAGGTTGGAAGGGACATTTAAGGGTCATCTATTCCAACCCCCCTGCCATGGGCAGGGACATCCTTTGCTAGATCAGGTTTCTCAAAGCCCTGTCCAACCTGAGCTCCAGAGGTCCCTTTCAGCGTCACTGTTCCACGATTGTGTGATTCCAAATACCAATAACTAGAGAGAGAAAATGACACGTGGTTGCCTAGAAAAGCCAAACATCCTCAAAAAGCAATGTGATCAAGTTTACAGCTTCTCACAAGTTTTGTCAGCAAGTAAATACTGAGCGACATGAACTTCCTTTATCAAACTCCCTTAGCTGTGTTTGGCTTTGGTGCTTTGTGTTTGGCATCATGTGTATCTGGGAGACCTGCTGCTTTTAGACATGATTTGTGGTTTTATTAAATGGATTTTGGAGTTAATTGTGTTGGGATGGTTCTGCCTGCCAACAGGAAACCAGGACAGCCTTTCAGCCCACATAATCTAAATAAATTCATGAATGCACAAAAATTATTCTACCTTGTTCCTCTTGCCCAGCAACATATGTTGGCTCAAAGAGCTCAGATTTTCTGTAATCGCCTTTTCCTCTCCAATAACTCCTTAGAAGTCAGCCATCTCCTTCAGATAACTGTACAACTTCCACCAATTCTAATTATCTCATATTTTGGTTCTTTTTATGAACTTTTGGATTTGGGATATTTTGTGTAGCTTAAAAGAGTAATCAGTAATTTGGGAATGAGGGAGTCACACCAGCACAAATATTGGGAGGATATACTCCTCAATTATATATCTGTTGAAGTCAGGAATTATTTTAAATTCAGTCATTAATTTTTAGTACTCCAAGAAATTAATCTCTTAAACAGGGTTATCAAAGAACTAGGAATTTAGGGGTCAGAAATAAAACTCTAAAGGGATAAAATGTTGGTTTGGTAAGGGAGGAGGACAGAGTCTTTTGTGTATTTCCAAAATGCCCCAATTTTTTTTTTTTTACTAAGGAACAGTGATAACTATGTAAACTTAAATACCTTTATAATCCTACTATATACTGTGTTGTTCTTCTTAAAAATGTATTTCCATGTAAGATATTTGCACTGTACTAGGTGTTCCATTACTTACAAGCCATCTTTACACAACCCTGTTTTGAAAAGGCATCAGAGGTGAAAAAATAAATCTGTTCTATTAGGCTCTAAAATACAAGGTTGTTTTTACTGTTTATTTAGTTCAGCTTTATAGGAACAAAGCAAAGAGGGTTGCGCTGTTTCTGTTAAGAGATAATTCCTTGATACTACAGGGCTAAGCGTTTAGCATTTGTCCACATATATTATCTGCTCTTTTCTTTTGATCTTTGCTATTCTATTAAACAGAGCGGTCAGCACAGGACTACCTTCTGCAGAAGCAGCATGGATTTTGGTCTTGGAACATTAAAGATCAATTTTGATTACATTTGCACCAGGATTTTTATTTGTTTTTTCTTTATGTTTGGGCAGGAAAACTCAGTAATACTTTTTTGTTAAGAGCCTCATACATATCCCTAATATTATTGCGAAAAATATCCAGTTTCTGACTTGCTTCAGATTTACTGAGACCTTACTGCTGTTCCTTAGAATGTAAGTGAATTGATTTGCACTTTGTTAATAACTTCCCTCTTACTTTTGGGATCTCAAAGAACCATTTGTTTGCATGGTGGTCATCTGCATATTCTAAAGTAGTTGCAGCTGTGCGACACATACATTCCATAGTGCCTTTCATCTCCCCTACCTTTTCAAAATATCTATCAATCTCTCCCTCTTCAGATAAAGTCAGAGGATGCTACTGGAATAGAGAGACAACAGGGTTTTACTCTCTCTCAAGCCTACTTTACTATTTAAGTGTTAAAGGGGATTATTTAGAACAGGGAAAATAAAAATATTCCTTTTAATTAAAATTTGATCAGAAGATCAAGATGAATGGTCATTTAACAATTTTACTTGCCGTTCCTACTCACAAGAGCAGTTGCTGCCTCAGTACTACAATGATTTTAACATCACGTTGCAGTGAAATCCAAAGATAGCAAATCTCCATTGGAAAGAGAAAGGAAAATCACTCCTACAAAATGAACTGACATTTCTGCCTGTCAGTTGAAAGTTTTGTTATTCGATACAGACGAGATCATGCCTGGTATATGACAATCCACCTATTCTTTCTGAATCACACATCATTACTAATAGTACATCCTGTCATAGGTACTCAGGCAAAATATATAGTACATTATATAGGAGGCAGAGTAGAATCCATCTTATTTTCTTTACAGTGATACTTAAGAGAAATGAAGTTTGTTTTTGCCTGTAAATGCAAAGACACTCAGAGAAATGATACCACTCTTTCTTCCATTATCCAGTGACTCGACTGATCAGAGGGTAGCTGTGAGGCACTGATGTGGTGTGCTCATGCAGGGTTTATCAACTAATCCATTTCCAGTTGAGATACACAAACAATAATGACGTTACACAAGCGATGGCAAGATTTCCCTCTAGAATACAGCACGTACTTACGGTTAAGACAAATAAGCTCAAGCTGTGAAGGTGGAGCAGAGGTAGAAACAGATTGCTAGGAGGGTTAAGATAGTGGAGACCTTGTCTTACAAAAGGACACTAATGAGGTTCTTCTACCATGCAGCTGGAGCCATAGAGGAACCCGAGTTAGCTCAGCTTGACCATGAACAGTGATATATTTTATTCCTGGACTAGGGCACTCGATCTGACTTAGACATAATGTAGGTCACTCAAAATGATTTTCCCAAATGGCTGCATCCTTTCTTTCACAGAATCACAGGATGGTAGGGGTTGGAAGGGGCCTCTGGAGATCATCTAGTCCAACCTCTCTGCTAAAGTAGGTTCATCTAGGGCAGGTTACACAGGACTGCATCCAGGCGGGTTTTGAATATCTCCAGGGAAGGAGACTCCACAGCCTCTCTGGGCAGCCTGTTCAGTGCTCTGTCACCTTAATGTAAAGAAGTTTTTCCTCATGTTGAGGTGGAACTTCCTGTGCTACAAGTTTTGCCCGTTGCCTCTTGTCCTGTCACTGGGCACCACTGCAAAGAGTCTGGCCCCATCCTCTTGACACACACCCTTTAGATATTTATAAGCATTGGTAAGATCTCCCCTCAGTCTTCTCTTCCCCAGGCTAAACAGAGCGAGGTCTCTCAGCCTTTCCTCGTAGAATAGACACTCCAATCCCCTCATCATCTTCTTATCCTTCCGCTGGACTCTCTCTAGTGGTTCCCTACTGAACTGGAGGATCCAGAACTGGACACAGTACTCCAGATGTGGCCTTACCAGGGCAGAGTAGAGGGGGAGGATGACCTCCCTCGACCCGCTGGCCACACTCTTCTTCATGCACCCCAGGATAACATTGGCCTTGGCCACACGGGCACACGGCTGGCTCATGGTCAACTTGTTGTCTAACGCAACTCCCAGGTCCTTCTCCGCAGAGCTGCTCTCCAGCAGGTCAACCCCCAGCCTGTGCTCGTGCATGGGGTTATTCCTCCCCAGGTGCAGGACCCTACACTTGCCCTTGTTGAACCTCACCAGGTTCCTCTCTGCCCAGCTCTCCAGCCTGTCCAGGTCTCGCTGAACGGCAGCACAGCCTTCTGGTGTGTCAGCCACTCCTCCCAGTTTTGTATCGTCAGCAAACCTGCTGAGGGTGTGCTCTGTCCCTTCATCCAGGTTGTTGATGAATATGTTGAACAAGACTGGACCCAGTACTGACCCCTGGGGAACACCACTAGTCACAGGCCTCCAACTAGACTCAGCACCACTGATCACAACCTTCTGAGCTCTGTCCTTCAGCCTGTTCTCAACCCACCTCCCTGTCCACTCATCTATCCCACACTTCCTAAGCTCGTCTATGAGAATGTGGTGGAAGACAGTGTCAGAAGCCTTTCTGAAGTCAAGGTAGACAACATCCACTGCTTTCCCTTTATCCACCCAGCCAGTCATGCCATGGTAGAAGGCTATCGGGTTGGTCAGGCTTGATTTCCCCTTGATGAATCCATGCTGACTACTCCTGATAATCTTCTTTTCCTCCACCTGTTTAGAGATAACAGCCAGAATGAGCTGTTCCATCACCTTTGCAGGAATGGAGGTGAGGCAGACTGGTCTGTAGTTTCCTGGATCCTCCTTCTTGCCCTTTTTAAGCACTTCCATGTTCCTGTGTGCAAAGAATTGTGGCAAAACCCACAAAGCGCTTGTGTTGCTTCGTTTTGCAAAAGGGAGTCCAAGAGTGGATACGACTACTTTCTGTAAATCCATCAAGAAGATGGATCCCTTTCCAAGGGTGGTTCTAGCTGATAAGGATTGGCAGATTCTGTTCCTGTAACTGTGAATAAATTAATGCATTGGCCTAAATGCAAATTCTCCTTTGTATGTAATTTCTTCTCCTTTCCCTTTCATATGCTTGTTACAGACCATTAGACAGTCCATGAACTGGGCTCTGTGTTAAACAGAATCTGTAATTCTGTCTTCTTTTTCTCCTTTTGCTGCTTTTCAGTCCTGTTTCAAAAAAACTGAATGAGAGTAGGAAGGGGTTAAACCAACTTGTAGTGGACACTGAGACACACTAAGATTGGGAAGGATTAAATCTCTAAATGTCAAAGGGAGAGAAAGGAAGAGTCTGCTTTGCAGTCTTGACTGAGTGTCCCATCATTCCTTGACGTTAATGCTGGTGAAACAGATTAGAAAATGTGCTACTGAGCTAAGTTGAGACTGCAGCAGGAAGATAAGTGAACCAGAGTATCTGTTCAGGGCTCATTTGTTCAACTTCATTCATTCAGAACCTTTCTGATGGAGAAACAGAGGTCTGAGTACAAAATTCACAGCTTGTTCAGCTCTGCCATCACTTTCCAAACCATTCTCACGAGTGAAGATCTAATCACTGTCATGTAGAAGACTTCAGAAGATGGTTTCTTAGGTTCCAGCATGCAGCTGGGTTTACACCATGGAGTTACTCAATGCTGCCTTAGGTTAGATCTTACTTTTTTGTTCCTTGCTGTTGTTGGCCAGAAAGCCTTGAGGAGGATGGATGGAAGAGTATTGGTTTTGATCCAAAATACAGTCTTCCTTCTGAAGCAATAAGCACTGAATGTTCTGAGGAATCAGTGTTGCAGATTGAGTTGTCAAACTGTTAGTCATTAAGAGATCCCAGTGCATTTTCCCAGGGATCAAGTTGGAGGACAGATAATTATATTCTAGTTATCTTTTTCTTTTTTTTTTTTTCCAATTCAGAGCTTTTTAAAATTTTCTTTTAATTTTTGTGATATGATCCAAGCCCCTGAGTAACAGAAAATCCCCAGACAATTCAAATCTGGCCTGATAAATTAAAGAGCAGGCAGTGCACGTGCATAAAAAAAAGGATAAAAAAATACCTGAGACAACTTCTTATATGGGAAGAAGACTAAAGAGGAAGTTAAAGGAGAACGAATATGTTATCACACCGATAGTAAAATATTCTCCTTTATTCCTCCAAATGTGTTCTCTGTTCCGCTGGGAAGGGGCATGCATTTCAGCAATGAGCATAGTGACATTCTGTACAGTCTGTCACTTGGATGACAATGATGATTAATTGATAGCATTGTGTTTTAAAACACTGAGAAAAATACTAGAGGGCATGAAGTACCAACTTCTCTTCCATCTAAATCTGGTTTAGAAGTTCCTTTGCAGATGCTTTGCAGTTGAGATACTGTCTGCTTAGAATCAAATAATTCAATTTGAAAGAGTAAGATAAGGGGCAATTTGATTTAATTTTCATATTTTTCAGTGTCATCCTAGGTCCTGCTATTTTTGTGTTTTCCAGCATAAGAAGGCGGGCATTGCTGGGATAGTGCCTTCAGCACACTGGTTTTAAGGGTGATAGCAAGCTAGCAAAAACCATTTAGGGGTTGGTATAAAAGTGTAACGGCGATCAACCATTAAGAAACCAAAACCCTTGTGTTTCAGGCATGATTTCAAAAAACTAAAAATGTTTCTAGGCCTTAGGAAATGTAATTTTCTAATAGACTGCAGTATAACGATTAAGGGGAAGCGATTGTAATTGTAAATTACCATGTGCCACGTGGAAGGCACTAATACACTTAAAATACAATAGGGCATACATCTATGACTAGTAATGAAGGTGATAATCACCTTATATTCACAGAGGAAATGATGTAATAAATTCTCTATAATGCAGTTTACAGGTTACCTTGGCAAGGGCACTTGAATTGACAAGCAAAGAACAGGCAACCCAATAGCTGCAGTATGCATTATAATTAGGAGAATAAAATTCTAATGAAATGTTGTCCTAAGTAATATTGATTCCCATTTGGTGGGGTAAGAGTACGATGATGTAACGGCATTCGGTAGGTTGGTTCACTAAGGAATCAGAGAAATAAACACTTGTAGTACCCTTGATGGGGTCCTTTCAGCCTTTAGTAAAAAGTACTGACTCCAAAAAAAAGGAAAGACTAGGAATAAGATCGTGCGCACACACTCAATTGCAGCAGAAGCAATTTTTCAGCTTTAATTAGCATAAATTTAACATTCCATGCAAAAAAGATGGGGTTGCAGAGCGTACAAGCTGAACAAACCATCCCCAAAGTGTTCTTAATTTCACATCTCACTTAGGATGGGGGGCTGGAAATGTTTGGAAGGAGAGTTTCATTGTAAGCTAGTCCTGTAAGGTGAGGAAGCAGTACACACGGTGTGTGAAATTGTGGAAGTGAATTAACAGCAGCTTTTCAGGGTCAGGATGGAACTCTGGCTAAAAAAAGAGAAAGACAGACTGCATTTAGAACTCTACAGAAGTGATGGGAGATTTACAGAGGTGCCAATAAGAGCAGCATAATACCAAATATAGGCCTACTTCTATTAGTACCCTAATAAAAGTGCAAACAATAATAATGAGGACAATAACAAGGAAAGACTGAAGAACTTAGGTCTTCTCTTCCTGGAGAAGAGAAGGCTCTTCACAGTATTCCAGTACTTAAAGGGCAGATACAAAAAGGATGGAGGCTGTCTCTTTGCAAGAAGCCACATGGAGAAGACAAGGGTCAATGGGTACAAGTTGTACCAGGTGAGGTTTCATCTTGATATAAGAAAGAATTTTTTTACAGTGAGAACAATCAATGACTGGAACAACCTCCCCATGGATGTGGTAGAGTCCCCATCACTGGAACTTTTCAAGCTGCAATTGGACAAGGTGCTAGGTGATCACATCTAGGTTCTCTTTCCCAGAAAAGGTTGGACCGGATGATCTTTCAAGGTTCCTTCCAACCTGGGATGTTCTATGATTCTGTGATTCTAATGACACATGAAGATGATTTCTAGTTCGTGATTTAGACCTATACAAAAACTATTCATTTTGAGGCATTATAATTACTCAACTTCAGACTTCCAAATAGTTTCATATAAATTAATTTCACACCAGCTTTGTCTGGGTATTGTTGATCCCAAGGTAAAAATCATATGATTTTCATGTTCTCAAATAATAACTGAACACAACTGCAAACATGACAAATTTGGAAGACTGATCATGTACTTCTCCATTTCCACATGTAAAAATGTTATAAAAGCAAAGAGCAGAAGGTGCAGGTAATTATCATGTGTTTGTTGTCAAATAACGTTCAGAAGTCCTACTCAAGTTTGTAGTTATTCCTGTACGTGCCATACACAAATAACTTGTTCATGCTAGGGAAAGAAGAAGAAGCCTCTTCAGAAAGCCTGAGCCCAATTCCTCTGAAGTTGATGGTTGCCTCTGCAAATTATGATTACCTTTATATTTAGTCAGACAAAATTTCATACACCGGGAAACATGAAAGACACATTCATGTCTTTTTAGCTAGGTGCACAAAACAGACAGCAAATTTTTAATAACCAGAGAGATAACAATATATATATATATTTTGTACCCTTTATTTAAAGTACTATAACTTTCAGCAGTAAATAGCAGCCCCATAGTCATGAAAATTCAAATTAAAACATTTTGGAAGTGAAAGCATAAATTGTTAGGAATGGAGGAGCGCAGATCTTAATTCTCAGTGACTTCCCTTTTAAGAGATGAGTCCTACATTGATTACTATCCTTCCCTAATGAAATGCTTGTTATTTTATCACTTATAGCACTGAGGGAATGGGAATATCTGACTGACCCAGTCAGTCCCCATAACTCAGTTTGTTAGACTTCAGAAGAGTCTCCTGCCCAGCAAACAAATAAACTCAGCTTGATGTTATAAAAACCGTCAGACGTTTTAAGGCAGGATTTGGATGAGGAAAACAATGTATTTTTCAGACAGCTGTGACTGGGTGCAAGTGTAAGCAGAATGGCCTAAAGAACTGGAGATCATATCCTTGGAGATTTACTGAAAATGCATCCTTGCCTATTTATCTGTTTTTATTTCAACACGAGTTTGAAATTCCATATGCTAGTCGTTATCTGGGGTTTTGTCATATCCTCTGCATTGCTCTTACGCTGTCTCTGTCTGTTCTCCTTTTGTGAGTCTTTCTCAGCCCGCCTGGCATAATTTCAGTGTTACAAACTTTAACTGACAATCCAGCAGGATAATGTCTCAAAGGGATCCTCAGCAGTGCTGGATAAGTGAAGCACAGTGAAAAGGGCCTTTTAAGAATCTGAGCAGAGGGTCAGATCCAGAGAATCAGAGCCCAAAATACACAGGCAAGAACAAGTGGTCAGCACAGCGTATTTTGATTCCCCCAGTGCCCTGCACCAAGGAAATGCTTTCACACCCACGTTAAAGAAGTTGCCAGTGTAAGAGAGAAGGTTGATAACTAATAAGGAGAAAAAGATCAAAACCAAAAGAGATCAGAAACAAGGTTATTACTTTTCATGATGAAGGAAGTTATGAGCAGGAGTCTTAGCTGTGCTGTGCATAATATTCTTGCAGGGGGTGAGGTAATGATCTGGTAAAATTATTGCTGACAGAGAATTATTCAGATTATTTAGAAATAAAGAGTATTCAAAGGATCTCAATGGCTACACAAAATAAAAGAAATTCTCTGTCGACAAAACCAAATCCAGGTGCACAGGAAAAAACTACGGCAACCTTGTGTACACATTGTCAGAATTGGAATTAGCTGTTCCTGCTTAGGAAAGGGATTGTACAGTCATCACCTGAAAACGGCAGCTCAGTGCTCAGTGGCAGCCAAAAGGGCAAATATAATGATAGGAATTATTAGAAACAACTGGAGAACGAACCAGACAACATCATTAAGCTAGCCTGTAAATTCACAATATGCATTCGTACAGAAAGCTGCATGCCAGTCTAATTACTCTGTCTCTGAAAGTTATAGCAATATGAGATAAAATATAAAGAAAGGCAATGATACTGATCACAGATATCAAGTAATTCCCATGCAAAACCTATTGATACTGAAGCTGCTTACTCAGAATCAGGCCTGGGTGCAGCCGCTGTCCGTACTCACCACCTGGTCTGTAATGTATATGTGGGTTATGCCGAGACAGCCAGGAAAATGAGAGTGTCTTGAACACTATAGCATGTGTTTGAGTGAAATAGCAGGACTCTGAAGTAGAATTAACTGCAGGATTAGTTGGTTTCTTGGTTCCTTTCATTGCTTCACATTTTTTATCCTTCTTCAAGTGAAGCAGAAAGGGACAAAATAGAAATGTACCTCTTAGTTCAGGAAAACTGCCAGTACTCAGATCCTCGCTGGGAAAAATGCCAGCACTCCACTCATGTAATATCTTTCTCTCTTTAAGCACACTCTTTAGGAATTGGGGGAAGAGTGCAAACCAATGAATGCCCAATACAGGATAGCACACTGTGCATCTTCTTTATGCACTGGAATGAAAAAAAAAAAAAAAAAACAAACAAAAAACAAACCACCAAAACCCATAAATTCCTGGGCTTTGCTAAGTGGTATAGGGGAACTCTTATTTCGCTAGGATTATGATTTTTGCAAGTGCTCTCTTCACATAATTTTGTAGCTCTCCATCATTGGTTATAACTGCTGTTGCTACCTGCAAAGCTAGCTTAACTTCAGATATACCTCAGGTAGGAACAGAGCGAATGGAAATCTGGAAGGGTATTGCAGCCCAAAAGGCTTCGGGGTTCAGGAGGGATCACGCAGTCTTTTTCCTTCTCAAGTCTGCAATGATTCATTCGCCTGGATGCTTTTTGACATACGGCGGTCGTCTCAGATCTAACACCTGCAGTCCCAGTTACTTTGGCAGATGCATAAACATGAACTTGTCTACCTGCGTGGATTTCTGCTGAGTTTTAGGTCTCATTTGGGTAAGAGATCTGCACAGAGTGAGTCAGCAGGAAGGCAATTGTTTTAACAGAGAGAAGAGCCCTTCAAAGGTCCGAAGGAGGTATTAAATGCTATATCCCATTGGCTTTCAGTAAGGAGGCAGCTGTGCTTTTGTACCTTTGAAAATCTTCCTCCAAACACCTAATGCCACTATCATAGTTGCCATCAGCTAGCCTCTTGGAAAAAATTAGAGTTTGGAGCATCTATGGGGAGAGAATGAGCATCTCGCCTCTATTCGATGTCATTCACGTCTAAGCTGAGGTCTACGCATAAAGCAGTTAAAAGATTATTTCATTGCTATTACCTATTCTAGGTTATCTCATATGTAAATAAAGAAAAAAAACAACAACAAAAAATCCTACTGGCCTCTGGAAATTAAAAACAGTATGTCTAACATTTTGGGTTTATCTCAGAGAGGACAACGTGCAGTGTATAACTTGCCATGAAACATCCAGGGCATAGTGAAGCTTTAAAGCACTTAGGAATCATGCTGCTCTCCAGGCCCAGGCCTTGACCTAGAACTGCTGCTGCTGCATATTTGGTGGAGCCAACTGTGACAGATCCTGTGTTTAAGGACCTAAGGTTTGAGGAGGGATGCTTTGGAAAAGACATTAACGAGGGCTTCCTAGAAATGCCTTAATTTTAGGGCACTGTAGCTTTTTGCAGTGTTAGAGCATGGATCAGATGTCACCCAGAATGAGATCTGCATGGTCAGACCTCCAGACCAGTGATGCAATCATGGAAATACATGGCAAAACTTAGGGTGATTTCACTGGGGAAGGGAAGACTGAGTTATGAAAATAGTACACTGATGCCTAAAGCAGGATGCTGTAGAGAAAAGGTGTCAGCTTTTTTAATTATGTAGTGAAGATATTTTGTAGGACATCTGGAGTAGCTTGGGAGGTGTCAAGAGGAGTTCTGTAGCAAATACTTATTTAAATGATTCCCGATAACATTGGAGCTGACACATTGAACTGCAGAATTACACCCGTGCACAGGAAAAAATACATCTATCTGCAGCAATTCCAGTGAGTGCAGAAATAGGTAATAGAGATTATAGCTAAAATATGTTGTGGTGCAGAATTGAAAACTGGGGATCGTTCACAGGTCAGTTTGGGAACTGATCCCAAGAAAATGCCCACGACTATCACTAGAATTGTGTCATGTCAATATATAACGGGTAATCATGTTTGTATCTGGTCTAGTTTAAACTGGCTGAAATTATGGTGAGTTTTTAGCACCTGTAGCAATCTGTCCCGCAGACACATTGTGGTGATGAAAGCTAAGAAGAAAAGTATTTTTTTCATAAATTAATTCCTTAGTTTACTCAAGCTCACCAGAGAAGTTTTTTCCTTCTGTAGGATCCTACTGCTCTCTTGGTTTCATAGTCTTTTATTTTTATCCATTATTATCCCAACATTTAGGCAAATCCTGGGCTTTTTTACCGTCAAATAGATTGAAACAAACAAACAGAAAAAAATAAGATCAAGCCAAAATGAAGTTTTTTTAAAAAAAGCTGTTAGAAGACTACAAAATAACTGTAAGAATTGAAATCAAGCTAAAATCTTCAGTTTAATTTTAATTTCTTTAATTTCTTAACGTTGGAATTTTAAATGGAATTAAAATTGGTTAACTTTCCAAGTCCCTCTATTTGCTTTTGAAAACATCAAAGCATAGGTATCTATCCTCCTACTTCTTTTAATATAGTTTTTCAGTTTTGGCAGAACCCCAGTGACTTTTTTGCTGTTGTTAACAGATCTTGATCTTTTTTATCCACAAATTCATGAGGAAAATACCTTTCAAGCCCAATGATAACCTCTAAGTAGGCCTTCTTGTTTACATATGTGACTGAAATACTAGGACACAAGTATTTTCTTTCGAAACATTTTATAATTCTCCAGCTAAGTAACACAGGAGAAAGAATGAGAAAAGAATAAAACTATGTAACCTGTGAAATTTAATATGATGGAATTTCGTGTTTAATAACTAAAAATCCAGGTAGATTAATGTGAGAGCTTCCAGGAAAAGCTGCAGAGAAAAAGTGTTGCTATCTAGGAAAAAACAAAGCCATAGCTATGCAGATGAAACACAGGGAAGTCCACCAGCCAAACAACTTTGATATATCTCACAATGTGTTTTTCTTCTCACTCCTGTCTGCGGACACTAAGATGAAATTTCGACATCTTAGCTCTCATCATATATCTGCTTATTTAAAAGTGCATTCATTTACCAAATAGATTATTCAGCTCTTCCCTCTTCTTCGGTGTCTCAGAAGACAACAATGCATTAGGGGATCTAAGCTGGGATGTCAGAAGGACAGCTGTAGTGAGAGACATAACTATGAGGTTAATTAAGACTGCAAGTTCCCATGATAAATGAATTTAAGCATTGCTTTTTGAGAGACATCTAGGAACTTTCCGAGGCTTAATCAGAATGGAAGATACAACAAGAAGAATCAAAAGTTATTTTTTCTTTATTAATTTGGTAAACCCAGCTTTAAGTTTGTGCCCACAAAAAGCCTCATGCTTCAGTGTGTAGATGCAGTATTGATTTTACTGGGGAGCTGTGGTAAGTTCCTACACCTAGCATATGGGAGCATGCCTTTCTCTGCAGCACTGTGTCCCAGGGGATAGGTTGTGCTGCACCCACAGTCGTGCAGCCCCCATGACCGCTGCTATTCACAGCCTGCAAAAAGGAGTACCCTGAGACTGACCCTATGCAGAGTGGGAGCACCTAAAGTCACCCCAGTCTCCTTGCCACTGACAGAGATTAGGGTGAAGTCATGGGTTAGGAGAAATTCTACATGAAGAGAAGGGAAAAGAGAAGAATGAGGAAGAAGTACATTTTCCAAGGTTGAGAAGAAAAATATTGCTCCAGATCCCAGTTCAATGTATGAGCCTGTCTTTCAAGAAGACTTATTTCACAACCTCATTCACATCCTCCCCATTTCACATCCTTATTTGAACTGCCAATTTATACAAGAGGGATAAAAAGGCCTGTGTATATATAAGTGCACATATTTCCTCTGTGACGAAGAAAGTGTTATCAAAGTTCAAGAAACTCCTGAGGTGATTAAGTGTCTCACCTAAGATCATACAAGACTCCATGCTGTCTCTCAAAATCAGGTACAAAAACCTTTGAGACACAGAAAGTATTTAGCACTTGCCATCTCTCCAGAAATATTAGCAGCATGTCCATCGTCATTGGTAGCTTCAACCATCAAGGCCTCTCAGGAATAGTGATGAGACCATTGACTTGCTTTGGAGAGGCTGCAGAGTCTCCAAATTGGACTTTCCAGCGTTGAGAAGGTGGTATTGCTTTCATCTAAATCTCTGCAGCAAGGCTTCTGTTGAGCATCTTTAGAAGTGCTACTAAATTTCTGCTCACTTGCCTACCTGGCAGGAGGCAGATAAAAGAAGCTTTTCTTTATATGAAGACACATTTAAAGGCTATTGTTAGCCAGTGGGCCCTCCTGTCTGTGGCAGGATCTCAGCTGCTGTGCTCCCAAACTCTGCTATAATGGATTAACTTTCACCTCTATTTTCTCACACAGTTCATCCCAGCATGGGTTTTCTTTTTGCTAGAGCTGTAATGGATGAGGTAGTCTGAGATCAGGGCATTGGTGGTCCTATCCCTGCTGGCTTGCTACTGAGCAGCCCTCGCTTGAAGATGCTGGTAGGTCCATGTCCTAGAGAGTGAGCGCCTACATTTAGCCCATATCTGGGGCGATCACCCAACAACCTCTCACCAGCCAGGAAGGGAAATTGGGAAAAGGTGAGGAGACCCATGGGTTGAAGTGAAAATAGATTTAATGAAATAGCACAAGTACCAACAAAGGTACACAAAGTTGGACTCAGCCAAATGAATATGCAGCAGTCACAGCTGACAGGAGACCAGTCCTCAGGAGCAGGGAAAAGCCAGAGGAGAAGCAGAAGGAACCCCAGCAGAAACCCCACTGAGCACCCTTTCCTCACCAAACCTTCCCCCTTCATAATGAGCATGACATTATGGGATGGGCTAACTCAGTCCAGCTGCCGTGGCTGAATCAAAACTGCTAACAGCCTGCCTAGCATGTTAGCATGCTAACATTCTATCCCAGCCCAACCAGGACAGTGAGGGAGGCATATGGGCATGTCAGTCTGTCTTGTTATTTTGTTCCAAAAGGTCTGTATATATATTAAAACAAAATAATTTGTTGGCGTGGTAAAATATCATAGATACTGTTTGAGCCGTACCCTGGGAAGTGGCTTTATTAAGTGGCATTGTGCAGATGCCCACATCTGACTTCACAGAGACACTTTTTCCAGAAGGTCACAAAATTCTGTTTGGTTTTTTGGTTTGGTTTGATTTTTTTGCCCCTGATCCCAGCCAAGAGATGCAACTGATGCATCTCACATGGGATTGGCTCTAATCTAAGCCTTGCAATAAGAGCCTGCATTGTGGAGGCATCCTCCCAGTTCTGGCCCTGCATGACAATGGTGGTATCACCAGCAGCTGTGGTACTTCTGTGGGCTCTGTTATTGTCTTGTACAGTGAAAAGAAAATGTATTCTGAAATGAACCAAATGACATAACAAATATGCTTTATAGATCCCTTATACCTTATAAATTATTTTCTGGGATTTCTTCTTGGGCTCTTCCCGTAGAAGAAAATATAGCTGGCCAGGAAATATCCTTGGACCTTCAAGATAAGTGACATAGCATTGCTTGTGTCCCTGCAGCTAAACTCTTTCTCTCCCCAAAACAAGGTGGCCTCATCCATGCTGCTTGTTGTAACAGTCCTGAACCTTGCACGGTGAAGTGGTTTGAGTCAGTGCTGTGAGTGCAACTGAGCCCTATTTTAAGGGTGGCTGAGAATCTACTGTGTCATTTCAGTGTGAGTCCAAAGTGTCACTTGAGGAGAGTTGTTGTGACTGATTGGAAAGCTTAGACCAGAAAGACTCAGTCCGAGAGAACTTGAGAGCCATGCCATACTCCCAACCAACCTTCTGCCCTAATTTATGTGGTGTAGGTCCTCCTGTTTTCCGTGTGGGTAATGCACCACTTTTTTTCTATTATTTTTTTCCTCTTTCTCCTGCACCGTGGAAATTGAAAAATTTGTCAGGCTCCATAACTGTATCCTGTATGACTCCATCTCTACCACAGCTCCTCGTCTGCAGCTAGAGACTGACTCCATCTGTAGATACTCTGCAGCATACAATGGAAAAGCGTGTCTGTTAAGACCAGCCTTGTCAGTATGAGCATAGATGCAAAAAACCCCTCTGGATCTCAATCAGTGACACTATGAGCAGCTACTCTTTACAATGCTCCTGTTGTCCCTGCTCAGCAGCACCAGAGAGGCAGAGGTCAGAGCAGTGACAGGGAAGCATCAGGCCAATGAGCCCTACATTAAGGAATTAGATTAAATGAAATATGAACAGTGATATTGAAACCACAGGGAACCTCCTGCATAAGTCAAAAGAAAGTTGCCACTAATGTGAAAAGTATCTCAGCTTGTCCACAGAAATAGACAGATTGGTTTATTCTTAAAGCAGCCTTGACAAAACTAATATCCTGCAGTCACTAACCTCCAATGGCAACTGATTCCACCAACACAAAGTGTAAGAAGCCCCTAAAGGCACATCCTATCATGTTATATCTAACGCACTGGGAGAAGCAATAAGCCTTCAGCAGTGGGCGGCAAAACAAGATGCACCTCACAAAGGAAGAACATCCAGCTGTGTAGTTAGGTGTAATCCTTTCCCAGATTAGAATCTAACCAGAGAGGAGCTCTTTGGCATTTGGATTTCAATAGGCTGTTCCCAAAAAGATGTGGCATGGTGTAAAGTGCCTAAAAAAAAAAAGTGAAGAGAGCTGTCATGTCTGAATGGAGCATTTTGCATTCAGTTTGACTTTCAGTGTGGTCTGGAGGTACTTTAAAATGAAACAATACTTGATATGTGAAAGTTAACACTTTTCCACATACATGTAACTTAAAATTATCTGTTAAGAAAAAGTAATCGTGTGATTCATCCCTGGAAGTGTTAAAGACCACGTTGGATGGAGCCTTGAGCAACCTGGTTTAGTGGGAGTGTTCCTGCTATGGCAGGGGGGTTGGAACCAGATGATCTCTGAGGTCCCTTCCAACCCAAACCATTCTGTGATTCTATGATTATGTGATAAGATGATTCATGTCCTGGTTTGTCTGGCACAGAATTGCAGGCCAGCCATGCTAGCAGTTTCAAGGAAGGTTTGCTAGGAAAGGGAGCTCCTGTGGGGCTCCTCCTCCTCTGGCTTCTCCCTGCTCCTGAGGACTGCTCTCCTGTCAATTGTGACCCCTGCATGTTCATTTGGATAAGTATAACTTTGTGTGCCTTTGTTGGTATTGGTGCTATTTCATTAACTCTGTCTTCACTTCAACCCACAGGTCTCCTCTCCTTTTCCCAATTTCCCTTCCTGGCTACTGAGGGGTTGTTGTGTGATAGAACAACTGTTACAGTTTAGCCCTGGGTGTGGGCTAAACATAGACAGATTCAGTAGCAGTGCAGGGTTGTGTTTTATGTGAAGTGAATATAACTTATATATGCAGTTATCAAACTTTGAAAGAACTATAAGGTTAAAAATTAAACTATTTAACGGTTAGCAAATGTCAAAATTACTTATGTAACTTATTTAAGTTCTCTTGTCTATGTATTTTTGGATGATATAAGCATCAATGATCTGATCCACGTGACATTATGTACAGGATGGTGAATGATCAGTGAACAATCATTTGTCCTTCTCATCTTCACCATCTTCCCCAGTTTTATTTACTGCATACCAGTCAAACCCTGTTCTGAATGTAAAGTTAATCACTTCATTGTGAGCTTCCATGTCTCAACCATAACATATACGAATTTATCTCCCAAATGTCCCTGTTATGTGAAAAGACACTTTGCTCAGATTTTATGAATGATGATCTGAAGTGCAGAGGTGTTATTGTCAAAAGTGATTGCTAGTGTTTGGATGCCAAATTATGCATGCTTATGGCTTGTTTTTTTTTCAGAGAGCAAAGCTAGGTGATAGTCTGTATGTTCAGAACAGATTTTAGTAGCAGATGTGCATGCCCAGAAGCTTTGGAAAAACCCAAAAGTTTGGATGGTTGTTTGCCCTGTGAATGGAAGGCAAGGGAATCATGGGAGAGACCTTCCCCTTGCTTATATTTCCTGTAAGCTTGTGGGGTGAAGGCAGGATGGACCAAGCAATTGGATGGAATGTGCTTCACAAAGGTGACATTTCTGAAGAATTTTAAATTCCTGAAGAATTTAGAAGTATACATCCTTATGATGTCCTTATACAGTGAGCACAGGCAAATACAGCCGTGCATCTTGGCCAAATGTATTTTTCAGATGAATGACAAAAGCCATATTCTTGATGCCATTGCCAGTATCAGTTCCCTATTTGAAAAATGGTTACATTAGAATTTCTCAGCAAAGCATGTGAAGAATATTTTAGTATTGGGGGGAAAAAAAAGTAAAGTTCCATCAGCTTACTGAGTTTGCATCTCAATAAAGTGATCTATGGTAATCAACAAGAAAGAATGACCCTCATTGAAAGGGAGGTAAAGATACACATGATATTTCAAGCATTTCTGGCAGCTAGTAATTCTGGGTAAGCTCATTTAAATGGATATTTGCCCCCTTAAGACATCATCAATGAGGCTATTAAAGCTAAGGTTATTTAGAGCAATGGATACACTAGCACATTACAAACTTGGGAGAAGAAGAAGAGGAGAAAAAAACCCCATAATGTCAGCAAAACAGAGAGAAAAAGAAAGAAAAAAAATGCTAAGGTTTTGACAAAGCCAATTCATTCCTCCTGCTGTTCAGAGATAACTAGTGATGGAATATCTACGATAAACTGTTTGACAACAGAGATAAATCCTTGGGGAGCAGGAATTCAAGCTTGAAATAAATGTAGGCAACTTCAGCGTAAAAGGTGGAAACACTGTAACGTCTAATTATAGAATAAATATGTGCAAAACAAACGGTACTAAACTACATGGGTCACCCTTCAACAGCCATTGTGGCAGAATTTTGAGCTTTACATTATCCACTTCTGTGATAGAAACCTAATTCTATCATCTGCTTGTTGTGCAGATTTTTGTGAGCCATTTGAACTTCTCATGGCTTAATTAACTGTCTTCAAAATGCCTATAAGGACTCTTAAAGTATCTCTTACATTAGCCACCTGAAACCCAAAACACAGCAAAATTCCTCTGGGATGACAGCCTAAAACTCATTCCCCAACTCAAGCAAAGTTTTTTATTAACAACTCATTGTACCTGGAGTCATACATTGATTATGGGAGCAGGAGTGCAGAGGAGAACTTTGAGCCTCTGTTGAAACAGAGGCTATTGTTTCTGGGTTTAAGAAATTTGTCTCTTGTTTATAAACTCCTTTGACTGTGAAAATAACTGAATTTGTAGCTTTTTTTTTATACTGTGACTCCCATTCTGGGTTGAGCACTATTTCAGAGTAGAAAAGGTTATGTAATGTCTGACTTGCTCAGGCCTGCATAAAATCTGATGAGAACAACATGTAAGGGTAAATGGTAGAAAAAAAAAAAAACCCACCTTTTAAATAAGAATGTATACAAACTTCACAAGACATGAAGGTGGAAAATGATCTATAAGGTCATCATGCTGCCACAATACAGTCATTCCACATGATGCTGCAGAGGGAGGCTCCTGTCTGACTGAGGTGCTACTGTGAGGTGATGTGTCTAGTTTTGTTATAAATGCATCTTGCTGCAGGATTTTCACCTCTCCCCTCTTCTAGAGCATTATCGATTTACATGTCAAGTTTTATTCTTACTCTTCAGCCTTATAACCTCCTTGGCTTGAGTTAGACTGGAAACACAGAAGAGTGTCACTGAGCTGTGATGCAGATATTCAGAATAAAATGCAGGCTACTCTAAATATAAGATGAAAATACTTCCTCCCCCACCCTGACTAAATTATCATTTCATACTAATCTCTAATTCCCAAAGTTGGATTTTAAAACTATTAACACTGAATGTGTGATATCCTTTCAAATTTCTTTTGAATGTTTCTGCATTAAGGTGGATAATATTATTATCTACACCTCTAGCCAATTTCTCTGTTAAGACCTGAATGGCATTATAGGCCAGTGGGTTTCATAGTCCAGATATAAGTATACAGTGGGATTCATCAGTCATTTTGAATACAGCTTTTCAGTATAATAAAATTTATTCATACTCTTGTATTTTTGTACAATTCTGAATTAATTCTGAGTCAAAATTAACTTTGGTAAAATGTGATTATTCTACATGCTTTTAACTACATTACCATGTCATTGAATTTACACAATAAACCTCCCAATCTTTTTCTCTTGTTGGGAGTGTGTTTCACTCTTACCAGCCACTCCATCACCACATGTCTCCTGACCTCATTCTGTTTTGGTGCTCTAAATGATTGACCTACCACCTCTAATTTTACATTTGCCTGTTGTTACAGATTCTTAGAATCATAGAATCATTGGAATAGACCTCTAAGATCATCAAATCCAACTGTTGACCTAATACCACCATGCCCATTAAACCATGTCTACCAGTGTCACATCAATACAATTTTTGAGCACCTCCAGGGGGTGATGACTCCACCACTTCCCTGGGCAGCCTGTTCCAATGTTTGACTACAGTTTTGGTAAAGAATTTTTTCCTAATATCCAACCTAAACCTTCCCTGGTGCAACTTGAGGCCATTTCCTCTTGTCCTATAGCTAGTTACTTCAGAGAAGAGACTGACTCCCACCTCACTACAACCTCCTTTCAGATAGTTGTAGACAGCGATGAGGTCTCCCCTCAGCCTCCTCTTCTCCAGACTAAACAACCCCAGTTCCCTCAGCCGCTCCTTTTAAGACTTGTTCTCTAGACCCTTCACCAGCTTCGTTCTTACCACATTCCAAAATCACTTGGGAAAATGAAAGACATCACGCTTCTAAGTTTTCTTCCGTGAGTCAGTCCTTCAGTCTTGCTTTGGTATTTGTTGTCCTTGTTTTGGCATCTGTGCATCTACTTTGGTGTAAAGAGGAAAAGTGATCTGAACTTTGTAAGAGGACACATATTGGTTGGGGTAGATGATCACTGTAGGTTCCTTCCTGCTGAACTATTCTGTCCTATCTTTCAGTATGTCATATCTTGCTAAGTAAAATTCTCTCTCAGTCTTGGACTAGCTTCACAAATAGATGTTATTTTGAGGCTTTTACTGATGTAGAGTTGTAAAGTGGTAATGGAATGGCTGATTTGCTTTCTTAATTCTAAACAAATGAAAGGCATTTCTCCTACTTGTGCTTAACTTGTGTAGTTTAGCTTCAAAAAAGGCACAGTTACTTCCTTTCCTCTTAACTTTTTGTTATGCTCCAATGCCTCAAGTGGTTAGGACCACAACTTCAGCTGACTTGTAATGCTCCAGAGTAATCTGTGGCCATTTGTCATTTCTGGACAGCCTTTCAACTGGGTAAAGTAAAGTATTCAAAAGCAATTCTGCAGCCTTCATATCTTTGAGAAGTTTGCATAGGTCTGTACTTACTCCTCTAGGTGTCGAAATACCTTCGAAAACTTTACCCTAGCAGGATTTCTGCTAAAATTGATGTGTTGGCTGGTACATAGCTTCATGGATGAGTGCTCATAGCATATCAAGACAACTTCAAGAGCCTTAGCACTGAAAAAAAATCTGAAAGCAATTAGATGAAGGAAATTTCATAGCTGTGCCATTAACACAACCTCTGCTATTCTTAGTATGTTTTTATTTTGCACAGTGAGTCACACAAATGCAGTGAGAAACAACAAAAAGGACGTCAAGTTCCATTACTGTAGTATGATGGTGGATGACAAGGGCATCTGGTTGATAGAACAGAACAGAAAATTGCACTTTGTCTGGCAATTAAGGGAACAAAATGGAAAAAAATGTCACTGTCCTATTTCTGTTTAACTTCAAAGAATACATATGATTTCTGCCTGGGAAGTTCTGTAGGTGGCTGCCTGCCTTCTAATCCTGCTTAAGCAACATTTTGTGTTCAAAGTGGAGGAGTAAACCAGGTGATGAAATATTCATCTGACTAAATTCCTGCCTTCTTTTGGTTTTGCTGTAAAAAAAAAAAAGGCCCACTGCTGACTAGTTTTACCTTCGGCATTGATGTAACCACTCATGACAGCATATTGGGTTTTAATGAACTTTGCAGCTAGTTGGTGTTTGGCACCAGAATGACTGAGTGATGCTGCAGACACAATAACCAAAGTCCTTTTTTTCAGAGCTGAAATCAAAAGCCAAACATCTGTGCTTCTTTTAAAATATCTAAAACAAACGACAGATCCCTGTCTTGTACTCCACTACGGCTGATCACAGTACCTTCAGCTACCAGAACAGGAATAAAAAAGATAGTAGTTTTGTAACACAACATTTTCCACATCTTTAAAAGTTCACTGACTTAGTAGTCAAAAGGGAATTTGAATGTGTTATCACAAATGATTTCATTTCAAGCTGTAATTAATGTTTTGGGTTTTTTTCCTTTTTCTTATTTGTCATTTTGAAAAACACGTCTTCCTTCTCTGAACTGGTCACAATCCAAATCCAGCCTGTTATCAGTGGGGTTTAGTATGAAAATCCAATGAGTTTTCATTTATTCTCACAAAAGGAGTGGAATTCAAACTAAGTCTTGACCACTCTGTGCCAAGGTAGAGGTCAAACAGACCATACAGTCTGCTGTGAAGAAGCTACACAAAGCAATAATATCAGCAGAACTGGGTGAATCGGGACACAAATTATCTAGATTATACATTTTGCATACTTTCTCAGGTTTCTAATTACATTATTGAAATGTTCAATGTTATCACTTAATCATTCTTTATAACTTTATATGTAACAAGACATTGCTAAAGAGAAAATAAAATAGACACTGTGTTCTCTTCTCCTTCCAAATGTTTTATGAAAAGAAGAGGAAAGCATCCCACAATTTGCACTTATTTTAAAAGCATAAACACCTTCAAGGGGCTCCTGGGAGTCACCCCAAATCCTCATCTAGCAGGATTTTGGAGGTTTTCCAGTAGGATAAGAGAGGTTTTCAGGCACTTACATCCTTGGAATAAGACATTGAAGAATGTGGGCTTCAAGATATATTTCAAGAGGTTTAAGAGTTAGTTACTCCAGCTCTTCATCCTCACTTTTCAACTGGAAATTTCTGCCCTCATATAGATCGTTGCTGTCCTCAGCTGTATTTTCTCATGCATAACCTGAATTATTTGACTGTAAGGGCACGCGCTGTTCTCGTTTTGCATGATGACACGTTGAATATGAGTCAACAGTGTGCCCTGACAGCCAAAAGGGCCAACCGAGTCCTGGGGTGCATCAAGCACAGTGTAGCTAGTCAGTCCAGGGAGGTGGTTGTCCCACTCCATGCTGCAATGGTGTGGCCCCACTTTGAGTACTTTGTGAGTTTTGGGTGCCTCAAGAAAGACATCAAACTATTAGAGTGTGTCCAGAGGAGGGGGACGAAGATGGTGAAAGGTCTTGAGGGCAAGACTTAGGAGGAGCGGCTGAGGTCATGTGGTTTGTTCATCTTTGAGAAGAAAAGGCTGAGTGGTGGCCTCATTACAGTCTACAGCTTCCTCAAAGGCGGGCAGCGGAGGGTGAGGTGCTGATCTCCTCTCTCTGGTGACCAGTGATAGGATATGAGGGAATGGAAAGAAGCTGCATCAAGGGAAATTCAGATTGGACATTAGGAAAAGGTTCTTCACTAAGAGGGTGGTCAGCCACTGGAACAGGGTCCCCAGGCAAGTGGTCATGACACCAAGTCTGTCAGAATTCAAGGAGCGTCTGAATGGCACTTTAGTCATATGGGTTAGTTTTAGGTAGTCCTGCGAGGAGCAGGGAGTTGGACTAGGTGACCCTTATGAGTCCTTTCCAACTTGAGATATTTTTTGATTCTATGATTCTAAATCAATTTAGGGGGGAAGTAACTCTTGGCAGAACATCATTAAAGCTTTCCTATCGCTGTAAGTGCTCCCTGTTGTAAAATGCTTAAGTGTGACCTGGACTCTCCAGTTTCAGGTTTATCACTCCAGATTTCATGAGTTCCTTCTGCATTTGGTAGCTCATCCCATCCGTAAAACAAAAGTAGTAGATAGTGAGTCATATTCCTCAGAGATAAGACAATAGACAAACTTCCCTCCAGCCATTAAGACCAATGAGTTTTCACTTGTGTTCAGACACGACTTGTATAAATGGTAGAACGCAGTACGTATTTGGTGTCCATGGGTGAAAAATACATGTGGTATCAAGGCTTCATGGCACAGCATAAGCAGTGAAGGAAAGCGAGTGAAAGTAGCAAAAATGTGCCTGTCAACTCCAAATGACCTGTCAACTCCACAAAGCCACTTCTAGCATGTTACACCAGAGCCCACCAAGCTGTCTCTTCTGAGGTCTCTTACTCAAATATGATATGAAGGCAGTACAGTAGAAGGCTTTCAAATGCAAATAGGAGGAGAGAAATGGCATATGGCAGAAGGAGATGGATGTGCTGGTGAAAGAATATTTAGCTTTTATTTTGTATAAAATTTCATGAATAAGTCAAAGTGTGATGCTGGTGAGGTTAGCCCATGTAGTTGTGAATTCTTCAAGGGATAATTTGCTTCAGCAAACTGCCCTTTTTTTTTTTTTTTTTTTCTTTTTTTTAGGAAGTGTGGTTTTACAGGGTTTAGAAATCCCTCTGGTTTAGAAACACATTCTATAAAGGAAATGTAGTTCTTCCGCTGGCAGTACTTTAAAAAAGAAAAGCATCAGGCAAAAGTATGGCATTACAATGAATTTATGTCCTGAATGTGAAGTTTGAAAAATGAGAATCCAGCAAGTTATACCACAAACATATTATGCAATTCAAGAGTTGATTAACATATATTGAGGGGAGAAAATTACACTAACTTCTAAATAGAAATTGTAATTGTCAACCTTGATGTTTCAAGGCATGAAGTGGACGTTAGCATTGGGAAACAATTTCTGCCATCTTGATACCCAGATGGGGAATGAAAAGGAAGCCTATTTTCCCTTTCTTCTTCAAGTCCTTTCTTAAAACACCCTCTGTAATGCCTATTCAAAACATTAACCCAAGCTAAATACTTATTTTTATGTGTATTTTTTATGTTTCAAACTGTGTGAGTACTGAATCAGAATTCCTTGGGTTTCAAAAAGTTCTATTCCATTTTTATGTAAGGGCTGATACTATAGCCTTTTGTGTTTTCTGGACTATACTTTGGAGGTCAGCCTATATTTTTAATATGGTCTTTTCTTTCCTATTGGGATTACTCTGTGTGCTTTTTCCGCTGTATTGAAGATGCCCCAACCCTGGAGTGCAGAATTGTGTCACTGAGCTATGCAGAGATTGCCATGTGACATACATTCTAACGTTTACAGTAATCCTAAATTAATAGTCAGTGTTACAAAATTTTGCTTCAACAGAATTTTTATACCATATAGTCACCAACCTTAAATATCTATAAAATTTACAAAAAATAAGAATATATAGGTATATGCAAATATTAGTACATCTCCTTCACTATGTCATTTGAATGTTACTCTGTTGTCTTGCATGGTTTTCAGGGCAGGTAACACTAGACTTTGAACATATTTCTCAAGAAATATTACAAATGCCTTGATTAATTGAAGGTTTATTTGCTGCCCTTTGCCTTCAAAACATGTATCATGGTAAATATACTTGAAGTATTTTTCTTTTTGGTACATTTTTCTCTATGTAAAATGTTCTTTTTAGAAAGAAAATGCAATAATATATGCAAAGAATATCTGCATGCGTTGCAACTACTGTTTTGTAGTTACACAGAGTTTCACTCTTCCAAACAGCAGGATGGTCTCAATGCATTTGTATTATTGGATTTCCGTTATATTTCTCTCCAGCCTTATAGAAGTATAATACTTCTGGAAAATGACAACAACTCTAAGAGTACCTGAGAGATCTGGGTATTTGTTATAATGTAACTGTTTGAATGATGAAATATCAGAAATTTGGGATTTCTTTTTTAGTACTTTCCTTTGGGCTCCAAACAATTTCGGAGACAGAAAGCCGAATACTATCATAATAATAAATAAAATCCTTACATAAGCAGAAACAGGGAGTTTTCATCACAAACAATCAGATGGTTCACAAGTCATTAGAAAGGTTATTACAGTTGAAGGTAAAGGAAATTTCTGTTTTCCCCAACCATTTCTTCCGTGCAAGGGCAAGTATTTTCTGTCAGCATTTTGAAACACATTTACGATACATTATTTAGTTTTATCATTGTTATCCTTGATTCATTTTTTACTCATGGAAGAAATGTGAAATGAGGCTCATGAAAACTTTTTGCCTTTGAATAAAGTGCTGCTGATTTGAAATGACTGAAAAACATGGATTTAGAGAAAGTACTGTATCAACATCTAAATTTAAAAAGCCAATTTAATCCTACTTGTAATTCACTCAAGGCTTAGACTCTGTAACAACTGTTGCAGTACATTAATTTTGGATGGATGGATAGATTGACGGATGGATGGATGTGACCCAGGATTTTTTCATGAAGTTCAACATGGCCTAGTGCAAGGTTCTGCACCTGGTTGGGGCAATCCCAAGCACAGATACAGGCTGGATGGTGAGTGGATTGAGAGCAGCCTTGCGGAGAAGGACGTGGGGGGTTGCTGGATGAAAAACTGCATATGAAGGAATTTTTTATGATGAGGGCAATGAGACAGTGGACGATGTTGCCCAGAGAAGTTGTAGATGCCCCCTCCCTGGAAGTGTTCAAGGCCACGCTGGATGGGGTTTGGAGCAACCTGGTCTAGTGGAAGGTGTCTCTGCCCATGGCAGGGGGGTTGGAACTAGATGACCTTTAAGTTCCCTTCCAACCGAAACTATTCTACGATTTATGATTTTTTTTTGTTTGTTTATAATGTCTCTATACTGACTTTTAAACATTACTATAAAAAACCCAGGAGTAATTTCAAGCATAGTAGAAAGCCAATATTAGAATCCCTAGGCCTGATTCTCATTAAATTTAATGCCATTTTCCTCCACTCTTACAGTGTATTGGGGCCATAAACTGAATTACATTAAGTGTAAAATGTTTCTCGTGTAGAACCAGACCCTCTGTATTTACAGCAGTATTACTATCAACTTCATAAAGAAGGTACAACACTTCCCGCAATAATGCTTGCAAACCCATTTCTAACAAAGGGTTCATCACTACTGCTTTCTGTCTCTCATGTTGGAAATACTCCTTTCTTTCAGTCTGCATAATGCTGGACAAGCCAGAAAAGATTCATGAAAAGAATGTTGCAAAAGACCCCAAATACATTTCTAAGGCAAAAAAGCAACTGCATTGGTGAAACTGTCTTATTGGCTGCATCAGCATCACGCTGGGCTTAGGGATATCCTCCCCCTCTGCACGGTTGATCCACAATAATTTCTTCTCAATTATTGAGTGCAACTTAATCAAAACAGGACTGGCCATTCAGGGACATACCTCTCTGCCATTGCTTTCCCTGTGGGGGTGTAGAAACTAAATCCCATGCACAGAAATGACTGAGAGTACACCTTGTGTCATTGGGCAAATTCACAACATAATCTCTGCCTTTAGATCATCAACTGTTTGGAAAATTCTGGAAGCAGTGAACAGCACTGATGAGGTGTAACAGTTTCAAACTGAAAGATGGTAGATTTAGATTAGATATAAGGAAGAAATTCTTTACTGTGAGGGTGGTGAGACACTGGAAGAGGTTACGCAAAGAAGCTGTGGCTGCCCCCTCCCTGGCAGTGTCCAAGGCCAGGCTGGATGGGGCTTGGAGCAACCTGGTCTAGTGGGAGGTGTCCCTGCCCATGGCAGGGGGGGGTTGGAACTAGATGGTCTTCAAAGTCCCTTCCAACCCAAACCATTCTTTGATTCTGTGATTTCAATATTTCTTTTTATCTGGAGACTGCAATGATTTTTGCAGCTATTAGTGAAGTCTGATTTCAGGTGAAGTAGTGGATACAGGATGAGGTGAAGGAAGGCAGAAAATAATAGTTGGGTATGTTATTACATACCAATGCTACCCTTTGAGAAGCTAGTGTTGTAAATAAGACATGTTTGGGAGAGAAACTCTAGATTAGTCACTGGCAAATAAATAAAATAAATAAAATAAATAAAGTAAAATAAAATTAAATAAATACAGTAAAATAAAACAAAATAAAGTAAAATAAAATAAAACAAAACAAATAAACCAGGTAGCTCCAGTCAAAAGTCTTCTAAGTGTTAGGTAAAGGGCAATTTTAATATAAGAATTGATAATGATCTAAGGATATAATTTGATAACATGTCTAGCATGACCTACTGGGCCCATTAAAAGACTTGCAAGATGACAGCTGTGAGTAGATCTAATTTTTCCACACAGGCATTCAAGTCTGACATAGATCTGCATATAGCTGCAAGTGGGAAGTAAAATTTGAAATAAACAGAAACATCTTAATACATTTCCATTTATTATGTTTTTGGAGTTCATATTCAGTAAAATCCAATATGAAACTTGTGCTTTGTTGGTAACATCAAGCTTTGCCTTTTTAAAATACTGAACTATTGCAGAGAGTAATGAATAATAATGAAAGGAACCTATGTTAATTATAATTTCTTCCTGAGGAATTCAGATGAAGGATTAAAATAACAGAGTTCCTCAATAAAGGAATTAATGCTCTGAGAATAGATTCACAAGACATTGTTTTTTATGGTACACAGATGGACATCAGAAGCTGGAATGAATAGCAAAAAAATCACTGATTAAATAAATATTTCATACATCTTGTGGATTCACAGTTTCTATAGAACTAGATAATAAACACTGTATTTTATCAAAAGCACATAGAGCATACTTTGCATGTTGTGTATCCTTGCAGCAAGGATATCTCAGCTGCTGTAGATACATAACCCTGGGTGGTGTACAGAATTGGTACAATAATGTTAGCAGAGAAAATTATCTAGAGTACCGCATTGAATGGTGCAGTCACACTGCTGCTAATCCCAAATCTCCTCCGTTCAGTGCAAAACCCAGCAGCTCTGCATGCTGTGCTCTCACATTGCCCTAGAAGAAGGTCCCTATCAATCCCTGGAGGATAAAAGATTGCCAGCAAGTTCCCGCAGGACTTTTGAGACAAATTAAACTTACCCTGTGAAGTGGGAAATAAATGCATATGTTGAAAGGAATGGTAGTTATGGAAGTCCTGTAAAGACAGGAAGGTGTCACAGGTATCACGTACCATTTTGGCTCAGGCACCAAAGCCATGGTCATCTTAGATCCTTGACACTTGATCCAGCAGAGGAAATGGCAGCCATCTGAACAAATTTGGAAAATATTAAACATGTAGCAACCATAATGTAAATGGAATCATATTACTTTATCCCTACGGTCCCTCTAGCTGTTAGTCTTATGTTGGGAATGCAATACCTCCAATTAAAACTGCAGTCTTACCAGATCAGGACCTATCTGAAAGCTAGATATTCCAATAAATGATTTATTTTCAAATAAACCTCACTTTTCAGAGTCTGTACTTGGAGTCTATATTTACCATATTTCCTCTACAACATGTTCTAGCAGTGACTTTCTCTTCTGAGGTCTTCTAGCCATTTTTTGATAAAGCCCAAAGTTGTTGAGATTGTAATAAACATTGCGAGCATGACCCTGGAGGGGGTAAGGTACAGCAGAAGAAACACTCTAAAAACTTGTGTCCTGCTCCTAAACTCATGCAACCGTGGGTGGGGCCAGCAAACTCTGAAATCAGTAGTGATATTTCTGCTGTAAGGACAACCCCTCACATAGTAACTCTGAAAATGTTAGAATCCACATTAACATAAGGAAAACTTTTTCACTATGAGGGTGGCAGAGCCCTGGAACAGGCTGCCCAGAGAGGCTGTGGAGTCTCCTTCTCTGGAGACATTCAAAACCCGCCTGGACGCGTTCCTGTGTGATCTACTCTAGGTGGTCCTGCTCTGGCAGGGGGGTTGGACTAGATGATCTTTTGAGGTCCCTTCCAACCGCTACTATTCTGTGATTCTTTCTGTGATCACTCAGTCTGAGTCCAAGGGTTTGGAAACAACAGAAGTTCTTTCTAGGAAACAAACAAGACCTCCAGCTGTTTTGAGCAGACATAGAAGAGCACAATAAGAATTCATTCTTTGAACTTCTTTCTTTCTTTGTTCTCTTTCCTTGTTTTGTTTTTGTTTTGTTTTGGGTTTTTTTTAATTATTATTCGTCCTTTGAACTTTGTCTTTCTTTCTTCGTTCTCTTTCCTGGAATTTTTTTTTCATTCTCCCCTCTACTCCAACCCCAGTATCTAGCATGCACCCATCTGTTAAAATATAAAAAGGGCTTCCTCCGCTAGTATCTATTAAAGTGCCATATGGCTGAGGTATAGCCTTAGGTGGTGAGCATCACAGAGCACATCTCTGAGTGAACAGAGACTTCTGCATTTGAGGTTTAATTAGGTAAGTGCTTTTTAAGTAGCATCACAGTTTCCCCTTAAATATTTACTATTCCTCACTAAAGAAAAAAAGAAGATGAAGCTGGTCTAAACTGCAGCCTGACATGTATCACTGAGTGGTCCCATCCTTCTTATAATGATTCACATCTCCTTCATCTTCACTGTTGGGAGTAACAGGCAAAGTGGTCTCCTGAGAGTGCATGACCTCTCCCACGCCTGTCTGCGCAGCTTTCCTATCTCATTACTACTGATACAGACAAGCCTGCACTCTGGGTTACACAGCACCATCTGTTACCGAGGAGGAAGGAGTTGTTTATTTCAAGACGCAGCTGCAATATAGCATTATTGGGGAGAGTTAGAGGAATTGTGTGCTTTTAGATGTCACTCACACTGATGTACTGGGGTGTCATGCTGCATAAATCTACAGCCTCCAAACAAGTAGAAATTCAGTGCAGTGAAGGCAAAAGACCTCTAAAGGGAGACTTGGCAAAGCGCAATCTGAGATTATTCTGATCATCCCAACTGCTGCCAACTGCAGGTCAAGAACAAAACAGAGAACTGACTACACCTATTACAGATTTATAATTCCTGTGCTTGCTTGTTTGTTTTTTCAATGCCACTGTCATTCTTGTCAAAGATGACTTTCAGTATCTGAGGAGGAATGATCTCCTCCTGCTTGGCACATGTAAGGATGTGTAAGCTTCTGCTCAGTAACACTAAATATGATGTCCAATAACATCATTCTGAAAAGGCAGCGGGCAGTGCCAAAATTCATTTCTAATTGTTACTGTTTGGGGAATCTCAGTTGTGCTGGATGGAGAAGACTGTGCAGTAACTACCACAACTCTGCTTTTCAAAGAACTCCAGAGGCGTAGTTAAGATAAGTCAAAAATCTCTTTCCATTCCATGGATTCATAGTAATTCCCTACAGTTTACTCTCTCGTATTTTGTCTAGACTAGTTTTTCACTTTCGTGTTAAGCATGTCAAAGACCTCAGTCACTGTGGTATCCAAGATCTGTTAAAGATACCTAAATGGATCTCCCTTTTTTCTTCCTCTGCCTTTTGTTTAAGACTTTAGTTGTAAAAAGGCTGCTTTGATACCTAAAACTTCTCTGTGTTTCCTGAAGCCTTTAAATACTTCATCTCCCCTCTTTTGTCTCTTAATACCTTATAACACTACATACTAAAGAGTAAGTAAAAGTCTTAATAATTTCTGTTCACATAAATGGAGCCAGAGGCACAATGAAGAATATATGATGTATAACTGTCTCTTAAGTGACTACTCATGATTAATTCCCTCCCCAACAAACTTCTGTTTCTTTTCAAAAGAAAATGAAGACACTTCTGGAAGTCTACATAATCCCTTAAGTGATGCTGTTCATGATAGTGATAATAAACAGAGAGGAGTTGAATAGATGCAGCTCCCTAATAAATCTGACTGAGCTGGTTTTAGGGATGTAAGGACACCAGCTCTTGCTGGAACAAAAGGAATGTTTCACCCATTCACAGCCTCCAGCAGCACCCATAAGCAGATACTCAGGGAAGAGTAATAAGAGATGATGTACACAGGGTATTCCCTCAAGCACTCTCCAAGTCTCTAATCATTTCCTGCTCAGGGACTTCTGACACCATTGTTTGCTTAGTAAATCACAGATATTTCTTTGAAATATTTTTCCATTCTTCTCTTCAATCTGTGGGTTTTATTTCGTTTTTTCATTTTTGGTGAGGATTGAAGGAGAACACACATATTAGAGGAGATGGTTGATTTTCTGTGTATGAAGAACATGATGGGGAAAACAAGATGGAAGTGGTGTCCACACAGTAACTAAAGAATTTATGAGGCTTTTGTTAGATGGCTGTCAGTAGGAGCTGGCATGAGAGTTAGTACTTATGCATATTTCCAGTAATACTGCCCAAGGAAATTAGGATAATCTGGTCTCCATATGAAAATGTATACTTTGTGTGTACATTAAAAAAAAACCCAAATAAATAAAAAATTAAAACTAGATATTATTACTTCCAGGACACATTTTTATGAAGATAGGCTTTTTTCCTTATATTAGTGGTTGCAACACTACTCTATCTGGCCACTGAAGATTCATGTATAGAGGAAATACATACATGGCAAACCATTAAAACTTGTGAACAGAGTAAGATATTACAAAAATATTTATTTCAGGTGTAAAATATAAAACATGCAGGGTGGGATTAATTTCACTGAAGTTCAGACAGCTAAACCTGAACTAGTCACCCAATGCTCCCTTTCAGGCTAAAGTATAGATACAAACATGTTAAATGGCAACTTTTCTAAGCTGTTGAATAGATTAGTTAAAGGCAGCTGGGCTGTCCTCCAGAAGGGCTTGTATCTCTCTACTCTCTAAAGGGAAATGAGGGTGACTTGTGTTGATCTGGAGCATTTACATTTGGATGAGAAGAATCTCATCCTTAGTGCTCTGTATTTACTTGTCTGGGGCTGTAGGAAAAGGGACAGACCTGCAATAAACAGAACATTTCACCCACCTACACTAGAAGGATGGTGGGAGAGATCAAAAGGAAAGTCAACTGGCTTATTCTTACCCTCATTTATGAACAGACAACTAAGGACCAAATGAGGAGGTATCTAAAAGATGGATCAAGGTTACCTACAAATAAGAGTGAATTCCCTGACACATCTGCATTTTCCTGCCACAAGCCTTTGCTCTGATGCAGGGACCAACTGCTTTAGTCTCCCTGATGTCTACTGAAATATCTCCTTTCTGATGGGATTAGTTTTTGCATTAATCTAGTATTTATTGCTAGAGTGTAAGTGAAGCAACCATGTGAAGCATACTTCCATTCAGTGCTTAAGCCCTGGCTCCATCTGTATGAATAACATCAACATATGTATGTAAAACCAGCATCACCCAGAGTTAATAACAGCTAGTGTTCAGATGGATGCAAAAAATGCATTATATTTACATCTGTGGAATTTATTAGTTCTTTTTTAATTACCTTTTTTGTGCAGCCATCTATTTTCAGTGCTATTCTTAATGAAAACATTATAAGTTACAGTTCTAATTCTAGTACTAGGATTTTTATCCATTCCCTCTCTGTCCTCATTGACTAAAATCAGTTCTGTGCCCTTCATAGTTAAATCGTCTTTTTAAAAAAAAAAAAATAAATCTGAGGTAGGTACTTATTGCATTTAAATATGCAGGGCTGCTGCACTGACATATCCATCAGTGTATAGGAGAGCAACACTGCTATGCAGTGTACACAGCCTCCCGTTGTGTTTTGCTTTCCTGACAGATGAGCTTTTCACCTCTCATTTTCTCTAGTTCTGCCCAAACCATGTTATTCTTCCATCAGTTACCTTTAAGCAAAACACAGAACATACAGCGCCTGCTCCCTTAGTGGAAACAGTGGGAGTTTAATGCTAACCAGGTTGTGTGTCTTCTGTGGGCTTTTTTAGGGTTTATCAGCTCTATTTCCACTAACACATGAATGAGAATTTAAGAGTTTCTGTCACCTTTTACAGCTCTGATTTGCCTGCTCTGTAGTTAAATGCTGCTGTAAGGTGAAAGTCTGGTATTTCCCCATGGTTTTTGGCAGATTCTCAGAGATGGTGAAATAGTAATGATACGCTGAATGGGTACTGAGTGATTTGCACGCTGAGCAGCCTTGGCTACATATTCTAGTGTTTAAGCATCCATCTCCTTGAAATTGTCTTGTCCTGCACCCAGACATATTTTAATCTGAGTCAGCATTTTTCTTCCTGACACTTAATCCAAGCTGAAAGTCAAATGCCAGTAATTCTACATGTTCCCAAAGGAACGTAAGATTTGCCACGGCGGTGCAAACTGATGACTCGTCAGGTCTGCTATCTAATCTCTATTAGTCTCCAGTTCATGATGTCTTGTCTGGCCAGTGTTTTATGTTTCTCATTTCAGTGTTATCCTGAGTGCTTCCCAGAATAATTCAGCATATTCATAAAGTTAATTTTCTCTCTCCTTCCTCCCTCCACACAACAGGAGTTGCCAAATGTGTCTGGGAGCCCTGTCTTTGTAGGGAAAGAGGCAGTGACTGCATAGACCAAAAGAGATGTGGCCTGTTTCAAGGCAAGTGAGACTCTGATCACTTGTCCATGAAGTTTGGTCAATGGAGATGTGTACTGTCTGGCTCAAATGTTAAATTGCACCTGAGGACACAGGGGTTAAAGCATGTTAAAAAAAAAATAAAAAGATGAATGTTCAAGATTGCCTTCACTCTGAAGGTGAGGTAAGAGGGAGGAAATAGGCTGTGTAAGTGGTGGTGCCTCTGTCTTTTAAGATAACAACTTCAAATTGCCTCCATTACTATAGAAGTCTGATTAAAGAGGTGCAGTGGGAACACTGTCCCTGCTGTTCTCTGCTAACAGCTTTTACCTGACAACCATACCACTTACAAAAGGATGAACATATCATTCACCTTTTTGTTCCAAGTGGCAACAGGAAGAAACATCCTGTCCTGAAACACAGCAAATCTAGCACCTCTGTGCTATGTTCTTCTTTTGCATCCCCTTCATGAAAAACAGGATTTCTCACTATTAACCTAGCAATGTCTCCACCCCCAAAGCTTTCCATATTGCTTTTTAAAAATAGAGAGGTGGATGCAAGAAAAAGGCTGTGTCTTGTAGCTGAGCAAAGTTAATGCAGCTTAAAGTGCAAAGTGAGCTCATGGGTGGAGAAAGACCAGTGCTACCTTCTTGGTCATTCAGTGCCATCTGTTTAATGACACTTAGATTTAGATCATGCATTGCTGTCAATTTTAACCTTTTTTTCAAGGCAACGAAATGAAGTCATAACCCTTCTGCACCTTGAGCCTTACTCTGCTGCATTTCATTCTTCTGAAGAAGGTGGTTCCAGATAAGTTTCTTGAGTTGTTATTGGAATGTTATGAAGGAAATCCCAAATGACAGGGATTTTTTTTTTGAGAAGTAGGGTGACAACGCTTCTACAAGAAAGTCAATACGAAGAGAAAATGTGTACAAATTTTTTGGAGGAACCATCTTTGAGTCGTGACCTTGAGAAGCAGAAAAACCTTAATTTTAAGTGGTTTTGGTTCCTTCTCTCTTCTAACTTGTTTTAGTATAGGCATGAAGGAGTCCTTCCTTTAAGATCACCTTATTCAGGGCATGGAATTGCTTGTTTACTTATTTCCATATGTCAGCTTTGGACATATCTGCATTTTTCCTACCTTTTCACCAGTGCATTGACACAGCACTGTGTGGGTGACTTGGTGGACCCTGGGCTGGACCAATGCACGCAGGGACAACCCATACATAAGGTGGTGAAGCATCTACAGTGAGGTCACCATTAATGTTCAAAAGCAGGCGGTATAGAAATTGGTTGTGGGTGTTGAAGCTCTATGGGCCAAAGTAACTGGCCAGAGACGAAGCTGGCAAAATGTTGTTGAGTCTTTGGTGAATTACACCAGCTTGTAAGTTTAGGTAGCTTCAGGTAGCTCCTGGGGACTCCTGACAGAACTTGGAAGAACTTGTCAGAACTCAAGTTTTACACCTCACACAACCTCAAAAAAATGCATTCAGGGCTTATGTCAACTGTATGACTCAATAAGAAGCTACTGGAGGCTGAAAATGAACTGTGTCTTGGGTTAAACATTGTCATGTTAAAGAGCTATGTCATGACTTTTCAATCATTCACAACTCTGCCACACACAGTGTGCCGTGAGGGAAAAAATAAAGTCAGTTAATTCATAAATAGGAGATTTTCCCCTTGTTTTCATGTGATAAGACAATGCTGCTGAAATGTGCTATTCACTTGCCATTTAATCAGAGTTGAGCTTGCAATGTCATTATCTGACATTGCAGATATTCAGCATCAGATCATTTAAAAATCCTTATACACATAGTCTTGCTACTTCTATAGTAGCATTTGTTTTTAAGAGCTGGGCAAAATTACTGCTTCCCCTTCCCCTCTTCCTTTGTGAAATGGATTTTCTCATGATCCCAAAAGTTCAGACAGCAATATCGGTTCGGAAATGTGATATCATCTATTGTATTTCTTGCCATAATTATGTCATATTCTGCAGTTTTGGCTCCTAAGTGCAGATTCTGACACTGCTACAGACTTTGTTTGTATGTCTGCATGACCTTATCAGTTGCGCTTTTCTTAAAAACTTCATCATATACTATGACACTGATAGGAAATGCATTGCTAAGACAAATCTTTACAGCTCAGACATAGAAATGCAGGAGGGTAAATTCCTACTAAGCACACGCCAATCTTCTAGCGTGATGATGGAAAATGGTTGGGATGTCTTTTTAGTGCAGTGAATCCCAAGGAACTGGCTTACAGAGACATTGCTTTTTGGACCATCAAACAGTGCCTGTAGTATGGGCTTTGGATCTGGTGGTGGTGTGTTTTTGTTTGGGGGGGTGGGTGGGGTGGGTGGTGGCAGGTGTGTTTTGGTTTGGCTTTGGTTTTGTTTTGTTCCAGGTATCATCTCATCTCTTGAATTAGTTTTGCTTTAGGATCAATCCGTACTATCCATAAGATACACCTATGTACTCGTGGTGGTCTGTGAAAGTTGCCCATGTATTTGCATTAACATTTGCCTTTGAAACTCCTGTATTACCAATGATCTGCACTTGCCAAATTAGAATCCATTGATGTCAGGGCCAGAAGTTCTCTAAACTTCCAAAGATTCAGGGTTTCTACTGGGGCATATTTCGAAATTGAAAAAGAAATTATTTCAGTGAAGTTGAATCAAAGGCAGTTGCTGGGCCCCATTGATGTAGTTAAAAGAATGCACAGGAGAAATAAATGACTAAGTGAATATGAAGCAATATTTCATGGGGTGTGCCATCACCCTGCTATCTCATTTTTTCCAGTAGAAGACTCTTGGGTTATTAAGTCTGTCCTATCACAAGAAGCTGTTGTTAAAATTCCAGTACAAGCAGAAATGGCCGGTGTGACTGAATAACAGCAGGTTTTCTGCTGTGAGCAGTTGTGCACTAGAGAAATGTCTAACATTTCTATAATGAAAAGTGAATATAATTTACTTCCCTAGAAAATAAGTGGGAAAGACTACTTAAAAAGGAATAACTTTAACTGATGAAAAAACAGGCCTTACTGAAGGCACAATCTCGTCATCATACAGTACTTTTGAACAAAAGCCCGGATAAAGACTTGGGTCTAGAAGTTTTGCAATGTCAGTAATGCAGTTCTCAGACTAATCTGGTATCTGATTAGCTTCAGCTTCAGAGGCAGGAAACACCACAGATTTTATTAGTATTGTGACCTTTGTCTTCTTGTCATTTTTTTTTCCTATCCTGCAAATGCATCATTAAAAATGTATGTATATAATAAAGCAATTATATCAAGCCCTGGTTTGAAACATCATCAAGGTAATCAGAAAGGGAAGACATGGATCCTCAGAGACCACTCCCCACCACCATAGGTGGAAGATAATCAATTCAAATTAGTTAAGAGATGAATTGCACCCCAACTGCAGAGGAAGGTTATCTGACATAGCAGTAAATTTGATGTTGGTTCTCAAAGCTGGTGACCTGTTGAATCCTAAACACATAAGCAAAGTATATCTACCACGTTGTACTGGGTTTGCATGTCAAGGTTTTGGTAGCCAGGCACTGGAGGAGTGGCTTCTGTGAGAAGCTGCTAGAAGCTTCTCCTATGTCCAGTGGAGCCACTGCCAGCTGGCTCCAAGATGGACCTGCTGCTTGCCGAGGCTGAGCCCATCAGTGATTGTAATAGTGCCTCTGTTATAACTTATTTAAGAGGGGGAAGAAACTGCAGTGCAACAGCAGCCAGAGGAGAGGAGTGAGCATATGTGAGAAACAACTCTGCGAACACGAAGGTCAGTGAGGAAGCAGGGCGAGGAGGTGCTGAAGGTGCCAGAGCAGAGATTCCCCTGCAGCCTTTGGTGAGGACCATGGTGAGGCAGGCTGTCCCCCTGCAGCCCATGGAGATTAATGGTAGAGCAGATATCCACCACCTGCAGACCTTGGAGTATCCCATGCCAGAGCAGGTGGTTGTGCCTGAAGGGACTGTGACCTGGTGGGAAGTCCCCACTGCAGCAGGCTCCTGGCAGGGCCTGTGGCCCCATGGAGAGAGGAGCCCACGCTGGAGCAGGTCGTGAAGAACTGCAGCCCATGGGAAGGACTCGTGTTGGAGAAGTTCATGGAGGACTGTCTCCCACGGGAGGGACTCCACGCTGGAGCAGGGGAAGAGTGTGAGGAGTCCTCCCCTTGAGGAGGAAGGAGGGGCAGAGACAATGTGTGATGAACTGACTGTGACTCCCATTCTCCATCTCTCTGCGCCACTTGGTGGGGAGGGGGTAGAGAAACTGGGATTCAAGTTGAGCCAGGAAGAACAGAGGGGTGGGGGGAAGGCGTTTTAAGATTTGGTTTTGTTTCTCATTATCCTACACTGATTTGATAGGCAATAAATTAAATTAATTTCCCTGAGATGAGTCTGTTTTCCAGAGATGGTGTTTGGTGAGTGATCTCTCCCTGTCCTTCGCTTGACCCATGAGCCTTTTATCAGATTTTCTTTCCCCTGTCCAGTTGATGAGGGGAGTGATAGAGTGGCTTGGTGAGCACCTGGTGTCCAGCCAAGGTCAACCCATCACACGTGTCTGGAAAATCTGAGAGATTTCAGTACCTCTCAGAACTACCGTGCTGTGCACACTTATCTCAGTTCTCTGGTGTGTCAGGGAAAAAAAAAGAATGTTAGCAACTACAAGTGACTGGAGGCAGAAAAATGTAAACAACCCGAGGCTTCCTAATTTCCCTTCAACATTCTCTTGGGGATTTTCAGAAACAGAAAACTTCGATCCTCATGTTACAAGATGCTATCTCCACTACCAGTCTTGTGGATGAGTTCATGTTCTCTATTATGGATAAGAAGGTGTTGCAGGATTTCAGCTCTGTCATATCTGGAAGCTATCTTCCAATTTACGTCTGAAACTGGTATAGCGTGTACAACACTTTCAGAGGAAAGCAGATAAATACAATATATTGTGACAGAACATGGGCTTAATCAGTGTAGATTTGCATATGTGAAGGGTTCAGTCCAAAGACATTATCAAAAGACATTTGTGACTTGAAAACAGGTTCATTAGAACATGAACTGGAACAATGATTGAAAAAAAAAAACCAAAACAAAAAACTAAAACAAAACAAAAAAAAAACAACAAATTAAACAAAAATGGCAAAACTGAGACGAGAAACTAACATTTCCTTTCTGTGGGCTGCAGCTCAGGATACCCATGCTCAGGGTCCAACTCTAGCACCTGCTTACTGTGTGAGTTTGAGATGTTCAGAAGGTGGTTCTGAAAAGCTGTTCCCATGTCTGTATTTTCAGTACTCAGTACCAAAATCCATCTGTTCATTCTGTCCTATATTCTCCATCCTTTGGACAATCCATCAGACTTACTTCAACAGTGTGGGTTTACAGACTATGATTTCACAGGGCAACTGTAAGAACTTTCATATGGGCCTGATGCAGAGCTAGATAAAGTCACTGAGAGTGTTTGCACTGACTTTAGTGAATTTTGTATCAGGTCCTCTCTTTCAGTGATGCAGAGTTACGCTTAATAATTTCACAGGCTGCCTTTGGTCATCTCAGTCAGCTTGTAATGAATGTCATTGTTTCACGCTTTCAAGGAAGCATTCAACTGGCCAAAAATCTCTACATATATAATGGTCAACTACTATTAATAATGGACTGCAATTTATTTGGATGAGCCTTCTCTAACAGAGAAGTTCATTGAGGTTAATGTCTACGAAAAAGCCTTAAATCTCTACAAATTTGCAAAAGTCAAAAGTTGTATCATCAGAACTTACTTACACAATGTGATGTCTGTCATCTTATTTACTTAGAAGAAAGACAGAGAACTCACTTTGTTCGAAACAACAGCAGGTAGGATCAAATTGGTTTATTATTCTGGAGAATTTGTCTTCCCATGAGGCTAGCTCTTTAATTCCCAGGCAGAATAGCCTAGACTTACTAAATGAGCAGAGTCTACACTGTAAACAACAAAGATAAGAAGCTGAGGAGGGCTGTAGGATGGATCCATTGCTCAGGTTCCTATTGCAACTTAGAGCTATCATGCAACTGGAGCAGCTCTTTACAGTCTATTTTTGCAGTTCACAGTAAAGAGGTCTGTTAACCTGCACAGGAGAGTAATTTTAGCAGCTGATAGCAGCAGGGTCTTTTTTCATTTGCCCTTTCCTTTCTTGCCCTCTCTCTTTATGCATGAAAAAAAAAAAAAAATCAAGATAAATATGCCTGTTTCCTTTCATTGACTATGAAGGTAATAGAAACGACAAACTGAAATATGAACAGACAAAGCCTCAAGTCACCCAGATTTCTACTGGTCAGGTTCCCCAGATATAAGAAAACCCCCAAAGATCTACCCCAGCCTAATTTTTAGTATTTTTTCTAATGATTGGAGTTTAGTTCTCTATTTGTATAGTAGCTAACACAAGACTGTATAGTCCATGACTAGAGCTGCTAAACTCAGCATAACTATTACTACAGCAAATAGTAAAAAAACCTCTTTAATCAAAGCCTAAGAGTATGACAGAACTCAAACTCTTTTTCAGTAACTGAGAATAACTCTTTTTTAATCCTCAACTAAACCAGAAACATATATTAAGTCTATTGGCCCAACGTATCTTTTAGTTAGATTTTGTCTGGAGATTCTCTCTTGTTACACTCAAGAGACAAGTCTGCAGATTATATATTTCTAATTTAAATGGCTTTTGCAATGTGGAATATTTTCCCTGCCTGCAAATCAAGATTCATAATCCCCAGTAGCTGCAGAGCCTGCCAAGAGTAATGGCCTGTGCTGGTAGTAGGGTTTGCTTTCATGTGAAACATATGGTGCTCTTCATCCTAGTCCTTGGAGAAAAAGTCCATCCAAGGTCCACAGGATCTGATTAGACTGTGTTCTTTCTGTTCTGTACACAGGCATATGTGTGCCTACACATAAGCTCTATCACTCGCTTGCATACTCATATATACGTGCATACACATGCATACATGCACACATCCACACGCTAATCCTAAAGGAGCTTGGCCAGCTTGTTCAAGGCAGGTGTCTGTTAGCAATTGACTTGAATTTGTCATTTACTGATTGACTCCATTTGCGTCATGTGGTCGTTGATTGCTTGGCATGAATGAGGCTGCACTGAGGACAGCGCTAAGAAATCCAGAAAACCAGTCGGCAGTTCTGTGATGCTAACAGAGCTTAGGCAAAGCGCTCAAGCAGGTCGAGGGAAGTGATTCTTCCTCTCTACTCAGCGCTGGTGTGTCGTGGTTTGAGCGCACCCAGCTGCCAACAAAGCACCACGCAGCTGCTCGCTCACCCCTACTCCGTCCCCTGAGGGATGGGGAGGAGAAAATACAACCGAAAGGCTTGAGGGTCGAGACAAAGGACAGGGAGGGCTCGCTCACCAGTTATGGTCACGGGCAGAAGGCAGACTCAACTTGGGGACACAACGTCAATTTAATAAATAACCACCAAGATCAAGGGTAATGAGAAACACAACCAGGTCTTAAAAACACCTTCCCCCCACCCCTCCCGTCTTCCCGGGCTTAGTTCTACTACCTCTTACTCCCCAGCAGTGCAGGGGGCAGGGAATGGGGGTCGCAGTCCGTCCGTCGCAAGATGTCTCTGGAGAATCTTATCAATCTGTATAAATACCTGATGGGGGTGTTAAAGAAGATGGAACCAGGCTTCTGTCAGTGCTTTCCACTGACAGGACAAGAGGCAAGGGGCACAGCCTGAAATATATGAAAATTTGTTTTAATATAAGAAAATGCTTTTTTTCTTGTAAGAGTCGTAAAACAGGGAAACAAGTTGCCCAGAGAAGCTGTGGAGTCTCCAAACCTTGGAGCTATTCAAAGTCTAACTGGATACAGCCCTGATCACCATGTCTCAGATGACCCTGATCTGAGTTGGTGGTTAGACTAGATGATCTCCAGAGGTCTCTTCCCACCTCATCCATTCTGTGATTCTGTGGCTTGCACAAGCAGTGAACATACTGTTGATTGGCACCTATAGAAATGTTCCTTCCTTTTCAGATAGTTGTCTTTTCACTCCACTTACAGCCTTTCCTCTTTGAAAAAAAAAAATTAAAAAAAAAAAAAAAAAAAGAAATATTAAGTGAACAGGAAAGTGAGAATTGTTCCAAAGTGGATGGAAAGGTTATATGATTAATGATGTTCATCCTCTTTTCAAAGCCTTTCCACTTGTCTGAATATTTCTAGCAAATCCTTTTCTGATATTAGGACTTTTACTACTGATTTTTTGCAGCTAAATTTAGGTGTCCTCAGTGTACATTTCTGCATCTGAGAGAGTCATCCTGAAGATCCCTTTGTAGTTAATGCTAGTCAATAACAGTCAGTGAAATTTTGGTCATTTTTGAAGTTGATGACTGTATTCAAATGACCCCCACCCTAAAAATCCATTGGCTGTATTGATTAGATCTGTAATTACTGTAATAGGAGCCTGGAGCCTGGGAGCCATTATACTCAGATGGAGATACTTACACCTTAAATTAGCTGAGATGAATGTCATCAGAAGGATACCCTTTCTCATTAAATAAAAGTGTTTCTATTAGCTCTTTGTGGTGTTTATGTGAATGCAAGGTGGGAATTGTCTTCTATGTATGTGCAACACAGCACACAATGAGCATCTGATGTCAAAAGATTATCTAAATAATATCTTACTATGAACAATTTTAATAATTGGCATAAATAACAATATGTGAGTAGTTTTGTATTTTGATGCTTTGAGGGAGGGAGGTGTTTGATCTCTGGTCTATTTTGACACCTTGTTGGTTTGCAGTAAGGCATAATTAAAACAAAGAGTGTTTCTAAGGCTTTCACCCATAGTAAAAAAAAAGAAAAAATGTCATTCTCAGTTGTGGGTTCAATAACAATAACAGACTATTTTTCCATCCCTTTCCTTTTCCCTGATAGCAAATTCAACCTGACTTTTTTTTTTATATAGCATATATACAAACAACATACATTAAGGAAGTAGAGTTAGAATAACCACAAACACTGGAAAAGCCTGCTTATATATTTTTCATAGTGATATTAACTACAAAAACACCGGCCTCCTTCGTGGGACAGTAAGTGCCAAAATACAATTTCTCTAACCTCATAAGCCTATAGTGCTGGTGTCTATCTTGGAGGTGCTACCTTGGTGCTCATGTCTGCCCTAAGAGGCTTGTCTTATAGTAATTGGAGAGAGGCGTGCACTTTCAGCAAAAAAAATTACTCTTTTATTTCCATTAACATTAAGTAAACATGTTATGTTGAAATCTACACATGGTGTAGGGAGTCCTTCCTATCAAGAGAAAGTGTCTACTGGCTTCATCGTGTGGAAAAATAGAAAACAGACCCGTATTTCTTAGATATATCCTCTCCTTCAAAGTGCATCAATGTCACACTCTGGATTCTACACCTAGTTCGCTTTTCAGGAAAACCTATATTTTTAAAATTAGATGCACCATCCTCCGGGTAAGGGAACTGCTGGCATTGAATGAACACAAAATCTACTCTTTTGCTTGCTACAGTAGGCTATAGTCCATATTTTCTTTATAAATTTATTTTGTCTATACTGTCAGCCTCCCACTACTTCCACTTCCACAATTACATTTAGACTTGAATCGGTGAAAATACATTTTTCTGAGATGATATCTACTTCATTGTTGACTATGCATTTTGGGACCACCTTGAATAGCCACCTTCCATCAGTAACAACTTTACATCAGCAAGTCTATGGAATCCTGAGAATACTTACCAGTTATTCTTGTTTTTTGCAGAGCCTGTGATCACCCTGTGAAGCGGAATGGGTTCTCAAGGCATTTCACATTCAGGCCCTACATCAATGTCTGCTTTACTGATCATGTATTAGAACTTCTATAGTCAAGAAATACTAACTGTCTGAAGGAAAAGCTAAGTTTTATACTGTGTGTTAGTATAATTGTGAATAAATTTTCCTTTTTTTTTTTTTTTCCCCTTCATTTCCAACATGTTTTACCTTATGTTACAGATTTTAATTATGTCCCCTGTGTATCTGGGGAATGCTATTTCTTTGCCTCCAGATCTGGTATACAGTGTGCTGTAAGATATGTAGCTGTTAATTCATCTTTATGGTTTGTGTTTTTAACATGCCCTTGATCTCCAGTTCTGCTCATTTAAAACCATGAAAGTCAACATGCTTTGTTTTATTCTTTTTTGTTGTTGTTTTTGTACATTTTAAAAATACTCTAGCTCAGATTCTCACACTGTGCACTGCTGCTTTAGAATTTGCTTGGCCAGACCTCAGCTAAGCAATTTCACAATTATATGTGCCATTCACAAACACATTAATTAGATGCTTATTTGATCCCATGCATAGAACACCACATTTATTTATGAGAAACACTAGTGAAAGAGCAGGACTAATAAACATTAAGACATACTGTTACCATTTTTTTAAAAAGGAAAAGACCTTTAATCTCCTAAAAAAAATGAAACAAGGCATCTCATGAAAAATGTCAAATTTTGCATTAGATTTCATTTCATAGGTTTCAATGCAACCAGCATTTGGGATCTTGTTCCATTTTCACCCACAATACTTTCTGCTGAAAACATGATTGAAAATGCCATTTAAATTCTTCTTTAAATGTGTCATGTATTATAAATGCAGTTTTCCTCCAGTAAATAAAGCATTTAAAAATGGTTTTCATTAAAATGTCATAGGAATTATTGAAGAGAATTTCACAAAATGATATGGTTTTTATTCTTCATGAAAAGTTACAACTTTTGACAAAAATGTTTCTCACCAGTAAAAAAGAATCAGCTACCTTTATATGTTACGGATTTTTGGTTACTGTGAAGGTTTAGACAAGAATAAATATTAAACTAGATTCTCACCTGCACGCATTTCAATTACACGCTTCCTTTCCAAAAAGCTGACACAGTCTTTAGTCAGTAAAGGTTGAGCACAGAAAATGCTCAGAGAAATCTTGCAGGTGCTTGAGTTCATTCAGGGTCGAAATGTAAAACTTCTTAAACCAATGCACTTAGGTTTGGTGAAGAAACGAAAGTCAGAGTTTCTGTTTTTTCTCTAGAACTATCCTACAAAATCTACATAACTGGATCGTTATATGTAATATTAAATATTCTTTAGTTACTGTTAAGAAAAGCTAATTAATAGAACATACTCTTTTTTCCAACCGAGCTTAGAGCTGGCATGAAATTACAAATTATGATACCTACTGCTTTACCTCACTACAGAGAGTTTACTTCTGAAATAGAGCTCCCTACTTATATACACTACAAACTGCAGACTGCCTCTATCAGCACATTTGGCAAATCCTATAGCGATGAAAATGGTTTTCATCTAGTTAGTAAGAGCTGAAATGAACCCAGCTTGCAGCTGATTGCAAGCAAATATTTTGAGAGCTTCAAGTTGCATTTGAACAAGGGATCCAGAACAAACAATCCTTGCACGTTCACTAATCCCATTCATTAGAAGCTCAGTGATTACCTCATTAGTATGATGCAGTGCAGAGGCAGACTGATGGAGCTTTCAGTGAGCCAGCTTACTCAACAGATGCATTTGGCACCAATGACCCAGGTGAACTATGTCTCTACTGAAACTATAGAGGCTGCCTGGCTTAGAGCAAGCACGATCTCCATGTGGCAATATAGACATACTTCCCCCTGTTGTGTATTATAGACTTAGTTATAATGGCAAATGCTATGTCCAAAAAAAATACCATTCCATGAGGCTGCTATGAAACAGCATATTTGTGCTAAATCATACCATGAGGCTGCTATAAAACAGCATATTTGTGCTAAATCATAGAATCAGAGAATGGTTTGGGTTGGAAGGGACCTTCAAGGATCACCTAGTCCAAAGCCCTTGCCAGGAGCAGGGACATCTTTCACTTTCAAAGCCCCATCAACCTGACCTTTAATGGTTCCAAGGATGGGACATCCACAAGTTATCTGGGCAACCTGTTCCAGTGTCGCACCACCCTCACTGTAAAAAATTTCTTCCTTATGTCCAATCTGAATGTATACTCTTTCAGTTTAAAACCACTGCCTCATGTCCTGTTGCTACAATCCCTGGTAAAATGTCTCTCCCTGTCTTTCTTATAAGCCCCCTTTATAAACTGAGAGGCCAAAAGAAGGTCTTCCTGGAGCATTTCCTTCTGAAGGCTGAACAACCCCAACTGTCTCACTTTGTCTTCATAGGAGGGGTGTTCCAGCCCCCTAATAAATTTTGAGGCCTTCCTCTGTACCTGCTCTAACAGGTCAATGTGTTTCCTGTGCTGGGGACCCCAGAGCTCCATACTGGGTTTGCATGGCAAGGTTTCGGTAGCAGTGGGGGTTACAGGGCTGGGTTCTGTAAGAAGCTCCTAGAAGCTTCCCCTGTGTCTGATACAGCCTATGCCAGACAGCTCCAAGATGACCTCACTGCTGGCAAAGTCCAAGCCAATCAGCAACAGTGGTAGCGCCTCTGGGATAACATATTTAAGAAGGTGAAAAAAACTGCTGTGCAACAGCAGCGATTGCAGCCAGAAAGAGGAGCGAGAATACATGAGAGAAACAACTCTGCAGACACCAAGGTCAGTGAAGAAGGAGGGGGAGGAGGTGCTTCAGGTGCTAGAGCAGAGATTCCCCTACAGCCGTGTTGAAGACCATGGTAAAGCAGGTTGTCCCCCTGCAGCCCATGGAGGTTAATGGTGGAGCAGATCTCCACCTGCAGCTCGTAGAGAACCCCATGATGGAGCAGGTGAATGCACCTGAAGGAGGCTGTGACCCTGGGGGAAGGCTGCACTGGAGCAGGCTCCTGGCAGGACCTGTGGCCCCATGGAGAGAGGAGCCCACGCTGGAGTGGGTTTGCTGGCAGGACTTGTGACTCCATGGAGGACCCATGCTGGAGAAGTTCATGGAGAACTATCTTCAATGGGAGGGACCCCATGCTGGTGCAGGGGAAGAGTGTGAGGAGTCCTCCCTCTGAGGAGGAATGAGCAGCAGAGACAACATGTGGTGAACTGGCTGTAACCCCCATTCCCCAGGTTGAGCCCAGTAAGAACAAAGGGGTGGGGGAAGGTGGTTTAAGATTTGGTTTTATTTCTCATTATCCTACTCTGATTTGATTGGCAGTAAATTAAATTAATTTCCCCAAGCTGATTCTGATTTGCCCATGATGGTAATTGGTGAGTGATCTCTCCCCATCCTTACTTTGACCCATGAGGCTTGTGTTATATTTTTCTCTCCCCTGTCCAGCTGAGGAGAGGGAGGTGCTTTGGTAGGCATCTGGTATCCAGCCAGGGTCAACCCACCACAAGCTGTATGCAGTATTCCAAATGGGGCCTCATGAGAACAGAGAAGCAGTCACCTCCCTAGACCTGCTGGCCTCACTTCTTTGGATGCAGCACAGGATACCGTTAGCTTTCTGGTCTGCAAGCACACATTGCTAGCTCATGTCCAATTTTTCATCCACCAGGATGCCCAGGTCCTTTTCCAAGTCCAAGTCCCTCCAGAAAGGGCTGCTCTCAGTCCATACGTCACCCAGCCTATTCTGATACAGGTGATTGCCCTGGGCTGGGTGCAGGACCTTCCTCTTGGCTTTGTTTAACTTCACAAAACACACGCTGGCCCGCTCCGCCAGCCTGTCAGTGTTTCTCTGGATGGCATCCTTTCCCTCTAGTGCATCAACTGCACCACTCAGCTTTGTGTCTTCCACAAATTTGCTGAAGTGTGCACTCTATGTTACTGGTAAATATACTAAACAGTACTGGGACCAATACAGAGCCCTGAGGGACACCACTTGTTACTAATCTCCATTTGGACAATGAGCCGTTGACTGCAACATTGGCTGCAACTTCAGTTGGAGCTGCAAGTGAAGATATGTTTTCTGTTGCTTTACTCACTTCATGGACATATTTGCCTTCTCCTTTCTCATGGTAAGTATATCAAACAAGGCCATTAAACGGCTGTTTATGCTACTAACGCTTTGGATGAAAATGCTGGCATAGTTTTTTCTGCTTTACAATGTCGCAGGCAGAGGCGTGGATCTCAAAGCTTTCCAACAGCAAGCAGTTCAATTTGGGCAGATCCTGCAAGCCACCATAGGGTAGAGGGTTAATATAGGAGAGGATACAACAGGGGAAAACCATAGGGTAGAGGGTTAATATAGGAGAGGATACAACAGGGGAAAATTATAATAAAACTTATTTTCATGGGCATTATGAAGAGCTAGAGCATGCTGGCAACAGTGGAAGAAAAGTTAAAAAGTTCCTGACAAAACAAATTAAAAAAAGGCACATCAGAAATGTAGTGAGCTAAGTACCCAGTTCAATTATTAACTGGTCAGGTCCTCTTACTCAGGAGTGGAATAGGAAGCAGTTTTTGTCTCTAGTGCCTTAAGGACAAGTGTGAACATAAGAAAACAAACCTATTTGGCATGTCTCCTGCTGTCACAGACAAGCCAGTCAGAAGCCAATGAAACTTCTCAGATCTGAAGTCTTTGCAAATGGCAACTCTTCCCCAAAGCTAAGTCTACAAAAGCATGTAGGTGTCAAAACTGATAGTGTTGTACATACCATCTACTGTTCAACAATTTTTTGATCTTTTGGCCCTTTTTATGATAAATGTGAAAACTTTTACGGGGCATATAAATCTACTGTGCTGAGAAGACAGCTGCTTGAGCTAACCAGGAGGAAGTCCTGAGGAGCATTCTATGTCTTAATCACCACAAGGTAGGACACAAAAACAGTTCTACTGACTCATCTCAATGCTCTGTATCACTTGGTATTCTGTCTCCAGCACTGGCCATAAAAAAGTACCCAGGGGACAGAAGAAGTACCTATGATCCTTTCTTCCTAATAATCTCTCCATTTCCGTTCTTAATTTTTTTCATTAAGGGGATTCCTGATAATGGTGTGGTTTGCAAAGGAGTTTCAAAGGTCTACTACCAACTGAGAAAGAAAAAAAAAAAAAGAAAACCCAAAAGTCCCAGCAGTTTTTTGCATTGAATTTGGCTCCTACTACTGTAATTTTATATCCCCTTTTTCCTTCCATCAAAAAGGTAATTAACAATGTATTTTCCTTCTCATCATGATTCTGCAGCCTCTGTTATATATCCCCTAACTTGTCTCTTTTCTGGTGTGAATAGTCTCAGATGACTTGGCTTTTTCTTTTATACTTAGATAACTTGCCTAGTCTGCATCACTTATTCTTTCAGTTGGCTAAAGGAGTATCCTAAACAATAGCTTTAGACTGTATGCTGGACTTTTAGACAGCCACAGCTAGCTGAAAGAAGTTCAGTCTTTTATCTAAGCTGTTTTCTGCTAGCAAGGCACCTGTTATCTTCTGTGCATGGTATATTTTGATCCAAAGTCAACTGAAGTTGTTGGACATACCAGGCATTGTATTTTGCTGTTCATCAGTTCTGACCATTTCTTAGGCAAGTGCAGGGAAAGCAGTAAAAGTGAAATGGCAGTGATTGGCACATTTCTCCACTTTAGAATTTCATGCCTCTAAGAGCATACGGAGTGAAAGTGAAGAACGATGGGACAGGTCAACACATCACTCTAAGAACTTATTAATCTACTGTTGATCTAAGGGGCCTTGAAACACGGAAAATGGCTGCAATTCATCCATTTATTTTAAGTGCATTAACCCACATTATTAGGTGCACCCTCTTCCAACGCAGCAGCCCAGAGCATATTAATGATCCCTCACATGGAGTGTGAACCATGTTTCTCATGTGTTCACTCGTTATAGGCTTCCACACTGAGGAACTGAGTTGAATCTAATTAGACCACAAAGAAATATGGTTCTAATTGGTCTGGAGCAGCTTAGTAAAAACCATAATAAGGTACTTTAATTGGCTGCTTCTTTGTAATACTAATTCTAGAATTTATCATTTGCTTTGGACAGTGGACCAACCCCACCTCACCTTGCCATGGAAAGCAGATGAATAAAGCATATGATGCTGAGTGGTAATTTGGTTGATAATTATATACAGTAATGGCAGAAAATGGTGAGATTCGTAATAAAAGTCAGGGAATCCTGATCCTTGGATGCTCTCAGTAACTGGAATGTCAGTTTTAAGAGTATCAGGTGCCATTTAGGAAAGAAGATTGGTCATTGCTGCATTGCAACCTTTGTTCCAGTGAAACAGTGTTATGATGCCAAAATCCCTAACTATCACACCTAGCAACTATAGGCACATGTAAAAATTAAATAAAGGCCTATCACCAAGGTGAACATGTTATGCTTTTAGGTTGATGTAAAGAGGGTAAGGAAGACCCTGTGATTAGGTTTTAGGAAATTGTATAGAAAATGAATATTTAAAGATTTACTCCACTAATTTCATCAGAGATTCTTTCTTCCTCCCTTCCTCCCTTCCTCCCTCCCTCCCCTCTGTTCTTTCCTTCCCTCCTTCTCTTTCTTTCCTTCCTTCTTGTTTCTTTTCTCTCTCTCTCTTTTCTACTTTTTCTCCTTCTTTTTCTTTTTTCTTTTCTTTTTCTTTTTCTTTTTCTTTTTCTTTCTTTTTCTTTTTCTTTTTCTTTTTTTTTTCTTTTTCTTTTTTCTTTTTCTTTTTCTTTTTCTTTTTCTTTTTCTTTTTCTTTTTCTTTTTCTTTTTTTCTTTTCTTTTTCTTTTCTTTTTCTTTTCTTTTTCTCTTTCTTTCTCTTTTCTTTTCCTTTCTTTTCTTTTCTTTTCATTTTCTTTTCTTTTCTTTTCTTTCTTTTCTTTTCTTTTCTTTTCTTTTCTTTTCTTTTCTTTTCTTTTCTTTTCTTTTCTTTTCTTTTCTTTTCTTTTCTTTCTTTTCTTTTCTTTTCTTTTCTTTTCTTCTTTCCTTTCTTTTCTTTCTTTCACTTTCCTTTCCTTTTTCCTTTCCTTCCTTTCCTTTCCTTTCCTTTCCTTTCCTTTCCTTCTTTCCTTTCCTTTCCTTTCCTTCTTTCTTCTTTCCTTTCCTTTCCTTCTTCCTTTCCTTTCCTTTCCTTTCCTTTCCTTTCCTTTCCTTTCCTTTCCTTTCCTTTCCTTTCCTCCTTTCCTTTCTCCTTTCCTTTCCTTTCTCCTTTCCTTTCCTTTCCTTTCCTTTCCTTTCCTTTCCTTTCCTTTCCTTTCCTTTCCTTTCTTTCCTTTCCTTTCCTTTCCTTTCCTTTCCTTTCCTTTCCTTTCCTTTCCTTTCCTTTCCTTTCCTTTCCTTTCCTTTCCTTTCCTTTCCTTTCCTTCCTTTCCCCTCCCCTCCCTCTCCCTCTCCTCTCCCTCTCCTCTCTTTCTCTCCCTTCCTCTCTTTCTCCTCCTGAGACCATTCTAAAAGTAAAACCACCATTCTTTTGCCCCTGAAGTGGAGTAGTTAAAGAACCAGAAATAGATACTATTGAAAAATGAATACTTTTGACTACACAGTATCAGATACAACTACTTCAATTGGAAGATGGATGCTGGACTAAAATAAAGTCCATCGAGATTTAGATGTCAGAGCACCATAGATGTCAGAGCACCATAAGGGATCAGAGAAAAAGAACTTCAAAGAAGTCTTTCGAGTTTCCACACTTCATGCATGCATTGTTCTTGTTTCTGGACTTCTCAAGGTGTACAAAGTAAAACAGAAAAAATTGGTGTTTCCAAAGGTGTAGGGAATGTGACTTCTTAAAATATGTTACGGATTTGCACTGATGTAAGGCACAGATGACAGAGAGAAAGTGACAAAGATAAGAAAAGAGAGAGAGAAATTCATATATATTATTGAACAGGTTATAGACATGACCTTAGCTAATCGGTAACTTTTACAAGACTATAGATGCTCAGGGTTTCAGAAGATCAATAAACCATGAGATTGGGATGGCAAATAAGGGAAGGGTTGACAAATAAAGAGATGAGATTACATTAAAGGCAGACTGATGTATATATACATTGGAACATTTCTAATACACCAGATCGTTTCTATAAATGCTTAAATCCTGTATTTAACCATACTGAGATACTCAAATTCCCTGCTTCTAGTTCCACAGTCAGCAACTGGTGCTACCATCTCTGATGGTCAGGATCTCTAATTTCTTGTAATTTTAGGAAAGTTCATCAATCAAGTTACTTACTGACTATGGGTGGCACCCATCTGGTTCAAAAGTGATTTGCCAATGTACATGTGAGGAAACAGAAAACAACGTAGAACAAAACTGGAAGCAAAAAAACAAGGTAGATGTTCCCAGAGATGCCATCCATCCTCATTGTCCTCTTACGAAAAATGAAGCTTCCAAGGTGAATATGAAATCAAAGGACTGTTGCAGTACATGGTTGATGATCTGCTGTTCCAGGTCCCAATCCTGCCTCCATCTTCTGTCTGGACTTACAAAGGTCCCTTCCCCTCGCTGTACCCCAGTACACCAGCCTTCCTGCTGGTGCAGCCTTTAGGCAGCAACAAGGGGCTCTTTGGACAAGCTATGAAACATGAATGATGTGATTAAGACTTCCATTACTTATATGGTGATGCACAATATAGACTCAACACATCAACATAAGTCACTCTTTCCCTTCCAGCTGAGTTGCTACTTGAAATCAGCTGAAAATGGTCAATTGGTTAGTCTGAATGGCAGGCTCTAAGCCTTGAGAATATACATTTCCAGCTTTTAGGGATAGTCAATAGGAACAGTAAAATCTGCATTTGGAGGTCTTGCGGTCCTAGAGGGAAAAGCAACTTTTTCTCCTAAAGGTTTTTATAGGATTAAAATAGCTTGATGGCATGTGGGAGATTGCTACCATCACCTTAATGCCAACCAAATGGTGGAGTAGCTCTCGCCTAGCATACGTATGTGTTAAAGAGAATTTTCCCTCCAAGCGCCTCCAGTGAGGGAGCCTTACCAAATCCCTGAGGAAATTCCTCAATACCCCAGTTGAAATCACTTTCAAAATGTTTTGCTTGAATTTTCAATTTCTTATTGCAACTTCTGCCTGGTGGCTTTGCTTCCTTTGACAACCTAAAGTAATTTACCCCCACTCAGGAATAACAGCAGTACAATGGGCTATAGTGAATAACTGCTGTGCTGAGACTGTTTTCTTCAGAGGAAAAAGACAAAAATTTCATGACAGCAAAGTTGAAGCATCCTTTTCCATCCTTTCTTCACAGATCTTGTAGAAATGAGTGAAAGACTCTGTAGCAGACATCCACTGGATAAACTTGGGCATGCTATGAGACACTACTATCATAGGAAGGGGAGATGTGTAGTGAGTGTAACAAAAGGGGCAAGACAATGTGCAGAGCTGTCAGAGAGAAGGCACGAGAAATTTCTTTGAAGAGAAAGATGCAGGGATGAAAATGCAAAGAAAAATTTTGCTGAAGAAGAGCCTGAGGAAAAACAGTTGGGACAGTGCATACCCAAGGTCATTGCATGTTACCCCCAGAGCAACTGCTCAGGCACTGCGTGACTCAGGGAATCGACAGGAGGTGTGCTACAGACCATGGCTTATAGACTTTACAGAGTGTACATGCAGTTGTACAGCTGCATAGGCTGTTTTCACGTTGTGTGTAGCAACATCACTGCAGGACATCAACCCTGGAGGAGGAAGGAAGTCCACGTACAGACAAGCTGGAGAGCATAGGGGACTCTGCCTGGTCTGGCTGATGCTGGCTTAAGACAATGCATGAATGTGAGATCATGAAAGGTGTTTACTGAGACAAGGACCCCAGGAGTGATTTCTGCAATTGCCTGTCTAGCTGTGGTACTAACTTCCTAGTAGCCAGCTTTCTGTCACACTAGATAGAGAAACAAACAGAAAAAAGAACACATGGAGTATGCTGACATACTGGAACTGTTTTTGTAATGCACGGCAAACAGGCAGTTATCAAAACACAGAAGCATGCAGTGATGGCCAACACTTCTGACAGCAGCAGGTAGGAAAACATCAGTCAAGTCTGTGATTGCATCGTCCTTTGCCTTTTCTTTCCGTGTTTTATGTCTCCACTGGGGTGTTTCTGACATGCTCAGAAGCAATGCTAAGTGCTGGAAAGCCTGTGCCCGGGTCCTCTAGTCCTGCACGTTCAAAGCACAGAATTAGCAATTCTTCAATGATGGTATTAGAGCTCGTTTTCTTTATAGGTTTGATGAATTTACTGCTGAGCCCAGATTTGCCTCATCTTACTTTAAGCACCTAAAAAAAGGAGCACAGCCACTTTCAGCTCCTTTTACAGCCAGTGGAAAGAGATCTGGGGATAGGCTGTACTACCCTCTAGAGATGCTTATGTTTCCCAAGCGTTGCTGTGTTCAAAATTTAGAGCCTGTTAGGTGGGGTGAGTCTAGACTGAATTTCCCTTCACAATGCTCCAAGACAAAACCTCTCTCTGGTGGGCTATAAAGTTTCATCAGGGCTGTTTCTTCCTACTTTTCCAAATCCCATATTGATCTTTCCAATGCTTTAAGTGTTACTAACCTTCTGAGCCTGCATTTTCATTTGACATGAGACCAAAAAAATACTCCACAGAGGTAGCCAGGCAAAGCAGAAGAAAGCAACCTTTGTAAACGCTTCCAGGTTCTTGCAATATTTATGGTCCCCAAAGGAGAAAATGCAAGTACAATGCAAAGACTGATGAAAAGTCACACTCCATTCCTTAAGGCAATTAGAGGATTCATAAATGGCTTTATATATTACTCAAAATCAGAAAACTTTGTTATGAAGAGCTTTGCAGTAGATGATGTCAGAGAAGTTATATCCCTAGGGTACAGTCACAGACCTCTAGCACTGGATGGTATGACAAGACTTACTGGGACAACTCTGAGGTGGCGGATACTTCTGTGTGGAGAATATTGAACATTGGCTGGAAAGAACCAAGAAGATATGAATACTTAGTAAAGACACACAGCTTTATTTTTTTTCCCATGTTTGGGGCCAGATAAAAGGGAGTTTGAAGTGGAAACTGCTGTTAATTCTTTGGTTAATGTGTCCGGTTCTTCCAAGCCAGTTAGTCCCAGGTGTAAAAAGGGTCAAGTTTGGTCCTATAAGAATAGAGGTCAGTTCATGATCCTTGATCTTACTAAGAAATGACAGCAAATATCACCTACCAGTCTGTGCTTTAGAACGTGCGTGAGATGTGCCATACTCTTACGCCAGTCAAGAACCACTCTTCAACAGTTGTGTTTTATCCCCAGGCTGAAAACCTGCTTCAAGATTTCTCTTGTATAAGAAGCCAAAATACAGTCATGGTGAAAGGAAGGATCACTTCGGATTTGTCAGCTTCCTACACGAGGTAAATATTTGTGCCTGTATCCTAACTGCACTGTTCTTCAAGGCTTGGATTTTACCTTCTTCTAAAGGGCAAAGGAAGTTTCCAAAGACTGAAGGACATCATCCAAGCATTGAAAAGTCACACTGCACCTCAGATCACCATAGTATGCTGTTATTCTCCACAACTGGTGAATCATTTGCTATAGATTAGTTTGATTTTACTTGCTTTACTGGTGGGCATTGTGTGGAGGTTTTTTTCTTTCTTTCTTTTTTCTCAGATACACTGGTGTGGGGAAATGAAGAGTTTGTAATTGAGTTAGAAAGTGCATTATTCTCTCAGTTGTGGAAAAAAGATAGCTGTGAGGTGGCCCCAAAAGGCAGAATACCTGACCGACACTTCCTGGAATCCTCAATCTCATTTCCAGCCCTTAAAGGCACCGTATGTGTGTGTGTGTGTGTGACCAGGGAAAGAATGTGGAGATGGTGCCAGGCCTCCAAGAAATACAGGTAAAACTGCAGAGCAGGGACAGAGGAAGGAGATAAGAGTTTGAAAAGTGATCCAGTGAGGTCTGGAGTAGGGAGGAGATTTGGAAAGGTTTGAAATCCTGGGGTGCATTAAGAAAAGTGTGGCCAGCAGGTCAAGGGATGTTATTCTCCTCCTCTACTCTGCCCTGGTGAGGCCACATCTGGAGTACTGTGTCCAGTTCTGGGCCCCCCAGTTCAAGAGGGACAGGGAACTACTGGAGAGTGTCCAGCAGAGGGATACAAAGATGATGAGGGGACAGGAGCATCTCCCCTAAGAGGAACAGCTGAGAGACCTGGGGCTCTTTAGCCTGGAGAAGACTGAGAGGGGACCTTATCGATGCTTATAAATATCTGTAGGGAGGGTGTCAAGAGGATGGAGCCAGGCTCTTCTCAGTGGTGCCCAGTGACAAGACAAGGGGCACAAACTGGGACGCAGAAAATGCCACCTCAACATAAGGAAAAACTTCTTTACATTGACGTGACAGAGCACTGGAACAGGCTGCCCAGGGAGGCAGAATGCAGTCCTGTGCAACCTGCTCTAGGTGAACCTGCTTTAGCAGAGGGGTTGGACTAGATGATCTCCAGAGGTCCCTTCCAACCTCTGCCATTCTTTGATTCTGTGATTCTGTGAAAAGTCATCTCTCTGGAAAAGGGTATTGTTCAACAGTTACTTTTTCTCTCCTCTACCACTCTGTCCACAGCGCTGAAACATTTTCCCTCTTCATACTCTCCCATGGATTTCCCCCAAGCTTGTCATAGTATAATTAGTGATTTGATCTGTCCAACTAAGACCACAGATGCTCATTTTGGGAGCAGAGCATGTGGCTAGAGAGGCAGGCCTGGCGCTGGCTTCTGATCTCATTCATTCCTGACTTGATCAGGAGTAAAGGCTTGCCACTGATTTATGGATTGTTTGGTTTGGACTCAGATCGTGTTTATACTAAAGGACCTAGAGATTGTAGTCAATCTCCCAATAAACCTCTTGATAACTAGAGGGCCAAAACATATTAGAGAAGAACTGAGAAATATGCTGTTCCCCTGCTCTCAGCAGTCACTCCCACATATTATTAAACATAGTTCTCCACAAACAACTGTGATATTTTTACATTTTCCCCCTACATTAAGCAATGGCATTATAAGATATGGTCAGGCTCCCAGGACCCAAAGCCCCTGCAGTTAATAATAAAGTTTCTCTTGGTTTTAACAGTATTTGATTCATACCTTGATTTGTTATTCACTTGACCATGCCCCCTGTTCATGCTTTGTACCACATGGAAACTTTCACATTCTTCTCCAGAAAATTGCTTCTGTCTCTGTAAAGCCTCTTGAGATATGGCAGGCACTAAAAACAAGAACTGGAGCTAAGAATAGAAGAGCAAGATGGTAATCATGACAATAAAATCTCCCAGATCACCAGTCAGAGAAAACATTTCCATACACCTTTGGAGAGTTAATGTTCCCAAACCACAACCAAATTAAAGTTACGTGGAGGCAGGAGCTTGGGAGTGGGAGAATGGTCTGTTATTAGTCTCTATCACAGCCAATAAGCGGAATATTAAAAACATATAAAGCAGGTGAGCTGACTGGGTCATGTCAGCAGGTCTGAAGGGATGATTGCAGATGAGCTAAACCCTTGGAGTGGGTTGTAAGATCAGGAGAAAAAGAGGTAATTTAGTTGGTATGCTACAAAAGTCTCAGCAGTGTTGGTGAAAGTCCTTTAGTCTTTCTTCCTTGACCACATAGATGTGACTTGTGTATAATGAAGATCTAATCTGCCCTATAAATTCCATTACTGGCTTAACCTCACTGTTTTTGCATCATATGTAACCAATGTTGTGCTACAGTAGTTTTATAAAATAAAGTTTTGTAAGGAACGTTTCTCCTTCTCTTAGTAATTTTTCCCCCTTCGATTTTAACAGACATTTATATAATCCCTGAGATGAGACCTATCACAAAACTAAGCACAACTGTTAAAGTCCCTGTCAATTTTACTGCTTAAAAACCTTTGACATCTGAGCTTCATAGAGAGAAAATCTGGAAAGAAAGATGTTATAAATTTCAGACGTTGGAGGCAGAACTCTACAGGATAAATTGACCCCAAGTGAGCAAGGATCAGAATTTTGAGGGTGGAGAGATGTAAGTGAAAAGTGAAATGGGATAGGAGGGCACTAAAAATACAGTTCACAAGAAAAATGTCATGTGTGCTACTGTGAAAGTGTGATGCCTCTTCTCCTTTGCTTTGATCCTTTAAATCCATTGCTGGGCTAAGCAATGCACTCTGCAATGCCAGTTGCAGGATCCTGAAATGGCACACCTCCTCTACTGTAATGGGTTTGTTGTGGCTTCCTGTTTTGGAGAACCTGGACGCTGCAACATGGAGACTGCCCTTGTTTTCTTTATGCTGTAGGCTTTCCTAGGGCCTGACAAGAAGTGTGCTTCTTCCCAGCAGGCTGTGTTCTGGTGTGCTCTCACTCATACTAATCTGCATTTTAAACTCTCTGAAAGTGTCTAACCCAGCGTTGTAAATTATTTCACAGGCTAAGGTTCTTCACTTAAGAAAAAAACCTCTACCGAAAGCTGGCCTGCTTCAACTTGCCGGTGTTGTACCTAGTCTGCTGGTAGTTCTGTTGTCATGCTTCCGTTCCCCAAAGATGTCAAATAAGTGATCAACTCTTCCATAAAGTGGATAAAGCAAATCTTTTGCATTCTTCTTTGTAAGTGCCACTTTCCATCACTGAAGCCCTTTGACCGGTTTCCTAGGTCAAAAAGATATATCTAGGGTATGAGAAATAACCAGAAAGCACATAAGAATGTGGAGTAGTAAGAAGGTGTTTGAAAACTCATATGTTGTAATCCAGACACTGCAATGCACTGCAGTGTTTTGATGGTTCCTAGATTCCACATGCTTCTGGTATTTTTTGATGGCAAAAAGACCTATTCGCTGTGTTTGCAACGGGATGTGACGTTTATGCAGGGAATGTCGTGACCCTCTTCCCTTTTTTTGTCATAAAAGCTACCTATTAATTTTCAGGAGGCGAGATGCAGTTCCCACAGTGTCGAGGTTGCCTGATACTGCACTTCAATTTATTTCTACAGGACCCAACTGAGGGAAGCACTTAGGCTTAGTGTTGCTACTTCTCTGTGGGATACCTTAACTTAGTGGTTTGGTTGTCATGGGAAATCCTTTTTGTCAGTCAGCAGCTCCAAAAGGCAGATAGGAGAGAAGGAATTGTCCTCTGTAGAAGATGATTTCTCTTTCCATCAATCACGTTAGGTACCTAGGACAAACTAAGGTACCAGCGATGAACTAACTTATCAATGCAATTTTTGCTTAAACAATTTGGCATTTCTGGTGTTCAGAAACTTTCTTTAGAAGTCTGCTTCTCTTTGGGATGGGAATGACAAAGGGCATAGAGTAAGTACCCTAGGAGCATAAAGACAAGAATATAAGAACAATCACACTGGGACACAGCAATGTCCACCTAATATCATGTGTCCAACAGGGCCCACCAGTGTATATCCATGGAGGATTGTAAGTGGGGGGCTATCAGAGATGATAGGTCCCCAGAGTGCTATCTCAGCCTCCACTGGCTTCCTGGTCCAGAGGGTTTGGTTTTGTGTAGAGTCGGATGGATTTTTCTTCCATAAATTTTGTCCAGTATCTACCTCCTTGACAAAGGCTTCCTAATGATTTTCCTGGTTATCCTTGATTACATATGTTTAGATGGTGCCAGTCTTTGTGTTGTGAAAAGTGTGACTTAGCATACTTAGCGTACCTTTTTGGAGGGACTAAACTTACAAGTAAGCTAGATTTTGAAGTGTATCAGTAATGTCATCATATTTTGTTCAAGGTAAGAACCATATTTTTTTTTGGCATCCTAGCCACCAAGAAACTTGCCATCAGAAAGGAGCTGTCTCGGTTAATTAAAGTAAGGATGATGTACAGTCTTTATACGATATAATGATATTACATCACAGAGTATGACAATGCAGTTGGCAATATTACTAGAAATACTGGGAAATGTTACTGTAATTCTGTCTCTGAGCTCCATTAGAATCTGTCTCTTTACATGTGTCTTTTTTTTTTTTTTTTCCCTACTGAAATATTTTGTTTACCTTAAAGAACATCCTTGGCCTTCAGAGCTTTTTTTATGTGGCTGTGAAAAGGGCCATTTAAGAGAAAGCTGCAAATTTTGTAACGTGATTTTCTAGATATTCTTCCACCCATTAGGTGGTCCTTTATTTAAAGAAAATAGGGGGGAAAGGGGGGAAAAGAAAAAAGAAAGAAAAAAGAAGGGAAAAAAGGTCCTTTTAGAGCATGGGGGAAATAGTGATTTAAAAACATATTTCTGCTTTTCTCTACTAGTGAAATTAAGTGGATTTACCTGCAAAGAACATAGCCTACGGGTTCCAGCTGGCTTTATATAGACACTCTCAATAGACATACCATATTTGTCCTATAGATCAAAATATCAGCAGTAGACAGTCATTTATCTTAAGCCCTCTCAGGACTAGTATAGTTATTGTTTCTCTCATTAAGAAAGTTGGTATATCCCAGGGGAGGCTGAGGGTTATGGTTTCAGCTGATACTAATTTGTCATATTTTTATTGCTGCTTAGAGGCATATCTATCTAGGTAAAGAATAATCATTGCTGCCTGAGGTCAGTATCATGCCTCCCATAAGAGAACTAGAGGTTTATGAGGGAAAAAAAGGCACTTTTTGGAGAGAAAAAAGATGAAGACCAAGATAATTTTTAAAACCTGGAGACTCCTAAGGAGTTGGATTATTGTTTGAATCAGAAAAGGTATCGTAGGGTGGACTTGTCACTGTGTACTTGTCATTTTCTTCATCATCTAGGCCAAGATCCCCAGAACAAGGAGAGAACACCTGAGTCTGCAGAGTCATGGAAAACTGCCTTAGAAGAACATAAACTCTCCATTCACTTCAAGGAGATGTTGACTGACTATTGACGTATTTGCATCAATACCTTGATGTACTGTTGACATTTTGAACTATTTCGCTGCTGATAAGAAAAGAAAGAAGAGAAATGAAGCTGTATATCCTCTAGAGCTGAACTTTTCATGGAGCATGAATGGCTGGGACAGAAAGGACAAGATAAGGTGGAAACTGTCAGCATGAGCATTGCAGAATGTGACAACAGATGCAAAAGCAAGGGAGGAAGCTCCAAAATGAGAGACCCCAGTGTGATTCCTCAATGGTGCAGTGCAATATCCCACTTCGTCACAGCAGGTAACCACACCAAAGTAACCTGAATGAGTATGAAATTAAAGAGTCTAGTAGTTTTGGTCACAGAATTTTGAAATATTTTTTCATTATTTTGATTCAGGTCTTTTGAAAATATGCTTTTTGGGCAAAGGGGTATATGTCAGTCTTCAAAACTTATCCTGAACCACCACAAACCTTTAATAAACTTCAAGATTATTGGGTTTTTAATTCTGTGCAGATCTCTGCACTAAGAACAGACAACTTCACCGGCTTCGTGGATCATCGCCAACAGTGCATGGAGCAGAGTCGGAACCACTGATAAGGCATAACTCTCAGCACCTGCCGGCAGCTTGAAAGTATTTCCGTAAATTGTTACTGCTTTCTAATATGCTCCTGCCACTCTTTATTGCCCCCATTCTTCAATGTACAGACATGCTCTTATTCTGCTAAAGTAATTTTGTAGTGAGGGAAACTGGTAGATGATGGCACTGGATGATACCAAGGGACTATTGATGAGCTAGATAACTTTCCAGGTCTAAGTCATTTATTCTCATTTGTCTTGGTTTAGTAGTATCCAAAATGCATTACTTATCTGCTGTCTCCACTAAAGAAAATGCATTTGGTGGGTTTAATCCAAATATGAGTGGTTATTCATCAAAAAACCTTGCTGGGACTAGGGTTGGTGCTTTCTTCAGAGACAGAAAACTGCAAACAGTGTAGCCTGAACTAGTCTCTCTTCACTAGAGAAGGGCCCTGCAGGACACAGCTAAAGCATGTTGCTTTGTCCAGTGCAATGGAGATGCTTTCACAGCTGGGTAGGTAAACAGAGACATCAGTCTCGGGGGCTGTCCCTCTTATGTATCTCACCCTTATTGCATTAGATTGTTAGAAGCAACCAAAGAAGTTTTAACAAAACCACAAACATTGTAGGATTGTTTACAGCACTTTCTCTTTTTTTCTAGAGAAGGGAGAACAAAAGTCCTGTTGCTTTAGCAAAGGTCACTTTTTCAAGTATCACATATGTTCACTGGTTAAGTATTTCATTACAGTGCAGATAAAAGCCCCAGCTGTCTCCAGCGGTTAGTGATGCCATGTTTTATTTATTACCTTTTGTAACTTTATTTATTATAAAGGACACCTGGATGTCCTTTTCTTAACCTCCAGTTGAGTTTAATTCTAAATGGCAATTCAATCCAGTGAAAAAAAAAAAACCAAACACATCAAAACAACCAACCAACCACACCAAATGAAACAAACCCCAAAACCCATGTATTCTTAAAAGATTTAAGAATCTTCCATTAAAAGATTTATTTAGGTTTATTTCTACCAAGAAAATTGCAAGTATGTAGTTTTCTAGGAAAAGTTCTGAATGGTCTGATGCATATCACCACATAAAAGTGGATCACCAAGTGCACTTGTTTTCCTAGGTTGAAGCATTATCTCTAAAGAGAGGAAATTAAGAGATAATATTTCTCCTTTGATGCATGGGCTCTTTTGGCCTACATTAAAAAAAATCAAACCCAGATTATTTTTTTCTTAGAAAAAATTAGAGTCCAAACTGATTGGGCAGACTGAAAGTTTCAAGTATTGTAAGCATAAAAAATTGAGCTTCAAAGGGACAAAGTAGAAAGATACTTCCATCAAAAATTATTTTAAAATGAATGACAAAAACCACTCAGACCTGTAGATAGTTTGATATTTCACTCTATTCCCAAAACTAACAAACTGAATGTATGCAAGCATCCATCTCCTCCCATCCTCTTCACTTTCTTTGGACAAGGGAGTAGTGACTTCAACAACCCTTGAGGTAGAGGGGCTGCACATTATCTTCCTGATGGCATAGATTGCACCAAGATGGTGATGTTCTCTGCATCTTCAACCTCTGTGATACAACAGTGTGAAAAAGAGATTAAATCTTGATTTACTTCCATTGTCTCTCAGAGGGCAGACCCAAACACTGTCTTCAAGCTCCTGTCTCAGTGGGATGAAGTCAAGGTTCACATCTGAGTACAAACAAGGACCGTGGAAAAGAATCAGTAATTTCTGCTAAGTACAGAAGCACTGATGAGCAGGGATGTGTCTGAAGCTCAAATCTTAAAGCAAATTGTAAGAGGGACAAGCCAAGCATTATCATGTAGTTTGAAAAGCATTCACTGTGTTCTGCCATGGCAAATTAAGGTGTGACAAATGGTTGTAAGAAAGCAGAAGAGGCTATGTCAGGAAGGATGAATGTACCGGCTATGGGATTACAGAGTATCACTGACTAGCTCTGTGTGTTCTTAGCAGGGTAAAAATCAAAGGTCTATCTAGAAGTAAAAATTCAGTAATAATCTGGACTGTGTAATTAGTCAAAGATAATTAAACAGTCTTCAAATCTGCAAAAGATACCACGCAGATAAAGAGAATAAACTGTTCTGTTTTCACCATAGGTAGAAAGCAATGCACACACTTTCCAGGAGGGAACTTTTACACCTGATTTTTTGTTGAAGAAACTTTGTGATAGGAAGGATAGTGAGGCTTTGGAAGATATGGTCTACCCTCAGAAGTGTAAAGGCAGCCACTAGCCTCGGGTGATTTCAAGAGTAGCGAGCATTGATAAATGTCTGCCAGAAAGACATGTGTCTGGTTGACCCTGCAAGAGACTGACTCAATGACCATCCAGATCCTTGCAAAGCTTTTTCTATGGCTCTGCAGTCCTCTGACACCTATCAAAACCAACCACATCTCCTCGGGTTTCACAATACCCTATGATAAGTGAGAAAAGGCATTTCCTTCCCTCCCTCCTGCTGTTGCACTAAATACGGCTCCAGGACTGATTCCTCTGAGAAGACTGAGACTGACAGATTTGTCAGAAAGATTTTCACCATGAGATGGAGAAGCAGAAAACAGTACTGGAAACTGTGTGTAATGGAAACACATATGTACAGGGATTTCCAGTGATGCTTTCAGCAGTTTAATGTCGTACGAGGGGAACTTCACAATTTAACAAATAGTCCTGAGCAATGTTTTCTTCCTGGGAGCCTGAGGGAGATGTCAGCAAGCCAATGGCATCGTCCAAGAGACACAGGTGGGAAGGCTATTTTACTTTGACAAAATCCCACTTCAATTCAACCTGAATTTGAAATTGGTGGTGGCAGCTGGGGGAGTTCACTGAAGGTATCTGTGCCTAAGGCTATGTAGGCACTCAGACTCCTGTCTTTCTTATTAATTTTGGGTGGAACAGTTTGAGACATCCCCATGAGACAGTCTACTCCCACACCTCTCTATGCACTTCCAGATGGCGGAAAGTTTTTGAGAGGGTGTCTGTATGGTTGCACCTCAGCAGTCTTCTGAAATTGAAGGGCAAGTGAAAGCAACAGGTACCAATTCTTACTGTATTTACATATGTAGGTCTGTCCCTGGATCTCCAAATTATTCAAAATGTAAGATTATCATTAGGCTAAAAAGATTAAATCTTAAAGGGCCCATTTACCCACTACTATAATCCACTACAATTTCCCTTCCCCCTCTAAGAAACTGCTTAATCTAGTCACTGGCTAAATAAATGTGTATATACATCCAACTGCTGCATGTGAGCACAGGCCAAGAAATCCATGCATGGCCCAGGGAAAAAGAGGGAAAAAGACCATTTCAACACGAATACTCCCCTTCTTTCCCAAAACACCCCTACCATTGTTAATGAAACTCTATTACCCTGCTTAGCCCTCTCTTTTCTACAGAATCTTCTGTAGTTATCTCTCTCCATCACATAGACTGAAAACTTTAATAAATTGCTCCAACTAATTTGCACATCACTGAGGGCAGATGAGATGTGCAGAAACACAATTGCTAGCCTGAAAGATTTGCCAGACAAGGACAGGGGAATATAAGATCTGAGTCCATACTCTTTGCTCTGGGTGACAAGATTCAGTATGTTCTCCAAGCTCACGCAGAAACCTTTGGCAAAGCTGGCCCTCTCTTCCACGTTTCGTGCATTCCTCTTCTCGCTGCTAACCAACTGTTGTAGCAGCCACCGCTCTTGCTAGGCTGTAAGACACGTACCATGTGGGCCATTATCCTGGCCTTATGATTTTACTGATTGTAAAATATTTTACTGTATGCTGTGGCTTTGCTATGGCCTGCATTTTTTGGCTTTTTTTGCATGAAAATCAGAGGAAGGTAGCAATTACTTCTTACTCACAAACCTGTTTACTCATTCCTGGCACAGGCATGAAATGTGGAAACGACAAGCCTCCAAACAAAAGCCTCACATTGCAAACAGACACTTAGACAACCAGTCTAGTTAGCCCTGGAAATTTTGACAGATGGCTCTTTGAATCAGACTGGATTCCCAGTTCTGTTCCCATCTAATCAAATGCAAAATTGATAAAATTTCTAGTGGGTGAAGGAACCTGCAGTCATACAGCCTAAAGAGTATCTGTAACTGCGAGTGCTTGTGAGCTGGTACAGCTCTCTTAGGTATCCACCAACACAGAGTGTGTGGCTACCTGTGGCTTTCATCAATGAATGGAAAAAAAATAGAATCTGCAGAAATCCCTTAAGAATCAGTTTATTTGCTTTCTCATTTTTTGGCTCAACGCTATGTGTGAGCACTTAACGTGAACTGGAAGAGTACAATTCCCTGAATGCACCAAACAAAGTAGCAGCCTCTAATTTTGAATTTCCCTGGAGCTGGGGAGAAAAAAGGGTTTGTCAGAACTAATAATGGGTGAATCCCAAAATGGGCTGTGAAGAGAAATTGTCTAATCCTAGTCATTTCCCTTGACAGCCAGCTCCACTTTTGCTGGGAGATTCTGCCTGGAAATATTTTATTCAATAATATTTTTTGCCTATATGGACCTATTTCAATACAGTTCCACTCCTGGAGACCTATCTGAAGAATTGCAGCTCCACATGTCAACCATTAAATAGTCAAGTATGGAAATGTTAATTTTAGCTCTGATATATTCTCTATTTTTACTTTAATTTGAGGAAATCCCCAAATCAATCAGTTAGAAAGCACTTAACCGCAGCGGAGGCTGGAGGTTTTTAATGGAAAGGGCTTTAGTAACAAACAATGAATCACCACAATAATAAAGAACCGAGTAGCAACATCAGGGAACAAGAAACTATGCAGCAAGATTCTTCCCAAAGCAGATCACTTCTCATTACTGTGCAAGATGCATTAGCATCTTTAATATAATGTTAGGAAACAGTTTATTTCTTTTAGGGAGCAGACCTAATTCATCAGAGAAAACATATGTCTTCCCATATGATTTAGCATCTGGGTCTCTGTGCTGTAACACACCACTGGAGGTAACAATTAATGTCTTAGTTCCACCCCGCTAAGAGCTATTACTTATTACGCTGTATTCCCACAGTGCCTTCTCTTTCCTGAAAGGTATATACATCCTCTGCTGTTCAAGAAGTGCCTACGCAGAGTCTTTAGGTTTTAGACGGAAACTCTCTTTGGGCCAGGCAAAATAGCTCCTTAATTGAGTAGCTGGGACTGCTTAGCTGTTTCAGTAATTAAGTCTCAGACCACATGGTTGGCTGGACCTTTCCAAAACTGTGTTTATGCTGTAAAACAACTCATGTGAGGCAAAATCTTCCACATTTGAGCATTTTGCCTTCAGGCTAATGCCATAATTATGTGAAAACCACACTGTATCCCTAAGGATGGATCTTTTTATTCATAGAGCAAACTATTTTTTTTATTTATTTATTTCACTTGAAAGAAAGATAAAACATTGCTCTTTATTCTAGGTTCAGTAATATGATTTAGGCACATGGTTTGGATAAAGTATGAGTAAGGATACTTCCCTGTGAAATGTAAAGTAATACCTACATTAGAAAAAATTAAATAGTCGGTTTTCTTATGATATTTACTGAATTTTAGATGTGCTGACTGTGGTGATAATCTATTCTATAGTTTCCTGAATATACGTATTAGATTTGTGGCCATTAAATGTACTTTAACTGTAGATGAGGTGCTTCAATTAAACAGTCAAATTCAGCTCCAACCCAAAGTTTAGATTTTCAGTTTAAACAGAGGGTGAGAATCACAGAGAGTTAAAGTAATCCCTTAATGTCATGATAGACACTTGCATTTGCTTTGGCTTAATTCCCCTTTATTTAAGACTACGACCATTCCTTTACCTCACTGCAGACTGTAGAGGTTAAATGTATCGATGGTGTCAAGGTCAAATCATGGGAAACAAATAATTATTGTGAAGTAATAAACATTTGGTAGAGAGAAAGAAAGGGCAGGTAAATAATTGCTTTTGAAGTCATTTCATCTTTTTAAACAGTCACATGGAATATTAAAATCTGCTTTAGGAAATACTGTATTTTCCTACACTAAAACAAGAGCAATAGTAGATTTATTAAATTAGCAAGCACTATTTAAATACCTTAAGGTACATAAGACTTTAGTTGTTCTTACCTCAGTCTCTCTAAAGCACAGTAGTAACAAGACTAAGGACATATGTCTGATTCTTTTTCCAGGGAAAAACACTTCACTCTACTTTCTGTCTATTTTTTATCTATAGTTTTATTTTGTAAGACTTTTAACTGGATAATTTATTTTTGTTAACTGTGCCTGTTTGTTGGGTACTTCATTTAACATTAGACAAGAATATTTTGAATTCATGGAGATCATACTGTGAAGCATTGAAAAAAACCTGAGAACATACCTCGATTTCTCACATTAAAAGATGCTTAATGTGGAAACATCTTCATGGTCTTATAAAGAAATAATCAAAGAAACAAAGGAATTTGCTACAAGGTTATCTGCTCTTGTTAGTCCATTTATAGGAATCATGTAGCCTTTCCCCAACAAACACAAACCTCTATATGCTCATTTTACTCCTATGTCCAAGGTCAATACATTATCCCATCTGTTATAAAAACTAACAGTTTCTCCAGTGAATAGCCAGTTTCTGTTTTCACTAGCATTTGTTGTAAAAAGCCTTGATGTAAACAATGAGTCTTTTACTATATCTGCAATTCCTTGGATGGTGTTTGGGTTTTAAGTAATTGCTGATACTTTCCAGAGACAGCTGCAAGTCAAGGCATCTCCGGGCAGGTAGGAACTTTTAAACTTGGAAGGAAAAACACAAACCTGAAGTTACATTCAGTTAACCTGCTCCACCTGTTAGGATTCAAGGCACGTATATTAACGTCGTCACCAGATACCTTTCAACAGAGGATATAAATTGAGGACAAAAATAGGGGAACCTAAAGCAGATTGCTTTGTGGAGTAGCTAAGTTATCATTTTGGGGTATTTTCCCCTCTTTTGATCTGTGCTGCTTCATCTGTAAGGGCTGTGCCATGTACAGCAACAAGCAGTCATGTTGTTTCTTTTCTACTGAAAACCACTCTGGTTTATCCTCTTTTATCGAGATTTCCTTTATGAATTCTTTCTGTTCTCTTTGTCAAAGATAGAGACTTCAAACAATAATGGTGTGAGAAATACATTATATGTTTCAAGAGCACGATCTGATCCATAAACATTTCCCTGCCAAGCATGCTGGCTTTGCTACTCACCAACACTAGGATGTTGAACACTTGAGTTCTTTAGACATTAGTAATTGTTCCTCCCTTTATGTGCCAAGACTGGATGCCTAAAGATATGATAATTGGAATTCTGAAGACAGTGAGAAGCAGTGCATATTTTCTTTTCTCAACTTTTTCCTCCGTCTCTGCTGCTGGCTCTGCAGAAACAAAGTATTGCAAACATCACTCTGCAGAAGGCAGCTGTAATATTTCAGGAACTGTAGATGCTAAAAAAACTTGAACCCTTTCATTTTCTTATTTGGGGTCTCTGCAAAATGTGGGACAAACCAACCTCCTTTTCTTACATATCTTCTCTCCTTCTTCTCCCCACTCCTCAGCTGACACTCCTGCAGAGAAAGTAAAAGGGCATAAAACTGTCAACTATCAAGTGACTTGAGAACCTGGGGTGGGAGGGAAATTTCTAAATCAGGAAGGTGAAATCATCGAGTTTCTCCATAAAATCAAACAAAACAGCTGAACACACACAATTAAGTCACTGAAGCTCATATGGATGAAAATACTAAATTCTTCTGTAGAGTACAGCTTGGTCCCACATTAAAGAACTAAAAATGGGTTCTTCTGCTGTATTTTGGAAGTGCGCAATTCAGCAATCTCTATATGAGCTGAGAGTTTAGGTTCTCATTATAGTTAACAGGCAATAGACTCTATAGTCAGCAGAGTCAATGGAAATAAGGATATGACTCATCCCAAGAAACATGAGAATCTTATTTTAAGATGAGATGAATTTCACCCACTATGTGGGCTCCCTTTCCATGTGTGTCAGGGAGCCCAGACTGACATGCACACTTGAGGTGGGAGAAACCTCCACTGCAGACATCTACCTTTAAACAGAACATTGAGGATTTACCTGCTTTGATGGGAAACAATTAAGCCTGGGGCTTAATGAATTGCCTCTTGTCTCTCACTATGGCTTTGCATTCACCTGTATCACTACTGACACGTTTAAAAATGACACTAAAATGAGGAAATGCAAAGAGATGTGAAGGTTTACTGAGTTACATGCAGGGTTTGATAGCAAGAAACTTGAGTTTCATTCTCAGTGCAGACTGGCTGAGGATTATGTCAAATTCACCTGTCCTCCCACGGTCATTCTTTCATACATTCTTCCTTGCTGTATTTGCTCAGGACAGTCCTTTGGGCTGAAGTTGCATTTGCAACCCGTAGCACAACAGGGCTCTAATTTCTGTGGAGCGTGCCAGCTGCTATCATAGTAATAGCAAAAGTTGTGGAGTGAAACAGGGGAGCTCTTATGTGTCTGCTACCAGAAATATAAAAATAGAGTGAAACAAGCAGAGAGACAGATGGTGGAAACGCCAGGATAAGTTGCATTAATCTAATACACTCTAGTGGTATAAAACTTGGGTTTCTAACCTAAACAAGTTCTTCAGTAGACAACTGAAACAGATTAGAACCTCCAGGTGAATCTTTTCACTGTATTACAGATAGCTAAAACAGGGTACAGATTGCATGAACTCCAGTAGCAACTTATATAGAATTGAACCTGTAATCTTATGCCCCTTCAAGTGCATCTTAATCCCTTTTCCAAATGAGCTGCTAAAATCTGTGTTTTTAGAGTGTTCTACAGGACAGTTGTGAATCTCAGAATTTTGAGTTGAAATTCAGAATGCTTTTGAATTCAGGAATTTTCTAACATGATATGCTGTTTTGGCTATTTTATTAGATATAAGCCAGTTTATAATCCATGTTTTCTTGTTTAATAAAAATATGGTATTTCCCTACTGCTCATTTTAAAAAAGCTTTTAAAATTTTCATTATGAAAAACCTTAAAAAGTTGCCACTGATTTTCCCCCTCACTACCTTTATACTGCCTGTAAATCAGATGCAATAATAACTTCTGAGAAGCTGGAAAAAGCATATTCATCTCCCTGGGAAAGTTATGAGGATGACAGCTCAGTGCTTCAGCAGCGTCAGAGCTGTTACATTTCCATTCATTAACTTTCCCTTTTTCTATATAAAACCACATAATTGGGACTTCCCTTAGTGGAAACATTTAGTGCATCTTTAATGGGCAACTCAGGATCACAGTACTTTAAGACTGAATCTAAGAGTTATTGAGAGCTTCCTGAGAGCTGCCAAATGCTGCATGTTCCCATAGACTCAGCATCTTGCAGGATCAGATTCTCATAATATTTTTAGTGTTAATAATGTCAAATCCTCTGTAGTGCTTTTGTAATCTATTTACAAAAATGTCACATGGAGACCTTCTCCAAAATTATCTGACTATTCGTTTTTTTTCAAGTACATTTTCTTCAAGCCTAAAGTTTTTATAATAATGTATTTTTTCCCCCTTCTTCCAGATGAAGTTTCTGGTTAAAATGAATGGAAAAATAAGTGTTAATTCAAATTTCTTCTAGTGATGTCAAGAGAAAAACTGTAATCTGAAGCAGAAAAGAAAAGTTTCATCATGGTGGTCTTGATGACCAGTACCTACCTACTTAGTAATTTGGCAAGCAGTTCTGGATTTGTCAGATTTTCAGTTTCACACATATGAGACAATCTGTTAATTTGTTTAAGGTTCACCTGACCATGTAGCTTTCAGAAGAGAAGAATGGATCAGAGATAGAGTGCAACCCAATGGAACTCTGAGCTTTTTTGTGTTGTTCTGCCATGGGCTTCATGCACAACTCCAGGTCTCCAAGTTCACCACCTATAAAATGAAGAACACATAAGGAATAAAACGAAGAACGTATGAGGAATAGATATCACAGAAGAAACAACTTGCCATGACCATAACTGAACCAGAACCTATCCAGAAAAAAAAAAGTCAAAACCAATTTGTCTAGAGAGGAAGCCACTCTCTGATTTCCCATGGTTCCTTTCCTGATAAAATTTACCCCCTCTGAAAGGCTGCAATGTGTCCCAGAGCCACAGCCTCCTCCTTACATGATCCTTCTACATCCCCAGAGCAAGCTGGGAATTTTTCACATAATAAAATGTGATCTCATGATGCTTGAGAAATGTTGCTCTGTGTGCTTGACACTGCAGCCTTAAAAATACTATTTAAATTTGCTCCTCCTACAATAAAACAGGTAGAACTGAAACAAATCCCTCAACATGCCTTTTACTAAATACTGCTATCCTGGTGTAATTTTTCCTTAACTTGAGAAAATTTTTTTCTTTGCAGTTATATTCTCAACCACTGCATGAGCACTGAGCCAAGAAGACTGAAAATGCATCTGTTTTCTGTTTCTAGAAGCAATTAACCAAATTCAAAACTCAGTCACTTTAATATGACATTTAGTTTTATTTATGTTTTCTCCTTGTATTCAGACCCATCCCGTGTCCCCAGATACACACTGCTGTGATAAACCACCCCATACAACAGGCCGACACAAGGGTGTTAAACAAAGGACTATCACTATGGACAGCTCAAGTTCCTTTTACCTGAACTGAGGAAGACCTCTTAATTAGGGCCTGTGGTATGTTTTTAATCATTTAAATACTGTAGAAAGGAATGGAGACAAAGGAAGCCCCTTGCCATGCTTGTGAGAACTACACATATATTATTTGCCTTCTATATTTAGTTCTTTTGTTCTCTTAGCTGCTTGGCTGCAAGTATCCCTACTCTTCTTCTTTACCTGCAGCTCCAGAGTCAGGTAGGAGAGGTCAGCAGATACTCCTGGACAGGACAGAGTTTGACTTGAAAGAAGTTGCTTTTCTTTTAATTAATTCAACTCCAGCTATTCTGATCCTTAGCTGACTACGCCATCTAATTCACAGTGGAGGGGAACACAATCCTCTAGCTATAGGACAGTGCAGACGTAGGAACATCAGCCTGAGAATAAATGTAAGCTGGAAATTCATGAAAAGTTTCTAAACTCTGAGGCAGTAAAATTCCAGCATAGCCTCCGATTGGAGGCAAGGCAGAAAAAAATCTAACTGCCCTGAGACAGAATGTGAAGAATTGTCAACAGGGTCATATGAGGTAGTTGTCTGCAATAATTGGGTCTGGATTTGATGACACAGGCAGTTTCTCCAGCCTTATGCTCCTAATTAATGCTGAGTCCCATGAAGGGCACATGATGAAGAAGACTGGAAATGTTTTATATGATTAATCATTATTTGATCAGGCTGGATTCCACATTTTGACATGGCTGGAGAGAAACATTTCTCAGTACTGATGGAATTTGAATGGTTCAGGAAAAAAAAATAAATGGTTATTAACAGCTGTTTCTTAAGTGTACATACACCAAGAAGCAATGCTCTTTTTGAAATGATGTGTGCTTCAAAGACCAGATGCCTTCTGTTGTATTAGAGCAGTAAATTTAAGTTTGTTTTTAGAGATCATTCTATCTTTAGAGACATAACGGAGAAACCTCAAATGGGAGCCTAATCATCCTATGCTCCCTTTCTAGATTTTTGGAAAGAGGAAGGCACAACAAAAGGCTGAGTTTGTTCACTCTAAAATTGGGATTATCATCTGGACATGCCCCTCTCCACCAAAACTCAAGAGAAAATACTAAAACTCAAACATAGTTATCCCAAACTCCCTAAAAGAACCATGTCCAAATGACTAATTTTTTTCCTTTTCTAATTAAATAAGAGTTGTGTCAATTAATAATTTTAATATTTGGACAATTAGATTTTATGTCCTAACTTTCTGAGTCAATTGCCTTGCTCCAATAAGCAATACACTGGCCTTATGGGTTCAGAGTTCTGCTGACCCAGAAAGGCAAAACTGTAGGGATTAATTTTTAGCATTGTGCGAAGAGATCAAAACCAGCAGTGCATCACTGTTGGAGCTTGCAAACAGATGCTGCTTAGATCATAGGAAGCTCAAATTAGAAATAACTTCTAATTTATTGGTTTGGAGTCTGTGATAAGGGTATTTTGTTGCTAGAAATCAGAAAACAACCACTAAACTCACTTTGGTTAGCCAGCTCCTTTTATCATTGTCCAAGAGAAAAGTGACTGAGAAAAGAAAATGAAGTTCTACGATGTTTTCAGGAATAATGTAGGAGAACCCATCCTTCTTGCTTCCCTAACAGGACCCACAGTTAAAACCCTGGCAATAAAACTTTATGAGGCTAAAAACTTAAATACCTTGAAAACTCGGCAATTAAGTCATATTTTTATTCATACTCCCCCTTACCTTGCCCATGCCACATACGAGTCTCAATACAGTACAGAGGCTCTTACACACTGTCACATTGTTATCACATTTATTTGCTCTTTTAGTGCACTCTGACTTTGCTTAAATTGCTGCTGAATAAAGTATTTTGTGCTGCTCTCAGCCTCATCCAGCTAAATACCACTCCTGAAAATTTTCTGTCCTATTTTGCCTTTTATGGTTCAAGGCAAGATGAAAGATGAGCTTATTTCTTCAGGTTTATTAGTAATATTAATAATAATTTGCTGAGGTTTGATTCTAGATTTTTCAAAGCAATTTGCAGTTATTCATTACATTCCTACAAACTTTGCAAGTAAGATTAGCTTTATTTTGGAGATGGGCAGACTGAAAGGTAGAGAAGTTAAGTGTTTGACCAAGGGTCTCTCTGACAAAAAGAGGTTAGCGTATCTAATTCCCAAATTGCGACTCGGGACACAGAGATGTTTGGTGATCTGTTCACGTGGTAGTATGAACAACTTGGATCACCAGGAGCTGGGCTGAACTTTGAGTCAGAAGATTTTAGAAATTTCTTGCCTTTTTTTCGACAAGAAAGATAAAACATGGAGAATGCAAGATGTCAGGTTTCTGACCTCATCCACAGTATTTTTTAAAGCTGAGCTGTATGAATCTGGTGAAAGTTTTTCTGAGAAGCTTTGCATTTGGATTTTCATTTCCATTTGAAGCTACTCTACTTCTTAAGCTGACTATTTTGACATCAAAAGCATGCACTGTACTCCATTCTCCATAGTAAGTTGAGGGCTGCCTGGCACTCCTATTTTTGTGACGCATATGGGCAAAGTAAAGATAATATTGGAAGAGAAAAATAATGACCACATTATGGTGGCTTTTCTAGTCACTTTATTTAAACACAGTGAGTCATTCTGAGTAATGAATGTTCACAAAAGAAGGTAACATAAAACATATAAAAATGTTTAAGACATATATGAATGAAGTAATTTTAATAACCACTTATATGCTTTAAATGAAAAAAACTCTTTACAAAAGTAGAGTATTTAGTACAAGGGTCAGGACACCAGATTTTCCTTTTTTAAGTGTCTGAGTTATGGCTACCTACTGTATTCTAAACTAAGAAGTAATTTTCCACTTTGCGGTTGGTTTGGTTTTTTTCTGCAACAGAGATTTTCCTTGGGCTGTGGAGGGAATTCTGCCAACTGTCCAGATAGCTGAGATAATCATGAGTCTACTATATTAAAGGCAGGTTACAGCTCCAGATATACAGCCCAGATACGAGTTTTCACCTGTGACCTTCGCTTGTGGATTCTCCTGGCTCTTTGTTGATGTAGTGCGGTATTTCTCAATAGCCCAAGACTGAAGAATATAATATCCATTTGACATTTCAAAGAGAATTTAAGCAGAGTAAACTGCAAATATCTGTGTTTGGCCAGGAGATCAAATTCAGTGATGCTATATTTGCAAAGACTGCAAGAAATCTTTCTTTTCATGGGAAAAAATAATTTAAAACAAAATCCTAACGTCTTATTTATGTCTCCTGACCAGAACTTAGTGGTGCAATTATACATTATACCTGACTTGATTAATGTACTGATCTGTAAAACTACCACTTACCTCTGGATCTGCCTAAGAAAATTCTTGTTCAAACCCAGCCCCACTGCAAGACCTCTTAGGTCTGCCAAGGTCACAAATGCTTGAAAAACCCCTCCTAAATCCTAAGAAACACCTTATCCGGTTCTGATTCACTTAAGTCAACTTTACTGCATTAAAACTCCCTCTGCTCTCCTCTGCTTGCTGCAGTGAGCAAAGGGTGTTAAGAAGCTAAGCAAAAATGAATATGTAGATGTTTCACAGGGTTATAATGGAAACTTCAAAGTAATGTGATCAGATACGTTTCAATATACCCTAAAACCACTACTGCTGTAACCGTGATGAGTGAACGCATTGAAATTTGAGGCTAAATTGTGTGACTAATTCTGAGTTTATTGAAATGAACAAGGACAAATGAGGTACTACTTTCTCTTCCAGATACACAACCAAGTTTAGAAGGGCTGCAGCACCATTATCATCAGTTTTTAAGCTGTAAATTACATCAGAGATTAGACTTTTCACTTTGGCTATGGGCACTGTTAAGCATCTTGAATCCTTGTGTAAACAGTATTAAAAAAAAGAAAGTATTTGCATTTTAACGCAGCACGCCATTGTTTAAAAACAGAAACAGTCTGAGGTCCTGACACCAGGACAGTCTTTGGAACATTTCTAGGTATGTTTCCTACCTTTTTTCATCATTAATCACATTAATAGATTACTTTTTATTTGCCTGTTTCTGACCTCACATAACTAGCTCAGCCACATAACCTGGCTTAAATGTTGGGGAATGCTTTTGACATGAATATTTTTTAGCCTGGAGGGCAAGCCACCTCTTAGGATGTTAGAGAGATGGTTTTAAACCTGAAGCCAAGGAGATCCTATAATTCATGTCTCCTGCTTCCTGAGTGAGTATGCAACACACTGTGCTGGGTTATTACAGTAAAGGTATGCATTGCTATTTACTTCTCAAGAGGGCTAGACTTGCACCAGTAGGTTCAGATTTAACAAGAAGTTCAAGGTGGGGTCAATCCTAAGCAAATTTATGTCATCAATAGGTCCCTTTACTCTCACTGGCAAGGTACAAACTTAAAAAGACTGAGTCTACAGATGGAGGCCTTCTATCTATTTACTCAAATTGTGGTGAGCTTGCTTTAAAATAATTCCCCTCTGCCCAGCTTTATTTGGGGGATTTTAATCTAAAATACACGCAAAATTATGTTTAAATAAGGAGGGATCGAAATTCTTAGGTAGTCCTGACTTCCGTATTTAAAGGCTGGTGACCTCAAAATCTCTTAGTTTACTGGGTCCCTTTTCTGCATACAAATCCAACAACTATCATAATTAAGCCCACTTAGTTTCACTAGGACTCTTGGTGTTGCTATACTTCCAATAATAACAGCAAAAAGTCAGTAATACTGAGAGGGGCAAAATGTGCCTCTCCAGACTCAGAAGGAGGCTTTTTAAATCTGCCTTATGCAGTGAGTATATCGGGAAAGAGAAGTATTATTACTGCAAAAGTTAATGCTTCGGGAAAAAGATTGGAAGGAAACAGTTGAGTCCTGGTGAGTCTTTCAAATGACTCGCTTTTAAATGTCTACCACAGGGTTAGTGGAAATGTACCCTAAGCTCATTTAATGCTACTCTAGAGCTCTGTTGACTGTAAGAGGAGCTTAGGCCTATAGGCCACATGTGGACACCTCCATAGAAGCATATACCTTTATGTGTCTCAATCAAAAGCAGAATCTCAGTATCACGTACCTCTCACGGCAATGAGACTCCACGTGTTTCTTATCAACTAGGTGTTGTTGACAAGAATAAACATCCTGGTGGGTTACTCAAAGTTTTCAGCTTTGATGCCCTTTGTCTGATATCTTAACAGGTCATTCTCTGAACTGCATCACGTTATACATCTCACTGAATATTTAAATTCTTTAAAGCCTAATTTATTTAAAAATATATAGGACTAGGGCCATGCAAGAATCAGATTCAGGAACTGTTCAGAGCAGCTTTTCATGTTCTAGCTCGTTAAGATGAGTTTTGTCCAGAAAAGCTTGTGGTAACAGACCCTGAAGCAGCAAGCAGCTTTTGGCACAAACACCTTTTTGTACATCCACATCCAAAAAAAAACTAGAAGTCATGGACTTTTGAAGGTCCCAGTGAAAAAAAAAAAAAAAAAGCAGCAGACTAATCATGAGAACCCTCATGAGACACTGGTTTGGAGGAAATACTGAAGTCCATTTAATTATCCTGATAAAATGGAATTCTATTCAAAAGCAAAAATTTGAAAATACTAATGCTTTTTTGATTCCTTTTAGAATAAAAATTTTGATTAAACTTTTACTGAACATACTGGTATTGTTGCATTATTGTTACTATATTGTTATAGTTTACTGGATATAGAAAAATCAGCATAAATTTTGGATTAAAAAACCTGCAATTTTTAGTTGAGAAAAAAAGGGGTTTGGCCAGCAGATTTTGTTGACTTTTAAATTTTTTTTTCTTGCATCAGCCTTAAATGAATATTCTGGCACATCCGTAAGTAGGCCTGCTCTTGTCGACCTTTAACTAAACATAAAATTGAATAATATTCTCAGGAAAGGAGTTTTCGCATTGTTGGCTATATTTGTCAACACCATTACATCCCAGCAACTTACAAGTATTAATGGACTCAGTTTAACACTCTCCCACTGAGTTATTAGTTTCCTTTTATAGGTAAGTAATTGAGATGCAGAGATTAATTGACTTGCTTAAAGTCATGCAGGAAGTCTCCAGCACAGCTAAGAACTCATCCCAAAATTTGTGTTTTCATCCAATAACACTGCGACTTAGATTGTGATGGTAATTTTTTCTAAATTGGTGGTAAAAAATTATTCCATTTTACATTATCCATATAATCCTTATAATCTGTAAAAATGAGTTTTTATGTTGTAAACTTGCTTCAGAGTTTTATAGCATCATAGCATATGTGTTCAACATATGTACATTTCAAAGTGGAGTGATTAATAATAAACACAACTGACAACTCATGCATGCGTACTTTACAAAGAAAGAAATATTTATAAAGGAGGAAATGAGGCTAGATTTAGTGTATAAAATATTTAATTCCTTTAGTATATAATCCATGGCACTGAATGGGATGTTCTCAAAAGAGTTGCAAGAGCTGGCTGATATGATTGCAGGGTCACTCACATTTATCTATAAATAGTTGTAATGTGTCCCTCATGTATGGACAAAGGTTAATATTGTGCCCATCTTGATGACAGTGATGATGGAGAACACAAGGAAATGAAGACATCTCCAGCAATTGAGAAATCACAGAATCACAGAATGGCAGGGGTTGGAAGGGACCTCTAGAGATCATCTAGTCCAATCCCCCCAGAGCAGGTTACACAGGACTGCGTCCAGGCAGGTTTTGAATTATTTCCAGGGAAGGAGAGTCCACAACCTCCCTGGGCAGCCTGTTCCAGTGCTCTGTCACCTTAATGCAAAGAAGTTTTTCCTCATGTTGAGGTGGAACTTCCTGTGCTCCAGTTTGTGCCCGTTGCCCCTTGTCCTGTCATTGGGAACCACTGAAAAAAGCCTGGCCCCATCCTCTTGACACCCACACTTCAGGTATTTTTAGGCATTGATAAGGTCCGCTCTCGGTCTGCTGTTCTCCAGGCTAAAGAGCCCCAGGTCTCTCCACTGTTCCTTGTAGGAGAGATTCTCCAGTTCCCTCATCATCTTAGTAGCTCTCCGCTGGACTCTCTGTCCCTCTTGAACCAGGGGGTCCAGAACTGGACACAGCACTCCAGATATGGCCTCACCAGGGCAGAGTAGAGGAAGAGGAGAACCTCCCTCAACCTGCTGGCCATAATCTTTTTAATGCACCCCAGGATGCCATTGGGCTTCTTGGCCGCAGGGGCACATTGCTGGCTCATGGTCAACTTGTTGTCTTCCAGAACTCCCAGGTCCTGGAATAATCACAGAGCAAATCCTCTTACAATCCATTTCCAAACATGCAAAGGAGAAGATATCAGGAACACTGAATATGGATATATCAAGGGCTGTTTTAGTGGGGTGAGGAGGAAGCTAGGACGGGATCGGTTACAGTCTTCATCTTCTTAAGCGAGTTATAAAGACAATGGTGCCAAATACTTCCCAGCAGAGTCTACTACTAAAACAAGAGGTAATGATCAAAAATTGAGGCTTAACAGATGCTGGTTGTACATTAGGAAAAAAAAGAGAAAACACTTGACTAAGATGATAGTGCAGTACTGGAACAGATCATACAGAGAAGTAAGGGGAGTCATCCCACCAGGTTTCTAGTGATGGCAGCTATATCATAGTTTTCTTGCTGCAGAATGGTCTCCAGCTCCTTCTGTTTATTGCCCATGCTGCATGCATTAGTATAGATGCACTTCAGCTGAGGTAATGATCTTGCCACTGTTATGGAAGGAGAAGCCCTAATTCCCACCTGACCATTTTCAGCCACTTCCATGGTGGCTAACTTATCAACAAGCCTAGTGTTTTTGCTGCTGCGTGGGTCAGCATCCCCCACCTCAACTAAGATCTCAGACTGAAAAAGCACACCAGTGCACCGACATGCCACATCGAGGCTCCCCTTTGGCAAGCCTGGTTTCATCCCCATCCCCCTTTGAAGCTAGTTTAAAGCTTTTCCTATAAGCCTTACTAATTCTTGTACCAGGATCCTTTTTCCCCCTTCGAGACAAGTTAACCCCATCTGTTGCTAGCAGGCCAGGTGTCTTATAGACCAACCCATGGTCAAAGAACCCAAAGTTGTGCCGATAACACCAGGCTCAAAGGCAAGAATTCATCTGATGGCTTTTCCTGACAAAACCCACATCACTCCCTGCAATTGGTGGGATAGAGGAGAACATTACTTGCACTCCAGGTCCCTTAACCAGCTGACCCAGGGCCCTGAAGTCTCTCTTCATTGCCCATGGACTTCTTGATTTAAATTCATCACTACCTACTTGAAAAACATGTACAGTTTTCTTTTTACTTCCTTGACCCTGGCCCCAGCGAGGCAGCAAACTTCCCTAAGTGGGTCTGGTCTGCAAACAGGGCCTTCTGTTCCTTTCAAAAGTGTGTCCCCTATGACAAGTAGGCACCTTTTGTTCTTTACTGAGGCTGTTTTGATATGGGGCTTAGCCTGACTTCGTACTGGCGACACCACTAAGTTATGTGAACCTTCATCCTTGTTGATGTTTGATTCTCCCTACAGAGCAGTGCATCTATTTTGAAAGGGCACCTGGGGGCTTACAGTAACTACTGGGGTGCCACGGCTGCTGTGTCTGGCAGGAACTTGTCACCACTGATCCCTATCCTCTAAGTCATCCCATTCAGCGAGATGGAGAGAAGACTGGGAACCCTCCGTGTCCTTAGCACTGTGTGCCTGTTGGGACTGTTCCAAGGAAGGTAGAATCTGACTTCACCAGTCAGTCTCCCTCTCAGTGCCTTACAGCCCTCAGCCTTTCAACCTCCTCTTTCAGCTCAGCCACAAGGCTGAGCAGATCATTCATCTGCTCACATCTAGTACAGGTGGTGTCTCCGCAGTCCTCCATTGCAAATGGAAGGCTCCGGCACTGCAGCCGAAGGCCTAGACACCCTCATGTTTGTGTGGGACCTCTCTCTGGGTTGCCACATTTCTTTTGACGACAGCTTTTGGCCGGGTTGCAACCATGGCTGGTCCTGCGTGCATGACAAACCCCTCAAACTCCTAGGATACACCCAGGTGACTCACCACGCCCCTTCTTGTCCAACCTTGATCTACAAGATCAAAGATCCCTGAGCTCCCAGAGGAGGTTTAAATAGCCCCCTGCAGATCCGCCCATGCCTCGCCTGCCTCTTTCACAAGAACTGCTGGATCGGTGAGGGGGATCACTCCACTGCCCACATGTCTCCCGGTTTCGGGAAAAAAGACCCCGTACACCGAGTTCTGCCACTCTCCCGAACTGCCGCGGGGACGGTCCAGCTCCGAAGGCTGACCTCAGCGACTGATCACTGTCTGGAATAGCCTGTGGGAGCCTTTGAAAGTAGCAGATAAGAAACTGCTGCCTCTTAAGTCTGAGAGAACACAGAGAACAGGGAGCCAGAATAGGCTTAACAAATGATAGTCAAAATGACAGGCTGGGGCAATGACATCCACAGGAATGAGACAAGATTTTACCCCTCAAGCCCACCAACAGAGAACTTGCAAGGCAAAAGAAAAAGGAATAAATTAAATTGGGGTGAATAGGTCCGACCTTTTTTGCCGTCTCCTGCTATGGAGTGGGAGAACTTACAAAACCAGAGAAGTTATGTACCCCAAAATGACCCAGAAGTAGTGCAAGGATAGGGGATAAAATGTGTGCTGAGCTTGAAAATGTCACGTTACAGCCCCAGACACCATCATATGGGTAGCACGTAGGCTGAGCATTGTGATAGAAGCTTACACTGTTAGTGCGTGCCCTGTATCTGGTTTTAGATAGAGAAACTCAATTTCCACACTTGTCAATCCAGCGTTGTTCACCAGCTTCTAACCACATACAATAAATGCAGTGTAATCACTTTTTGAAAGATATATCACGTAAACCTGTCAGAAGGATCTTTGATATCTCTGATTTTTAAACACAGTTTGCATTTTTTAATACAATAAACAAATACAACAGAACTCACTGCAAAAACTGTAATTAAGAGAAAAGATTCAATAAGACTTGATAAAAAAGAATGAATATACAAGATGCCTGGAAATGTCTGTCATGTGTTTATAGTAGCTAGGTTCTTCCAGAAATACAAGACGATAACAACAGCTTAATTCTCAATTGCGAGCTCATACATTACGCTCCTGAGATGAGATGCCTTTCTTAGTTGGTATGTCTGAGTCCACAATATATCCTCAAAGAGGACAGAAGTTTCTTTCTATTATTCAGGCCTGTCCTGTCTGTATGAAAGAAGGCGGAAAAAAAGTGTATAGTAAAATCTATCCCCATCTTTAACTTGGAGCAAAAGAGGTATCAGATTTTAAAGAGTGAAGCACTGGCATACTTCACCCAGGAAGTATGTTGGACTGACAATACTGAACTCGGTTGCAGCAACAGTTGTCAGAAAAGGCTCATGGAAAGCTCATCTCACCTTGGGGCTGCTGGCTGAACTTCATGCCTTTTGAGCCCTGATGTCTACAATTTTGTGGTTACCTTCAGTGGGTTAAAGCTTCTAATGGTTGAAACAAAAAGAGTTGTTGTTACATTATGACTACTTTTTTCTTTTTTTTTGGGTTACAATTCTAAACAAAGGTCAATCATAATTAAGAAAATTCATTCAAATGGGAATTACTGTTAAGGAGAACTGACTACTTTCCGCTCTCAATAAATCCATAAGCATGCCTAAAATCTCACTCTGATATATAGCTTCGGTTAGCAATTGCAGAAACGGGGAGTTGCTCTGGACTCTTTCCATCTGGCCAAAATGCCAGACTTCTTGACAGGTGTACACCCAAATTGTGACATAGACAGTTTGTTTTAGGAACACCTATTTCCTTCCGAACCAAGATCTACACAGATAACCTGATATGAGTAATATCATTGAGCTACATATAACATGTGCTAAAAGGTACTGATCACAGTCACATGGACATGAAACAGTCAGGTGTGGCTCACGTGATAGCAAGTGCAATCGTGCAAGCTCCTTCTAGACCTTAAGGACTGGAGATTGTTTCAGTCTAAATGATCTATGTTTCTTCATTTTCTCCATGGAAAATGAATGATATGCCAGGATACATGGATAAATCCCTTATACAGTTTGCAAATTGCAGTTAGTTTTTCGAAGTTTCATGGTTTTTCTGAAAGTTGATTGTAGATTATATACGTGCTTGAAAGTTGTCCAGCACTGGCCTAGTGTCCCTGATGGTGGTTTACCTTGAAAGTAATAAGAGATATTTATTTCAAGCAGTTTGTGGCAGGGTAATGAGAGGCTAGGGAGCACAAAATTCAATTATGTGAAGTGCATTATGTATGTGTGTTTTCATGATTTGTATTGATTCACGTGCATGACAGATTGGTTATAAATTGGCTAATATATTGGCTTGTAAATGAAATATATTGGGTTGCAGGAGCATATTAGGTGGTGTATTGAATTCTCAGGGCCACTATGACATTTTATTTCTGGGTGTTAAGAATCTCTGTTATGGTGTGTATGTGTCTGGTATAATTACTTTACAGGGGTGATACCTGGGTCATTTATGGAAATATATTGGCATCACAATATGTCAGGTCACTGAGTGCCCTTGCCATCATTGAAGTGAAAAGATAAGTCTGTCTTTCCGAGAGCAGGGGAACTCCTCCCAGTCCGATGGTCAGATCTGGCACAGACTTGTCAACCTCACAAAGAAGACATCTTTTGGTGTATATGTTGACATACCAAGTTCCCTTCAGGTCTGAATCTGGATCACATTGGTTTTAGATAGTGTCAAAGGCACCACCATGAAAACAAGCAAACAAACAAACAAACAAAAACCTCCCCAAATTTTCTTATATAGTCACTCAGTGTAGTACTACTCGTACATGGACATCTATCTAAAGAGAAAATGCAAAGGAACAAATTCTAATAAGGAATGACTAGGAAGTGGGGAATTTTGAAGGTGAGAATGTGGAAAAAAATGTCATTACTTTCCTTTTACAGAAATCACTCTTATGCTTTGCAGATTGATTAAGACAAAAATTTGTCTCTTTGCACTGGTGTTTTTGGCTGGCAAAAATGCAGAGGCAAATGCTAAAAAGTTTGTTTCTTCTAGAGTGGGAAGTAGAAAGAAGATTTATTTCACCTTATTATTTATACTACTTCTTATAGTTGCAAAAGTATTTCAATAATCTTTATAGAGCTCAATTATACCATAGCCAATTGATATGAATGATTTCAGTACTCTTTAATATGCTGTTTAAAATCTCCGGTGTAAAATATTCTTAATGCACGGCGTAAAATATATAGCAATCTCTTTTAATGTAACTAAATCCTGGCTTTATTCTGTAGCTAAAATGCAGAAAGTATAAAGATTGAGTTTGTATTAGTCTATAGAGATGTTTACCTCGCTTCAGCTGAAGTTCTGTCAGTATTTCCACTTCTAATTTGGCAATGAGGCCTTGCACTGATTTTGTTTACTTACATTTCTGGGAATAATTATTTCTTCTGTTCTTGGGTTTTGGCTGTTCTTGGCTGAGTGAAATTCTGTTCTTTGTACTATAGTGGAGGTTAGGTATGTTCGTTAATGTACCTCCTCTTAGCTTTAACTTCTGAACATCAGGTGTTCAGTTAACTGACAACACAGCTACAGTATTGTGCAAGTGGTAATTATGAATCTACTTTCCTTACAGGACATAGGACATTTACCACCTCTAAAACATTCTGTGGGACTCAAATCTTGGCATCAGTATTTACCTACCTGATATCTCCTTTGGTGTCTTATCTTTTAGACAATCTTCTGAGGAAGAACATAAGTGGAGGCAACACTTGTGCAAGGAGATGTTTCTTGTACCAACCAGATGTGTTTGTGAGTTTCCAAATACACGGTGATGAACACTTTACAATACTTGTTCTCATATAACAGTTGGGAAATAGTTGTAGTGTAAGGTGATAGAGTATAATTTTGTCGTCTGTGGAGGAAAGAGTGAATCTAGGTCTCAAGGGATAAAGTTTCCAAAAATGAAGGGCAAGCCTCCAAAAAATTACAAGGTAATTACGAGTTAGGGTCTGAAGATATTTAGGTAAAACACTATGTCCATACTGAATTGATCAGCGCCTTGTAGAGGTGTTCGTTTCCAAAAAAAGTCCAAAACTGCAAGGCTCTTTGAACACTTATGATGAGCCATGATGACATGACTATTCCCCTTCCGGGGCTCTTGAAGTCCCACTGTCCAGGTCCTCACAGTCTGAGGTGCTGTGTGCTCTTTGTATTGGTTTCCTCTGCTATGTAGATCTCTGCCAGACATTGTGTGTACCAAGTCTTGGAAGATGAAAGAAGCTTTGAATTTGTGGCAATTCATGACTCCTGTCTTCAGTACTGTCACTCTTTTGAACTTTCATCCACACATGTTACAAACCTGCAGTATAGCACCCCTGAGAAAAACAACCTGTTAACAAAGGATTCTTGTGGCTGCACCACAAGCTGATGCCAGACCCTGAGGTTCTGTGCATCTCTCCTGAGTCACCTGTACAAAGGAAAGTAATAGTCATAATTAAATAGCAACCCATAGCAGTGGTGTGTAAGTTGACTAGCAGGCTTAAACATGCTTAGCAGTCTAATGCTTTTTGAAATAAGATTTCTTCAGACTAACAATATTTTCACTGGCAAGCAGGAGGAAGATGGACAGCCTGATATTTTGCAACAAATTAAAAACCAAATATTCTTTAGAGCGGGAATATTCACCTATATAAACATGGTGAAACGAAATGTTCTTAGCATTATTACTTTGCCTGAGACTACTAGCCAAGGTACTACACATTTTATATAATTAATGATATATTCCCACAGAGTTTCCTGCCAGGCTAACAGGAACAGGTATGAAAATAATAGGAAAAGCCACAAGGCAGGAGGATGAAGGGTAACATTGGTAAGATAAATACTCTTTCTTCAATGAATGTGAAACACCTACACAACACCCATGTTGAATTTTTGGCTAGTGTTTTTCTGATCTGGGAACAAACGTCACCATGTCTTCCTTTTGCACCTGCCTTGCCTCTCTGATCTGCCTGCTTTGCATCTGGTCAAGGTGCACTGTAGTATGAGATCTTCCAGCTGACAACTCTTTTCACTCATGATTTTCAGAGTTCATTAAAGCACTGTTTGACATTTTTCTGCTATAAAAGTACCTGTCCCACTGTAGAGTCCTGGCTGCACTGAGCCACACTGTGATCTATAGGATCTTGAATGCTTTTGTGGGTAGAGGCAGATAGTTTGCTTACACTGGATAAACATATGATTTAAAATTTCCTAATTTATTAAATTCTTCATAAGAAGTTAAATAACAACTCCATTTCCCAAAAGTCTGAAAGTATTAAAACTTTATCATTTTTCTAATGTACTCCCAAAGCCAAACTTATCAACTTCTGGTGTTTTTTACTCTGTACTTTTGTGAGAAGTAATTTCTGAGTTCCTGCTTACCTGCAGTATTCAATTCCCTGCACTTCCTGTGGAAACATGTTCTTTAAAAGTGGAAACTAGATTTCATACCCCAAATACAAATGAATTTGGTAGATTTAAGATATTAGGACATTTTGACATGTTGTGCTCATTGAGTGTTGCTGTGAAAGGGCTGTGATACCCTTGTAATACACTTCTAAATATCTCAGGCTAGGAATTGAGAAATGTCACAAGTTAAAAGCAGCATCATAGCTTATGACTCACACGCTACAAAATATAAACCAGTACCAGTGTATTTTCCTCAAGTGATTTCCTAACAGTGTTTGTGAATGGGGTGGATAATTCTGTGAGCAAAAAGCTGGGTTATCTCTCCATCACCATTTGCCAGAGTGAGGTGAATTGCATGTTTTAATTTGAACTCTAACCCTGCAGCAGGGACTTTGACTGAACTTCTCTCCAACATCTCTTATATCGGGTAGGAATGAAGAAGATTATTACCATGGAGATGGCCACGCTGCTGGACTGACGTTCTGTGAAAGCACAGCTGAGGAGTCATATGTTGCAAATGGCTATAATCTCAACCTACATCTTTCTAGACCTGTTTTCTGGAGTCCTGCTGTCCATGAGCTCCCATTGGACTGTATTTTCAGTATCTGAGTAATAGAAGAGAACTGCAGTATGTGAAGTAATCTCAAGACCTTTGTCTGGACTCCTGGTCCTATCCCTTTTTTTCCACTCCTTAATCCTGGCAAACAGGGTGCCCAAACATTTAATGAGAGTTAAAAAATAAAGGTGATATGCTTGTTAAAGGAACAATGCTAACGACAGTTGGGATTCCTTTTTTCTCATTGACCTGAGAAGTAGATATCTATCCTTCTAGACTGCCCTTATAGACAATGGGGAGAACTGGACATCTCTGGGAAATGATGCATCCCCTGATTTAGACTCTTGTTTTGGGTCTGGAGATGGTGTCCTCCAGAGGTGCATTTCTCTCTCACAATTAACAAGCAAGGAAGACAAAACACTTAAGACAAAGTAGCCACTTGAGTTCTATACTGTTAAAGTTAGGTAGAAATCTCATGACCAACCATGTACTCATTCACTTAAATCCTGAAAGACTAAACACCAAACAAATAAGGCTAAGAGGAGACTGGTAGGTTTTCTGTCATTTTCTGCTTCATCAAGGGTTAACCTGTTTAAAAAAAAACCCACAAACCAACACATAAAGGCAGCTGGATTCCTAAATAGTTTAGCTACATTTCAGGTCAAAGTTTTGTTTTGGTGGCTTTTTCTTTCTAAACTTGCTGGTGAAGTACAAAACAAACATTAATAATGACAGTGAAAATGGTTGCACAGGGAAGTATATTCTATCCTTTCTGTCTTTTTCTGCAGAGTTCTTCTTCTGTAAGACTGCAGGCAAACTTTTTCCTCACTTCCCTTGCTCATACTGCAGTGTTTTGCATGACTTTACTACCACCTGGAAGTTTCAGAGAAACTCAAAGGAACACTGCTTTGTAAAAGGAATGAAAACTTACAAAATTTCACTCAACTGGTTTACACAGAGTCAGCACTATGCATTTCAGCTCTTTTTCCACAGTATATTAGTGCCCTTCTGATTCTTCTACTGCTCATGGTGACGTGCAGTGTTGGAAGTTAATATCAGCTTGCATCTCATGTTGTTTCATGTAAAACATATTCTTAGCAATTACTTTGGACTCTAATTGAGCTGAACTAAATAAAGGTGTTAACTCTGTTTACTATGATTCAAGGATTTACAAAAGATAACCCATTTAGGGGTTAAGGTGCCTGTGCTAATTGTTTTCTTGAACAATACATCTTTCAATCACCTTTTCCATTATCCATGTAGATTAACTCCATTGTCTTTGAAAGTAATTGACACTCTTCTTCATTCTTCTATCATCTCATAATAATGTCAGCATAAATAAAACAAGAGGTAATTAAATCAGCAAAGGGGATAAATTCTGCAAGTTGTGCAAACAAAAATGAAAAATCCAGGGAGATTTAGTCAATCCTACTATAAGCTTAATCATATCATAAGCTACAATAAAGGGATATTATCCAGCTTTGTTTGTAATTTATTTTCCCTGAGTTTTCAAGTATTGAAAGTGGTTATCCATAAGTACCAGACCATGGTAACTGATAAACCAAGGCAGTTGTTTATACTTCAACCTTGGATTATTGTAGATAATGGTTCATAAATCTTAATATTGTGACAACAACCAATCCACTGGATCATGCTATCAGATAAAGAAGTCAAAATATTTCTGTTCAAATCAATTCCACTTTCTCCCACCATGAGCCATAAAGGTGTGTTCAAAGAAAAGAGCAGGAAAACCTTTCACGATCTTCTTTGGTAGGCTCTGTCTAAAATGGGTTTGTAGCCAGTAATTAAGGCTTAAACTACTTTGTCCGTTATCTGCTTATCATCTTGCTTAGAAATCACAAAGAAAGAATGTATTGTTTAATCAATCTGCCTCCTTTTTCAGGCATAATTTCTCCTTAGGCCCTGTGCTATGAGTGTAGTATTTTTATGCTATTGTTTATATGGTGTTTGGTACAAAAGGACTCCAAGTGCAGATGAGACTCTTTGGACTGTATTATAATACACATAACTGATCAATAGGAACATTGATTAAAAATAACAGCTAAAAATAGCTACATCCCATTCAGCCAAATACAATTATAAGTAGGTGGGAATATTCACAGGTTTTACTTGCTATGATCTGTTTATCATGTGAAAAGCCCTGTTACCTTAGCCACTTACTAAAAGTTTTGTCACATTTTTTGGGAGATAGAGTCACTCAGAACTTCTGTGAGACAGAATGCTACCTTTAGATGGTTGAAAATGAAATTCAAGTTCCCCAAAAGGTCCTCAGGTTTACATTTTTGGCCTAAATGTCTTTTCCAACATCAGAAAATAAGCAAGTCAACTAAATATCTAGGATGGTAAATGAAGAAACACAGTTCCTAGTCAATAGCACATATTCCTGAGGGAATTAGGTCTAATTTTCTGGAATTAAAATATTAACAATATAATGGCTCTATGCAAATGTTTTGAATTCCAAATCTCTTCTACATGAGGCTGTAGAGTAAGTTCATTTGTCACTCATGAAGGAGTTCTTGGTTTTTAATTGCTAGAAAAGTAAAACATTAAGCAATAATAGGCTATTAGACCATAAACTAATTACTAGAACTGAACAATAGAACTCAAAAATATTTTTCTCATCAGCTTCACATCTAGTCTTATCTAATCTTACTGATTCTTTCTTTGTCAGCAAACAAAAATTCCACAAGGATAAATGTTTTTATGAAAAGCAGCAAGCATTTGTCTACTAGATTCTCTTTTAAAGGCAGTCTATGGGCGAGCAACACTATAGTTCAAGGAACTGAGACTAGTCAGAGCTGCATGACTTTAGACCTACCCACCTCTCATGAGCTGTCCCAATCCAGTAATATTTTGTTGATCCAGCTGACCTAGGTTACTGAAGAGGAAGAGTTGCACTGCTACTGGATGCTCCTTTTATCCTGCAGTGATTAATTTTCCCAGCTTTGTCACATATGACCTGAGATAGAAAATAACCTTTCAGAATGCTCGTTTTTTGCCTTTCTGTCTTTGATGACACAACAAAATTGTTATTATTGAAAACTGGTTCACCTAACCTAGGAAAAATAAGTTAATTTGGCTTTAAATAGGACTTTTCTTGTGCTGCATTCTCATTATAGGTAATTTCAAACAATTAAAATAATTGCAAGACATTCTGCATGACACTTTACTTGCTCTATAGTTTAGAGATATGGCTGAAAATGAACCTATTGGTTTCTTTGAAACACATAAATACAATTTTTTTTTAATAAAAAAAATCCTGTTCTGCAAGGAACATGTAGTGCAATGTCTTCTGAATCTATCACAGCACAAAACATTGTTAAAAAAAGTTTCACGTTCATTTCTCTGGCTGATGTCAGTTTAAGCACCTTCAACACTTTGTGCAGCCAGGTTGTATAGCATATTACAAACTAATCCAGAATAAACTCACCAAAACTATACTTGTTCTTCAGTTTAAATATTGCCTTAATCCAGTTCACCAAACGGCTGCCCATAGAGCCATTCCAGCACAACACTTACAGTTGTTGGAAGAACCAGATGAAAACTTGCAGGACAGGTGAGAGGCACTGAAAGGGAATTGCTCAAGTTAGCTTCAGCAACAGTACCACTGAATGTGCAAGCATGGAAATAGTTTCATTTTGCTCTGAATGTGAACTTCTTTATATGGAAAATATATGCAAATCGACCAGATGTACTGAGAGGGGAAAACATAGAAGCCCTGATTTAGCAAAGTACTTAAGCACACTCTTAAAGTTAATCATGTGCTTAAGTCTATTCACTGAAGCACTTGACACATGTGTATGCTTTTGCTGAGTTAATGTAATAAAGCAGAGACCATAATGATAGTCCTAGGATAAACAGACAGGCTGAGTTGTTAAAAGCAAAGCACGTGTGAGCTCCTGTTTCCTATATCCCATCCTAAAATAGGTCTCTAACGCAGAGATGAATCTCATGCTGCAGGCACTTCTCCCTTTCCGTTTTGTAGTGAGGGAACTCAATGATTAGTTTAGACTAGACAGCAAATACTCACATGGCCCAGATTTGGTGGCATGACTTGCGTGTAACGGACTGAAAGCTGTCTTGCTTTCAAGCAGTAAACTACCCTCCTGGGCAGGGGGTCAGGAAGTTTTCTGGCAGAAGCATGCAAAAAGGAACACCTGATAACAAATTTATGATCTAACACTCCTAAGCAGATATGCAACCCTATGGAGTGTTTCTCCCAGTCCTGGGTCCATATGAAAAAGTAATAAGCAGCTGCTTTCTGCTTACCACCCGCAAACCAAAAATATGTACAGGTTATTTTCAGACTACAGCCATTGTTGCTAGGATGAGCCTAGATCTCTGAACTTAAGGAAGCAGTGGTGATTGAGAGAGGCACAAGCATCACCAAAGTTAAACTTTCTTATCAGGAGGATATGAACCCTATGTCTTATTAATGACCATATAGCTAGACAGGGTCCATAGGCTTTAACTACTAATGATGAGAGTGAGCTGTAGGTGAAGACACCTAAATTTAGACCTTTGCGTATAGGTGTCTGCATGTGCATTAGGTGTCAAAGCTCCTGCGATACTCAGAAGAGAGCTGGTCCATGTACTCACAGGAGCCTAGAAAGCGAAACAGCTCATCCTAAAACAGATAGTGACTGGCTGTTCCAGCTAAATTCTTACTATTCTTTGCTTATCATGGTGAGTATATCTTCCCTGATTATCATGAAGAACCTCCTCACATACAGGTACATACACTTCAGCATCTAAATCTTGAGATGACTCCTACCCTGAGTGAATTAAATTGCCCAAGACACTCCTATGAAATGGTACAGAAAAGGTTTATTTGGTAAATACCTCGGTTTACCCTCTTTCTCTAGGAAGATGGTACTGTTGGAGACAGAACACTGAGCAAGGTGGATCCTTGTTCTGACCAACCCTGGCTTTTCGTACATCCTCATGTTATGTTTCTCTGATATGCAGACATTGTTTACTTAGTCAAAGACCAACCGTGAGGCTTGAATCTTTTGTATTTCATGCTCTCATCAGATTTTCAACTGTTTTCTCGCTATCCACAGCAACCATCACTTTCCTTTCCTAATTCATTGCTTCATGCAGGAGTTTACTCACCTGGTATTTTTTTCAGTTTTTACCTGTTTTTCATGACTCTTAAAAACCAAAGCTTGTTGTAGACTTGAAAACTCATGCAAAGACATACATAGAGATTCTGTGATGTGAGCCAATTATAATTTCTAGCTTAGATGCCACTTAATGTTCTTTCAATTTATTATTTTTTTTCTTTCTTCAACTACAACACTGTCTTTTCCAGGACTTAATATCCTACCTGCTGTGTAATGAAGGTATTGTACTCACTCATACCTCGTTGCACAATACAATTCATATATCTATTAAATCCTCATTCATTTTACTAGAGTGAGTAAAGTCACATGTGCTTATCATCAGTTACTGTCAGAAAACATATATATCTCCTTCTTTAATTCAAAGAAAAGCCAATAGGAGGGTTCAATGTATTCTTCAGAAGACAACTGGATAAAAATGGGCCAAGTGAACATAAAATCATGTTGCTATTTCTTCTTTGGAGAGGAAGAAAATGAGGAGGGACAACTTTTGGAGAACAGTTCATGGCCTGAAATGAAACAAGTAGCCTTTACTACTCGTTTCACGTGTTGCATTCCTCAGAAGCACATTACAATATCATATGTACAAGCCACATATTAATGAGCGTAAGCATTCAGTTGACAGATTAATACACAAGTGCATTCAGTTTGTGTCTGCTGGGGTTTCGGTAGCAGGGGAGGGGGCTGCAGAGGTGGGTTATGTAAGAGGCTTCGAGAAGCTCCCCTGGCTCCAATTTCTGACATGCATCTGCCCAAGGCCAGGCCAATCAGTGCCTCTGCTAATAACTCTGTGAAACAACCTGTTGAGGGAGTTCTTTGTTGGTGAGAGGAGGAGAGGAGAGGGATGTGAGAGACACAGCCCTGTGGACACCCCGGTCAGTGAGGCAGGAGAGGGGGAGCTGTGCTGGAGCAGAGGTTCCCCTGTGGCCCATGGTGGGGTGACGGCTGAGCCCCTGCAGCCCCTGGAGCCCAGCGGTGGCCCAGAGGTCGCCCTGCAGCCCGCGGAGGGCCCCGGGCCGGAGGAGCAGGGCCCGGGCCCGAAGCAGCCGTGGCTCCGAGGCAGCCCACGCTGGAGCCGCCTGTCGGTGGGAGGGCGGCAGCCCCGAGAGGGACCCGCGCTGGGGGGTTCTAGGGAGCTGCGGCCCCACGGGAAGGACTCCCGTTGGGGCAGGTGGTGGAGGAATGTCTGCCGGGAGAGGGACCCCGCGGTGGGGCAGGGGAGGGCTGCGAGGGCCCCTCTCCCTGAGGGGGAAGGAGCAGCGGAGACCCCTTGTGCCGGACGGACTGTGACCCCCATTCCCTGCCCCTGCGCTGCTGGGGGGGAAGAGGGAGCAGAGCTGAGCCTGGGGAAACTGGAGGGGTGGAGGGGGGAAGGTGTGTTGTTTTTAAGACCTGGTTGTATTTCGCATTATCCTTGGTGGTGGTGGTTGTTCATTAAATTGATGTTGTTAATCCCCAAGTGGAGTCTGTCTTTTGCCTGTGACCGTAACTGGTGAGTGAGCCCTCCCTGTCCTTTGTCTCGATCCTCAAGCCTTTTGGTTGTATTTTCTACTCCCCATCCCTCAGGGGACAGGGTAGGGGTGAGCGGCTCACATGGTGCTTTGTTACTAGCTGGATGGGCTTAAACCAGGTCAGTAAGTCAATTTCAAATGGAAGTGAAGATGGCAAAAATAGAATTTGTGTTTATAAATAATACCTAAATCACCATAAGGTGTTGCCTGGCAAAAGCTCTGTTGTAACTGGAGTAAATTTGCACTATGTAGCAAATGTGCGTGGGTTGGATTTGCTACTTGTGCTGAAGTTACTCAGTACTCCCCAAATATTTTATGTAATTACAATTGCATTCAGATTTATCTGGACTTGATAAACTGCAGGACAACATAAAATCAGATTCCTTTTATTAACTCACTTACTTACAGCCTATTTTTCACAGGAACGAAAGGGACCTTCAACTTAAAAAACATGAAAAAAGGTTTATTTTTGCAACTTCTGTCCCTCTATAAATTTTACGCTGTTGTGACTCTTCTGACTGAAGGGGAGTTAGTACTGACTTAATGAGTGATCAGAAAGTGGCCTTTTTTAACACAGCTGTTTTACAATGCAATCTTGTAGGACTGATGTCTGCACTGGCCGCAAGACGCGTATGCTGAATAATAATGTTGGACACTGAGATACTTTGCTTGATACAGGCATTAATGGATGCAACTATATCGACTTCTCCAACATCGTTTTTACAGACTAAACTTTACTATATCTACTGAATGATAATTGCCCATTAATGTCTTGTGCATGGAGTAGCTGCAAGCTAGTATCTAAAACTTGGATGTGTCTTGTAACTGCTTAGAGTAGAAGAAAGAGCTTTAATGAGAAATCAGTATGACTGTAAAACATACTAAATTAGGATTTTCAGGAGTTAGTATCTACAGTGTATATCCAATAAAATCACCCTGGGTTCCTGCCATAGATAATAGAGAGCTTCTTTGTGTAGTCAGTGACTTCAGGATGTGATTCATCTCCTTAAATAAGGACCTACATTTGGTTCAATATAAATTCTGTTGACCAGCTCCTCATTGACTATAATAAGAGCCTGGAGAGCAAGCTCTGATGCAGGCACCCCATTATAGATATCTGGAGTTAGGTAAGGTGAGTTCATCATTGTTGTAAGTCTTACATTTGAGGATACAAACCTGACACTACTGCTGTGTGCACGTTTGGCTCAAATTTGGGGGTACACAGGTCACTAAAGAGCCCTAAGAAAAACTACCTTTTATTACTGAAAATAAGTGCTGTTCAACATGTGAACTGTGGCATTTCAGCTTTTATTTCTTTTATATTTGTCCCATCCAGGGCAGGCTGCTTCTGTTTGAAGACTTCTGTGTCTTTCTTCACCTCAAACTCTACCGTAGCCTATATGGAGCTAAGAGGCCAAAATCTGCTTATGCAGTTATGCTCAATCAGCTGTGCTTTTTGGCACGCCTTTAGCATGATTTCTTGAGCAACAATGCCTCATTTTCTTACACTCCGTCAGAATGTAGGATCTGCTTGGGCATTTGCATGCTCAACATTGAAATAGTTTTACCTCCGGCCTATTACAACCAGATCTTCAGCAATAGCGTCTCTCTGAAAATGCAGCAAAATGGCTTTAATGAATTTATCACTGCTTAGGCTTGTCATACTGTGGACCAACGTGTGAAAGTGTCCCTGGTGAAAATCCACCATATAAATGTTCCTTTTTAAAATGTCTAAGTCTCACATTGGTAAATCAATGGAATACAAATAATGACTTTATATACTTTTAATATGTTGGAGATCTTGGGTCATGCTCATTCAATAAACTCTCCACAGTTCATGGTACTTTTTTAGATGAGAATCAATATCTCTTCATCAATGCTGGCTTGATACTGCAGAAGAGGGAAGGTAAATGAGTTTATGGATGACTAAAAGTTAAGTGTAAGTGGTATTAAAGAAGAATATTCTACCAGAGTCTGCTTGACATTTAATGTCAGATTTTTCTTGAAGTTCCTCTAAAGGAAGCTATGGAAAGAGAAAGGGTTTTTTGATCAACAGCTGAATATTTTGTTTGGTATGTCAAGCCAGTGGGTAATTACTGACATGGAAAAAATCCCATGTAAATTGCATGATAAAGGACCATGGCACTGTGGGAAAGAGAATTCCAAATAGTTTTACTCTAAGCTGCAGGTCACTCTGTGTAGAAATGCTGAGTAAGACAGCAAAAACTGATGCAGTCCCAAAATATAGCTTAGTCTGACATTGACTGCACAGGAAAGACAACATTAGGCAGCATCTTAATAGTATTTACTCTGCCAGGCATTCCGTCATGAAAACAAGCAAGAATGGTTGGGGATATACCTGTTATATATTCTGGCTTGAAAATTCATATAACTTTTTCCAAATTCTATCAGTAAGTAGATGTGAAATGCCAGGAAAGATTCCTTATTTACCTCTGTGACTCCAGATTATCATCAAATACCTCAATGCCTCTGCTATCTATGTCTTAGAGGAGGACAGTTTTCTTCTAACCCCTTCTTCTTTAGCTTGCTTGCACATTATTTCTTGTACTCCTTCATTCATGCAGCTCCTCGTACAGCTTGATGGCTGGGGACTCTAAATTGTCAGTATTGCAGAAGCACCAATAACCTCAATTTACTTGAATGGCCGCTGAATCAAACCCTGTAGTTGCAATTACACCTGTGTGTATATGCCTGTGCTATGAAAGAGGACTTTATTTCCTTGTAGATGAAAGGCCTCTCTATATGTGAAATATTATTATTACTTTAAACCACAATCCTTAATTTAAAGATCTGAAGTTATTACAACAACAAGACATATTTGTCATTTGTTGTGGGTATTACTTTAAAAATTTATGCTTTGCTGTTTTAAGTATGCATTCAAAACACTAAAGGCTTTTTGTTCAAACATTAAGACTGGAGTATTACACCGAAATTCCCAAGTAATAATTAATCTTGTGATTCCAGCAGTTAAGATCCTTGGGCCAAGTGCTGAGGGAGGCACAGGAGATGCAGAAATTGACTCACAGTTGATTAATATTTTGTGGTTTCCTATCTTTTTGCAGATTTACTCAGGCACATGTCAGTCATACAGTTTCAAGTGGACCTGATCTGCCTCCAAACGATGAGAATTGCCACGTTAAGGGGACAGAGGAGGTCAGGACCAAATCTGTTTGATCTTTAAAGGGGCAGGTTTGATCCTCTTTTGCTTTGTATAATTTATTACTGCTTGTGTGACGTGGATCTTGCCTTATTTTCTGGTAGGATTCTTCTTATCACTGTAGTCACACCTTCTCTCCTTAGTGAAGAATGGGTTGGCAGATTGGAGGATACTTATACATACATTCCTTTGACATGGGTGTCAGAAAAAGATTTGATGCCTCAATAGTGGTTTCACTGATCTAGCTGAATCACTGGTATATTTTCTGCAAAACATTTATCTCATATTTTTAGTTTGTTTGGATTTTTCATTTGTTTATGTTTCCTTTTTTAATGCAGTATCAGTGTCTTAAAAATGTCAGATAAGAATTTAAATGAGAAAAAGGGTTTTAAGAGATTGTGGTTTTGGCATGCTTTCAAGCTGCTTCATAATTAGAGCTCTAGTGAAAAGTTGCTATAACAATTTTTTGAACCCAAAAATCTCCTGAACTCTTCAATCACAGCAAAGTAACTGCCTCATTAGGCATCTATAAGTTGCAACTATGGTACAAACCAAAGGTTTCTCATTGTTCATAGGAGTAACTATCATGTTTTCATGTGACTGAAGTCAATTATAGATCATGTCAGCCATTGTGACAGATGAGAGTGTAAACAAATATAGAAGACAGTTCGGGTTTTCATAGGAGTGTGTAAAGCAGCAGAGGGGTGAAAAAGACACCTGTAACAGGGTATAATTTAGATATATGAATGGAGCACATGTTCACATCTTGCTTAGCCCTGGCCATTGAGAATTTATTTTTAGTGACAGGGGAATGCCACAATGGTGAAGATTTTATAAACAGTTTTGATAGATGGAAGAACAAAGGATGATCACTGTAGGAAATGATAAATAGGTTGAGGTGGACCAAGAAGATGAGGGAGCTATATGCAGGCATGTAGACAGACAGAATGGGAACCACAGAGCTGGCAAGTAATAGACAGATATACAGGGAAGCATGCAGATGACAGACAAAGTGTATCTACTTTCTCTTAACAATTCATTGCCTTTTTTAAAAAAGAGTTCACACATACTCAGGCAACCCAAATAGAGACTAGCACAATGAGACATTACTGAGGAGAGAATAAAAAAGAACAAGTATGAATGGCAGTGCACAGATTTTGCAGTCAGTCAGCTTACACTACATTTGAGCTGGTAAGTGAGCAATCAGACGTTCTGTAGCTCATTTCCAAAACAACAGAGGAAGCAATGTACATCTTCAGTACTATACACAACAGCACAGAGAATAAGGCTGGAAGAAACCTCAAGTGTCAACTAGCCCTTCTTTCTGACACAAGCCAGCATAAGCCCTGCAGCATCTTTGTATAACCAAATGTCTGTCTAACCACTTCTCTAGGAACATCCAGCCATGAAATCCATAAGTCATCTCTGTGAAATCTTCCATGCACCTTCACTTTCCCCACAAGACTTTTTTTCCTTAGGGCTTGCTAAAACTTAACTGTCTGGGGATGTAAACTCAGTTACTGAAGTATAGGCATTTAGCACCAGTTTGAGATACCCTGAGGTGTCCGAGATACCCACACGGGCTGACAGATATGACATAGAAGCCACAGAAGACTCACACCCTTCTGTAAAGGGGGTGAAGGCCAGGCAAAACACCACAGGAAATCTCCAATGGTATGAGGAGTGTCAAATGCTCTACAAGTGTCACTGAGCTGTAGCCTTGATGTCTAACCTAAACCTTCCTTGCCACTGTTTGAGCTGCCTTGTCCGATCCACAGCTGACATGGGTGCAGCTCTTGGCCATTGGGAGGACTGGAAGTGCTACTCCAGCTGAACAATACCCATGGTTTCCATTACAGTCACTGGAGATATAGCTCAGATGGCTGAGGAAGCCTAGACCATCCTTCAACTGATCAGAGAGTAAAGACCTACTTCAGGCTGGCATGGCATGCTCTCCGTGCTCCATCAACTGTGGGGTCTAGCTGCCTTTTGAACAGAATAGGAACAGAAACTAAGTAAGCATGAAAACATCTGTGCTTAGCATCTAAATGGCTTAATATCAGACAAAGTCTCCCCTACAAGAAACCTACTTCTTTCTGCCAGTTGTGGCCAAAACTGAAAGATTGTTTCACTTGTCTAACAAAGAACATAATGATTCTTGAAATACTTCTGCATAGTGTTTGTCTTTTTCAACTGTGTGACTCTAAACTCATATTCAGCTCATGAACAAATAATAGTCTAGATCCTCTGCTACAGAATGACTGTGTAGTCTACCACTTCTCATCTGTATCTAAAAAAAAATGGTTGTTCACACTTAAGGACAAAAATATGCATTTGTTCTTACTGAATTGCAATGTAATTTTTTTGAGACTGTCACTCCAGTTTGTCAAGATAATTTTGTCAAGTTCATGTTAATCATGTCTTCCACCATGTCCTCCTGGTAGCCCCACCCAGCATAGTGTCATTCACAAATCAGATAAGCATATCTTCTACTTTATATTCTAACTTACTGTACTCTGAAGACTGGTAAGTCCCTAACAGTTCACTGGGGGATTCCTATGACAGTGATCTATTGATAATCACACTACAAACATGGTATTTCAACCAGTTATGCACCTATGTCACAGTAGTTCTGTCTAGATCATATTCCCCAAAAAAGGTACAATGAGAAAAAATGTCAAATGCTTTCCTACATCTAATACAGATGCCTATTGCTTTTCCATGTCTGTAAGGCTTTTACACTCTCATAGTATGATTTTGGAGGACTTGGCACAATTTTGTCTTCACAAATCCATTTTGGCTGCAATTCATCCTTTTATTATCTTCTAAGTGCTTACAGATAGTTTGATTGATTATTTGTTCCTGTATTGTTCCTTGGGATTTCTCTTCTCTCTGACTTTTAAAGAGAAATATTCAGATATTCTTCTGCCAGTTATCTAGGAACATATTTGCATTTCATAAGTTCTCAAAAATATCCACTAAGAAATCTGCAGTTACTTCAGCTTTCAGCCTAAGTCTCCCGTCATGAAATTCATGAGACCCAAAAGATTTGAAAACTATGTTTTCTAACTATGATAACTTCTGAGTTTTTTCCATTGCTTGCTCTCAAATTTCATTTGCAAAGATAACTGGTTTTTTTTTTCATTCTTCAAGAAAAAGCATGGTGTAATTTTTTTTTTCAATTCGGTTTACCTTGAGAACTAAAAAAATGCCCTTTTCCAAACTTGACTTGACCTTGTGTTTCACAACAAGATATAGGTTTTTCATGAATTTCAGGGTATTGTGCTTATTTCTTTGCTGATGTTTATGTTCTAACCAGGAACTCAGAAAAGTTTCTGCTGAGTTAATTTAAGAAACGGTTGGCTGTGCAGAGCTTAGCAGATGTACAGTACATGAAAGTCTTAAATATTTTTTTTAAATTTCCCCCTTCTTTAGAAATTATTTACAAAGTAATTCTTTTTTTTGAACTCTCTCATCCCTTACATAATAGATTTTTATTTTTTTTTATCTGGGGAAATTATCAGGATTCTCTCAAGTGTTTCAATGTTTATAGGCTTATTATTTATCATTTCATCTTTTTTTATAAACAAATAGGGACTTCTCTGAGCCACAGAACTGACTTTGAGTTGCACCCAGCTTCCAGTTGCTAATAGTAAATAGTCTTGGAAAGCAACACTTAATAGGTAGTGTTTGTGGGGTTATTAATTATCCAATTTGTAGTGCTTTGCTTCTCAAGGTAAATTATAGAACTTCCACCACTATTTACAGACTTCAGTGTGTTACATATATGTCCTTTCCTGACATCCACCTTACATTTACAATGAGATTAATCTCATTATATCATCCCATTCTGCATTGTCCTACTTCTACCCTCCATGTTCGCAGTCAACAGATATTTGCAAGCAGCTCCTAAGTGCAACCCTAAAAAGCTAGATTCAGTCTAGTCGTGTTTTCTAGGTAACTGGAAGCTGGAATGGCACTCTGGGTCTGGATTTTTTCCTGTATAAGCTCCCTTTAACCCTTACAGCATTCCTACTACTGCCCAAATCAGCAATGTGAAAGTAATGCTGAAGTGTTGAAGCAATTTCCACTTGAATGCTGAAACATCATAGATCACAGATCAGAGTCACAGAATGGTTTGGGTTGGAAGGCACCTTAAAGATCATCCAGTTTCAACCCCCCTGACATGGGCAGGGACACCTTCCTCTAGACCAGGTTGCTTAAAGCCCCATCCAGCCTGGCCTTGAACACTGCCAGGGAAGGGGCAGACACAGCTTCTCTGGGCAACATGGTCCAGTGCCTCACCACCCTCACAGTAAAGAATTTCTTCCCAACATCTAATCTAAATCTACCCCTTTTCAGTTTAAAGCCATTACTCCTTGTCTTATCACTACATGCCCTTGTAAAAAGTCCCTCTCCAGCTTTCTCGTAGCCTCACTTTAAGCACTGGAAGGCCGCTATAAGGTCTGCCCAGAGCCTTCTCTTCTCCTGGCTGAGCAACAACAACTCCCTCAGCCTGTCCTCATAGGGGAGGCTGTAGTATCTGACTTATTCAGGCTAAAAAAAAACCCTCCAAACATCCTAACAATCCTCTACATTAAGGAAATGCGGATTCCTTATCTGTAAAACAGAGGTAAGGCACAAAATAGATCAAGTGGATTGGCCAAAGTCATGTTCAGGAAACGTGTTGCCAGAGATACAGGGATGGATGTGATCTCAGATACTCCTCAGAGAACGCTTCTGATATACCATTTCCCCAACTCCCACTTCTACTATTTCTACAGTTGAAATTATTGTAGTTAGGATACAGTGAAGTAAGAAATAACAATATAATTTTTGTGGTTCCCATCATACATTTGAGGGCTAGCTGGATTTCAGGTGGGAGAACCTCTCCGTCCAGACCACAGCCTGCAAATTTGCGCAGGAGTGTGCTAATGACCATGCTGAAATTTGCTTACAAAAGATTCAGGGATATTATGGAAACTACAGCTGTAATCTTCCACTGCCATGGGTACAGGGTATGTAATTAGTTGCTAAAAATAATTGTAATCTTGCAAGTGGAAGCCAGGCATGTAAAATGTGCAAGTATCCAGCCTTGTCTGACACACCATCATTAATAAGATGCATAATCCCTTCCTCAGGAATGTAGGCAGAGCACATGTGAGTTGTAGTTTGAAGTGTGTTATTAAATCAGGAGGGTTTGGCAAAGAAGATAAGTTTAGGAATATAGATTTGTGTGCACAGGGATATTCTATATTAATAAAACTTTAATTTTTAATTGAATTCTCTCTGCCAATTCAATTTCCTTTTTCCTTTCGTCTCACTTGATTCCTGCCCTTTTCAGAAAAATTCCATCTTATTTCAAAGCATCAAAAACGATGCTGACCAGTGGAAAAAGTATTTTTCCTTTCCAAATTTACAGTCTTTTGGAGGAAAGGTAGGAATAATATCTGTCAAAACAAAGTGCAAGTGAGGAGCTGTGCGCGTTTGCTAGGAGAACACAGAGAGACTGTCTAGTGGTGGACTCTGGGAAGAACTTTAAACAAAAGAACTAGGTGGAGAATGAACAGTGGAAAGCAATTATAATGTCAAAGGATGAATTTTCAAAGACCCTTCTGTGAATTTGTTGCCGAAATTCTGTTAAAGTTAAATATAGGAGTGGTGCAAACCCTGTCTAAGGATCACTCAGTTTAAGGAGAAAGAATCAGTGGGCTATACTGAAAGCCAGTGACGGGCAATATTTTTCCATAAAACAGACGGAAAAGAGCCGTTGGAAGAAATGGGTATGTATGAAGTACAGGGACGTATGGAATAGCTTTTCAGGTGAGAAGAATTGTGTATTACATTCATGGCAGTTATATGCATGAAGTGAAACAGTAAAGCAAGTAATAAAACCATTTTAACATTTATAAAAACAAGGATATATTACAATAGCAATATCATCAGCTAATATAAGTCAGTATACACTCGGTTCAAGTTAAATTGATAACTATAGGCAGGACTATCTGCCTCACCTTAAAAAAACAGTTTTCACATTTAGTCCGATCATCCTTTTCAGGAGGCAATGACACTGTCTTACTATTGAGTGCACTATTCTGAGAAATCCACAATATTTAGAAATTTTATGGGTGGTGGCATGTTTTGTAACCAGTTTGGGATGAAGAAAAATCTCTACTATCTTTATCAATTGACTTCTTGGTAAAACACAGCAGAAAAACTCTGACTGCATCCAGAAAAAAAAAAAAATCAGCATAAAATTATAGGGATGTAAAAGTCTATACAAGCCTATGCAAAGTGTTGATTATTGTTTAAGCTGACAAACTAGAGCAGGAATTAGTACATGTGGTTTGGGCAGTTCCCTTAACAATTCTGCAAATACTGACATTGTTGTAACATTTTCCCTGATCTCTAGACCTGGTGATTTCCCAGCTACCTTGGAGCACAGAATACAATTTCAAAGGCCCTCTCCATCTTTATGCAACTATTGTAAGCCCATCAAAATGGATCTGTGCTTTGGATGAAGTCTTGGCCCAGCTGAAATCAGTCGGAAAATTTCCATTGACTTCAGCAGGGTCAAAATTTAATCTTCAGCATTCATCTTCCCTTCTCTTAGAGGAAAGCTATTTTTAAAAAGCCTCCCTGCCATGCTTTATGCCTATTTATAAAGCGAAGATGTCAAAGTGTACCTCTTCGCTCCTTTCAGACACATAGCCATTGGGTTATTTTGCTTGGCAAAGGTCTTCTCAGTCAGGACACTCAAGGTAGTTGTTTCATTAGCAAGGGTGAACCAGCAATCAAGAGGTCAGCACCCAGTGGGTTTTGAAAACCCTCAATCCTCTAAAGCAGAACATATCCCAGTAGGACAGAAGGGAGTACTGCCTTCAACTCCCCTGTATGTTTTATAGCTCTTTTGTACAGAATGACTTTATTTTAAGAGGCTGGGGAATGAGAGTAGATATCAGCAGGTCTCCAGCTGGTTTATCCAAGGTCTCAAGCCCATTCTGACGATGGCTGGTTATAAAAGAGGATGTTGGTGGGCATCGTTAGAATTGCCCCCCACGTATCAATAGCCAATTAGGAAACATAACTCAGTTTGATCTGCTGCATACAGGGAAAGAGTAAATGGCTTTATATGAATAAATCAGTTAAAGAGAATTATTTCTCCCTCTTAAGAAATTATAAATGGTTCTATCAAGTACCATTATGGGCTGTAGCGGAAATAAAATCTGACATTTGTCTCTAGAGCCTTTTACATTAAAGAATGATTTTTACAATTACATTCTCCAAACATTTAGTTCACTAATGGCAGAAAAGGAGGCATAAGGGCAGCAGTCAGCAAAGAAATGAGGCTCATTCTCATGCATGAGAAAATTAAAGGGATACTTAGAAAAATTCAGGAACTAAGAAAGGTTATATCCTAGTCTTCAAGACTGTGGATATAGACAACTTTTTTAAAGTAAATGCTCACTTTCCTGTAGTTAATAAGAGTATCTGATTACATTTGTGAAGAAGGGAAGAAAACTTCTGGAAATGGTTGGATTTATATGCCATAGGAACTAAAAAAGGCTTTATTGTAGGCAAGATATCGTAACTATGCCACTTTTAGATGTCTTTCTGCACCTTCATGTGAATTATGTGAAATTGGCCAAGGTTCAAAAATGGGTCCTGCACCAAATGAGTGATCATTCTGATTCATTGTGATGGTTCTGATGCTTTTTATTAATGTCTATTTGCAGCAAAATAAAGGTTACAATCTGGTTTAGTTTTATTCAAAAGATGAAATTGTTTTTAAAATTCATCCTTCTTATTCCACCTGAACCAATCTGACCTACCTTTGGAATGAGTACAGGAGTTGGTCAAAACAGTGCAATCCTCCACCAGGTGTTAAAAGCATCGGTAACAAGCATTGTAGCACATCATCCTTCCTTCAGGACAGAAAAACAGCCTTCCCAGGAGTGGTCCAGGAGGAACTGTGAATTTCTGCTGTAGCCTGACCCACAGTGTCTGTAGCGCTGGTTGGGCTGTCTTGATGAGCGTATGGAGAAAGATTGGTCAGGGACCCCACAGACTGGAGACAGGGTGACAGAATGGCTGCTGGCATCCGTGACCTTCAGTGCCACTGTCAGCTTCTCTGACAATAGAGATTGTTCAAGGACGGTTCATTTGAATATGTTTGAATTATCTGCCTGCTTCCTGGCTCATGGATGCACTGTCAAAACACAGTAAAACCTTGGTCAGAGTTTTTAGTTTTTTCCCTTCTCAGGCTTTTAAATAAATGTTTTTTTCCCCCTATATTTACTTAAATTGTAGACCTTCTAATTTCAGAAGTGTGTTTTTTTCTAATTAAACTGTTCTGCAACTAAACAGACACTTTTACTGGAACAAGGAGCTTCTGTGGGTGTCATCCTTACGGTTACTTGGGACAAACCCAAAACGTTGATATCTTAAATTTATTAACTAATACCAGTGCACCTCCAGGAATAAGCACAAGGGGTCAGCAGACCTTGTAATGAATGCTCATCATTGGATAACACTTCATCTTCACTTCTCTCTAATTAACACTAAAATGTACTCAGAACAGATCGGTTTTACATAAAAAAGGATTCCTGATAGAGATTGGCATTTATAATTAATAGCTAGCTAGCTCAAGTGCTAGCTCTTTACTTTTAAGTGCTCCATTATAAAATTTCTCCTGAAATTCATTGTAATAACACTGATCACAAAGAGACCATTCATCTTTGATTTAAAGAGATGTTGTCAATGATGGCAAGGCAAAGATTTGACCTACATAAGAACGTAAGGGCAAGGGCATGCTTTAGTACTTGGGCATACGGAGTTACAGGGGACTTGTTCATCATGATGACAGCACTCAGGTATATAGTTGACATAAAGGAAATGCTCAAACTTCACCTGCTACAGAAGCCTCTCCTGACTTAATAGTGTTGCACTGGAACTACCTCAAGGCTTGTGTATCTCGTTTGTACGTAGGCATTTTAGTTTAAAGAAACACTGAGGCATTTTGCACGAAGAAAAGGGCAGAAGCACTTTGATCTCCAATTCATTCTACAGCAACGTGGGAATTAGCTAGTCCCCCACCTCCTGATGGTCATCCACGCAATTCTGCAGATTGCATACAGTTGGTGTGAGAGTTGATTTTAGACTCCTCAAATTGTGAGATGGTGCATTTGGATCATCCCATTTCTACCCATTTTTTGGTACTCTGGCCACACAGCCTCAGACTGCTAATAGAGGCAGTCAGCAGTTGTCCCTGAAGTGGGTGATCTACTCTCTTCAAGACAAATAGACATTGGAGTTTTCAGCACCGAAAGGTAAGTCTCTGTAGTATTTTGCAACCCAAACAGGCTTGCTCTGCCTGCTCTCTACATTGCTAATGTGAGTCATCCCTCAATATATGTCACTGTTTTCAGGGTAGTGAGATGGAGCTAATAAACCCATTCCGGGAGAAAGTGTTGCTGATATGTGCAACAGCAGAAGACATTAGGTTTCTATCTTACACCCATGTTTCACTAGAGTTAGGAAAACATAATACTTAAAATATATAAAATATTAAATGTACAAAGCAGGTAAACATTGGCCAGGACACTCTTTCAGCCTATAATCTTTGATTAGAAGCTGTGGACAGTAAAGTTAAAGGTTAATTAAAGAGCAAAACAGACTCACATCTGTAAAATAAAATTACCTGTTCAAAAATCCTATCATTAAGAAAATCATCTAATTGTTTCTGGACACAGGTGGAAGCAGATTTCTGAGCTAAACTCAATTTTCAAGCTAAGGGAAAGGTCTGACCTAACTCACATGCATAAGTGGTGAAGTCTTTCAAATAATAATATGCTCCCAAGGTGAAAAGAGATTCCAATCTCTTTTAGTGCTGCCACAGACCTCTCAGAGATGTCTGCTGCAAAAATGAAACCAACCTCACAAAACCAGTGTCCAATTTACTTAGACTTCCTGAGGGAACTCCCTCAGAGCTTCAGTATATGTATGTTACAGGTTTCTCCATCACTCCAGTCTAGGTGGATTAGAAGAAATTAAGGGCAGTTGAGGATTGAAATGCCCTCAGAATATTTTTCCCCTAAAGCTCCCATTCAAAATAAAAACAAGTAGACAGAGGAAGAAAAATGGTCTGCAGTAAGTCTCTTGCTGCTGGTTTCCCTAGAGCTGAAGAGAAAACATTAACCTAAGCAATATGTCATCCATATAATCTGCTTATAAACCAATCCATGGGCTTTTATATGCTCTGATAGACTGTTCCACTACAAATAATTGTCATTTTGTGCCCAGTATAATGGGACTGAATCTTGCCATATAATATACACAATTTTAAAATGTTTCCAGATTCCTCTGCCTTAGAAATAATTAAAAATCCTCAGTACATACTGTATTTTGCATTTGTGTGGCAACTTCCACCTGAAGATCTCCAAGTATATTCCTAAACAAGATTCAAAATTCATGTGAATGAACAGTTCACCTTTATTTTTGCAAGGGCAAACAGAGAAATTGAGTAATTTATTTAGCTGACATTGTAAGGGCATTGACTTAGCTGAAAATAGAATCCAGATCATCTGATTCGTAGCCCTGTGCTAGAGAGACCATACTACTATTCGTAAGCAACCTCCCAAGAAGCCCATAAAATTCATAAGTGGCAGCTCTATATATAATGCTGATCCAACATTTGCCATGGGTAATGTTTTACAGTATATCTGTGGCAAATAATTTCTTCTAAAGCATTCCTCTGTCTGTACCTAATGATTTATTCAGTCTTTGTTGCCTGATGTGAATCTTCCTCCAAAAAAACAATATGCAAATCTATAAAAGTGCAACTTCAGTGTTTTTGCTTTTTATTATTATTATTTTATTTAAATCGTAAATCTTTACATTGGGGGAATGAACATTAAGAAACCTGAAGCAAACACTTTCCGCAGTAATTTATTTTAGCCTACAAATGTATTTTTCCTCCCCTTCAGTTTTTTCCATGTCCCTGGAAATGACAAAGAGAAAAGATGCCAACAATGTTTTTAAGGCAATGCTTGGAAACGGGAGGATGGAGAGGAAAATGTCTTCCATCTGGTTACAGTGTTTTCAGGACACTTAATAATCTTTGAAGATTAACACATCTGCCTACTGTTCATGGTAAGCACAGGATTTCCAAGTGGAACCACACAGGTGTGATCAAGAAAGGTTCTTTTTGAATGACCAAAAAGGAAATAGACTTGCTTCAGAGAACTTGGAAGCTAAATTGACAAAATTAAATATCCTTGTGCTAGAGCAGAGGACCTGAAAGAATAAGCAGATTTCTTGGGAAATTATAGAATATGTGACAAAGGCTAGAATAGAACCCCAACCCACCCACAGATATAATCAATTTAATTAACTTAATATTAGTCATCCAAAAGCCAAGAGTCAAGCTTGAAATTAAGCACCATAGCCTGCACATCAAAGGAGAAAGGCTAATTCATCAATCTTCAGTTTTAGTTACATAAGTAACCTTTTGATTTTAACTTGTCTCTTAGAGGAAATGGAGGTTGCCTCTGCAAAGCGTGCAATAAAGAGCTCCAGTTTTCCATTTGTACCTCAGTGATTTATCTATGCTTTATCTCTGACCAATTTCTCCTTTTCTATAAAATTATGTCATGTCGTTTGACTTATAAAGATAAAACACTCCTTCATTATGAGGGATCAGCCACCTCAGCGATGGAGACCATGGCATTAGGTTAAAAGGAGCTGCAACAACAGCTCTGCAAGGCAACTCTGTGAAGCAGTTCACACTGGACTGTCCAAATGGCTGGAGACCAAAACTGGGAAAATCTCTTTCCTTTTTCTCAGTCAACCGTTAAAATGGACTTTGTGACAAGACTAGCAAATACAGCAACATAACTCGCCCTAAGCCTACACATCTCAAGCAGACAATAACTGTGTTGGAAAAGGAGGGTCGGCTGGATTAACACTCACAATAAAGGTTACATGCCTGACACTTTTCTATTCTTTGATCTTACTGTATTTTGATGTCTTGCTTTCTACACATTCATGCTCTGTTGGTCTTTTACTCATTGATGGCTGTCCTTTATAAAGAATTCCTCTCAGTTGCCTGCATCTGTCAGAAAAATAAAAAGAAAGGAAGAAGAAAAAGCTGACTAGTAAGCTGGCCGAGTATCTCAGAGCACCTTAACCTTTAAATATAACTGGTCAAAGGCAATGCACAGATCCCTACTAAACGTCAGAACTGGGTTAGTCATGCTTCCAAGCTCCCATGTCTGTGTTTTGGCTGTAGCCAAATTCTGTGTGGTTTAGAAACAGGCATACGAGTCCCATGTCACCTAAAACTTCGTTTAGGTGGACTAGAAACCCCCACACATGGATAAGACATGAGCTGACCTATGTCTTGACATGGAAGATCAGGAGAAAAGGCTCTCTGACACGCCATAATATAAAATCACAGATCATAAGTTTTAGATTCGGCCATTGTGATTAAGGCAAACATCACTTTCAGACAATTACTCTTATCTATGACTCCAGCTGCTTTTGAAGATGACACCGGTGCAGAAATAGCAATTTAATTACTGCTGTAGTTTACTGTTATCTTAATTTTTAAATGAAAGGTTGTGTGCTCTAGGCACTCCTTTGTGCTCAGGGGAAGATTAAAGATTCCTGGGATCTGCTCCCGGCTTTTCACATTTTCTTCTCAAGTTACTGTGATGTCCGCTTTTCAGTTTTGATCACAGTTTCTTTAAAGACTGAATTTGTATAGTGCTTGGGAAAAATGACTTCTCATGTCCTGTCCTTCAAAGAACATACAATCAGAAGTCTTTTCCAAATTATTTGTCATATCCTCTTCACACCATGATATAGCTATGTGGGTCCCCTCATCCTGCATAAGGTCTGAAGTGTTCAGTTATTTGATCAGATGTGCCTGCAACCATTGATTTTACATGTTTCCTTTGTAGAGATGGTGGCCTAGCAGTTAGGTGTTTAATCTTGATCTTGCTCAGCAGTTCACTTGAGGTTGTTATGCCCCAGTTTACGGATTTTTAATTTAGGGATAATAGTAATAATCTATGACCTGTTTCTCTCCTGGGATACCCAGAAAATTAATTAGTTAATGTGGCTTGAAACTGCCATATGAGAAGGAGTGGGAGGAGTGCTGGTCTTGGCTGTATAGTTTGAGAGGCCCTGGGAAATGAGAGCTTAATTTTTTAGGTGGGAGCCAACTATTAATATTTAAGGATTTCATGGAGCTTGGTTTTAAAATATGTATTTTGGACACCTGTCTCCTCAGAAGAGCCTGCCAAAGCATTTGATGCAGAAGAACAGTGAGAAACGACAGTCAAATGAACCTGTATGTCATTGAACAGGAAAGGAAATTTAATGCTATGACTCAGACACAATCCTGAAACAGTCCGTCTCAGCAGCCCAGGGCAAGTGTCGCTTCTTCCTGGCAGCAGAAAGCCCAGCTGATTGATCCGAAGGCTGCCTGAATTCAGCAGAAAGGCTACCAAGCTACCTCAGACTAATTAGATCTTCTGTCAGTCTGAATATTGTCAGTCACAAGAGATTTTAAATAATAGGATGTAGAGTTCCTGTCAGGGGTAGCAATATATTGAACCTTCCCAACCCACCCAAAAACATCCTGGGGTCCTACAGCCATGTTTGGTCCTACAGCAATGAGTTGCATAAATTATAACTTTAACAGAGGTGGAGAACTGCGTATGGAGTGACTCTTTGTTAATGTCAGAGAAGGGAAGACTGGCAGAATATATGTGAATAACATTAATGTATGTAAAAATTTCAGCATTTTACTTTCTGTAAAAGTTGCTTAGTGCCTGGAAGGAGCCTAACTGAACTTCCTGAGAAGCCTGTCAGAAGACCCACTCCCAGCGAGTTGGTTTGGGTCGTTGATCCCTCCAGTGCAGTCTGCGGCTTTCTCTGTTCCTTGCTACCATTATGTAGCTATGACCAAGCCTTGGGCAGAAGGCTGCAAAATCTCACAGGCATAAATTTTGTACATAAAACACTGAACTGCAGTTCAACATTATGGTCTGTCTGTTGGAAGCAAGGCAATTTAGTCACCCTATGCCTCAGCCTCCTCATGTCCTTGTATGTCTTTTCATCTGTTTTTCATTTGCCTTCTCTGTTCTGGTCATTGGCATGCTGAGACAATGACCATTTCTTACTCCTGTCTGGTATGACCGTTTCTACTACATTTTCTCTTCCCCCCAGGGTATTTACGTTAAGTCAATGGATCCATTAACTGACTTTGTTTTAGTTTTTCCACTGCAAGAAAACATATGAGTGAGTAAGTGTTTGAAGTAGGGAGCCTAAGATGTACCGCTATGTCAAGGATTCTCACATCTGCTTTTAAAGGTAGTAGGATTTCCTTTTGCAAAAGGTGCTGTCTTGCATCTGTGCCTCTGCTATTGTCTGATTATAATGCTACCTTGCACTTCTACTGCCTTTTATAAATCTGTGGGCCAAATTCCTAGCAGTGTAAAATGGTGCAGCTCCACTGAAGTCAATAGGATAATGGCAATGCACATTAGACAAATGTCTACTTTATTAGGTATTATTTATTATTATCACTATTTATTATTAGCTCGTAATTTACTATGATTACTATTATTTATTATCAGGCTTATTTCCTCAGACATTGTGAATCGTCCTACCATAAATGGCTTTGGAGACTCACATTATACACCCCAGGCAGCAAAATGGAAATATGAAGAAGGTTAGATGATATTTTCAAGACACCTCATTAGTTCCCATCCTAAAAGCCATAATATAATGAATCTGTTGTGTATCTCTGATTGATAGTGAAGCAGTGCCACACTGGGGATAATGACCGGGACCCATCTGGTACGTAGGGAGGTGGTAGTAAGCTGTAGCTGTCTTATGATGGAGCAACTGTCAGGTTATAGTGATGTAAAAGCTCATGTTATATCGGTGGCTGATGTGGGGTTCAGGTGCACAAATCTCTTACTGAAAGCATGAGATTTGACTTGTCAAATCTCACTGGTCAAAAGCTTATCTTCAGGAGTTTTCCCTAACCATAACTTGAGGCATGAGTTGTTGCACTTACTTTTGTCTCTGACTTGTATATAATGGATTGGGGAGGGGAGGGAGAGGAGGGAGTTGCTGCACACTTCTCAACAAGAACAGGGAAAGGGCTAGAAGGAGTCTACCAGCAGGTGCTGCTCTAGCAGCTGTGTCATGCTGCCTTCTGGAGGCAAGAAGACCATAACTTTTAAGTTGCTGGGATCATTTTCCATGGGTTGAAAAGGGCTAGTTTTTTTCTATGCCTACAGCCAAGAACTGGTGACTACCCACTGAGGTATGGCCTAATTTTCCACTCTGCTACCTGTCCCAATCACTCAGTCATTATGGATATATGGAAATACTGCCATGTTACCAGAGCATGATGGACGTCATGGCTAGCAAGTCTTCATTTTCATGGGTAATGAGCAGAAGAGGCCTCTACATAATGCTGACTTTCTAAAACAATAGTCAGGAACTGAGATGAGCCTAAATAATGTTCTTTCATGATGTTGTTTTTTAGCAGGAATCGATGTTCACACCTGTTTGATTCTCTTTTAGACACAAATGAAAACAGTGTGCATGATTAATATAATTTAATTGGAAAATAGCACAATATTGATTAGCCAGCTTTCCATTACGCTGTACAACATCAGACAATTTCTCCTAGACACCAGGAGAAACATAATGGGCTTTTATTTATCACAGCCTAAGAAACCCCCATGGCAAACTTCTTCAACTCAAAACAGTAAATCTCAGGAATCTTGTTTCATCCCACAACTGAATATCTTTACTTCTTGGAATATAAGTGAAAGTCACATCCCAAATCTTAGTGCTTTTTTTTGGAAGTGTTTGGCTCCCAGAGACCTGACAGTCTTGTTAGATTATTGGCCTCAGCTGCCATGTTTTGAGGTATGTTATGTATAAAAACCAGGTCTAACTCCTGTGACATTTTTCTGTTCAAGCTGTTAGAGCCCTAGCTCTATGCAGCCCTTTCAGCTGTCTACAATCTAAACCGCCAGATGGAGATGCTAAGGTCAGAGACAGGGCTGATTTGACTTCAGATGGAAAGTGGGACAAATTGCAGCACAGATGTATTTAAAGAGCTGTTCTCAGTTATCTTTAAGCTCTGATCTGCTGCTGACTTTGCTTATTTTGACGCCAGCATTGGGCAGAATTACAGCTGTGATCCTACAGCATTTTCATCAGTAAATAGAAGGCTTTGGTAAGAAATTGTTGTACAGGCCTACTAATAGCCTGATTTGCAGGAGAACCCAGTCCAACTGATAACTTGAATGATAAAATGTCAGAGTTTTCAAAGAACATACTAGAACTGCAGTTTCACAACAGAAAAATATATAGCCACTTAGCATAAAGATCTCATACAATATTTCACAGAATATCCTGAATTGGAAGGGACCCAAAAGGATCATCAAGTCCAACTCCTGACACTACACAGGACAACCTAAAAGTTAAACCATACATCTAAGACTGTAGCTCAAATGCTTCTCGAACACTGATGGGCTTCAGGTCATAATCACTTTCCTGTGGATCTTGTTCTAGATCATGACTAAGCTCTCAGTGAAGACTTTTTTCCTAATATACAATCTGATCTTCCCCTGATGCAGCTTTAAGCCATTCCCTCTCTGCTACCCCTCACAAGAAAGCTGTAGATAGCAATGACTTTAACCCTCAGTTTCCTCTAAGATGAACAAACTTCATATCCTCAGCTTTTCTTCGTAAGTCATGCTGTTTAGTCCTTTCACCATCTTCGTTGTCTATCTTTCTTATATTGTGGAGCCCACAACTGCACCCAGTACTTGAGGCTGCATCAATGCTGAGCACAGTGTGACAATCACTTCTGCAGCATAGACTGTAGCTTTTTTTAAACTTTTTTTTGATGCTTCTATAAGATTAATCAGTCTTTAGTAGGTTTGTAATAATACAAAATTATTTTTTTCAGACACATATAAAAACAAGAATAAAACCATGAATATCCAGTTGTTTTCAATGAAAAATGACTCTGGATAAGGAGCAGTGGTTTGCGAGCATTTTTTGCAGACTTTGGTTGATGGCTTCTAACAGTCCATGTCTAAAGGTGACTGCTGGGGATAACATTAAAAAAGCATAGGGTATTTTGAGTTTCAGCTTTTATTTTGCCATGTGACAATCTATACTTAAGACATCCTTAAAGGGATACGAACTCGAGTGGAATTCAGGAATTCACAAACTAAAATGGGATGAAAAACAGTGGCAAAAAGTAGTAGAAAATAGGCCTTCACATTTTGCAGCAATTCTGTTACTACATACAAGGCCTTTGTGGATTTAAGAAGTCCCATAAATGTACTTTACCATATTACAAGGAAACTAAAATGTAAAGACCCAGTCCAAACTCTCTGGGCTCATGCCAGAATTTACTAGCTAAGTGAGAGGTTTAGTAAAGATTTACAATCTCAATCTTATTTAGAATTCATGGGTTTCCCATAGATTTTGCTACCGTATGTTCCTCAGATCCTAAGACTTCATTTCTAGAGTACTGAAAGTCCTCTATTTTTGATTGCTCAAATAGCCTTCTGAAGAACAGACATACAGAGGGAAAGCTGCCTGGGTTTCTAAAGAAAGAATTATGTTGGTCAAAATTTGATTTTTTTTCCTAAATTTTCTGATTAAAAGGGTAAAGCGAGCACATGCCACAGGGGCATGTGACATTTCACCTAAAGAATCAGGCAAGTTCCTTTGGTCAGTATCCCACATCATATGGGTTGCAGACATTGTGGTGGGTAAAATGCTGAAAAGAAGATACAGGTAAACTTGACCCCTCAGCATCTGCCTTAATATTCATTCATATAAGTGCCGGAAATCAGCATAAATTTCTGAGACTGCCAACACTGAACACAGTACTCACTCTTCCATTTCAGATCAGCCAGGATTGGTGGCATAGTGCCATGTTGCTTCTCCTGCCCCATGAACATAGAGGCAAGGTTACAGGTCAGCAGATGCTTTAATTTTCTTGTCCAACATATCTTTGCATGGGGGCTGCATGGCACACAGTGGGAAGGAGGAACACCTTGCTGTTCTTCTGGGGTCATGCCTTCTAACCATGTCTTGAGGTCCAAGACGGAAGGCCTCTTCTGAGATGTGACCAGCACAGCATTCCCCCTTGTGTCACAGCCAAGGGAACTGCAGAGGTTGATGAAGGTCAAGTGCTCTCAAAAAAGGCCAGACAGAAAGATGCTGCTTTACTTTATGAGAGTTCATATGGTAAAGAAGTATAAGCTGGCGATAATACAAGGCACATATCTTGCCAATAGGCAATGGTAACTCATCAGTGCTACTTCTGCCACTCACTCAAAAGAATGGAGACATTATTCCTAATTACACAGGAGCTGAAACACAGTTTATCAATTTACTTTGAGATAGAGGGCTTGTTCCTGGGTGCAGAGAATTAATTTTCTTACAGTAATGCCTGGGAAAGCAGAAGATTGGTTCTGGTTGATTTACAGTGTCAGCATTTTTTTATTATTATTTGATGAACAACCTCCATTTAATCACAAGGCATCTAGAAATTGAATACAAAAGGGGACCTTTCATTATTCATAGATAGTATCTTCCCCAGTTGCAGACTTGTTTGGTTAATAATAACTATAGTAAAATAAAAAAAAAAGTCTTGTTCGCGATAGCCTCGTAGGGCATCTTATTTATTTCTTATTTACCTAAAGGGATGCTGAAGATGCGCAAAATTCTCCCCTGCTGCTCTGAGCTGGAGGGCAGACTAGAAATTAATTTTTTTCAGATTAACTTTGCTTCAACATATGAAAGTTTTTTCTGCATTTAAAAGCACAATGTTACAAGCACGAAGAAGATGTCTCTGGCCTCTGCAGTGTAACTGCTACACAAGGTCTCACTGCTGCTCAGTGAAGTTGAGCACAACCCATATCTGTGTCAAGACTGACCTATGTCCTTGACAGAGCTAGTTAAGTATTTTATGACTGAACTTTGACAGAAAATTTAAATGTCAATAAAATACAAGTTTTCACTGCTGTGTGTCAATTTGTTTTTTGTAAGTTTTCAGTGTCTTGTTGGAAAAGCCTGAACATTTTAAAGGAAAAGAAAAAAATTAATTATTTTTCAATTTCTGGCAACAATGGCTGATAGCTCTATGTTGTTTTACACACACACATAGACAGTTAGTCAAAGGCAAAATATTCCATAAAAAGATTAAAAAAAATTATCACACATATAAATTCTACCTTGAGGGAAATAATAAAATAAGAAATAAAGGTATTCCTGGTTCTCATGACTTAGAGAAGTTAGAAATGTGAGTGATGGATAGCTGAAACTTCAGACAAGCGGAAATAAATGTTTCAAAGCTTTACCTGCTTCAGTTCTCTTTACTCTAAAAACTATGCCAAAACTATCTTTCCAGTAGTGGGAGTTTACAAAACAAGTGTTACGGTATCTTGGTTAGTAACAATGGTAACTATATTTCAACTCAACCATAGGAGAAATAGTATGGCCAACAGGAGCAGGGAAGTGATTGTGCCCCTGTACTCGGCACTGGTGAGGCCGCATCTCAAATATTGTGTGCAGTTTTGGGCCCCTCACTGCAAGAAAGACATTGAGGTGCTGGAGCGTGTCCAGAGAAGGGCAACAAAGCTGGTGAAGGGTCTGGAGAACAGGTCTGAAGAGGAGCGGCTGAGAGAACTGGGGTTGTTTAGTCTGGAGAAGAGGAGGCTGAGGGGAGACCTTATCGCTCTCTACAGCTACCTGAAAGGAGGTTGTAGTGAGGTGGGGGTTGGTGTCTTCTTCCAAGACAGAAGTGATAGGACAAGAGGAAATGGCCTTGAGTTGCACCAGGGTTGGTTTAGACTGGACATTAGGAAGAATTTCTTCACTAAAAGGTTTTTCAAGCACTAGAACAGGCTGCCCAGGGAAGTGATGGAGTCACCATCCCTGGAGGTATTTAAAAGACAAGTAGATGTGGTGCTTAGGGACATAGTTTAGTGGTGCACTTGATAGTGTTAGGTGAATGGTTGGACTTGATGTTCTTAAAGGTCTTTTCCAACCTAAATGATTCTGTAATTCTGTATATAAGGATATCCATGTATTTATATGGGGCTGTTTGTACAAATAAAAGTTCCAAGAAAGAGTCCACAGTCTCTTTCTCCATGCATATAGTGCAGATAATAAGCCTTAAAGTTCTGGCTGGGATGATGGAAAAGTTAATTTGCTAATGCTTGTAAAGTGCTTTAAAATCTTCAGCTATAAGAAGAGTAAAATGTAACAATTAGTTTTTAATGAACTAGAAATAACGAGCACCCAGTCTCAGTGATTTTTTTTTCCTCCAAGAATGTTTTCTCTTAAATTATGTATTTAATTCCCTCTATATATCTACCTAGATTTTTTTTTTTTCTTAATGTGCACATCACCATTTTATCTTGTCACTGATACAGAAACACAGAGTTTGTTTCTTTCACTGACAACTTCTGAAGCTCATTACTGTCGATTTAGGAAGTATTGAAGACAAATCAAGAAGTGGAGTTTGCAAGCAATGAGGTGCCTACAAGGAGTTCATGCCATAGGATAAAGTAGCAAAGTAGCAGATAGGAGCAGAGATATTTCATGACCTCCTTTTGCAGGAACACCTATGTTCCCCCAGAAGTCTTCTGTGAGACCACAGATGTCAAAAGCCGAATTTAGCCATTGCAAGCAGAAATGGTGCCGTCAGCTTGTCCACTTGAGGTGTAGCACATCCGAACATTGATTTCACAGATCATCAATCCTCATACAGATTCAGCATCACTAGAGACTTGTGAATGTTATTGTTTGAACATTATAGGTGGGCTTAAGCAACACTCAGTGCACAATTCCTGCAACAGTACTAAATGCAGAGTACAATATTTCCTTGGATGAATTTTCAGAGTGCTATTGATTCCGTGTGTATGCTAAAGTCTATTTTTAATTCCTAAGGATGCCTTAATTCTCTCGCTTCATGGCAACTTTCCTAAGGAGAGAGGCTGTGCCAGGTTTTGCAGCAATATAGTGAGGAAATAAAGAATAAACCTGACCAGAATCTCAGAAGATCACATAGTGCTTTACATCATCAACATCTTTGAAATGGCTTGAAATCTAATTTTTGTGTGTGCTGTGTATACTTGTGATTCTATAATAAGAAATAATGCTTGTAATAAGAGTAATTAAGAATTTTAAATCATTGATATGACTGCAAGGACTCCCTTACATTCATTTTTCTGGTAATAACAGGCACTACTAACTTGAGAAACTCAGCTACCCAAGCCAATTACGTCTGTGTAATACCAGAATCATGACAGGCAGGAATGTTATTCTGATTAAAATACTGTTCTCATCCTCAAATATCCAATGCCTGTACCATCAAGTACAAGGAGATATGTATACGCTAGGCAAAAAATATATTTGTTGCATTCATGGGTATCAAAATACAGATCTACTAGTCTAAAAGCATTGCTTTAGATATTTTAATAATTTAATCATTAATCATTAACCATTTAAAAACTTCAGTCCATCTTTATTGAGAGGTCTGCAGTTGTATTTGCCTCATCTGTGTTAGGAAGAGTTTGTTTTCATCTGTCCGAACACAGCAAGAGGAGGAAAGGTTGTTAAATAGACACTTTATTTGTCTGCAGCAAAAATGGCTGTGTCTGTAGAGTTACATTAAACTTTATGTTATGTTCTCGAGAACTGAATCTCTATGTCTGTATTACGGTATCATTAAACAGTTCCTGGAATATCTTTGGATTATAACAGGTAGGACTTTCCCAGACATGATTTGAGATATAACATGAGGCAAATATTATAGGTGGTTTAGATGTGGCCACCCTGTTTTGGAAGATGAAAGGGTTCAATAACATGTAAATGTTGCATTCTAGGGCAGTTAGCCTAAGCACTGGGCAACTGTCCTGGGAGCTTGTACCTTAGTGTCATAGATGCAGTCAATAATTGCTTGACAGATCTTATCCTATTCAAGAGTAAGAAAGTTCAAAACTATTAATTCTACTTCAATTTTAACTTTCTGGCAGCATGTGAGCAGCTCCTCCTACCATAATTACACCCTATGTTTCTTTCCATGTTATCTTAAAGGTGAAGAAAATCATTGAGTCAGGAACTGTAGCTCTGTAGAATACTTGGCTTTTGCTCTTTGAATCTTAAAAACATCCAAATGAAGACAGTAGTGCTTGTGGGTCTGGTATAACCTCTCCTGCAGTGAAATCAGGCTCTCTGATTCAGCACTATCCTAACCCTTCTTCCAACAGCAGAAATAGCAACAACCTTATCCAGTCTGGGCTAGTAACTGAGCAGCAGAAGGCAGCGGAGCCTTGAGCGACCTCAACTGAAGACAATTCAGTGTCTTTCAGTGATTTTAACAGTTAGCAGAGACCAATGAAAGGGTTTATTCCTCCTTGCAGAGACTTGCCCTTGTAAGATCTTCTCTGTCCACCCCAAGAAAGGATTCCTGTAACTGGAATCTCTGGTGAATTTACCTAATTTACCCCACTGTACCTTTGGTCAGCATAGTATATTTCTATCACTTCTCCACATGAACACAGCCTACGAAATTTAGGATTTTGGTTGAACCTGAATGCTGTAAAAGTGGAGCCAAGTTTATTGAAAGTTTAAGCTTAGGTCTATTTTCAGTTTACATTCATCTATTCTAGTAAATTAAATGGGCTTATTTCGAGATCTTTGTCTGGTACTCAAGCCAAAGTCACAACTATATTTTATAACCCGTCAGAATGGTATGGCATTTTATAACCCTTCTCTGGAAGTGGTGTATGGACCCATGCTCTCTTGTCTACTACCCCAAGGACTTCTCAGGGGAGTGTTATCTGGCCAGCCCCCAAAATTTGTCGGGGATAGTTCTGATAATTTAATCATACAGATATTGAATTCTAGTGCCTGGAAACATTCCCCAATACAACAGAATGCACAGCTTCGATGTGAGTTCAGAAGTTAGATCTTCTCAGGGCTGAAGGCATGGAGATATAGGAATGCAAAGTGGACAGAAACATTTTCCATAAAAGAGTTAGACATTTTCCTCTGTCCTGGTTTTGACTGAGATAGAGTTAATATTTTCCATAGTATCTTGTATGAGGCTATGTTTTGTATTTGTGCCAAAACCAGTGCTGATAATACAGGGATGTTTTTCTTATTGCTCAGCAGTTCTTAAACCAGGGGAGATTTAGATTGGACATTAGGAAAAATTTCTTCACCAAGAAGGTTGTCAAGCACTGAAACAGGCTGTCCAAGGAAGTGGTTGAGTCACCATCCCTGGAGGCATTTAAAAGACGTGTGTGGCACTTAGGGCCATGTTTTAGTGGTGCACTTGATAGTGTTAGGTAAACGATTGGACTCGATTTTAAAGGTCTTTTCCAACCTAAATGATTCTATGATTCTTTGACTCTATAATTATGAAACAAACCTCTTCCATCTCTTTTCTGTTCTTCCTCTTCCTTTCATTTGTCTTTTTCTTTGTGTGTGTGTGTGTGCACATGCATGCTCTGTTGAGATAACTTCAGTGAGCTTACCTATATCTCACAGACTACATGTCTGTTATTACTGTAGCCAAACTTTGCACGCTTGGCATGAAATGGGTGCTCCCAAATAGAGCTTGTGGTGTGCTACCCATAAAGTGGCCCCAGGTCTTTTAACTGGATGTGTAGCTGAGTGCAGTTTCCTGTGAAGGAGGCACATTCCAGGTAGCACAGAACACCATACCTTACACTGGTCCAATCCAACCACAGAACAGATTCAACATGGCCCTTACAAATCGACGGTGTAGTTTACTTTGCCTCCATTACATTTAAAGGGTGCCTAAATTGGAACTGAAACCTCAGCGTGATTTGCTTCCACACTGTGAACTCAAATGTTTGCTTAAGGTAAACTGTAGGGAAGGCTAGAATAAATTTGGGACTGCTCTTGCACCTGAGTGTTCATGGAGAAGCCATGCTGCTTGGGGTACAGTTGTCTCTGTGTAGGCCACGCCTTGGAGGCGATGTCACGTAAGAGGGAAGTCTGTCTGAGGAAAGTCATGCAATCTTTTAATGCAAAGAAAGGGGATTTGTAGTTCACCTGATATAGCAAGCCCCAGCTGATCTGCAGTCACCCTACAGTGCAGGAATTGTGCGCAACTGCGCCTGAACTGCTTCCTCATCTGCCTCCTAAAACCAGTCTAGACAATGCAATCATACCCAACTCGAGTGAGAGAGACAGAAAATAAAATTTTTCCTTCCCTTTGAGGGTGATTTGGGAGGCTAACTACTTAAAGGAGGGAAAGAGAACACAGAAGCTGCCAAAGGGATCTAGTGATAAATGTCTTGATGGGATGAAGGACTTGCTAAGGTAGTGTATGTTAGATGCATTTTAGTTTTGTACACCAAAACCAGCAAGGTTTAAAAGGCAATGCATGGTGTCATTTCCTTTCCACAGCATTTCTTCTTTGACCTTTGTGTTTTCCCTCACCTTATTACAGTTTGGTTGGGTATTTTTTAATGCTTTCTGATCTACCTGATTTGAAACATTGACAAAAGAAATTCCAAGCATATTAAATAAGATAATTTCCACAATGAATGGGATTCCTCTTTCTCCTTGCTAATAGATATAAGCATTATGAGACTTTTTCTCTCTGAATTCGGCAATGATTTTTGGAAAAAAGAGAGGAAAAAACAGCAAGTATATTCACAGTCTTAGATTTAGCTCCAGGCAGAATTCCACTGTCTCAGGGCATATGAAATAGCATTGTCTGTTTTAAAAAGGACGAGATGATTTTTTTTTATGCTTCCTTGAGAAAGCTCCGTAGATGTTGGCACTGTAACCATGAAGCTGCTACAATAGTGATTTCTGCATCTTTCCCCGTGTTTTATTTATGTTTTTAACACAAGGATGATTTCACTCTGGAGCATCAGCAACATAATGGCTCCATGTATGTCCAGGTTTTGTTATGTAGGTCTCCTCATTACGGTTTCTGTGTTGCCTTTATAGGCACAAAAGTGTAATCTTAAGTGCCAAATAGGGATAAAAATGCTGTTCTACTTCAGATGGCTGCTGTGACAATAAAGACATTAAAAATTTTGAAGTAATCAGATACTGTGATGATAGAGTCTTGAGATAACTCTTCATCAAGCTAACCCAAGTTCCAGCAATAATTCACTATTCGCTTTAATGACAGTTCTGCAGGCCTGCAACAACTGGAAGCAGATGTTTCCCTTCAGGTTTTAATTTAAAAATAAATAGACAAATAAAAGAGCTTTATTTTAAGCATTGCTTTTTTTAAGGTTGAAATAGCCTTTAAGAATCGTGAGAAAACTATTGGACCAAGAATATTTAAATGTCCTAAAATACCTGCACATCTTTTTAAGCTTATAGTAGCTCAAACTACCATGTGGATTAATAGACTTACAGTAATTGAGGGCATGGAGAAGAGTTTGGCCTACTAATTGCCAAGGGAACCTGGTATTTTTTTGTTGCATTTTTTAAGATGTTGCTTGCAGTAACATCACAGAAGGAACTTCCATTGATTTCCTAGGATTTTCTCAGATGTATGTAGCCCAGTTTGAACACTTGGGCAAAATTTCATCCCGGGAAGGTTTTCTTCCACTTAAGTTTTTCGTTTGTCCATTCTCAGAACAGGTTTAACAGTTAACAATGGGGTGAGACATTTTGTAAAGTACATTTGTGGTTCTCATCCATTTAATCCATACAGGGAGAAAAAAACACCTTCTTGTAAGGTGGTTTAAAAGATGAAGCACTCAGAGAGACAAGAGTTTGATCCGAGAGTTTGCTAACTCTTACTTGAAAAAAAAATGATTTCTTCACTGAGCAGCAAAAAGATAAAAAATCATTTTTAAGAGAAAGACAGGGAGAAACTCCAAACAGAAGTGTGACTTTGCCCCATAAATGGTCACATCTCTTCTAGAGGGCAGTGCTACCTCCTAGGCCCTGTTCAAGGAGTCTTCCTTTTTTATTTTTACAGTAGCTGATGAATGTAACATAAAGAAACTGTCCTTAGCAAAGCAATAAGAAGCAGCATCACAACCTGTCATCTTTATAAAGGAGCTCAGTTTTCAGAAGGATAGTGTGCTTTCCATACAGAACTTAAGGCTGTCAATCCCGCAGACCCACAAATGCCAATCCTCACTCCTGAGTCAATTACTTTCTCCAGAGTCCTTGTTTTTAACTGTCTCTTGACATCTCCCTGCTCAGCAGGAGTGGTTTTGGAGAACATTTTGGTGTACCACAGTGGGAGGTTTGGCTCCTATATTGAGAAGACAAGGTTCTTGAAGCTTCAGGGAAAGCAGGTTCTCTCTCCTGTTCTATATTTGGAAAGCTTTGGCATCTTCTTATTTCAGGGAGAATTTTTGCCAAGTGAAATGGGTGTTTGCCTACGTGAGAAATACACAGAATCCCAGAAGTTTATGCAATCATGTTTTGCTCCGCATTCCCAGCATTACCTCCTGAACAGTCATGGACCACCACCTATGACTACTGTGCAGCAATGACCATTCAGTATATTCTAACAATCTCCTGCTACTTCAAGCCCTGCTGCAGAGATAATGCCTCAATTATTGTTGTAGCTGATTAACTCTTGCTCCACTCTGAGTGCTGTTTTTGCAAGGCCATGGTAATCTCTAAATCACAGCCCTCAATGTGCACTCAACAATGGAAGAGCATTACCTGCAATTTCCTAACCATTTAATTTCCTTGGAAGATTTATTTGTAAACAAACATGAGCTTTATTGTTGCTTGTTGCAGACACACAGTAAATTAGTTTTTCCATGCTGAAATGCAGCAGCATAAAATTCTCACTCGAGGAAAGTACTAACTGGCATTATGGCATTACTTTGTTAATTATATTGGCACATACACTGCTGCTCTTTAAATTAATCCTGTACACCAGAAACCCTTTGCACCTAATGATTTCCTGGACTTCATGTACATTAATTCATGCTTAATCTAATTTAAATCATTGTCAAAGTGACAAATGCAAGGAAGACACAGACAGCACTTAAAGCAACGTGATTCCTGAGTCAGTGAGTCATGGTCATAGAAGTTATCATGCAGTGATCACTGGTAAAGATTAATTTGAATATGTTGAGTTTAGCTTTGGTAGGTTTGATGGGTGTCTGACTCTTTCTTATCAGTCTGACCTGGCATTTTTTAACAGATTAGATTTTCAATGTGGTCCACTTCTCTAGCCAATTCTCAGTCATTTCATTTTTAATTGGTGACTATCAATGATGTTTAATAAGATTATGATGTTGGAAGACTACGATGATGAAGTTTATTTAAGTTATTGTTTATGACAAGGAAGACTATCACTAATCTATGATATAAATTATATATTCTCCAGTCCTTGGCATTCATTGACCCTGCAGCATTCTTATTGAAAAACTGCTCGATTGACATAGCCATCTTCCCAGATTTCTTCCATACTGTTTACAGCAACAGCCCTATTATTGCATGTCAAATATCTTACAAAATCGATTTATGTAATTTCATCATCTCACTTTGAATTGAACTTTCCAAAAGTGCCATAAATGTAAAGGCATCTGCTATGATAGTTACCACATAAGTTTTACATGCTCCTGAACTCAGAAAGGTGCATGAAAGTACTTTCACTATACACGGGAGAGTCTGCCTCTCTTGAAATTTGAATGCAGCTCTTGATTTCCTGTCTTCCAGATATATTGGACCAGTGCTTCTATATATAAAGCATTGGTCCCATATATCCAGGAGTCTTGCAGTGATAAGGACTAGGCATTTAGTATTTAGTCTTTAAAAGTACTAAGTGGACAGAAAAAGTTTCCTGATTTCTTTTTTGAGAAGCATCTTGCCAGAGTAGTTTCCATCCAGCTGGAAGGAGTGTTTCTCAGCTCTGCAAAAAGCAAATCCAGTGGGAGATGTCTGAGCTCTCCTGGCTAAACATGCATGTAGTTACTTGCAAACATGGGACACAAAAAGGAGTATCTGCAGCAAGGAAGACAGAAAAGAAAAAAAAGCAAAATATAGATGTGTGTTTTCAATTCGTCACTTCTCTGCTGTTCATCCATGTGTGTTACTTAGAGTTACCAGGAGAACTGTCATGGCACTGGCAATGTCTCTGTCAAAACTGGAGCATGGGCTGTTTTGACTTTTAAAATTTGACCCGAGGGAGAAATAATGACAATAATGCTGGAGGTGAAGTGCACGATAATTATCACAATGACCAATTACATGTAAATGTACAACTGGTCGCTTCAGACTAGATGCTAGGAATTCCTCATCCCATATGACTGCTGCATCCACTAGGTCACTCAAACTTGCTCTCACCTATTATTTCTACCAATCCAAATCAATCATTACTAAACACTGAAAATTCTGCTAGGCACCATGCAGCGGGATAGCCAATGTGGTCTAGGACACCTTCACAGGAGGTGGTTTAAACCGTGCCTTGCAACTTCATTATCCACTTACAATTACATGCAGAATGCAATTTTGGATCCATGACCTCAGCTGAGATACTACGGGGAAAATTCTCTAAGAATGTGTTATCACTTGCGAAATGGGCCTTCTTTCTGTGTAGAGTGTGAGCATATAATTACTTTTAATATATTAATTTTATGCCCACAGCTCCTACTTCGTGTTATCACTTTTTTTTTCCTACCATCATTATGTTTTTCTCCCACATATTTCTAGGAGCTTTAAACTATTTTGAATTGCTGTCTATTTTATTTTAACTGTGATCTCCCATCCCTTTTATAGTTCCATGATATATTCCCCTGTAGTTTTCCTTTAGCTTCTGATTTCATTTTCTCTGGGTTCATTATTTTTATGCTAGCACTTTGAATATTGTTTTCTCGCATGTAGCTCTTTTGTTTCTTGTAGCTCTCAGTTGTTATTTACACTTTGAAACTGAGGCTGAGATGCCTTCATCTAGTTGGTGGCTCCATCTCATAGATATTGTGTTATCATGTAGTGCAAAATAGTCCATTTCTGATGAATTCTTTTAACTGTGAATCCCTCTGGGAAGATGCTGAGCATGCAGAAAGAGTAGAAGCTGAGTTCCCATCAAAGATGACAACAGAGTTTGCTGCACTCTGTTGCAAAACCTTTATGCTTTAGCTGGAGCAGTGATAGCAACTTTTCCAGCACAAGGATTTTCTCTGGGGTTATGACTACATGGGTACTCAACCCATTCTTGAAATTTAAAAAGTGCTTGACACTGGGGTCTCCAGATTGCTTAAAACCTGACCCAACATGTGAGATCTCACCCGCCAGAAATGTAGGGACAGCAGTTGAAACCAGAGATGTGCCACTTGAAGTAGAGCTAAAAACAGCCAAGATTTAAGGTTTAAGCATGAGGATGAGCCATCCTTTTCTGGCTATATTTATAGGAAAAACAATCAGGCAAGTAACGTTTGCTGTGTTGTAAGAGTTTCTCAGCTGTTTTGTTTTTTTTTTTTCTTCTTTATGTTTGTTTTTCTCCTAATGACCAGTAAATGAAACTATGTGTGCACAGCAGTCATGAAAGCATAGTATGTGCTCTGCAACAGTGCTGCAAACTGAAATTTCTGCTATATGTCTTCTTTTGGGGAAATTTAGGGGAGCCATTGGATCAACGGGCAATGTTATATTTCCCTGACAATGAGTTAAACTCCTGCCCTATATTTCCCCTTCTTGAACTAACACCTGGACAGTGGAAATAATACAAATTGGCCTTGTTCCTCCCTCGTTTCCTCACCATATCTATCCTTATAGTACAGATAATGACTAAACATGATTAAAAGAGTAATTTCACAGCATTTGAACCCGTGTTTAGCAGCAAAATTGGGGTCTCTCTTTGTCTCCTCCCCCCTCCCCCTTCTTCTCTTTTCCTCCTTGAAAGTGTGTATGTTATTGGTGTATAATTCATGAGCAACACCTTTAGAAGACTGCCACATAGACTCCTCAGCGGCTTGATGCAGAGATGGGAGTGGGGAAGGAGGAGGAGAACAGAAGAGGAAGATACATATTATTAATTCCAGAAGTTCTTGTGCCATGAAAATGGTTTCTTTATGCAAAATCTGGTTACAAAGCTTATGGTTTTGATCCTGGACATGGAGAACAGATCTCACAGAGTTATAGGCACAACCACAGTCTCGCTTGTGGGGTTGGAAGGTAAAGCCAAATTCAGTAGTGTCAACTAAAGTGAATTCAGATAAAAAAGAGAGTTTCTGGAACCGATCCCTGTAACCTGTTTCCTACAGCACTTCAGCAAGTCCCTTTTGTTGCTACAGCTACAACTTCTTTCTCTTTACATTGAGCTCTACCTGCCTTTGTCTACAACATTTGTCTTGTCAGTTAAAGAACTTTTATCTTTAGTCAAAATTGTCTTGGCAGCAGTGAGATCTTTTATATTTAAGACTATTTGGTTCCTCTAAACTCAGGAGATATCAAGCTTTTTCTTTGAGGAAAGAAAGACAAGGATCAGAGCTAAGCTTGTCCTTTTCCTTTATGATCTGCACATGGGAAAAAAAAAAAAAAAAAAAAAGGGAAAAACTCAGAAAGTGGAGGAAAAGTCCAGTAAAAGGATCTTCATCAAAGTGGTGTCCAGACTGCCATCAATTCATTGCAATCTTCACTATAGAGTGTTGCTCATGTATTACATGCAATCAGAGCTGTTCTGGGGCTGTAAATCTAGAAATTCATTCTACAAATTTTATTTTAAGGGACAGGATAAGAGGCTGTGGGCACAAACTGAAATACAGAAATTTTAATTTATACATTAAAAAAAAAATATTGTGAGAGTGGTTCAACACTGGACATGGATTCTCCATCTTGGCATTTTTTATTGTTGATAAGATTCACTCTTTGACCTCAAAGCAACAAAAAAGTCTAATGCCACATGTAGAAGAGACCACTCTTCAGTCTGGACAGGTCTGTCATGCCAGGAGCTGCTTCTGCACACTCTCATCCAAAGTCTGCTTGAAATGACAGAGAGGTTTTGCATTGGTGGATTGCAACTTCACCTGGGTATCCCTCCCTCTTGCCTTTTGTGCAGTTAAGTGCTTTGCATAGAGCTGGCAATAAATCAGTGACAGAGAACAGATAGAATTAGAATTCTACATTTAATTCTCCACATAACTCCTTAACACAGTGCAAGAGATAGCAGCTGGGGAAAGCTATCCTTGCTGAGAATTGGACTGTCTAATGAGACCACAGATAGAATTGAAGATTTTTTATTATTTGGGGCTTTTTAATTTATTTCTTTTGGCTTCATTTATGAAGTGATGTCCCAAAGCTAGCATGGATGAGGATGAAATTTAGGTATCAGTGATAAAAATCTAAAATTACTTTTATTACAGTCAGTTATTCATGTGTAATGAAGGATGAAGACTTCTACTACTAGCAATCCCACACCCCAGTCATAGAAAATCCCCAGCCACCTTTATTTCACACTGTTTTCTTGAGGTTACAGGGTATATAATTAAAACTCCATTTCATACAAAGCAGATGTTAAAATCACCTTTATGACTGCTTCTCATTTTCAACATGTCTAGAGATCTGGTGTGGTTACTGTGAAAACAAAACAGTATTTGTATTCTTATTCATATCACAGGTTATCTTCCACCTTCTATACCCTTTTGGAATTCATTAATATGACTCTCTCACAACTATAATGGAGTCCCGGCTAGTTTTATTCCACATATTACAATGTGAACACATGTCTAAATATTCTCAGCTATGCACAAGTATACCCTATAGAAGGGAAAAATCAACATAATTTGATGCTAAACTTCTACCCAAACACAGCTCTAGAGATTCTCTAACCAATATCTAGTCGTTTGTATGCCTCCTGCCAATACTTATTTTTTCATGTAGAAAAGCTGCTTGCTAAATGTTCTTTGACAATTTTTGAAAACCGATGTCGAAAGCAGCACTCATTCAGGCTCTGACTGCTGCTTTTGAAACGGTGTGTTTTCAATGGGCTTGTGTTGCAATGTGCAGGTTTCAGGAGATTCATCAGTATTCACACTTGACATTTTCTATCCTGAGTTAATTCAGGTTGGAGTGAAAATTATCTACATTCACAAAAAGCTATTTACAGACAGTGATGCTTAGTTGGGAATATTTTCAAATGTTTAAGTGATTTAGAGGCAGGTTTACCCTGAGACAGTGACTGATAGGCAAACTTTTTTTTAAGTCCCCTGTGTCAGAAATGTTGTCTCAGATCAAAGAACCACACAGAAAAAAATAAAATTGTCTAATTCTGCCAACATGTTTGCCAGAACTGCTCACTTAAAAATTGTCAGACAATGAAGATGGCAGGTTGCCCTTTGTGATCTGTTTGCCTTTTTCTTATAAAGCACTCAAGGAATTTTGCTGTGATTTTTTTTTTTCTTCACTAGAGGGTGAAATACTAAGAGCAACTTACATATGACACTGCTTTTTGTCTTTAAACTCGGGTTAAAAATGTCTTGAGCATGCAGGCAGGAATCCCCCTGTAACTAAACCATGGCTTAATAATCTGACTTTAAAATACATTTGTCTGCTCCTTTTGATTTACTAGTGCTGCCTGATAATTAGCTCTCTTCCTTTCCCCACACTGACTTTGTTTGATAAGGCTTTTACAGAGTCTTGGCATGCGTAATTTAGTAAGTCCCATTTGTAATGCAGCACGTATCTCTCTCTCTCTGCTCTGTCCCAGGCTTGGAGCAGAAGGGAAGTCTAATTGGCACTGTTTACAAACCATTGCACTTGGGAAGAGCTGTGTCTCCATTTGATAAGTAAAGATGTGAAAGATGAAGAGATTATAACGAATTCATGCTTTGAGCCATCTATGAGTAAAAAAAAAAAAAGTAAGATAGGAAAAGACAAGAAAGTAGAAGAGAAGCAGGTACAATTTGAAGGCAAATAGATTACATTGCAAATAAAGCATTGGGAGTTTTTATGAGATGGGTTGTGAGCAGCTTATGATTTTACCAGGTGCTTTGGGTCAATCAAAAATTGTGATGCTGACGGGTGGAAAGGAAAAAATTAAAAAAAAAAAATTAAAAAAAAGTGTTTGCAGGAAGCAGAGACCCATTTTAAGTACCAAAAATCATTTCTATAAAAAATCAGAACTTGGCCCACATGAGCTGAATGAAAACTGGATCGCCACCCCAGAAAGCTTGCATTGTTTTTAATACAATTTTTTTTTACTTCACTTAGATGTACTACAGACAGTCTTTAAGTCAGGTGGCTGGATCCTGGGAGGAGGACTCTGTGGGAACAGTACCATTCTGTGCTTTCCCTCTTCCACAATTTTTCCCCAAGTATTTTCTTTTGGCTACCATCAAGGCACATAGAGCTTCATTCACACTGATCATGACTCTACTTACATCTTCATGTACCTTCTACATGCTCATGAAATTGAAGGAGAGGGAAGATATGGGCAGGGATCGCAGAGGGAATAAAACAGTTTGCTTTGAGTGAAGTCCCAAAGGCAGGGAGTACTCATACTCATTCTTTGAGTATTAGCATGGCTGGGTGCTTCTTCGCATAGATTTCCCTGAGTATGCGATTGCAACCACTTAAGCATAGCACCAGAGATATAGGGATGTTTAGAGTCAGACATATGACAATATGAGAGAGGAGGGAGTGTTACGATGTTTTGTTTATATCCTACCTGTCTGCCACACCCTCAGAACCAATTAACTGCCTCCTCTGTCTTGTCCGTTGGTTAACAACAGGGAATCTTTCAGAGGCTGGGTGACTTCACTTATGTCTCCTGTTTGTGCTGGTAATAAATTATGCCAGTATTTCTGTGGTAAGCCCTTTTAGGACTCTCATTGCCTTTGGAGCAATGGGTTTTCTCAGCCTTCCTTAGCACCAAACAGCTACTAGAGGACTTGTGAATATATAATGTGCAGCTAGAACTTAGAGACTGAGAGAGGGCTGTATGCAGGACTTAGGGACTAGGGTGGTGCAGTAACATCAAGAGCTGTTTCAGGACATGGCCCAGCAGTACTTGGTGGTTTCTGTCTTCATTCAGGCAAAATCACAATAGTGTCTAGTTAATTTATTTCTTCTTGAATGTGTAAGAAATGATGTTGCATTCTGCAAAGATGGTTCTACAAGCTACATGTCAAAAATCTTCATGCGGCCAAGAGCCACAAGACCCATCTCTATAGCCTGAAAAGCTAAAAGGCAGAAAGCTCCAGGCCATGATATCCCTGCTGGTGGCCCTATGATGCTATCCTACCATGGGGAGTCATGTAGCTCGTGCACCATGATGTAGCATTGCTGTATCACCGGGAAACTAAGTAGTTCAAGGACTGTGCGTCAGCTTTCTCAGCCCAATGACTGGACTAAAACTCATGTGTGGAAGTGTGAGTACTGAAATCTAAATGCTTGCCTTACATTCATATGCAGAGGTCACCTGCCTCTCCAGCTTCTGAGCATCCTTCTATCACCTTCCAGTGTACTAGCTTCTGCAGCTACTGGCTTTGGCTACTGCAGCCAAAGCCTCAGACAGGTAGCTAGTAAAGAAGAATATACTATAAGGACAACTGCAGCAGGTCAAACCAAAGTCTACTTAACCCATTTCCTGTGCCTGAGAGTGGCCAACCATGGTTTCCTAGAAACAATTACAAGCTCAGAGCAAGAGCTGGGTCATACTCCTCTAGAATAGTATTTCAGCCTGTGGTGGCTTGCTATTAAGGAACTTCCAAATCTAGAGATGCCACCACTGCCTCTAATACTCTTCAGCAGCCTTCTGCAATACAATGGAAACATCATGATTTTAAGTGCTTTTTAATAGTATCTCATTTTATTATCAGAAGCATAACTGATGGAAATAGTGATGTTAAAACTCACTCAAGTATTTATCCTTTCTTTTTTTAATGATCTGATAGAAAACCACATATTTTATCTGCTGCTTCGTAGGTTTGGGATCTGTGTGACTGTTCAGGCTGAAAGATAATAATCTACCAGCACTGGAAAAGCTTGTGTAATTCTGTTCTTCTTTAGACCTAGTTGATTGTAAATCAGCCTTCATGAAGTACTAAATCCTTTGAATAACCTGAAGTACTAAATCCCCTGAACAACAAAGCTTTTGCATTTAAGGAGTCTGTCTCTTCACTGTGGGAGGTGGGAAAATCTACTGTTCTGGGACTGACAGTCCTGGCTGTCTCTTAACTATCTTGAAACAAAATGTGACTTGAACTGGGAAACTACTCTCAGGGGTAGTTGTTGGCTGTCTTGGTAGTTAAGGAAAGAAAAAATAATGTAATCTACGTGGACTTCTGTAAGGTCTTTGACACAGTCCCACACGACATCCTTGTCACTAAATTGGAGAGTTATGGGTTTGATAGATAGACTGTTTGAGCGGTAAGGAATTGTCTGGAAGGCCATATCCAAAAAGTTGCACTCAACAGCTTAATGTCCAAGCAGAGATCAGCAACAAGTGGTGTCCCTCGGGGTCGGTATTGGGTCAGTTACTGTTCAATATCTTTATTAATGACATAGTGGGACTGAGTGCACCCTCAGCAAGTTTGCATATGACATTGAGCTGAGTGGTGCCACTGATACGCTTGGGGGAAAGGATGCCACCCAGAGGGACCGTGACAGGCTTGAGACGTGGGCCCATGCAAACCTCACAAAGTTCAGCAAGGCCAAGCGCAAGGTCCTGCACATGGGTCAGAGCAATCCTCAGCATTAGTACAGACTGGGTGATGAATGGATTGGGAGCAGCCCTGCGGAGAAGGACTTGGGGATACCAGTGGATGAAAAAGTAGATATAAGCCAGCAACATGTGCTTGCAGCCTAGAAAGACAATCGCCTCCTGGGCTGCATCAAAAGCAGCGTGGTCAGCAGGTTGAGGGAGGTGATTCTCCCCCTCTACTCTGCCCTTGTGAGACCCCACCTGGAGTACTGCATCCAGCTCTGGGGTCCCCAGTACAAGAAAGATAAAAACCTGTTGGAGAGGGTACAGAGGAAGACCATGAAAATGATGAGGGTCTGGAGCACCTCTCCTATAAAGGCTGAGAGATTAAGGGTTGTTCAGCCTGGAGAAGAGAAGGCTCCAGGGACAACTTACTGTGTCCTCTCAATATAGAAAGGGGGTTTATAAGAAGGCCCTTAGAGTGACCTTTTTTACCAGAGCCTGTTGTGACAGGACAAGGGGTAAAGTTTTTACAATGAAGACGGTAGCTTTAGATCACATATAAAGAAGAAAATTTTTGTGATGAGGGTGATGAGACACTGGATCAGGTTGCCCAGAGAAGCTGTGGCTGCCCCCTCCCTGGCAGTGTTCAAGGCCAGGTTGGATGGGGATTGGAGCAACCTGGTCTAGTGGAAGGTGTCCGGGTCCAAGGCAGGTGGGTTGGAACCAGATGATCTTTAGGGTCCCTTCTAACTCAAACCATTCTCTGATTCTATGAACTCGCCTGTGCCATGGTGTCTCTGCTTAATGCATTTGGGAAGAGCAGTCATCCTGCTGTCTGGATATAGTTTGTGGACTATTAAGAATTTCTAACATATAGTATTGTGTCACTTCCAAACGTCTTTTTTTTTCCTTAGTTAATTACCAGCATGGCATGAAATTTTAATACAGAATTATCATCAGGTGTATCCAGGGAGGAGGTAGGCAGATAGTGAGAAACGAAAGGAGGGTTCTAGTTCAGTAGAGCCTTCAACTATGCACATGTTTACTAGTCAGTAAATATTACTGCTTCTGCCCTTCTGGTATGTTTTATTAGATCTTCTCTTTCCTGAAATAAATCAAGTTCTCAGCTTTCTGAAGCAGAACAAAAATAGTAGGTAGAATCAGAACTCCCTTTAGAAAAATGGAAACCCAATTCTGAGTAACAGACCAAGTTTGCCCGACCAGAAATTGTGATACAAAAAAAATCAAAGTTCAGCATAATACATGAAAATTTATTCCATTATGTTTCCATGAGCTCAATCATGATTTTTTAATAAGAAGTTAGTAATATTGGCATTGATTATTCAACTTTTTACCATACATGGAAAAAGTCTCATTGTCAGTATATGTGCATCACACAGAAAAAGTTTTGAAATAATGGACAGGTCTACAGAGAAGACAGCAATCATTTTGCACTATTAGCTCATATATGAGAGACAATAAAAAACATTTCCTGAAACTGAAAGAGAGAAGAGACTGTTCAGGAGTTTGCTATATAAGCAGAGAGGGCCAAAATATTCTTTTTAATTATTTTCTTCAATCTTTCTTCGCTTCAAGCATCAGCTTACAATATCATACATGTCTGGTCTCTGTTGATTTATAGTTTGATTTCTGAAGAGATCTTTAGATTAAGAAACAATACTTGCAGGAAACACCTACCTCATTCATAGCAGAAGCCCTGAGATTAGCTACTGAAGCTAAATGTGAAATGAGCAACTTCAGAGTCCTGCAGCCAACAGCCCCTGACCTGGAGTACTGCTGGATGGAAAACATCTGGCAAATTTGGAAATGCAGTACAGATTTAGAAAGGTAACAGCTTGAAAAGGCTGGAGGTGAAGGAGAGAGCAAGGTTGAGAAGAAGGAAGGTGTAGAGTCTGGATGGAGTAAGGAGATGAAGGAGAGAGATGCAGAAAAAGGCGTTTACAAAATTCTGGTGCATGAAGGGGTCCCATAAAGGGAAAGAGGAACGGTGCTCTCAGATAGTGATGGTAAGACAGGAAATGTGAAGCTTAAACTGAATCAAGCAATCTTCTTCCAGGGTGTTTATGAATAAAGGCAGCACAAATAACAATCAGGCAAAACCTAATTAATCTAAAAGTGAGCTGCAGGTCCCCGGTTGCACATTTGCTATGCCAGTGTGTGAAGGCAAACACAAACTGCTTTCTCAAAGGCTTCCCTGACAAAATCTAGGGAGAATTAGTGTAACCAGAGAGAAATGTCAACCCATCATGTGCTTGTCAGCAGTAACAGTTGTAATCAATGCTGATCCAAGGTTGGACATTTCCAAGGACCTGTTTCTTAGAAAATGGTAAGACACATTATTCACTGAGTACTAACCATTTGCTCAGTTATCCCTGTAGGTGGTTATTGTGGCTCTGGACTGACATCCCAATCATCAGACAGGTCTTGTTGCAGAAGTTTATAGTCCCAGTTGACAACAGGTTGGGAATTGATGTGAGCTGACTTTGCCCATGGCCACACAACACAATAGTGCCACAGCCCAATAAGACAGATTTCTTGAACCTTATGCTCTATTATCTGAGGTGATTCAAAAAAACCCCTCATTTTCTAAGTGAAAGCAACCAGTAAAAACAGGGTTGGAAATTATTATTATCACAAATGACTAATTAAGGGACATAAGAAGCCAGATAAAGAGACAGATGAATTCATGGTTGGGAGGAAATCTGTTAGAAAGAGAAATCTCCCTGCTAGAGCTTAACTTGGCACAATTACATAATAATCACAGTAAATACAGAGATCAGTGGATTATTTGCTTAACATTGAATGACTTATGTGGCATGTCAGCAAAACACCCAGGAGAATAAAACACACCAGAAACTGCTCTCTAATTACTCTTTTCAGATGGAGTAATGATCTTTAATGTGCAGTGGCTCTCATTAATTAACTCTCAGATTTTAATTAACTCTTTGCCTAATTCACCTGCCATAATACATTATCACAAATGTCAGCTTAACGGTTTTTTCCTTGTTTGAGGAGGGAAAGAGGAAACTGTGTGTTCATAAGTGTTTTCTGTTTCCTCTTTTCTAGTGCCTCTTCTGGTAATAAGTAACTTCCCTAATACAGCTATATGGAGTAGGAACCTATTGAAACATCCAATGTGTTTTGTTGCCTAAATCTAATGAACTCAAGGGAGATAGATGTCTGATTATCTTCAAATGTGCCTCACACATTTGTTAGGGCACTTTTTAGTCACATAAAAAAATTGCAAAAGAAAGCTGTCTTCAATGTGAAACAGCAAAATTGTGGGAGTCAGAAACATTTTGTGCTGTCCCAGGTATGCTATACTAGCCAGTAAAAGAAACGTACTCTGTCTTATTTATTGTTAACAGCTACCTCCTTAAACACTGGATATTCTTCCTGTCCCATAAAAACGAATATCTGAATCCTCCCTACACACTTTTAAATTTATTTTTAATCCAGATAGTGTAACTAAAAATAAATAAAACCTACCAGCGTAGTCTGTGGCAGTAATCCTGCTGAATGCTATATGCTCATAGTACAAGGGTCTTTTCCTTGGGTATGCTCTGTTAGTGCTACAACTATGAGGAGCTAAAAGCAAATCTCATTATAGAAACTAAAGTATCTTCACGTCATTTCATTACCTTCAATGTGAGTTTCTCCCATGCTGAAGTAGATTTATCCTCGCTACACCTTCATAGGGAAGACTGGTACAGTCAGTATCTCGTCACAGTAGAGGACATGGACAGCACAAAGTCTTCCATTATAAAGTCAAAGTGACAGTTCCCTCAGATTTCTTCCTCCCTCACAGCTCTCCTGGAAAACTGGAGACCAAATTATCCTGGCCCTTAATGGTTTGCAGGTAAACACCCTATTTTCATTCCTGTCTTCACCACTAAGTTCCAGTGAAATTCTTGTTTTTCCCATGCCCTCCCCAGTCTTCACACACCTCCCACACTTAACCCCACTTTGTACCCTTGCTTCTCCAAAGAGCAACTTCTTTGGGACAAAAATGTTTCTCACTCTGCTTGTACAAGACATAGCACCATCAAGTTTGTATTTCATGTAGGTATTTAAGTAGTAGAGAAAAATTAATTTTTCTTACACTGATATCTTGTTTTTCAGTTCTGTAGAAGATCTATTACTTTTTCTTCCCTCAGTATTTCCCAGCATTTCTAATGCATATTGATGGATAGCTTTAAGTAAACTCAATGGAAAGATACTCTATTTATATTCAAGCACTTATGAAGACGAATATGCTGTGAACAATGACTATACCTGATAGTGATTGTGCCCTGATCTAACATTTATTGATATATGAAATTAGAGACTTCTGCTAAGCTGAACTAATTGCTATAACTACTGCTGCAGACAACTGAGACCCATTAATTACCTAAAAAATAACAATCAAAAAAAAAAGTGCTAATTTGTTTCAGGGAGATTAGATTTTGTCAAATTCCCCTTGCTTCACAATCCCAACACACATGCACCCACAATATTTTTTCTTCATGTTTCCTAAGTAGGAAAAAAAATTTTCAGCAAACATGACAAATATCTGGAATGTAGATCGTGGAAGGAGTCCTGTCAAGCACAAAGAGATGAAGGCTGTGCACAGGGTCACTTACTTTTCGTGCGGTTGAGGTACAAGTCAGAGAGGTAGAACCTGCTCTCTGTATGGAGTGCTAGAAATCATCCATTTAATGGGTTTTTAACTATTTTATTCCTTCTGTTTTTAGACAAGTTATTTCACCTCAAATAAAAGCATTGGTGAGATTAGAAGTGATATTGACTTTAGATTAGACTCTTTCTATTTCTTCTGAAAATGCTTCCTAAACAATATGCTTTTGCAATAATAAAATAAAAAATATTATTAAGTATGTTATTAATATTGTTGTTGTTGTTATTATTATTATTATTCCCTTTCCTCTTCTGTTATAAATTTGATATAGATGAAAGATCTGAGAAGGAAGCAGCAGGAGGTGAATGTTTTTCAGTCACAGAAAGCAAAAATGCTCAGGTAGTCTTTAAAAGAAAATCCAGCGAAGCCTGCTGTGGCTATCTCCTTCAGAGTGAAGTATGGCTGAAGAGGATTGACCAGATATAGACAGAGATGGTGAATTCAGTTCTGACACAGAAAATAAATAGTTATAGAGGTCTTTATCTGTTCATCTTGCCCTCAGGTCTTTGAAAATGACACATGGTGTTTGAAAGGACCTATATAGTTACGCAAGAACATGATATTTTAAGCAAGCCCTATACCTTCTCTGTTCTTCCCTGTATTCTTATAAATTGGGGGGGGGGGGGGGGGGGGTGTTTGTTTGATTGATTGGTTTGTTTGTTTGTTTGTTTTATTTTTGTACATTTCTTCTATGCAATAGTTCACCTGTGTAAGACAGAGTCCAAGAGTGCCCCAAAGAATCTCATTTTCTACAAATGCTGAGCACTTTCCCTTCCGGGAATCAGTCTCTCCTTGGATGTCCCATGCATTTCTCTCTGAACTGGCTGAGATGTCTGTGTCATAATATTAAAAGCCATGATTTGCCTAGCAGTACATGATGTTCTGCATCTTCTGTTAAAAGGAGAAAAAACAGATGAGCACAATCCCCTAGATTTCCCTATTAAATACCATGGGTGACTTAGACGCTAGGCTCCATTTGCAGTTTTACCCCACCAAGCAGCCTCCAGGGAGCAGTTCAGACCCCACCCGCATGCCTACCACTTCGCACGTTACTCTAGGCATTCCCTCGTTCCTGTGTGAGATCTCACTCACATCAATTGAACACATCTGAAGACACATGGCACCTTTTGTGGTTTGTGTCTCACTCTGCTGAGGTTTACTGCTCCTGTGCCAAAATCTATGAGATCAAACATAGCCCCACCAAAGCTTCTCCAGTTCACCTTGCAGCATCTTACCTTCCTTCCCTGATGTTTTAAATTCACATGTAAAACTGTGAATTGCATTCAGCAGTGAAGTGATTACTTCCTGATCACTCCTCTCTGTCTTCCTCTTCTTCCTCAGGAAAAAAAAAAAACAGAATCACACTCAGGACTTCTTGCCTGGTGGACAGTATGGAAACATGGTGGGTCCTGCACTTGGGTCACAACAACCCCATGCAACGCTACAGGCTTGGGGATGAGTGGCTGGAAATCTGCCCGGCAGAAAAGGACCTGGGGGTGCTGGTCCACAGCCGGCTGAACATGAGCCAGCAGTGTGCCCAGGTGGCCAAGAAGGCCAACACATCCTGGCCTGTATCAGCAATGGTGTGGCCAGCAGGAGTAGGGAGGTGATCATGCCCCTGTACTTGATACTGGTGAGGCTGCACCTTGAGTGCTGTGTGCAGTTTTGGGCCCCTCACTGCAAGAAAGACTTTGGGATGCTGGAGCGTGTCCAGAGAATGGCAACGAAGCTGGTGAAGGGCCTGGAGAACAGGTCTTCTGAGGAGCAGCTGAGGGAACTGGGGTTGTTTAGTCTGGAGAAGAGGAGGCTGAGGGGAGATCTTATGCTCTCTACAACTACCTGAAAGTTTCGTGGGCATGGTGGAATTAGGTTGATGGTTGGACTTGATGATCTTAGAAGTCTGTTCCAACCTAATGATTCTAGAATTCTATTCTATGATTCTGTAGGTTTTTTTCATATCTCATGTAATTCCTGTTTGTAGCAACTTTACAGCAGGTTCTTATGTTCTCAAAAAAACATAAGATGTAGATAACTCTGCACTCTACAATTAAAACCACAGAAATTTATTTAGGTGTATCACAATCAACTGAATTAAACCTTTGAGTTGATTCATATATATTAAAGAAAATATTCCTCTCTGAGTTACAGAATCCCTTGTCTGTAACAACCAAATAAATTGCTCCATCCTTGGTAACTAAGATATTCATAGCCAGATAAATATTTGACCCTAATTTGTCCAAATATAAATATCTCCACTTAAAGGAAAACAATCCCCATCCTTGCAGTGCCTTGTCTTGATCTAAAAATGTGATAGAAGACCTATTATGTCCATTATCTAACTTAGTGCTCAAGCCTGCACTGTGGGAGACCGTTATGCTATGATTCCCTGCTGAAAGGGATAGGTGCCATGAAAAATATACGTTTTACCTTTTTTAAAACTCCTTTCAGAATTGTCCGCAGCTTGAATGGACTCAAGAATTTCCCATTTTCTGAAGCCAATCTCAACTAGATTAAAATCCCAAATGGATTAAAGTAGCATGATGTTGCAAGACACATCTTTAGCCATGCTGCAAGAGCATCCAGCATTCATTTCCAACATCCTGTAATTTCTTTCCTTCTGGATCTCACCTATACTCACTGCTCACTGCATATCCTTGCTGAGCAATGACCATAGGCGGCTTCGTTTTACAAAACCATTCATAAGGGTTTGTAAAACCTTAATCAGACATTCAGAAAGCTATGTCCCATTTTCAGTGACTAGATAAATGCCTCTGGTTTTGTATTTCTGCTGATTTTTTTGTTGGTTGTGATTTGTCCAAAGTCACCAGTATTGTAATCGTAGATGGTAAAAGACTGAACAATGCTGATTCAAAGGAAAGACAATTACCATTTAATCCTTTAACATAATACTAATGGATTAAAAAAAAAAAAAAAAAAAAAAAAAAAAAAAAAATGTTGTTAAACACTGCACACAGAAATGTAGTCTCTGGCAATCTGGAATTTCACATCCTGACCAGTTTAATCTCAACTGTCAATGCCCTTCCAGTCTTAATACACACAGGTGGCCCATTACTCTTCTGTCTCAACTATCCCTCTCTTCTTCGGTTCACAACAAAGTAGGATTTCCAACCACCAATATCCCCTTCCCTATCATTCATGGCCAGCCCCTTGTTTTATAGCACTGCAGATCTAGAGTTGCCCTGGTGAGCTCCACTAGTTCATTGATTTCCACTGATTTACTACTAACAGTGGTGCAATGTCAGCTGCTGATCTGCCACTACTGCGACACTATCAGGTATGTTTTCTGATTCAACTCAATATGCCCTAGTCTACAATGGAAAGATGGGAGTGTAGTTTCCCCCAGATCTAATTGTCTAAGTTTGATGCTGATTTGCTTGGTTTGAATTTGGAAAAAAAAAATAAAAAAAAAAAAAAAAAAGAAGGTTCTTTTAGATACTTGGGAATGCTGACTTTTAATGTGGCTTACTGATACTCATTAGATGTTACAACCTCATCACTCTATTTATATACAAATGAAGGAAGCTTGCTTGATGTGGGCTAAAATAGCTAAGCATGGATTTCTGGCTTCAAAACAGAACTTACACGTTTTCCAATCATTCCCTGTAGTTTCCTAACAGACCGTATTATCTTGAAAGCTCATAATAAGGCTGGAATAACTCCTTTGATGACAATTCCACAACCGTCATTGACAATTACTTCTAATCCCAGAATGATTGTTTAGTTATGATATTTCTTTTAATGTTACATTCAAGCTCTCGTTGGTAAAGTCTCCCTAGTTTTTCACAGCATGCTTTGTTCTGTTTATGGTGACTATTTGAGTATAAGCGATGCTTGGGCATCCCTGTATCAGTTTTTTAAGCAATCACTACATCCTTTTCTCTGAACAGAGACTGTTCAACCTCTAATTATCAGAAATCTATATCCAAAATTTTCATCTTTGTTTCATATCTTTCCTCTCAGCTATATTCTAAAAAAACACCTATATTGGGATATCTTCCGTATTTGGAATCTAGCTAGTTACTGTCGCATAGGTTATTCTATTTTCTTATAAGTACTCCCTTTTGAGCAGCCATGTAATTGTTTTCAGATGTTTGAGGAAGACAGAGGAAGATTTTTTTCCTTTTCTGTTGTTAGGATTTTTGTGTGCTGAAAGACTTATTTAATCAGACATAAAGAACTCAAGCTGTTTATCTTAAAAAAGGACAATCAAGAGGTGAATCTATTACGGTCTAAATATCTCCACAGGGAGAAATATCAGGTAGTAAAGGGATCTTTAATTTAGTGGAGAAAGACATAACAAGAAACAGAGCCCAGAAGCAAAATACCTATAAATTCAAATTAGAAACAAGACACGAATTCTTAAATATATGAAAAAAATTAAAATAGATTAAAATTACCAATGGTCTAGGTAAATGCTCCATCCTCCTAAGCTTTACAGGTCATATACAGGTGTTTTATCTGTAAGGCATGTTTCACAAATACACATTTTGGATTTATCACAGGAGAAGCAGGAAAAGTTTCTTGGGCTTGTATTCTTCCTAAAGCCAGAGAAGATATTTTAATAATCCTTTCAGGCCTCAAAACTTGTGAAATATTTGATCGACAAGACAATACTGTTGCTATGGATATTAGAAGAAAAACTGACAACAGCAGGATGGGAACTTAATTGTGAGACAGATAGCTTGATGTACAAAGGGTCATAGCAAATTTAATTTATATGTGACACATACACACACAACCTGTCTTCTCTAACAGAAATATATAGAAACAGGCACACTGAGGAGAAAAAAATATCTCACAAAAGCATATGGGCCATCCTGCTCCCAGATCTCACTCTGGGCATGGAGTGGGTGAAAGAAAAAAATAGTGTAGGACAGATATTAATTCATATACTCATAGAACAACCCAGGTTAGAAGGGACCTCAGAAAACCATCTGGTAGAACATTCCATGGGAAAGGGGGTCTAGATGAGATCATCTACCATCCTGTCCAATTCCATCTCGAAAACCTCCAGTGATGGGGTCTCTACGACATTCCTGGGGAGGTTGTTTCATTGATTGATTCTTTTCACTATAAAAAAATTCTCCCTTATATCAAGGTGAAACCTCTTTTGATGCAACCTGCACCCATTGCCCCTTGTCTTCTCCATGTGACTCCTTGGGAAGAGAGAGCCTCTGTCCTCTTTGTAGCCACCCTGGAATATTGTGATGAGGTCCTCCTGAAGCATCTCCAGAGAGAAAAGATCTAACTTCTTCAGTGTTTCCTCACAGGGGTTCTCCAGCCCTTTGATCATCTTTTGGGCCCTCCTTTGGACCCTTTCCAGTCTGTCCACATCTTTCTTGAATTGTGGGAACCAGAACCAGACACAATATTCCAGGTGTGGCCTGACAAGGGCTGAGTAGAGTGGGATGATCACATCTCTGCCTCTACTAGCAATGTCCCTGCAGATGCAGCCCAGGATCCGATTTGCCTTTGTTGCTGAAGTGGTGCACTACTGACTCCTGTTGTCCACTCCATCTTGTTGTCCACCAGGACCCCCAGGTCCCTTTCAGCAAGGCTGCTCCCCAGCCACACAGATCCTAGCCTGTGCTGAGCTCTTTGGTTATGTCATCTCAGGTGCATGACTTTGCACTTATCTTTGTTAAACTTCATACAGTTTTTGCTAGCCCACTCTGCCAGCCTGTCCAGGTCCCTCTATAAGTGGCTCTCCCTTCTGATATGTCAACCTCACTGCCCAGTTTAGTGTCATCAGCAGATGTGGTGAGGGTGCTTTCAATCCCATCATCCAGACCAGTATGCAATTGTTGAACAGTGTCGGGCCCAGGATCGCTGCCTGGGAGATCCCACTAGTGACAGGTTGCCAGCCTGGGTAAAAACAATTGATCACCACCCTCTAGGTGTGGCCTGTTAGCCAATTTCCTAACCATCTCACAGACCACCTGTCCAGTCTGTATCTGGTCACCTTGCCCAGGAGAAAGCTGTGGGAAACATTTTGCTGAAATCCAGATAGACACGACCACTGCTCTCCCCATGTCAACAGACAGTGTTCTTTCGTTGTAGATGGTGATCAAGTTAGTCTGACATGATTTGCCCTTGGCAAATCCCTGATGGTTTTTCCCAATCACCAGCTTCATTTGGTTTGTAATAGTTTGCAGGAGGACTCGTACTATTTCCCAGGGATTGAAGTAAGACTAATGAGTCTGTAGTTTCCTGGGTCCTCTTTCGGGTCCTTCTTGTAGACGGGTATGACTTTTACCCTCCTCTAGCCATGAGGGATATCCCTTGACCTCCATGACTTTTCAAAGATTATAGACTGTGACCTTGCAACAATAAGGTATGACATTGCTCTCAACACCTTGGGGTGTAGTCCACCCAGATCCATAGATTTATGTGGGTTGAGCCCTGGCAAGAGGCCATAGACCAGCCTTTTTTCTACTACTGGTGGGCCGACATATGCATTGTCATAGCTACTTGATCCTGTGATCAGGAATATGGGCATGCTACATTTTCCACCTTATCTCTACTTATATTGCTTAAATGCTGGATGAAAGCTCTCAAATGCTGTAGATTAGAGAGAGCATAATAAATCAGTCAGAAGCCTTATCACAGTACTTGGGGCCATGTTGGTGGTGAAGAACAAATCATATAGTAGAATAGATGCACATCTGAGACAGATTCTTTCAGCATTTTATTCCTCGGGTCATGGGAAAAAATGGTAGAAAGGGAAAAAATAACTGGAAAGTTTTTGCATGGGCTGGGGACAGGATTGTAAGAAGGGAAAACAAACAGTTTGATGTCTCAAAAACCATGAGCTCCTTCATCGTTCTGACACTCGTGGAACTACATGGGACAAATTGGGAAAGTCTGCACCTCCATAATCCCTTTTTGGTAAAGAGACTACGTCTCTCATTCAGCTTCACACTGCCAGTTACTTCTCTGTTGTATTCCACGTGTGATGTTTGACTAATGCGACCAATATTTTCTCTATTTTCTTACAAATGTAAGTGACACTAATACCTAATTCTCCATCATATGCTAACTCTTTCCCTCCCGTTGCATCGCTTTTCCAGTTTTCTTCAATGCCAAGATTGGATTGCATTTTCTATAGAAGAACGGCTTTTCATTTTGCTTTAAGAGACTCACGCTATCAATCTCAGCCCCACATGTTCATTTCTCAAGATCATCTTGAATTTTATTCCTATGCTTTTAAATCTTTTAATTACCTCTTTCTTTCTAATGTCTGAAGTGCTTCTCCTATACCATCTTCTGCATTCCTAGTGAAAATACTGAATATATAAAATCCAGCAACAGTTGCTACTTCATTTTTCCACTAAATTCCTCAAGATCATTATAGCCAGCTGCACACTCATTTTGTAGTAGTTACAAGGAAAGTGCATATTCCTCATTTTTAAAGCTTCATTGGGATTCTGGGAAAGAAGGGGTGTATTCCTGCCTCCCTACATACTCAGACATATTTTGCTAAAAATGACAGGGAGAAAGTGAAGATCAAGGTTTTGTTCTGAAGATGCTTAACAGTGCAGTGCATTGAGATCTTAATGACAGTAAGTTCTTCAATGAAGTGGCAGTTTTGTGTGCTGAGCCTACAAATAATGCCCCTTTCATTCAAGGTTAACAAAGAATCTGGGTAAGTCAAGAGCCTCCTCAGGTTTAGGATGCAGTGTTTTGCCATAAAATGCAAAGAGGTTGCATGTTTTTGCTTATGAGCTTAGCCTGTGAACTGGTATGAAGGCAATTACTGTAGAAGAAGCGAGCCAACAAAGGTCTCAATCTGTCCTGCCTTCCTTTTCTTTCCTTTGACAAATGTCACATAAAAAGAAATGCCTGTTGACTCTATTGGAGTTGCTCCCTAAACTGGTCACGTGAGATTTTATGTATTTTGTTTCAAATTGCTCTGCTTTGTAGAAGCTGTAGCTTCTTTCTACCTTACAAGAGAAAAAGAAAGTGGAACCCTCTAGCACACAGGCCACAAGCTCACAGCAAAACCCCATGGCTCTTTGCCTTTCTTTTCCCACTTTTAAAATTTTGTTCTTCCTGGTGGCTCTTGTCACACCAAAAGTTCCCTGGGACACTATTGCTACCCCAAGAAACTCTTCACAGATTCACTTCCGTTTCCCAGGAGATTTTACTGCTGTTGTCAATCATTTGCTATATCATGTGATCCTTTGGGACAAAAGCCTTTGGAGTACATGATCTACAAGTCAAAGAAGCAGCAATGCAGTAATCCATGCTTAGCCTGGTGGATCAAAATACTCCAGGACAATAGGGGTTTATTCCATATATTGTTACAAGGACTCACACAGTTGCATATGCAATGTAAGTGTAACAACGCCTTTGATTTACACATGCAATTATTATTGTGTAAGCACAGGAAAACATTGCTTACAGAAATCGATAGCCGAAGTTCTAACTTGCTTTGCACAGGTATTTACTTAATTTGAAGAGAGAATGGCAGTCATTACACATTAAAATCTCTCAGGACATAGTGAACACATTTTTCCTGAATAACTATGTGTAGATAGCTCTGAAAAATTGATCTTAGAGTGCCTGTAGCAATAGATACATTCATCATAAGAGCACTACCAAAATGCTATATTTAAACTCATCTAAGATTCTGAGAAAGTGGGAGTCTTATTAATGCAATTGTATTTGCAAACACAATCTAGTTACAGAAGAACGGAAGGAATATAGATTACTCATCCCCAGGGAAAGAATAATTTTCTCCAGAGGCTAATGAAGAAATGATCTACATTCAGGAGATTATTTTTCTAAGTTAGCTACACTCTAAAAAAAAAATAAGATTAGTATTTAATACCATAATAATAAAGAGGAAAAACACTTTTTAACATATCAGACATGTGTAATATGTTTTTCTACAGACCCATATTGTAATAAAGATTTAATTAATGTCTATTTGTTTGCAGAAGCGTTCCTATCATTTATATTAATGACATCCATCATGGTAAAACCATCTGCTATTCACAAGGACATTATTCATATTTCTATTATGATTCAATTTAAACATAGAATTATCAAATAATTTGTTATCAGATGCTAAAAATGATTTATTTCCCCTTAATTTATTTGAAATGAAACCTATTCAAGGTTGGATAATCTCTACCTGTTTCAGATTCTGGATATGATTGATTTAAGGGCTAAAAGACAAAGAAATTAATTATTTCCATTTCTCTGACCTAATATACAGATAATATCTCCATCAATACAGGTACCACTACAATAGGAATTTGGAATTGCAGCAAAAATCTCTCCATACCTTCCTGCCTAGAGATGTTAGTTGTTTTGGACAGGCTACTGAGGCTCCCCCATGACATAAAGGTGTATTTAGACTCCTAAAATCATAACAGAAGGCAGCAGTATGTAAAACTGGAAGCTACCCAAGCTACACCTCTAAAATACATGTCAGAACTACAGGAATTGGATAACTCAGTCTCCTATAGCCCTTGTACATATTTTCAAGAATATGACACGTAATTTTCTTTTAGCAGGTAAACAATATAACTATGCAGACATTTCTATGGTGATGATATCAAAGATTTTCAGAATAAAATGTGTCACAGGAAGCGTTTCTAACCACAGGATCTATTTGAACTGCCTGTGCAGCATGAGACTTGGCTCAGCATTGAAGCAATACAAATTCAAGGTGAGTGTTAATAACAGAGAGCATACGACACAAGAAACTAGCTTGTATTATGAGGAGGAAGATATGCTATCCAGGACTGCAATTCTACTTCTAATGCTGTAATTTTTTATGCACTTTTCACTGGAACAGATTCCAGTGATGGAGGGTGTATAGCTAACTGAGTGCAAGTATTAGCACGAGCTGTCCAGCTTATCTATCTGCCCATACAGATATATATGACAATGTGTGCGCACACTAGTCCTTTCTTCTCGTAAACTGGAAAGGCACAGCAGTTGTGTGATATGGAAGACTCCCTTGCGTTGTAGAAAACTAGTCTTGGAAAGCTTGAACACAAACATCAGAACACAAACATCAAAACACAAACAATCAAAATTTAGTCACATGCAAATTATCACCTCTCCGATAGCAAGCCTAGACTAACTCACAGGTTATTTATTTCTTTTTTAAAAAACACATAGCAAAAGGGCAAGGGAGAAGAAAATAAGAACTCTGCCAGACAGAGCACTGCATGCATCGTTGTGAAAATGCTAGATTGTGTGGAATAATGACAACGAAGAAGTCCTTAGTGGCTCTGGATTTGTTACAATCTCAGTCAACTGGAGAATCTGCTTCAAATTTCCTCCTGGCTTACTTTGTCTTTTACAGCTTGGATTGTGCTCATTTTATCCAAAACAAAGACTATCCCCCCAGGCAAAGACTTCGCTCAGAGGCAGGAATGTAAACTGTGGCTGTTTGTTCTTCTGTAACTGTGCTACATGAGACAAGCATTTCTTGCTCCTTGTTGTAGTTTAATCCTACACTGACAAGGAATAGCATTGCTGATTTCTATTTTATTCATTAAATCTTTTCCAAGAGAGGATTAAGAAGTGAGGTTTAAAGACAGTGAGATCAGCAAAAAATTCGTAAAGCAACTTGTTTTTTTATGTATAATTTCTACATAAATCAGTATAATTTTTTTCCTCTCTGTTTTACAGGACCTTTACAACATTTCTTTCAGAAAGAGTGAACTTCACGCTTCCTGTGATCGTAGCTGACTGGACCTCAATCAGATACTGAGCCTGTATTTGCATTAATGAAGCTATGGTCTGGAAGTTATAAATCTTATTGGGAGTCTGGGTTTATCAGTTTGAGTACTGCCCCGTGATAATCTTTTTTAACAGCTTGGAGCCTGGTTATATGTTAGTGACCTAGAGGATGGAAAAAGCAGCTCAGACTTTTTTGCAAATGTCTGTATGAATTTTTCTTGCATCATATACTTTTCTATTTGAATGACATTTTTCAATATAATCATTTATATTATAATCAAATGTTCTCTTCTGCTTTTTTGCTTCCAGTCCAAAATATTTTAAGTTTTTAAAACAAAAGCTGAAAGGAAAATAACATTAATAGTAGATTTTTAGTGTTGCCCAACTCTCAAGCAAAATAGATTTCCCTAGGGAGTGGGAATTTACTCTGTTGATAAAAATGCGCATGACTTGGGAGTAAATAGACATAGAGGAGCTGGGTTAAAAGACAGGGGAAGAAAGAAGCAGCATGCTGCTATAAAGAAGACCAGAGTTTGTTCTAGCAAATCTCTCTCTGTGAGTCATCCCCAGGAAGGGAAAACATTTGGGGAGAGATGAACTCTTCCCAAAGACTTAAAACCCCATGAGGGCTAGAGCAGTTATGTCAATTATGAATTAAATACAGCCATGGAGAGGTTTGCTCCAGTCCGCTGATTTCTGTACAGGTTTTCTCCATCTGAACAGAGCGCAGGAGTGGGAAAACGCAGAAAGGGCCAAAGGCGGCCCAGGCAGAGAAGGGGGAAGCCAAGGAGGGAGCAGGAGCAGTGGGAGCCCGAGGGAAGAGGAGAAGGAGGAGGAGGAGGAGGAGGAGGGCAGGAGGGGGTGCAGGCCCGGAGCAGGGCTCCCCTGCAGCCCTGGCGAGACCCCGCTGGAGCAGAGCCCCCCCTGCAGCCCGGGGAGGGCCCCAGGCCGCAGCCAGGGGCTGTTTCCCGCCGGAGCTGCGGCCGTGGAGAGCCCGGGCGGGAGCAGGTTGTCCCTGAAGGGCTGCAGCCCGGGGAAGGGCCCGCGCTGGAGCAGGAGCCGTGTGAGGAGGGAGGAGCGGCCGAGAGGGGCTGCGAGGGACCGACCGCAACCCCCAGCCCCACCCCTGCGCCCCTCGGGCGTTGGAAGTGGAGGGGTGAGGGTGGGAATAGGATAAAAAAGGAGGTGGTGGTCAAAGATGTCTTTATTTCTCACTATCCAAAACTATTTGAATCCAGAATAAATAAAAGTATAGTCTATTTTGCCTGTGATGGTAACTGGTAATAGAGCTCCCTGTCTTTTCACATGAGCTTTCTCCCCTTATTTTCTTTGCTGACTCATTGAAGAGCAGGATTGAGTGAGCAGCTGGGTGGGCAGCTACCAGCTGGCCAAGGGTAACCCACCACACCAGTACAGCACTTCAACCCTAAGTGCATTCACAATTCTCAAATTGCAGATTCTGGTCCCAAGGTAGTTTATTTGCTGTCAGTTATAAGAACTGTAAGGAACTGGGAGAAATTGAAGCCCAAGGAAAGTCAAAGGACAACTTCCAGCTGACCTGAGAATAAATCCTGAACTGTCTTTCTACCTACACTTTAAATAAATGCTCTGTATATCACTCCTGGGATTCTGAGAATGATTAATCAGGACTTAATGCTTTGATGGTATAGCTGATGTATTTAATCACTAAAGCAGAATAACAAAGTGCAATCAATATTGTAATGGGGTTTTTTTTTAGCTCTCTAGATATGAGCTACACATCAGTTAAGGAGGGGATGTTCTGCTTCAGTACCTCATTTGCTGTGTTTCTGAACAACATTATTTTTTCCCTATATAATGTATACCTCAAAATCAAACTCACAGTTCCTCTCAAATTAATGCTGTGAAGAAAAATATTTTAATCAATAATTACTTTTTGGTTTATTGATCGTTCAGGGGATACTATTACTTCTCCAATACATCTGTTTTCCTTCACAAATATGTTTCTCCATAGTCTCTGGAGGAACTAAGATGAGGAATTCAGTGTTTAAAAGAAGATACAGCAGCCTTTAAATCACTGATTTTATTATTAGGAAAATTAAATGAAATATCTTCTTTCTCTTTACAGAACTGTACTGTCACACTGTAAATTTTATATGCAAGATAATACTGCTCCTCAAATAAAAATAATTTTAAAAAAGAAAATGTTGAAAAGCTCCTGGTTCTGAACCTCTTTTCTGCAATCATTTTCAGTGATGCAGCTCTGTGTAAGGTGTTCTCTCGTTGTATTGCCAGAGTTGGCCAACCATTTCATCCACCGTCCCTGTCTGTCTTTCCAGGTCATTACTGCCAATGAGTTGGCATACGACAATGGTGCGCTCTGTACAAACTTCTACCACGTGGGTCATGTACACTTGACTTCATCTGGATCTTTGGATAACTGCTCATTGTCCAGGTCATCATAAATCACTTCCAGCTTGGCTAATTCCCTCAGGTACTGGATACCACTTTCTGTGGTGGTCCACTTACCTGGGTGACATATAACATCTTCCTTGAAGGGATAACTTTCCTTCACACCTGACAGGAGACGCCTCCAGAGGCTGAAGGCTCATGCCCCTTTTCCAATCACTTTGTCAATGCCCCCTTCCCTAGAAAGGGATCCCAGATGCTTGGCTTCCCTACCCTCAAATTTCAGGCTACTGGCCTTGTTATCCAAGCATCGGAGCAGCCAGGTGACAGTGTGCTTGCCTGGAGAGGCTGAAATCTCCCATATCTCACAGCTCACTCCAGGATAGGGATCCGATCATTACCACCTCATTTGTGAGTTCTGCCTCTTCCTTCTCCTCTTCTGAGGAGACCTTGCTTGAGAGCAGCCTGCTTCATCCACTTCTTCCTCTTTCCCTTTCTTAGTAGGAGTTTCTTCCTTTCCTAAACAAGCTGCCTTTTGCATCCAATATTTCTTCTCATGTACAGGAGTGACTGATACCGGCACGGGTTGGTTCCCTGGTTCAGCTGCAGTACCTGTCATCAGAGCTGGAGTAGTCACAGTGCCTGTTGTTTTCTCATCAGATCTACAGACCTTCTCTCCCCCTTGAGGGAACTGAATAGTGTTAACAGGGCTCAGTAGGCATGGGCCAGGCCCCAGCACATTGCAGTGATTTGTGTCTCTCTGGAATTTCCAGGGTGACCGCATAATTTTACAATTATTTTACTAGTTTTTCAGGATTCTTCACTTCCTCAGGAGTGAAGTTCCAAAAGATTGGAGGTGCCTGTTCTCCTAGGTACTTGCCCGTACTATCCCACACACCCTGTAACTCATAAGTACCCAGCCTCAGGACAGATCTCTGAGTTGTATTTTTAAACAGTTTTTTTAACCTTAAACGAGACCTGAAACATATATCAATAGGAACATGCTGGTTTGAAAATCCCAAGGACATTCAAAATTCTCAAGAGCTAGGGTAACTAGCTTGAAGGAGAAGGGGAAGATGAAGGAGAATGAGAAAGTGATGGAGCAGGGGAAAGTGTTCCCTCCTTGTCTCCCACATAGATTGGCTCTCCAAGGAGAAAAGGTAAAAAGCATAATTGTTAAGTTTCTGAGAGATGGATCCTGAAGTATGGAGATGACGGCAATGCTGAGTACAAATACCAGATTAGTCTCATGACCTGTAATTTTATCATATACCAGTGTTACACAGTACAACAAAATGATAAACTTAATCCAGCCGCCAGAAGTGATAAACAGCACAACAGGGAACATACGCAGCAAGTAAGGTGTTACACAATACAACTCTGAGAACAAGCACAGGAACTCTGAGAGCAAATAAATCAACATTGTGACCAGCAACACTGAACTAACATAATGAATGCTTATAACACATTTGTTTTAATGCACCCTGGTCAGATCTCTCATTATCTCAACCCTTCAAGCCGCATGTTGGGTGCCAAAAAGGACTTTTGTGGTTTAACCCAGCAGGCAACTGAACACCACACAGCCTTTCGCTCATTCCCCTGCAGTGGGACAGGGGAGAGAATCCAAAAGAGCTAAAACACTTAGGTTGATATAAAGACAGTTTAATAGGACAGAAAAGGAAGGGAAGATTGTAATAATGATAAAAGAATATACGAAACAAGTGATGCACAATGCAATTGCTCACCGCCCACTGATTGATGCCCAGCCAGTCCCCAAGCAGCAGGCCATCACCCCCTGGCCAACTCCCTCCCGTTTTATTATTCAGCATGATGTCATATGGTATGGAATATCCCTTTGGCCAGCTGGGGTCAGCTGTCCTGGCTGTGTCACCTCCCAGCTCCTTGTGCACCCGCAGCCTCAGCTGGCAGGGCAGCATGAGAAGCTGAAAAGTCCTTGACCTAGCGTAAGTACTGCTCAGCAGCAACTAAAACATCAGTGTGTTATCAATATTGTTCTCATCCTAAATCCAAAACACAGCACTGTACCAGCTACTAGGAAGAAAATTAACTGTTTCCCAGCTGAAACCAGGACCATAAGGTTATAGTTAAGTTTTTGTCCTGTTAAGCACCTGGTCTCTGTATGCATGGTCTAAATAATCTGCACCAGAGATGACCATTTCTTTATGCTATTAGAGATTTTCTTTTATAAGTATTTGGTGGCCAAACCTGTGCAGAGCACAGTGACATCATCATTGCATGGTGCTGCATCTGATCTAATAAACCGCTGCAGACTTACACCCACATGCAGCCTCCTGTGTAGCACAAAAGAGCGTGTGCAACATGCCCAGCTTGCTGACCAGCCTGCAAGCTCAAAGGTCAGATCTAGTAGTCTTGAAGACTGGGTTTGGTTTCTGGACTGTAATATGACCATCCCCCACAAGAGACAAAAGCGATGAATTCACCATACTACACACACACGGGTGGAAAGAGAGCACCCATTGAGACAAACATAATTCCATGCAGATAAACATTTTGTAAATATTTTGTAAAGGTACCCAAGGCTGTCACAGGATTAATGATACATCCTCTGCAGAAGTGTTGAGGAAAACATGGGAGAAATTTCATGAGATTCTTAAGCACCCACTATCCTAAACTGGAATATTAGCTGCAATTCATTTCTGTCTGAGAACAAGATCCCAGCAGCATAGTGGTGACTGAGAAAATAAAGAGTTACCAGTGCAAATAATTGCCCATCAATATCAGAATTAAAATTGTTGCTAAGGCTCTCTGCTCAGTGAAGAACCACTTTAACACATCAGGGAATAAAGCACTTTAAAGTAAAATGGTAGTCTAAACAAACTAGTCTTTCATCTTAAGAGGATGCACTCTAATGAACTTTAAAATATGGTTATATGTTTAGTAGAACTATAGCGTCCGATTGCTTCTAGCTCTGTCATGTGGATTCTCCTGTGTCTGCTGAGATTAATTATCCCACAGTACATTGAGGACATTAATTGTGGTTTCTTGTTGAGTTCAATAATCCATTTTCATTAAAGTTTTTGATATTTCTTACCTTCACGAGCTGTACCTTTCTGCTGAATTTAGTTGAAATCACAGAGCAGAGTAAAACATCATTAGCGTGGACTGACAGACAACATAGCTGCATATATATATATGTATACTTTATTTAGAAAGAAGATAGAAAAATATTTCCTTGCAGGTATACTGGGCTCAGTCTCCTTACCTGGGGAGTGAAGTCACTAAGTTGAGGAAAGGTTTAAGGAAACCAGCCCCATTTATATGGAAAATTGCTAGCCATTAGCAGTTTCCTGTTAACTGGGAACAAATAAAAAGCAAGCTGCCAGAGGTGTAGAGAATGGAGACAGAAAGTCTGACAAAGTTTTTCAGATAAAGTGGAAAACGTCCTGATGGGCAAAGCGAGGAGGAAAGCACATTTTCAAAACACTTTCTGAGGAGTCTTTCATCTCTCAGAGATTGAACTGAGCTTGTGTTGTGGTATGTCCAGACCTGTGGGAGGTAAGTAGTAGCATTTTTGCCTGTAATTCTTTATGGTATCTGCCTACTTGTGGAAAATGGAACTGCGTATTTCTTTAAATGCTGAAGCATCTCAGATATAGGGAATGGTCTCAGGAGCTGCCCAGAGAGACACCAAGGAGAGAGGTAGGAAGCTGCAAACTGGGTCAATGCTGGTGGCTGCTTCAAAAACATCCAGGGAACAGCCAGCCCTTAGGTTTCATGATAGAAGGAGGTCCAAAGCAGAGGTTTATGTTTGGGATCTCTGCCTGTAACTCTCCATCCATTTCTGAGTTCATCCTAAACAATTTGGTACATTCAGGAGCCTATAAGGCAACACTCCAATTTTAGGAGCGAGGAGAATTGTTGCAAATCCTATTTCATCCACAGCACAGGCCAAAAAACATACCCCAGTGAATTAGGAACTAAGGCATATACAACAGCTGGTCTTCGTAACATCATGGGAGACAGAGATTGAAATATTCAAAATGCTATGGTCCTGCTGACATAAATTCTGGAAAGCTGTGCTTTCACTCCTGGGAATTTAGAGGAATGTTATCTGCACACAGAATTATTTCATTATTGTAATTTTAATAATTTGTTAAATTTTCTTCTTAGTGGTTAAGAGCCTTTAATTCAACAAGAAAAGACATGGATATGTTTGAGCTTTACTGTCTTACTGTCTCTGTGCATTCAATAGGGAACTTTCCACTGACTGATTTGCTTTGTGTCCCATGGTCTTCAGATGGGGCCTTCATCAAATACTGAAGAGCTTTCTGGAGTAAAATGAGTGCCTGTAACAAAATTTGGAAGCAACAGGACTGGGCCTTAAACAATTGCCCAAAGTTACTATCATTGTTTTTCCTAATAAAGCCACAGTAGTAGACATATGGAGTAGGTGATGTTTTTGTGCTGCTTTCAAATAGTCTGAGAAGCCTTCTCTGCAACTCTTTTAATTTAGGTGTCACCAAATAGAAGCAGCCACTGGTTCTTGTGATGGGTAACAATTACAATGCTAAAAAAATTTCTCTTATAGTTTTATTGCATTAAATGCAAAGTGAGCTCATTCAGGGTGGTTGATCTCCTTTTGAAACAATAAATCAAGTGAACAACCTTACTTTTTTGTTCTTTTTCGTATTTTAGCTGAACCTACCATATCAAGGGGTAGAAATAAGGCAAAAACTGAAGGAAAGAGGAAGTTTTGTCTGTTTCCTGCATTTATGGGCTCTTGCATCACAGGCACAAATAGTGCTGTTGATAAAACTGAACTGGAAATGAAATATAGTTTTCTCCACTGAACACCTTCAATAACTTGTATTTGAGGCTGTAATCAGAAGTTTGCCTACAAAGCCACTAGCATATTGAGTTCACTATTTACTCTCTTGGAAGGTAGAGCAGTGCCCAATTTTATTTTGCGTCCCAGGAACAGCCCCATGTCAAGTTGTGAACTACAGTATTTCAGAAATATTTCAACCAAGCACAGACTGCTGGTTGTCACAAAACTGTTTCAATATGTAGAAGGAAGAATGTGTTATTGGAGGTCAATGTGACTGCATTTACTCTAGCCCTATGATATGACCTGTTGGACAGAAGGAGGCAATCACTGTCTACTTTGCTTCAATCTGGTTTAGAAATATTAAAAAAAACATGCACAGATACAATGAAAAATTAAAAGCTGTAAGTGCATTTCACTAGATGCTCAGGAAATGACTGTTCAAGAAAAGCCACACTGATTATTAATCAGCCTGTGCTGAAGGGAAAACGAAAGTAAGCTATACAAGGATGAAAATTTGCAGACATGGAAATATACATATCAATAAACAAACGGAAGGAAGAAATAGTTATAGCAATTAATATAATTCAGAAGCGAGAAAACAGAAAAATGGTAAGGGAAACAAAATACATAGGGAAACATTTGATTAGAAGAACCATAGGTTAGTTATGAACCATTCTTCTTACATATACTAGAAACCAAAACAAATTTAACCAGTGTTGATGGATCTTATGAACGAAAATGGTAGAACTGATTGTAAAAATAAAGAAAGATGGGAGTATTTGGAAAATAACTAAATAATGTAGAAAGCAGTTAAGGATGACAAAGCACTCCCCGTTCTACTCCAGCAGTGGCTGACTGGATACTCAGTGGTTACTGTAAACACTAATAGGTCCTAAAAATTTTCATTAGCAAATTTTAAGAGAAGCATCTGAGAAGTGTGCTGAAAAGTTACTATTTTCACTAAAACCTGAGGAAACATGCTGACCTATACTGCTACTAAGAACGGTCTGTGGGAGCGAAGAGGTTGCTCAGTCCTTGTGTCACCCTGTGCTTTACTGTAAGGTTAATGCTGTTGTCGTCTAACCCCGATAGGCAGCTAAGCACCGCATGGCCACTTGCTCAGCCCCGGTGGTGGTTTGGTATCTGAAGGGATTTTTGGGGGGGGGGGGGGGGGGGGGCGGGTGTGGCTACAGAATCCTGTGAGACGCTTCTAGAAGACCCCTGCAATTGGCGCTGCTGGGAATAACTCTATTTAAAAGTGGAAGAAGCTGTTGATAAAGTTCTTTGTGAGTCTGTTTGGAGCAGAAGAGAGGAGGGGGATTGCACAACATCTTGTGCAAGCTGTTTCTTCCACGGCTTGGTTCCCCTCTAGTAAAGTGTTCACCAGTTCTTCTGTAAAACTTGTTCTTTTGTGACGATGAATTTATAAAAGGACGTGAGATAATGGTAAGAGAGTGCTTATACATACTTTAGAGAAATTACAGTAAGCAACACACAATCACTGTCAGACACACTAGGTATCATCCTCTGTCACAGTCTTTCTCTTAAAACATAGATATAATTGCTTTTATCTCCTCCCTACTGTACTTCAGAATCTACAGATGCCTGGAAATATACAGCTATTTCAGGGTGAGATAACATTTTTACTTGAAAAGGAGCCAGTTTAGGAATAACTTATAGAAGTATAGCTCAGCTGCTACTGTTCTAATGAAAAAGTGCCAGAGAAACAATGAAGGCAGCATTTGATTAATGTATGAACTTCAGTCCAGAACTGTCAGAGCTTCATATGTTATCATCATAATGAAAATATAATGGATGTGATCTGGAATGCCATCCATCTTCCATTTGTTGCATACTTAATTTAAAGCAAAGGTTTCTGTGGATTTTTTAATTATTTTTTTATTTTTATTTTTGCTCTCATTAATTTTTCAGATGTAATTTCCTTAGTTAGAATTCAAATGGAAGGGAAGATGCAAAAAAAGTATTTGAGACTAATCCCCAAGAAAAAAAAAAGGCAGATTGAAAACGTTAGGGAGCAAAGTTTTCTTTGATTAATCAAGAAAACTCAGAAGAGGAGAGAGGTACCGGAAGGGTGAGGTGATCTTTGAAAGAAAGAGTTAAGAAGAGACAGTTCTTTTAAAGTCTTACTGATAAGAAAAAATCAGATGTGCAAATTATTCTGTAAACAATGGAGCTAATGAAGCTTGCTATCCTATGGGTGTGTATGCTAAGACTGACTCCTTTTTGTCTCAGAGAAAAACTGAGTTCTAAGACAAGCTTTTACAAAACACGAACATCAAGTGTGCGTAAATCCTTCTTTCCTTCTCTTTATCTGTGTTTATATATGAATAATAATTATTGATATTCAAAATAATAGTAACAACAACACATAGAAATCCTTATATGACTTATCTGATGTGTTAGAAGTTATGTGCTCACATTATGATTTTTCCCTCTGTCAGGCACTTCTATGTTCTCAGTTGTCTTAGCTACCTATTTTTATAACTTTATAATGACAAAATTTAAGTTTTTCTGAGTGTCTCATAATTTGTTGTTTTGGGTTGTTTCTTTTTTTCAAATTGACGGAGGTTATTGGGAGGGACATACAAACAGATACTTAAGATATTCCAAGTCTTTCCAGAAGATAAATGAAAAAGAAAAGAAAAAGGTAAAGATTTTTCTAACACTCTGTTCGTAATTGCTTTATTCTTGCCAGTGACACCACCAGCATTTGTATCTGTGTCTCATTATCATCCATCCAACTTCAAATCCTGCTTCTTTGTTTGTTGTTATGAGATCACAAGTTCCCATAGAGACTAGTATGCATCACCACTGGTTTACTGGTATTCACTTATACTCGTTTGCTGATTCTATGCTATGGTCACTTTCACTTCCTTAATTTGAGAGGTGTTTTTTTCCTTTAACTGACAGAGCAACAGATTAACACAATTTATTTCTCGATAAATGATATGTTATCCAGGGTATACACTAGGTTAAACTTCTGGTAAGGAAAATAAACCTTCTTGAATCACACTCTTGTTTGATTAGTATGACAGAAATCTCACATGAGGAATAAACTCATTCCACCTACTACCCCAGTTATTGGCATTGCCTCTCAGACAAAGGGGGCAGGAGGACACACAATTTTGTAGGTCATCTGGAGGACTTGTGACAGCCACGTCAAGCTTCATGTTCTTGTATTGACTGTCTCTGTACGAAGTTAATTTCTTATAATGGAGATGAAAATACTGGTAAGGGATAGCAGCAGTCAATCCCATGGTTGTAATTATTGACTCTCAGGTGCTAGTGATGACTTCCTGCAGCTGAGATGCAAGTATCACAGAGATGCAATAATTTCATATGTGTTTCTTTAGTCCTTTAAAGTCTAAGATAGACCACTGAAGTGTTCAGAAAGGCAAACATTTTATTCCATATTGGCATGTACTGAAACACACATTTGGTGTGTTATCATGTGCAGCTGATGGGTATTGTCTGGCTGTGGAGTGGTAATTTTACAGACTTATGCAGCTGTTTGACCATGTTCATAACATATTTGCTCTAGTCTTCTTTGCCACAGAGATATCTACATGGGCCTGGCAACATAATGCCTCTTTGCTGGATGTTTTCACTCCTATTCCTAGATCAAGTGTTACCTCTTTGAATTTCTACTAAGTCACCTCCTTTCCAGGCATCTTTATTTTCAGCAATGGAGAAGATGCCATTTGTCATTGTTTGTGACAGGCACAATATCAATATCAGAAAGCCTGAGGGGAATAAAAGAATAAACACTTGATAAGAGTATGACTTAGGATTAATAGTTGCCTGGTGAAGATTCATGATAAAACATCCCATAAAGACATTACCTGCCCACAGTGCAGAATCACTTTAGCAGTCACCACTGAGTGAAATAAAACAGAAAGAAGAAGTCTCATTTCAGAGGATGCTTATCTCATTTGCAGTCTTACCTCTGCTTCAGATATCTGGTGAAAAGTTGGAAACTATAATTGTGCATTCTTTGCGAGAGATGAAGACAGGTCTTTTGTGAGTGGTGGCTAGTCTTCTCATGGTACTATAGGTCCAAGATGAGGTAAAATATTCATAGTTATGGCTATACACATATAAGAAATATTCATATATATACATATGACTCTATTTTGTGACAAACACCTTTTTTTTACTGACTTTCTGGGCTTATGTTTGTAAACAGAAACACCAACATACCACAAATATCTGTCTGCTACTGCTGTCAGTTGTGGTCCTCAGTGGCAGCTGCAACAGATATTTCTGCTCAAAAAATCAAACCTTAGTACTTTAGGCAAAGGAAAATATCTTTAGCAATCAAGAAGTGATTGCATTTAGATGATTGTTTCTGCTAGCAAATGACAGTGATTAACGTTATGCCAGTGCTTCTCAAAATTTTGGAAGTACAAACTTTTTTTGGTTCATCTGTGTCTGTGCAGCATTATTCTCAGCAGCAGCTCAGTTTCTTCAGGACTCAGGAAGAGGAGCAATTATAATTGATTTCTGCAAGTATTGACACTCATTCACTCCCACAAGGAACTGTGCTGCTGCCAGAAAGCAGCATAAAATTTTGCAGACAATCAGAGCCTACACTGGCTCCTTTCTTACTTCTGGTCCTTGGAGAAGTGGAGGAGCTCTTGAGTGCTGTATCTGATGCCTTAGACCCCCTTTGAACTCTTTGATCATGACCTAACATGTAGGATGAAGAGGGAGAGGAAGTGCTGCTGCCATATTTTCATCTTGATCTGAAAAAAGCCAATCCTGGAGTGCTGTTATTTCTATTTCTAAAAAAGTTTCAGTTTAATTTCAACAAGAGGACCTAGAGCACCATCAAAATTCTGCACCCATTTGTCTCTTTCCTCTGATGACACTGAAAATCCTTTGCAGATCAATTATGGACTAAGCAAGAAGCTGACAAAAGGTTTCACTGCCTTTAAAATTGCTCAGTTATCTTTGAAATGCAGTAACAGATGTTCTTTGAGCTGGCATGTCAAGTTTTTAGCCTACTCATTTCCCTGCACTGAGTCTGTCTAGTCTCCTTGGGCCGCGTTCTCATTATATTTAGACTCCAACGTTCTAAACGAAGATGTGACTACATTTTAGTATGCACCAAGCCATATCAATGTGTTTGAGGTTAAGGAAGAGCTTATGTGGTAACAGGTCAGCAGGCACTTAGATCCACTGACATCCATAAGGGTAAGGAAGTGCTTAATCAGGCTTTTTAAACTAGAATATGTGTAAGCAAAATATCCCTTCTAGTTCTTGAAAAAAGAAACTTCCCATAACTAATATATACAGAGTTTTAGACTTTTGACCCTTTATTTCTAATATATCTTAAGACAGCTTGGTTCTGATTTCGTTTCTGCTCTGAGAAGTGTAAGACCTGGATAAAGTAATCATTTCCATAAACATCAACTTTAAAAAAAATTATGGTGCTATCACCTTCTCTAATTTGGCTATTATCACAGAGAATTATGTGCAAATGATACATTTATATGCAGTTCACAAATGGCTCTGCTAATTCCAGCCACTCAATGTGTCCTACATATGCCCCGTATGGTGTCTGTGGGCGAAGGAGATAAACAGTTGAGCTTCTGCAAATATAGTGTTAGGATCAGCATTTTGCTAAAAAATTGCTTTTTCAAGGGGTATGAATTAGCCTGTTTATTCGAGCACAGTGAAAAAGAACTGAAGATTTCACTTTATTTCGAAGGGATCATAAATACTGGTTTACATCCAATTTAAATGCTACTGGAAAACACATATTTTTGGGTAAAATTATTTTTTATGAGACATGAAAATGCTGTATGGTTAGATACCAGTCAAAGAAATTGTATCTTTTAAAAATATTTTTATAAAGTGATGTTTAAAACACTGAAATGAATACTACTGAGATTCAAATCATACTTATAAATAATAGCATCTAAAATAAAATAATTTTGCTAGTCTCCATGCTAAACAAGTTTGAACAAAATGACATCCTTAAAGGGATTTTTAAAATTTATTTATTTATTTATCTTTTAACCACTGAAACAGTGACTGAGAATTCAAGAGATCTTATTTTAGTCCCATCTTAGATTTTTCTATGTTGTTATGTATAAAAGACTCAGCCTCTCCTAACCTCAGTTTTATTACCTGTAAAATGTGGGTGAAATTATTTATTTTATTCAATTCCTGTTCTTGGCAACTTTTACTGGAAGGACTGCAGTCAGGCTCCAGAAAATGGGACTTCTGTTTGGATGGAAGTCGGTTTATGACAAAAAAAAAAAAAATCACTTACCTCATTGGATTTTGGCATTACAAGTGCCAAGCACATGTTATGACTGTGAAAAAAGTAAGAATAAAATTAATATTTTATTCAGTTTTGAAGCATAGCAATAAGTGAATGCTTGTCTCTTCTCCATGTGCTGGTTCTTGGATGTAGTATTCCATAGTATTTAGGTCTCAGAGGACTGAAAGTATTTTCCCTGTTTCACTATAAAACTCGTATGACATATTGAATAATAAATTCAAGAATGCTATGGGGCATTGTGTAGTCACAGCATGTCTCACTTTTTTGACCTCTCTGTTTAGAAGTCAAACTTATAACCATGTTAGAAAAAAAGTTTTTACGTTTGCTAAAAGTTTTCTTCACATGGTGACACACGCTAACATCCAAGTTTTTTGGTTATCTTCTCAAAAATAATTCCACTTTAAATATGTCCATAAGAAACTTGCCTAAACTTTTTCTTGTGCTACAGCTGTGTCAGAAGCACAGCATATTCTTTCCTGATTGTGGAATTACCAAAAACCAACAATCCTCTCTTGTAACTCACAGATTACGGACAAGAAACATGGATACAATTTATGTATGCAGTACTCAGAAATGTGTTATGGAGATACATTTCTATGACACAGAACTTCCTTGAGTACGTTGCAATCCTTTAATTATGTATAGACAGATCCCCTGTCTCTTGCCACAAACACACATCCTAAATATTTATGATTCAGTTCCGATCTAAAGCATGATGGAACTATATAGTGTAACTATGACAGCTTGTCTGTAAAAGCAGTGCTTTCACAATGTAAATTAACATTTATTTCCCAGAACAACCTATAACAGAGTTTCTAACAGTCAAATTTCTGTAGCTTATGGTCTCTCTAATGGGCTTGCCAATAAGGAAAGCAATAAGGAGCAATACTGCAAATTTGAATGGGGCGATATTCAGTGCCGTAGTAAGATACATAATTCTAGGTTTTCTACCCAGTTCCTCATTCTTGCTTCAGAAGTGTCCAGGTGTCTTTAAGTCCTGTTTTATTGGATGTTGGTCTTGTGCTGGTGTTTCTGATACCTTAATGCATCTCAGACAGCATGAGGTACTTGTATGTGGGCAGTTATATTGAGTCCACTTTGGGAGATTAATTTAGGTATTGTACATACTTGGTAGGAGCAGAGCCAACCTCAAAATACATAATGTAAAAACACACCAAGGGAATACCTACTTTGACACTTACAGTTCAACTTGAAGGTTGTCTTTCAAAGGCTTATGGCACAGGAGCTGCTCTTCTAGATTGTTTTCTCCATCTAAGCATCTTACAACACAGAATACGGTGAAAAAGACGAGCTAAGAACTTCAGCAGGTAACACTGCAATTGTTTGCTGCTGGCACATAAACTTAAATTACAACTTGTAGAGTTGTTTGTAGATGCCAGTGTACCTACCAGATCATGCTAGCTGTTTCCTGCTTGGCTGTTGTCTGATTAAGGAGTGCTCACCCTTTTTAACTTGAGATAATTCCTCATTAGATAGTATCATGGATCTTATCCAGGTGCTACTGAGAAACACATATGTAACTGCTAAGCAGAAGCATAGTTCTCAGGATTAGTTAACAGGGATTTTAGCAGTTAGTGTTGCAGTAGGTCTTGAATTCCTTCTTAAGACAGCGTGGGAATGAAAGAGTCTACACAGGCATGGTCTCTGGGACTAGATGAGACAACTGCTCCAGCCTTCTTTTCCTGGGAAGGTCCTGTCTGGCTTTAGGCAAAGCTCTGGAGGGAGGATGCAGTGGCTTGAGTCCCACACTGCAAAGAGTGAGTACCTAGTGCCTCATTCTGAGGTTGGAGATGGTGGTAGCTTCACCTGGGAGAGGTGCACCCCAGCTTAGGTGTTGAGTTGCCAAGTGAAGGAGCTATAGGAGGAGGTGGGCAGACTGTGTAATTTAGCCCTGCTTTCAGTAGGAGTTTAGATCAGAAAACCTACAGGGCTCCTTTTCAGTACATACTATTCTTTATTATCTCAGACACTGTGCTTCTCATTCTTCCTAGTGAACCTGTCCAAGGATTGTGTTTCCTTCTGGAGTCATATTTAATTACAAGCAACATGTGGGAAATAAGAAACAAGATTGTGGGCTAACAGATTTCCTGTGTGGCAATCATGTCATGTATTAGGAAAGCTCTAAGGACATTGAGGAGGGGCAAAGGTTAAGAGACAAGAAAGATTTCCTACTCTCATGATCTGCAAAGTTATTTTACTCCTTCTGAACAGCTACAAACTACAGACTGAAACATTTGCAAGATACATGGTCAATGTTTGGATATTCATTTACACATATCCTAAGTATCTAGTGGGAGAGAAGGTAGGGAGGCATTAATTTATATTTATATTTTAATTTACATTTATTTGAAATGGTTTTTTCTATTTTTTTTCTTATAATTTAAGACTTTTTTCTTATAATTTAAGACATTTATTTATCTGCTTAGCAGCACACAAACAAATACACACATAGAGTCATATACTACTGAAAGCTATCCTTAAAGCTATAATGTGAAGCCATTGAGCTGATCCTCACAGCTTGGTCCTTAAAGTCCAGCTCCTCATACAAACTCAGCAGCTGTAATTCAAAGAAACACATAAGGTTAAAGAGGAAAATCTACCTTTATTCTTAAAGAGAGAGGAAAATGTCTTCCACTCATTTCATTGACTAAACGGCATTTGTTCCCTAACACTATTTCAATGTCTGGTAAAACATATATTTATCAGAGTTTAAACCAACAAAAGCACAAGAAATCAGCAGGAAACCCATTTAACCTCATTTACTGGCACTCTCAACAGAGGTATTAGGCATATTGAGCGCTAATGAATTATTTAAGATAGCACTAGATATTAAATGCTTTGAATTGTGGGCAAACAGCCAAATAAACGTCTTTCAGAATTTTAATCTTTTAATAGGAGCCCCAGGACATTTTAGCTAATAAATGACTGTGTCCTCACAGCTCAACTGTTTATATAACGGAATCTATCTCTGAAGCTAAAAATGGGCATTCCAGGAAAGAAATAGGCACCCTATAGAAAGAAACAATGCTGGAAGATATCTGGAGACACAGATGCCTTCAGATCTGCCCAAATCTGCTATATATTTTTGTCACTGATTGAACCCTTCTTCTGCTGGAGATGATAACAATAGTGACAGAATGGAGGCTTGAATGAGCCGGAAGATAGTAATATAACAATCCAGAAAGGACAAAAGAAACATGAATTAGAACTATGACCTGTATTCCATGATTACATAGTTTTTAAGCCCTAGGTATTTAGCTCCAGGTCAACAAGATGAACATTTAGTTGAACATCATATTCTAGATCTAGCTGTACTGAAGACACGCTGTGGGGCTGAAACTACGCTAAGGGCACTGGCAGACATCAAAGCTTTATGGTTGGTGTTGAAGCAGTGCTGTCTAACCTCAGAAATAATAGGGTGTGAGCCGTATTTGAAAGAATGCAACCAATAAGTAGGGAAGGTTCAATCACGTCCATCTAGTTTTGCAAGAGTAAATGGTCTCTTCAGTTCTTCTTTCTGCTCTCAATAACTATACACAGTCCTGAAGAAAACAGATCAGAAATACACTTAAGTGCCAGTAAAAATAAGTGCAGAGAAGATGAGACTGGCTTAGACAAAAAAAACAAACAAAAAAACCCCAAAAAAACCCGCAAAAAAAAAAAATCACAAAAGCCCCACCATGCTAGAAGAAGTCAAACCCACAAAGAGAAGTCATGAAACAATGGAAACCACTTTGAAGAGTTAAGCTTTTTCTTGTATATAGTCACCAGTTGTTACTTCAGTCTGTTGTTTAGGAAGTATCCTGATTATTTTACTTATCTTTCTACTGAAAATTTGTTTAGCATTTCCTCTCTGCCCTTATAATTTTTATTCCAGTGTCTGACTACTTAGTATTGGCACTACCTCGTGTTGTGTTTTAAGCCCAACTGGCAACCAAGCCCCACACACCTGCTTGCTCACTCCCCCCCTCAGTGGGATGAGGGAGAGAATCAGAAGCGTAAAAGTAAGAAAGCTCATGGGTTGAGAGAAGAACAATTTAATGATTGAAATAAAATAAAATGCTCTACTACTAACAATAATAATAAATCATAATGAAAAGGAAAATAACAACAAGAGAGAGAAATAAAAATTGATGAAGAAAAAAATTGAAGCAAATGAAAGATGATTGCTTACCACCAACAAACTGACGCCCAGTCTGTTCCCAAGCAGCAGCCCCCTGGCAGGTTTCTCCCTAGTTTGTATGCTGAGCGTGACATCATATGGCATGGAATATCCCTTTGGCCAGTTGGGGTCAGCTGTCCTGGCTGTGTCCACTCCCAGCTTCTTGTGTGCCCCAGCCTCCACTGGGAAGGCAGTATGAGAAGCTGAAAAGTCCTTGATTTTGTATAAGCACTGCTCAGCAATAAGTAAAACATCAGTGTGTTATAAATGTTATTCTTATCCTAAATCCAAAACACAACACCGTACCAGCTACTAGGAAGAAAATTAACTCTATCCCAGACGAAACCTGGACACCTCACAAGGCAAAAAAAGAGTCTTCACGTCAGAGGTATATCTAAGGAAAAGTTCTTTTGATTTAAAGTGTTGGATTGGTTTGTGTAACAGTTCAGTCTACTGATGACTTCAGGGTGCGGAGATTATGGTGAGTACCTGAAGGACATTAATACCAATCTATAAATAAGTTAATGGGATAAAAAGGAAATAAAACCATAAATAATCAATGGCTCTGATTATTAGGTGCATTACAATGGAAATAATGAGAAAACACAAATATGTCCCAATGCTGATCTTGGATAGGAAGGTCCACAAGTCATTATTAGGTCTAGTAAATCCAAAATGGATTAAATTTCCAAGAGTGTACTGTAAAATAATGCTTTTAGCAGAATTTGCATACTTGTGTTCATCCCTACTCCCGAAGAGCTCACAATCAAATATTCTATTGATTTGAGAAGGCCATGAGCGATCAGAGATTTTTTCCTCTGTATTTGATGTTGCTTAGACATTTTGATTGTTTTTCTCAGGCAGTTAATAGCATTCTGTAAGAACGAATGTGTGTGCTTGTTCTCCCAAATGTTCTTGCACTGGAGCCTCATAGAAGCAATAGCTGTCAGAGAGGCACTTATGTTAAGTACGATGTTGACATTAAAGGAATTGGGAAAAGTGCCCTAAAGAGTATTCACCTCCCAACACTCCTCCCAGCACAAGGTAACATTTACTCCTCAGCCTGGGATAAATTATCATATTAATTATTCAAAATACTTAGTGCCATCAAACAGGAAAGAATTTACCAGATGCAATCAAGAGCCAGACACAAGAAATCAATGGAGTTTAAAGGCCTCAGCTCTCCATGAATAATTAACTGGGTGTTCTCATGAACTGCAGGTAGTGGAGAGTGTGTGAAATGCCTGAGGAGGGAGGAGGTGAGGTCACCCCAAATTACAACCCCAACTAAGAATGGATTGTGTCTTCTTCAAAAGCCCATACCTATGATAATGTCGACACTTAAGGGAATACTTTGAGTTTGATGGACTGACAAAGAGCTCTGAGAATAGGATGCAGCTATGCAGACCAGCTATGCTTTGAACCAGTGGAGTAAATGGACAATGCTCTGGTAATTACACAAGACACCAGTATAGCTAAGCCATTTTTTTGGAAGCTGCTGCCACCACACAACTTTTGGTCAGGCAATGTGCCTCTTAACACCCAGACAAATCTGTGGCAATGGAAATCCAGCCTAATTCTTAAGATATATTTCCGATCAACGGTGATCCACAGGATAGAGTTCAGCCTCCGTGATTCCACTTTGACTGGCTACCACTCCCATGGTTGTTATAGTACAGTAATCAGGTCTTCCTTCGTGTCCTTTTTCTTGATGTTTCCTAGTTTTGACTTGGCAGCATGTGGCAGTTTGCATTTGCTGGGTTAGAGGTAGGAAGGTAGGTAGCTTAGAGTCTGCTTGCTTACCAAAGCTATACTGGTTTAACTCTGTCAGTCATAGCTTATCCCCACAGAGAAGCAAAGTGGTGAAACAAGTTTTAGGAATACAAAGTAAAATTTGCAATACAAGTCAGTACAAAGCATATCTAGACTAGAGTATGTTTTGCTTTCAGTAGTCTGGGGACAGATGACTCTGCAGCTGAGTAGTTAACACATTTTTCTTAATAAAACCTTCTTTTTTTACTTCAGCTTGCCTTGACAGTTAATGTAGTTAGTAGTGGGTAGATGCTAGAAACAATTCAGATGTAGGGAGCGAAATTCAGGTTCTGGCCTTTCCTAGCTCAGTTCTCTCCCAGTGAAATGTCAGTCAGAGATCACTGTGGCTGCTCTCATTGCATTTATTATTAATGGAAACATGTAGGTTTTGATGACTTGCACTGGCTGTCTGTGCCCAGGTGTTTGCAGTGGGGCTGGAGGGTGACCTCTGTGAGGAGAAGCCGGGGCTGCCCGATGCCAGACACGGCTGATTCCAGGCTTTACCTCGACCGTTTCTCGTCTTGTTTCCCCCTCTAACCTATTGAGGAGGGAGAGTGAGTGAACAGCTAGGTGTGCGGCTGGCGGCTAGCCGCAGCTAAGGTGAGTTAATTCTGCCCTCCACTCCAGCAGCTGCTCCTCCTCCTCCTCTGGCCTTGGTTTTTGCAGGGTTCTTTCTCACACTTTGTTTTTTCCTCACTCCTCATACTACCATGCAGTGTTTTTTCCCTTTCTTAAAATACCTTTCCCCAGAGGTGCTGCCAGCTTGGCTGAGGGGCTCAGCTGTGCCCTGCAGTGGGGCCGCTGGAGCCGGCTGGGATCAGCTGTGTCTGACCCAGGGCAGCCCCTGGCCTTTTCTCACAAAGGGGACATGAATGCCCCATAAAGGCTCTTCGCCACCCTCCACACTTCACTTTGGCTTTACTTTGGCAGCGAGCTCTGTCCCAGGCCACATGAGATGATGATATGGAATAAGCAGTGCCTTCAGCCTCATCTGGTAGAGCAGTCTCAGGGGACTGCTGGGCAGTGCCTGGCACAGAAGTACCTAATCGAAGCCCTAAATCAGGCACCTCTGCCTAGACAAACACAATTCCTTCCCTCCCCAGCCTGACAACTTCAGAGTGAAGCAGAAGCACGGTATGGGAAAGAGTGCATTCCCAAGGAATTGAATGGTGCTGAGCTGGTGGTATGGTGGAAGTAAACACACACCTTGTTCCAACTCCTTGTTCCTTCACATACTGATTTTAAGGCTCAAAAGCATGTTGTGTGGTGGGCACCTTCAACCCTTTCTATGAATGAGGAATGACATCCCCTTGTCTAAGGAGACAAGATGCAATCTCAGAAAATGAGTGCTCACTCTTGGTTGACTCCTGTCTGATGCTCACTTAACTGCTTGTCACTGAGTCCTATTTAATTACTTCCCTTTCTGCTCTTCTTCAGTTTTCTGCATCCAGTCCTCTCTTGCTTGTCTACTCACTGCTGAAAATGACAACAAATCATTTTGCCATGAGCTCAGGGAAAGGGGAAAAATTAAGCAGAAGAAACAAAAGTCTGTGAGACAGTAAAGCATGAATGCCATGCTTTCAGCCTGAGTTGCTGTGAAGTGTTACAGCTGTTCAAAACTGCACCAGGAATACATTCCTTTGGGATCAGCTACTGGAGCACAGTGTCTCCAAAACATTTTAAACCAGAAAACATCCAGAGATCAGAAACGGAGCAAAACATCAGACTAAAACGCAGTCCTTCTTTTCTATACACTAATGAATATGAAATGAATAAAGCCTAAGCCAGGAAGGTAAACAGGACAGGATGAGCTGGAACTGTGTGACAGTATTAGAGATAAGTCAGCTATGGAATTTTCTACATTTAGAATTGCTAGTGAGGTTCAAGAGATCTTTACTGGGGCTCTTAGATCTATTTGATAGCGGGTAGCTCTGTTAAAATCAAATTAATTCTTTTGCTGTGCTCATTGTACATACTGTTCACTGTACCTGTGAGATATATTGTGTGTTTGGGGATATTTCATCCCTTCCAATCTTGCAGTGTGTTCTGGAGTGGGTCACAAAGGTCTAGGTACTCCAGACCCTGTGCAATGACAAAAGAGAAAGTGAAAATCCTTTCCCTTCCCAGATAAGCTGAGGCATTTATGGCAGAGCTGATAATAGTCAACAATTTTTGCATGAACAACGATTGACTTTTCATTTTTCTTAAAGAATCGATTTTATGTGAAAATGCACCACGTTCTCCTCAGACAAAATATGGTTTCTAAGAAGAATTTTGAATCAACTCAAAATTTTCTCTTTTGTCAAGTGATTACAGGGGGGAAAAATAAAGACGGCTTTCTGATCTACTTTTGTGATTGGTTTTTGCAAGTCTCTGATGGAGTGAAAGGGATGTGAGACAAGATTTATTAGCACAATAGTATCACAAAATCTGAATTGGATGTTATTGTGCTGACTACCACAGGAAAATGCTAAAAAGATCTGTTGGGAGCGTATCACACTCTTTCTGAACACCATTCTCTATAGAATGATGGACTTAATCCAAGTCCTACTAAGAAACCAAATAAGATGGAAATAATTATATGGACATTATTTTTCATAATATGTAGTCATTTGTATAGTTTTACGGAACCTCTTTTGCTGGGTCAGGAAGAATGAACATTTGTTATTAATAATAGTAAAATAATTTAGTACAATTATAATATCTCAAATTATTTGAATAATCATAATTTGCCAAGGACTAATAAACACAAAGACATGACCTCTGGCTCACGAGTCCATGAGCTGCACATTGCTGGAGTTTGGGAGGGGTTTTTAAGGAAATATCACAACATACTTGCCACCTTTTGAGTATCCACATTAGACGATTATTTGGTCTGACCCATTCTCACTGGCTATGTGTTCTGTACACTTTTAAATCTCATTTCTAGTTGTATCTTATCAAGCCTAGCTTACAGATTGCCTGACAGCTGGCTTCACTGTTTTTATTTTATCATTATGACACCTCAAATCTCTGGCCATGGCCTAGGATTTTACAGTTTTATTTGCTGTACAAATTATGAATACTAAAAGGAACAGCATCCCAAGTACTGTACTATCCTGGGAAGAACTTTCCAAAATATAAGCCCTCAGGTACCAGTTTTCCTTCCCTGTAACAGAAGGCAAAGGTAGAGACGGGTAGTACTTGAGGGTCATATCATGATTCAAGATTGGAGTTTTGAGCATCAAGTCTCTCAGATAATAAAAGCATCTATATTCTGCTGCTGATGCTTAATAATGTATTCACTCCTCAGTGAAATTCGTTCTTCAGGGAGGTGATTAGACAAATCACATCCCATCTTCCTATCAGCTCAGCCCTGAAGAGACTTCCCTTTCCTTCAAGCCACTCCATGAATTTAATTAATTCCAGCAGAAATACAGGCAAAAGAGATATTTGCATGTTCCTGCCTGGTGATGGGCTCATACCTCTTACGTGGTCCACAAGGACGATAGAATCACTGAGCAAATTTAATACTCTTGAAATGTGTCAATCTTTGCAAGGAGCTCTAACAGTTTTCAGGCAAAGTATCATAACCAAAAAAAAAAATGTTATCACTTTGTATATCTTCATGTTCGGTTTCTACTATAGGAATAGAAACTGCCAGTAAAAGATTTCCACAACTAATTCTGCTGTTCCATTCCTGGATGAATAACCTAATAATTATAAGTAATATGATGCAACTAAGGGAGGCCCAGCCAAGAGCTTATGGGTACATTATTAGCCAGAGCAGAAAGAACAGCAAAGGCACAATCTAGCTTTGTGAGAAGACTCATGAAACACAACTATTAAAGGAAAACTATTGTGAGAACATTCTGGAAATCTGACTCCTTGTAACTTGAATGTAGAGTGAATAAAATGTGAAAGACCTGAAGATAAAACGAGTTCATTTACCAAATGACATCATGGGGGAAAAGGAAACCTTCTGTGAGTGTACCATTATTAAGAACAAGAATAAGGGAAGTGCTCAGTGGGCTCAAATCACTCTGTGGCCTGGAAAAATTGTCAGCAGATAATGTCAGAAAATTTAGAGCGTTGCCTTCTTATGTGTTATCAGTCTTCATTAAAAAAGTCAACCGTAAGCAGTTGACTAGTCCAATAAATACCAATATCATAAACCAAACTCTCAGATTGTAACAGGAAAAGAACATTAAATGCTAGGCAAATAAGTGAAACTTTTTTTCAAATCAACCGGATGTATAAACTTTGTCCTAGGTAATTTATTTCATTGTCTGATATGATTCTCAGACCTTCAAGACCTTGTAGAAGAAAAGCAGACTGGAAAAGAAAAAAGCACAAAGCCTGTCTTTATGAAGGAAAAAAAAAAAAAAAGAAGAAAAAAAAGAGAATGATACCAGTCCCTAGCAAAAATCCAAGAGAACAACAACGAGCAGACAATGTCTAAGTACATAGGATGACAAGGAGATGGATTTGTCAGGAAAAAACCAATGTAGTTTCCTTGTATGGCAAGATAAGAAACATTGTGGAGCATTGTGAAGGGGGGAAAAGCCTTCAATACTTGTCTTCAGTGGAGCTTTGTAGCTGTATGACATGACAATCCCATCAGTAAGATAGAGAAATGTGAGCTAAACAAAATTACTCTAAGGGAAGGCAAACCTGACTAAAACTTCTGTCCAGACTACATGACCAAGTTGTACTGACAATTGTGTGGTTGTATCAAAAAAGATTCTTGAGACATCTCTTCTGGGTAGAGCTCAGTGATGCCATTAATGTCCTGGGTGGTGGAACTGAGATTAGGTTTATTAATTATGAGTATGGGAAGGACACATATATTGCAGGACATATTATTTTATTATTCATATGATAGAATATTACTATTCTTTTATTCTTCATATTATTCTAGATCAGCATATATCCTTAATTTTGGTAAAACTAATTGCCAAAATGCAAGCTGGGGAACACTTGGCAAAGCAGAAGATTTTCTGCAAAAGATCTGGGGATTATAGTAGATCTAAGGCCCAATACAAGTCAAAAATCTCATACCCTGACAAAAAATGAGAGATATTTTACTGGTATATGTGAAAAGAACCAGAATTTGCAAAAGAAAGACTTCCTGATTTGTTGAGCACCGTTAAAACTTATCTTCAATTCTGAGTTAGCCTGGGCTTTGTCTTTTAAAAGAGATAACAATAGACTGAAGATCTGACACACAAAATGCACTGAATAATTTGAGACAGATCATTAATGTGGACTATGTAATCTTTTAGAGAGAAATCTGGGAGGCCCCTTAAGTACTTTTTAGGGGGCTGCTAAATCTAGTAGCCCAAAAAGCATGAAGTGTCCTCCCAAGTCCAGCCAGTAGTGAAGCTGAACGCATATTCCCAATAGGAACATAGGCAGAACACAAGTGCACAACTCAAATCCATATGTACATGGCTGGCCACACAGATCCAGACAGATAGACAGACACATTCTCATTCACAGCCTTGTCCTGTTGTCTTCTTGTGGCAGCCCAGGGTGAAGGTCTGTTTGTAGGAAGTATATTTATTTATTTATTCACTTGTTTATTTAAATGTATATGGAACTATATCTGTATTTAAATATATATGCATACGTAGAGTGTGAATCCAACTCCCCTAGATCTCAGTCTCCCCAGTTGCTGGCATTTGGACAGATGAGCCCTCGAGGCCGCAGTCTCACACCAGTTGCTGATACAGAATCCCATGCACACCAGGGAAGCACACACCCAGAGTGTGTGTCGTGCAGTAACAGACACATCTTTCAGTCCCTTTGTCCCTCCATTTTCCAATTCTTGTTCCTTCCCAAATCATCTAGACATGTTCCTTTCCCTGCCACTGCTGTCTCCCCTAAACATCTCATAATAAGCCTTGTGGAATCCCAAAATGCTCGTGTTCTACATCCCATAAACTTTCCCATATCCCCAAGGCGGTGACCCCTCTTTGTGAGGTGATCCCCTCCTATTGATCCACTGAGTGAGTGCCCCCCAAAGCCCATGTAGCTGAGGCTGCCTTGGGACAGCCCTGGGGTCCCAAGCAGGGGCTCATGTCTCTGACCCACTCACGAGGGCCTCCTCCTGACCTTTTGCCTCTTGGCTCCTCTGTGTATGGGGAGATTTTCCTTTGATGAGCAAATAGCTCCTGTGATGAGCCTGGGGGAAGCCAGGGCAGGATATTGTTTGGGGTCACCTACCTTCAATTGTTCCTCTGTGGTCTTTTGTGGGTGTGAAGATAAACTTTTCAAGAGCACTACCAAGCATTACCAACTGAATATTCGTATGTACTTACAGGCTGACCTGAATGGAACTCCAAATTAGCTCTTTTATAGAAAAAAGAACATTAGCTTTTCCATTTATTTTTGGAAATACTAAGTTTAAAAAAAAAAGAAAAAAAAAGTTTTTTAAATTGCCAGCTGTTAAAGAATGTGCAGATGTTGGAAACCGCTGGCAAGCTACTACCCCAATCCATACAGGAAACTCAAACAATTATTAATTTTGCATGTTGCGCAATTGATTCCTTGTTCCCCTAAATACCCACAATGCAACCTACTTTGCCCCTCCTCTGTCCTGCCTGGCCAGTCTCTCCCTGGTACCACTTCTCTGTGAGCTGTAGCTCTAGCATGTCTGTGGTCAGTATTTCCAAGAAAACTTGTCTGTCTCATGAACCACAGAAATAAGTGTGTAAAAACATGAAAAGATCCATCCAGCATCTCACTTTAACCTTCCCGGTCAGCAATTAAAAGCAGTGTCCTGGCAGTGCACGTGTTAGCCTTGTAGGTTTAAAAAACCTAGGGCGTTGAATACATACCCAGTGCTATTTAGGTTCTCCCAGGCAGTGAAACACCTTACAAATAGTATCCTCCATAGTTCCCTTCCACCCAGAGTTTGGGGCAAGCCAAAGTGCTCAGGTCAGAAGTACTCTTTACAGCATGGACTGCATAGCTGGGTCTAATTGAATATATATCTGGTCACAAGGGAAGAAGCGTTGCAAGGTTAGGGCTTCATTATATTGACTAGGACATCAAACGTCAGCAGTTTGTATCATAGTGTTGGGTCTCCTTCATCCTTTCTCAGGAGTGCAATGTCGCCTCTGGTTGCATGCAATGTCAGAGCACAGTGTAAGCTGTCTTGTGATTTGCTTCTCAAGGGCAGGAGGGCTTGCCTAGCAGAACAGTCCTCCCAGAACTAATTCAGCAGATGTTTAATGCGCTTAAATATATATGAATTTACTAGGAGCTGATAGTGCAGTCACACCAGACTCAACCTTCACAAAGGGACTCAGTGTCCTTTAGCAGCAGAAAAGCCGAGTCAGGAGAAATTCCTGGGGCAGATTGTCCCGCTGAACATCACCTCAAACTGCTTTGACTTAAAACCAGTTAATTGCTCAGCATAGAAAAGTGGCTTGTCGTTGTACCTCTGTAAGAAATATGTATGAGCATATAGAGAGAAATGGTTCCTTCTGAATCTTTGAAAAGTAACACCTAAAACAGAGACAGAAGCCAGAAACCCAAGGCTCCTGGAAAGAAACTTCAGCAATAGGAAGTGGGCTGGAAAGAGCAATAAAATCCATCTAAGTTACATTTGGCATCTCCTTGGCTTGAGTTATTTACAGACAACCTATTCTCTGACCCTCAGGTCTTCTGGTTTTAATTTGCCGTCACTGCCATTGGCCTTTAGGCTGTGCTTTCTTCTGTTGTGTCTTGCTTCCATAGGAACTAGGTCCAGCCTTCAGGAGTTTAAGTGCCATGAGTGGGAAAATAGTTACATTAATTACTGTCACTGAAAGGGTCAATGCTTCATTCTTTTCTTCCCCCTTGTCTCTGCAATCCCTTGGCCTTTTTCATGTGGCAAGTTCATGACATGTACAAAACTATCTCGAATTATTCATACCCTTATTTGTCAGATACTGAAGGCTCAAAATACCCTTTCTGCTCCAACCAGATTAATATCTGGTTGTACTAATTACACCCAATTCTTAAAATTCTTAAAAACTTGGTTTTACTGGGAAATCATAGAATAGTTTGAGTTGGAAGGGGCCTTTAAAGGTCATCCAGTCCAACCCCCCTGCAGTCAGCAAGGACATCTTTAGCTAGATCAGGATGCTCAGAGCTCCGTCCAACCTGACCTTGAATATTTCCAGTGATGGGCCTTCTACCACGTCTCTGGGTAACCTGTTCCAGTATTTTACCATCCTCAGGGTGAACTTCCTTATATCTAGTCTGAATCTCCCATCTTTTAGTTTTAAACCATTACTCCTTGTCCTGTCACTGCAAGCCCTACTAAATAGTCGAGGAGAGACTTTCCTATAAGCCCCCTTTAAGTACAGAAAAGCTACAATAAGGTCTCCCTGGAGCCTTCTTTTCTCCAAGCTGAACAACCCCAACTTTCTCAGTCTTTCTTCATAGGAGAGGTGTTCCATCTCTCTGATCATTTTTGTGGCCCTCCTCTGGACCCGCTCAAACTGATCCATGTCTTTCTTGTGCTGGGAAATTCATCTGCTTTTGCCATCATTGTTTTATACAAACAGATAATCTTCTCTAATGTGTTTATTAGGAAGTAATGGTTGGACAAATCTGGGCATTAAGCATGATGATGGGATGTATTGGTTTTGGCCAGGATTAGTTAAATTTCTTCATAGTATGGGGCTATGTTTTGGATTTGTGCTGAAAAGAGTGTTGATAACACAGGGATGTTTTTTTATCCCTAAGCAGTACTGTATTAAGGCATCTTCTCCTTATCACACTGCCCAGCCAGTGAGTAGGCTGGGGGTGCACAAGAAGCTGGGAAGGGACACAGTGGGACACCTGACCCCAACTGACCAAAGCTATCTTCCATAGCATATGACGTAATGCTCAGCAGTAAAAGCCAAGGGAAGAAGAAGGAAAGGGGGGGACATTTGAAGTGATGGCATTTGTCTTCCCAAGTAACTGTTATGCATAACAGCACCCTGCTTTCCAGGAGATGGCTGAACACCTGCTTGACAATTTTTTTTTTTTTTTGCTTTCCTTGTGTGCACAGCTTTTGCTTTACCTATTAAATTGTCTTTACCTCAACCCACAAGTTTTCACACTTTTACCCTCCTGATTCCCTCCTCCATCCCACTAGAGGGGAGTGATCGAGCGGGTGTGTGAGGCTCAGCTGCCCACTGAGGTTGAACCATGACATGGGAGAAGAAAATCTACAAGAAAGAAGGAGAAAGAATATGATGTATTTTAGTGCAAGGATCCAGAGAATTGTCTCTCAAGTTCAGATAACTTTATGCAGCATTTTGGGTTCAGCGTCCAGGAAGAAAACTTTTGTTCTCTCCAGAGTACTACAGGTGGGATTCTGGCGTAACACATATATTTGTGGAAGAAAATGTCACCTATTTGAGTATCAGATATAAGTAAAAATGTGCATGTGGCAAAACAAACAAAAAACTATCCATCAGTAAGCCTGACTGAAATGTTGAGCTCTTTGGATACATAGAGGTCAACCTCAATATTGAGTTATGAAGCTTTTACGTATACAGCGATTCTGCTACTGATCAAAACTAAATAAAAGACTTGAGGATATAATTGAATAGTCATCTGGGATTCAAAAATGTATTCTGCTGTCTCTTTGGCTGAGTGAGAGAAAGAAGATTCAACCGTGAATATCTAATCAATCAGAGGTGTTTGTGTCTAATTGCTAATGACAGGTTTTCCAACAAAAGTTGTAGCTTGCCTCCCATTGTTGCAAAAGACACAAAGAACAGCATAGGGGTGATGCAGACTCCAGGGAGGTTGTTTTAAGCATCTATCTCTCCAAACTCTGGGATTTGAACTGCCTTCAAAGACTGGGCACAGAGCTGATCAGAGGACAGTGGTGTCACTTTCCAGCATCATTTGTAGATGCTAAATCTCTTCCTGTTTCTTTTCACTGAAAAGCAAAATCACAGTTGCACCTGGGAAAAAAAAATCCTGCTTGGTGCAACTAGTAGATTCAAGTCCCTGGTCTATTTCTTGCAGAAGAAATCACTCCATCTCAGAAAGTCAAGCGAGACCTTGAATGTCAGGTCTTGGACTTCCTCTAGTAGACCTCCAATAACCTGACCTGAGACAGCCCTAATGTGACAGGATGCCCAAACATCTCACTTTATCAGTTACAACTTCACTTGGAATCAACATCTTTGATTCCTTTGGAAAAATGCACCTTCAGTGTGGTGCTAAGGTGGCAAGTCCCAGCATCAGATCTGGAAATGCGGCAAGCCATGACTGACCTGGGGAATGAAACCTTTGGCTGCTGCACAGTCGTCCCAGCACCATTTACTCCAGAACCCAGCACAACCTGCTTCCTGTGTTCACAAATTATCTGGCATCCTAGTGACAAAACACTCGGTAGCTCCTGTGCTAATTGCAGGCTCAATCAGTTTCACAGTAGCAAGAGGCATTCTTCAGTCTTCAGAGACCTCTAAGTGACAAGAATAATGTAGCAGCACAGGGCAAGATGACTCGTGATTTGCTAACAAGAGGAGAAGACATTACCGAACAGCAAGAGCCTTGAACTACAAAAGTGGTATTAAAGCAATGTAACTGTGCAAGAACAGACACCAAGATCTATCACTGCAGTCACATCAGGTTCTCCTATCACAGATGGTACTTTATGTCCTGCCTACACAGACAAGGCTGATCAGAAGAAATACCTGACCCCAAAAGTCCTGCTGATAAATCCCATGCACTCTCTCTCTATTTTTGCTTTTGAGGTGGGCCAAGCAGGGGAAAATGCAATTCACTCTGCTGCCCATAGGAATGGCTTAAAAGGCAGCTAAAATACAAGATAATGGAACTTATCTGTTGGGGAGTACCATGAATAAAACATGTTTTCCTGTCTGCATGCATTTTTTCTCCTAGCTGCCCTTCAGAGAAAGATCTGTGTTACACATCAGTATTTGGAGAGCAGAAAAAAAGGACCTGGATGACTTTGTTCTGCTGGGGGCAGTAGCAGACAATCCTTCCTCAAAAGCAGACAAGACTATTTCTGACCCATGGGCCAAAGTTCAAAGGCAGACACTTTCAGACACATTTAAGATGACAATTCCTATCTGAATGCATAAGTCATTGAAATTGAGAGTTAATAACAATCAGGTTTATAAATACAAGTTACTGAATACTTATATGGAGCTGGACCTTGTTTTGAAGATATAATTTCTGTGTTCCCCACCCCTGAAATCCTGTTCACTGAATTCCTGATCACATTATTTCACGGGAACAGAAAAAAAGGTAATAACATTGGAAATTTGGAGAAGGTGGAACATTTTGTTTCATTATTGCCAGAGAAAAAAAATTCAGATTTCTGTTTCCCAATGAGTTTTCTTCCCAAACTTTGCCTATATGCAATAATAATAACAGAAAGAATGAGAAACATGCTCTTGAAAATGAAATATTTAATTAGATTGAAAAGATTCTTTGTTTGAGTGTTATGATATTGGGGGAAAAATTTTGCATGTTGGCCTTGAAACAATGAAAGAAAATGGTTTTGTCAGTGAAAAAAATACTGATTATTGACATAGCTAACAGAAGAAAGCACAGGGATGAATCAGAGAGCTACAAGTTTAGAGAAAGCACAGCCATATCTTCCTGATCATCAAAAGGACAAGCATAGCAAATGAGGTCTCATCTTCAAATTATGGAGTCTCCTCAGAGGCTTTGGTAAAACCTTGAGAACCAGCCCTTGACAAAAGACTGAGAAAAGCAATTGCGGGATGACATTTTTCACTGGGCAATGTGCTAAACAATGCAACCTCTCACTTTCAATGTAATTTATTCCTTCAGTTATAAGTCTCATTGTTTGTTTAGAAGGATTGGATTTTTCCATCTGTCCTGTTTTTTTCATGAGATGCTGTAAGACTTTGAGCTCTCTTGAAACATCTGTTGTAGCTACTCATAGCACAAAAGAAAAGAAAAGGAACATGCACAGGAAGAGCATAAATTTCCCTAGCCCCATATCTTGGGCTTCTTACCCTAGTTGGCACCTAGCTACTTAGGGACTGGTGGTAAACAGCCAATTTAAAGCAACATCCAGGATCCTCTGTCATAGTCTGAGGACAAGAAAATGATGAATGATTCACACCAGAACTGTGGAGGAAGCTGTAACATCCTAAGACCTGGTTCATCCTCACCAGATTGAATCAACACTTGTTCTGGATATTTGATGAGTTACTGAAGGGAGGGCTAAAGCCCCCTAAAATTTCTACAGTCAGTCAATGCTTCATGACTGCCTCTTTGCAGGTTTTATTACCTACCTATGTAAGCCTTGGCCACCCCTTTCTCAGGGAACAGACCCAACAAATTCAAAAGGTGTTTGCAAATGTGGGGAGCTCCCACATACTAGGCATTTTGCACAGCATTGCACTACCTCTTCCAGTGTCTCAGCCTGTAAATGACTGCTGCACTCAGAGAGAAAATCTTCCCCTGACTTTTCCTTTGCTAAATACAATGCAGCAGCTTCTTATTCCTTTTTCCCCTTTGTTTTCTAGAAAGCTGTAGCTTTTTCAAAACTTTTTTTTTTTTTTTTTTTTTTTTTTTTTTTTTTAGGGGAGGGCAGTGTGTTAGGAGGTGGTTTTGGTTTTGTTTATTTCTCTGTTTCTTTTTTCAAGGAAAATAATAATAATAGAATCACAGAGTCAGAGAACATTAGGGGTTGGAAGGGACCTCGAAAGATCATCTAGTCCAATGCCCTGCCAGAGCAGGACCACCTAGAGTAATAATTTCTGTAATAAAAACAAAAACCTCATTTTCTCAGTGAAAATAAATCCTTTTTTATCCATTATTATGCTAGTTTGAGGTTTGACCCTCTCTCGTGCAGGCCTCAAAAATTATACCCCAGGAAGGTAGAAAGTTTGTTTGTTTATTTATTCATTCATTTATTGTGACTTTTTGCACTGCCATGGACAAAAGGGGTCATCAAATCTACAGCATGAGAAAGATGGAGGAAGAGAAAAAATATATACCATCAGATTCTCAAAAGACAGGAAAAACCCTCAGCCTGATACACCCATCCTACCTCTACTACTTCCCCTGTGGATGGCCTCCATGCTTAGCCCATGCTAGAAAACCACCTTTAAAAACAGCAACAATGTAAGCACCTATGAGAAAGTATTCAATATTTAATATAATCCAGGAGCATTTGTTTTTGTCAGGACAACAAACTGGTTTTTTAATAGCTCAGAGTGTCTTCAAATGAAGAACAGTGCCTTACAATGTTTTTAATGTATTTAGGGACTACAAGTCTGAGTCAGCTCAACCCTCTTCTGTTTGTACATTTATGATCATTATGAAAGGAAAACACACAGCCTGATGTTCCTCTCCTGAAGCAATGGCAGATTTCTTTATTTGTTATTTTTGCTGTGGAATTTTTACAAAGGCAAGGCTCTGTTTGGGATTTCTTAGGTATAACGTAAATATGTCAAGCATTGAAGAGTTTTTCTGTGGCGATTTTCATCAAACATGATCAGAGCTCCAAAGATGTCATAAGGTATTAACAAAATATTTGGAAGCATATGAGACATGTGGTTTGTAACATGTGGAAATTATGGGGAACACATTAGGCAGTTTGAAAAAACACCGAAAAGATAAATGGAGTTTTTCAGAAAAAAAACCCAAAAGTTTCGGCATGAAATGATGCTTCTGCTTTGGAGTGAACACAAACTTAGTGTTGAAAAAAAAAAAAAAAATAACCTAACGAATACAATGGCATGCTACAAACACTTTTGTTGTTTTTCATTGTGTTAGTTGGTTTCACCATGAAATATGTGAGTTGAATATGAACAATTGGACCCAAAATTATTTATTTTGGTTTCTGTGCATGGAGGGAGTGCAGAGGTTTGGTGGTCTGGGATTGTTTTTTTTTTTTCCCATTTTGTCCACCAAACCAGTAATTCCATTAGCTGCACAGTTCTTATCTTAGAGTCATGCGGCAGCTTGGGAGATATCACTTCACCTTCTCTACTTCTGCTTCTTTCTTAATCTCCTTCGATTATAAGTTCTTGGGATCAGAGCTGACTTGTTAAGAATTTGTACCAGCCCCAGAAAAAATGTGTCCCTAATCTCAAGTAGAACCTTTAACTACTACTGTAACAAAAATAGTAAAGTAGTAAGAGTAACAATAATAACCATAGTGCCTGGGAATCAAACTTGATTAGGAGACATCACTCAGCATCATCTGCCGGTTGACCTTCATCTCAAACGGACATAGATTTTAAAAAAATTTAGATTTTTTTTCTCACTGTCTTTTATTGCTGTGAGGCACAACTAATATGTGAAAGCTGCTTCTGGAAAGCTACCCATTAAAACTGTAATTTAAATGTGCTGACATTTCAATGGGAGGCTGGCTCCCTGTGTGACTCAACGATTTAGATTTGCAAAATATCATACAGGGCTTTATAAGTTTGGCTGTGTCAACTATTGGATTGCAGCAGGAGAGAATATGGAGTGAACTGAATGACTAAGAGGTTGCTGTAAGGCCCTGTACTCTATCAGTATTCAAGTGAATAGCATTAAATTATAATATATGCCTCTGATCAGAAAAATTTTGCCCTTTTTCCCAGGACTGGAAATCTTTATGATGCTTCCTTCATGTGTCCTATGAATTTTGTGAGGATGATGATTTAGACCTACTGACACAGAGAGAAAGGTCTTCTCACATAACTGGTAAATGCATCCTAAATTTTGATCAATTTTCCCAGTTAGAAGCTATTTCATCTCAGTTCTTGTCCTGAAAATGGGCAAGTAATAAGGACAAAGAATCAAGCTTGGATTCTAGCCTTGGGGCCACTTTTGCTTGACTCTACAGAGGGGGAAATACATATTCTACTTTGGGAAGATATAATGTAGGTGTTACATTTCCAGTGAATGACAGAGCCAAGAGCACAGCCCTCATCCTTGCCAGTGTGGTAGATACTAAGCCATGACGTACTCCAGTCTCTTCAATTATAAATCAAGTCTTTCATTCATATTAAAATCCATAATCATCCAATATAGCAAATGCCCCAACATTACTGAATAAGGGAGAGAAGCCTTTTGACATTTTCCCGTTTCTTGTTACACGATCTCTATTGATCTTTTCCTGAACAAGTTACAGAGCAGTTTGGTGATTTCTGCACAGTGCTGAGAAACAGATTGTTTCACAGAGACTATCTCTAACCTTGATGGTAGAAGCTCCAGGGCACAGAAGCAAAACTCTTTTGAATTAAAGTTGCAAGCAGCCGTATTAACAAGCTTATGATTACAATACAAATTGCCCTGAATAATTAAAAAAGAGGCCTATGGAAGTTTGATGGTAATCACAGCCTAGAAGGGTATTATTAAAAATGAAACCTGCTGTGTGGGGCAAGGATTACTTTTCTTCCATTTTTGCTCTTCCTTTCCCTTCCCTTCCCTTCCCTTCCCTTCCCTTCCCTTCCCTTCCCTTCCCTTCCCTTCCCTTCCCTTCCCTTCCCTTCCCTTCCCTTCCCTTCCCTTCCCTTCCCTTCCCTTCCCTTCCCTTCCCTTCCCTTCCCTTCCCTTCCCTTCCCTTCCCTTCCCTTCCCTTCCCTTCCCTTCCCTTCCCTTCCCTTCCCTTCCCTTCCCTTCCCTTCCCTTCCCTTCCCTTCCCTTCCCTTCCCTTCCCTTCCCTTCCCTTCCCTTCCCTTCCCTTCCCTTCCCTTCCCTTCCCTTCCCTTCCCCTGATTGAGCCAGGAGAGAATTACAAATCAGAGAAGTCTCCACTCAGTTCACTACGTGATTCTTGTCGCTGTTTCTTGCTAAACTCAAAATAACTGAAACAAATTCTGGCAGTCACTGAATTGCTTCTCTTATAAAAGGGATGTTGATTTGTGCCTGCGGATATAGACAAATGGCTGTTGAAGCAACCCTCATCTGAATATCAGATCTGATGCTGAAAATGCAGCAAGTCTCTGAGGTATTTGCTATGTGTAGTCCTTTTCTTTGTTTTTTTTCTTTTTTTTTTTTTTTTTTTGTTTTTTGTTTTCAGAACTGATTTAGAGCTACAGAAAAACACTGTATTGTCATCCCCAGAGAGAGGAGTCTTTATTCACCCACAGCACAAAGACGGCACATCAGCAGCAGCTGTGCTTTGATGCCATAGGACCTCTGCTGGCACTGGTGGTTGAAATGCAGCAGAGCAGCATGGTCACCACTGACTCTCACACAAATAAAACAGCAATTAGTGCTAACCAGTTGCAGGATGGGCACTGGTTTGTTAAGAGTTGGCCTGAGGCCACCAGCAGCAGGAGAGCTGAGATATCTGTGGACTGGGCTGGCTGGAGGTGCGGGAAAAGCGCTGGTGCGCCCAGGGTGGCACAGTGAACTGGCGCTTTGGAAACCACAAGTCTGTCTTCAGGTCTGCTGCTGATCAGCCGTGTGTGAGCAGGGGTGAGACATGGTGTCACTGTTGCCTCGTCTGCCATCTGTGCCTGTTGATTTGCATTGAACACTTCTTGGGGACAGAGCTGTCTTTTTTTCTTTTTTTTTTCTTTTTGCCTTTGTGCTGCACTTATCAGTAGGAAGCCCAGAGGTTCGAAGGGGATTCTAGGGGAGCATCTGTGTTATAAGAATGAGTCTATTCCTTGTAAAAGGCAAGCAAGCCACAGAAATGCTATCTGACAATCTGCACAGACCTGTCACTGAATCATTTCCAACCTCTCGGGCAGCATCAATATTATCTTAAGAGACTCTTTTCTCAGAGTCACATACAGGCATGTGCTAGGTGTCCAGTTACCTCCATCACAGGGAGACAGTGCCCAACACAGCATGGACACTCTTTGTAGAACTTGGATTGTGCCTGAATTGTTTTGGGTGAAACATTCCTGTTAGTGCTGGGGCTCCTCTGACAACTTTTCTCCCCTCTACCCAGCAACTCACTACAAGTATGACAACAAGCTGGTTTTTTAGAATAGTGACTGACAGCTCCAGCAACAGATTCTTGAGTTCTTGACATAAATGTGGAAGGGGAAGGAATAAAGGGAGGGAAACAGAAAGCAGCTGAATGGGTATGTTTGCAAAGAAAGTGCCAAACACCACAGCATAAAAGAAGGTTTTGACAACCTGAACGGATGGTAGGAAAACAGAGACAAATGTGTCTGTGTTTGTGAAGGGTGATAGCTGCTATAAGCAGAAAAGCAAACCCAAGCAGGCTTCATTCAATCATTAGAGAAGAATTTCCGTTCTGCTCTGCATCTATACGTACAGCTGTATGTTTTCGTTGCCAACAAGGCAGTGAACTAAATACTGGAGCTGTTAGAAATAAATAATTATTTTTCTAATTATTTTTCTTCCGTTTGAGTTTGTTACTTCAATATTGCATTTCCCTCAACTTGAAGTGTGAAACGACAAAATTTGGTCAGTTATGGTTTTGCTTTGTAGCCAGTTTCACTTTCCGGTCCTCAAACCTAGACACTGCGGTATTGAGTTTTCAAGGCTGAGAAGACTACCTGAATAACCCTTATTCCTTGATCTGCCTTGAGTAGAAAAACTCAGATTGATCTAATTTGCTGAATTTTCCAATTAAAATTTCATTTTACAGAAACTACTTTTCCAGCCATTAGTCTCCATTGGAGTTAATGTCAAAGGCTCAGTTTAGGCTAGCTTAGCTCCCTGTATTAAGAACACCTTGTCAGAGCCACTTTGGGACTCATAACACTCATCAGAAGTGCAGACTCCCTCCCACTCAGCCAAAACTCACCAACTTTCAAACACAAAGCATAGCTTATTTCCCCAGTCAAAGGGTAAAATCCAACAAGGAGAAACGGAAAACTGCATGACCAATTTTAAATTAAGTGTCTTGAATAAGTGTTCCATTTAGAGTTGAGAAAACTCTTCTTGAGTTCCAAATTAGATTTTTAGAAAAAGATTAAAAAATCCTATGCAATGCTCACATCAGATCACATGTTGATTAAAAGTCAATACATTTGTTTCAATCATCATTACTATTTCTGTAATGTAAAATAACTGTTCTGGACATAAGGACCTAGTAGCTGCCCCAGTGGATCCAATGACGGATTGAGCATCTACCTCAACTGCTGACCAATTTTAGATGCCTTAGTGGGAGGGACAAGAACTCTCAGTTAGCATTTATATGGAAAACTGCCCTGGAGAGACATTTACAGTTAATATTTCAGGCCAGTTTGGCTGCTGATAAACTGATAAAGTTTCTGCTCTTGTGATTCATCCACTCACTATGACAAAGCATCCCTATTTTCCATTTTCTGTTTACAAGTCCATTGTTTGTCCATGACATATTTTATTTAACAGGGTCTTTTTTTTTTGAAAGAAGGTGAACAGAAGTTAAAATACAATCCCAGATCAAGTCCCAGGAAAACAAAAACCAAAACAAAACACCTTATCCAATTTCACTAAATAAGTGCCATCTCTTTGCCCTTGCTCATTTCCTCTTCTGGATCATAATAAAATTCTATCCAGCAATATTAACTGTGCTGTGTGTTTGGCTAAAAAAAAAAAAAAAAAAAAAAGTAGTAGTTTTGTAGAGGCCTAAGCTTTTTATTTCTTCTCTCTTGGCCCTTCCAGATCCCACCATATGGCATTAGCAAAGCGAGCAAGGATTTTCCTAT